>NC_057864.1:352590324-353790324 GCF_019393635.1 Dromiciops gliroides | reverse complement strand
GTTGTGAGAATTGGAATGGCACCCCCTGCTGGGAACTAAAAATCCTATGAAAACAAATGTTGAAAACTATTCTTTTCTATAACTGGAAAATAATACAATCTTTTTAAAATTAAAAAAAATTCTTAGTTCATAGGCATTTCAAGAAGAAATGAAGGGCTGGATTTAGCCCAAGAGCTGATAACCTTTATTCTAGATCAACAAGATATCTTTAAATCCTTGCATGCAGCATATTAGCTACCACTCCCTTCAGGTCATCCATCTGTAAATTTTATATTAATGATATCTATTCCTTTATTCAATTCAATGATAAATATTAAGACCTCCCTCTAACTTGATATTGATAATTAACCATGAATCACAAGAAGTTCACCAGTTATCACATACTGTAATATTGGAATTCTGAGGTCTCCCCATCAGTCAGTTGCTTTTCTTCAGGGCAGTTTCACTACCTACATTTTTTGTTTGTTTGTTTTTTTTTCCTGTAATTATCTTCTACTACTAATCACTCCTTCATCCAGTACCTAAAATTAATAATTATAAATTTTCTGACAGGGCATTCATAGCATATTGTTTTGTATCATCATTACGGGAGCCTGTCCTTTTCACCCAAACAAATCTCCTAAAGAGCAAAGACCGTGTCTTTTTCATCTTTCTAGCTCTGTGTAACATATTCTTACACATAATAAATAACAGATGGAGAATCAATGTTTTAGCCTTTTTAGAAAGAAATATAGGATAGAATTCTCATTAGTTCAGTTGTCTTAAAGTTTTATACCCATATATATTTCTTAAAATTCTTTACCAATTTAGGACCCTCTTTGGTTAAATGAAAATATTAAATGTTTGAGTACTTTCAAGTGGGGATAGCCAGTGTCATCTAGACAAGTAAATATTTTAACTTCCATTTTTTTTTAAATTGAGTTTCAAATAACCAACCCCCCCATGCATTGAGAAGATAAGCAATTTTATATAGATTATATAAATGGAGTCATGTAAAATATATTTCCACATTAGTAATGTGAAAGAAAACAAGTTTTAAAAGTTTTTAAAAGTATGCTTTGATCTTCATTCAGATTTTATCAATTCTTTTTCTAGAGATGGATAGCATTTTCATCACGAGTCCTTTGGAATTGTCTTGATTATATTGATGAGAATAGCTAAATTGATCATCATATTATAATAGTGCTGTTACTGTGTAGAATGTTCTCATAGTTCTCTTCACTTTGCATTAGTCAATGTATATCATTCCAGGTTATTGTAAAAGTATCCTGCATATCATTTTTATAACACAATAGTATTCCATGAGATGCACATACCACAACTTGTTGTCATTCCCCAGTTGATGGGAATCCCCTTAATTTCCAATTTTTTGCCACCACAAAAAGCTGCTATAAATATATTTGTACATATAGGCCCTTCCCTTTTTTATTTTAATCACTTTGGGATATTGCAGGGTCAAAGGGTTTCCACAGACATATAAGTTTTTGGTCATAGTTAAAGATTGCTCTGCAGAATGGTTGGATCTCTTCACATTTCCAGCAACAGTGTATCAGTGTCGCAATTTCCCATATCCCCTCCAAAATTTGTTATTTTTTTCTTTTTTGTTATATTAATCAATCTGTTAGGTATGATGTGGCATCTCAAGTTGTTTTAATGTGCATTGCTCTAATCAATAGTGATTTATAGCATTTTATGACTATAGATACCTTTAATTTCTTTTTCTGAAAAATGCCTGTTCATATCTTTTGACAATTTGTTAATTGGTGAATGACTCGTATTCTTATAAATTTGATTCAATGGTTGGGCAATTTTTTAATTTAATGGAATCAAACTTTTCCATTTTATATCTTGTGATAATTTCTATCTTGTTTAGTAATAAATTCTTCCCTTTTCCATAGATATGACAGGTGAACTATTTCATACTCCTCTAATTTGCTTATGGCATTACACTTTATGCCTAAATAATGTACCCATTTTCACTTCAACTTGATATCCATTGTGAGAAATTGGTCTATACATAATTTCTGCCAAACTGATTTCCAATTTTCCCAGCAGTTTTTCTGTCAAATCATAAATTTTTGTTCCAATAGCTTGGATCTTTGGGTTCATAAAACACTAGATCACTATTGTAATTTACTTCTGTGTATTGTATAATTAATCTATACCATTGTTCCAGCACTCTAATTCTTAGTCAATACTACAGATGATTATTAGAGATATTTATAATATAGTTTGAGGTCTGGCACTGCCAATTTCCTTCACATTTTGTTTTATTGATTTCTTTGATATTTTTAACATTTTGTTCTTTAAGGTGATTTTTTTATTATTCTTTCTAGCTCTACAAAATAAGATTTTGGTACATTGATTGGTATGACACTGAATAGTAAGTTAATTTAGGTAGAATTGTAATTTTTATTACATTGGCTCAGCCTACACATGAACAATTAATATTTTTCCAATTCTTTAGATCTCACTTTATTTGTGTGAAAAGTGTTTTGTAATTAGGTTCATATAGCTCCTGGGTTGTCTTACAAATATACTCCCAAGTATTTTATATTGTCTGCAGTTATTTTAGAAGGAATTTCTCTTTTTATCTTTTGCTGCTTGACTTTCTTGGTAATATTTAGAACTCTTGATGATTTATGAGAGTTTATTTTATATTCTATAACTGTTAATGTTTTGAATTATTGCAACTAGTTTTTCATCGATTCTCTAAGAATTTTCTAAGTATACTATCATTATCATCCAGCAAAGTGATAGTTTTAATTCCTCATTGTGTATACTAATTCCTTCAATTACTTCTTATTCTCATAATTTTATATCTAGTATTTCTAGTACATCATTAAATATTAGTGGTAATAATAGACATTCTTGCTTCTCCCCTGATATTTTAAAATTTTATTCATTTAGTCTTTTCCCTAATTACCTGTAAGAACAATTTTTAACATAAATTTTAAAAACTTTGATTTCTAAATTCTCTCCCTTTCTCCCACAGCCCTCCTCTTTGAGAAGGTAAGCATTTTGATATAGGTTATACATGTGCAGAAATGCAAAACATTTCCATATTATTCATGCTGTGAACGAAAACAGACAAAAAAGCTCAAGAAAGATAAAGAAATTATTAAAAAATGCTTCAATCTGTATTCAGACACCATCAATTCTTTCTCTGGGAATGGATAACATTTTTCATCACAAGTCTTTCAGAGTTGTCTTGGATCATTGTATTCCTGAGAATGGTTAAGTCATTCACAGCTGATCATCTTACAATATTGCTATTATTTGTACATAGTCCATTTCATTTTGTATAAACTCATGAAAATCTATCTGGGTTTTCCTTAGAGCATTCTGCTCATCATTTCTTACAGCACAATAGTATTCCATCATAATCATATATCACGATTTGTTCAGCCATTCCCCAGTTGATGGGCATCCCCTCAATTTCCAATTCTTGTGACACCAGAAAAGAGCTGCTATAAATATTTTTGTACTTCTAGCTCCTTTTTTTTTAAAAAATCTCTTTTTGAATGCAGACCTTATAGTGTTATTCCTAGGTCAAAGCTAGTTTCTGGTTTTATAGCCCTTTGAGCATAGTTCCAAATTTCTCAATATATTGAGTAATGCACCAACAGTGCATTACTGTCTAATTTTTCTCACTTCCCCTCTAATACTTGTCATTTTCTTCTTCTGGTCTATCAGCCAATATAATGGGTATGAAATAGTACCCCATAATTGTTTTGATTTGCATCTCTCCAATCAATAGTGAGGTAGAGCATTTTAAAAATACGACTATAGATAGCTTTGATTATTTCTTCTGAAAACTGTTCCTATCTTTTTATAATTTATCAATTGGGGAATGGCTCTTATTTTTACAAATATGACTCAGTTCTCTATATATTTGAGAAATGACCTTTATCAGAGGAACTTGCTTCAAATTTTTTTCACAGTTACTATTGCCAACTGTATTTCCCTCCATCATATTCCTTCCCCCGTTTATTCTATTCTCTCTCTCCTTTAACCTTGTCCCTCCTCAAAAGTTTTGCTTCTGACTGCCCCCTCCCTCAATCTGCCCACCTTTCTATCATCCACTTCACTCCCTCTTATCTCCTTCCCCTCCACTATTTAAGTTTTTTTCTTGCTTCATTTAAGTGAGATCATTTATACCCATTCTACCTCTCCCAGTGGATTCCTCTCTCACCCCTTTATTTTATTTTTAGATATCTTCCTTTCATATTCAATTCAAAACTCTGTATATATATTCTGTGCCCTCTATCTAAATATGCTCCTTCCAACAGCATTTGGAACTATGCTCAATGGGATATAAAACCATAACCTAGCTTTGATTGAGGAATACCACTATATGGTCTGTATCCAAAATAATGTAAGTGCTAAAATTAGCCTCAGGCTGCCCCTCCCGCAGGCTAACTTCTCAACCTAAAATTGCCCAGGGAATATAAGTTTTGCATGCCAATGCCCTGCTAAGTGGGGATGTGCATGAAAAACCTCATAGATGCACCAGTTTCCTCCACCCAGCCTGTAGCTTCTGGCGAGCACAGCAAGAAAGCTTAATGCCCCTGCCAGCCTTGGACACCTGCCCTGGGAGTGGCCAGCAAATTAGCCTGGCATATGCATGGGTGGGCCTGGCCCAAGGGTGCAGTAAGAAAGAATGGTTTATATTCAGGGGTGGAGGTTGTGAAAGGGGGCTTTCAGTTAAAAAAAAAAAGAGAGACGTTATAGTGAAGCAGGGGTTGCTACAGAGAGAGAAGTTCGAAGAGTGAGATGCTACTGAGAAAGGAGATGCAGGTGGATGCTAAGAAAGTTGCAGGCATGGCTGACAGTAAAAGGTGCAGCTGACAGTGAGGAGGAGAAAATAAAGCACAAGTGGCAAGCAGTGAGAAGGGGGCGGTGGTGGCAGCAGCCAGCCAGCCAGACCCACACAAAAGGAAGAGATTTCAGGTGGCAGGAGAGAAAGTTAAAAGAGAGAGTGAGTCCGTTTTGGCTAAAGTTTCAGGTCATATACTTTGCATTTCTTTACCCTTATCTCTTACATTTATTCTCATAAATAAACCCTGGCATCTAGTTACATTGTAAGAGGTTTCATAATCTTTTGCTTATCAATTTGGGAGAAGCAGTGGGGGAATTTATAAATGACCCATACTAAATTAAAAGCAGTCAGATAGCCAGCCAGGAGTTCACAGTTAATAATATTTTTACATTGAATGGCAACCATGTCAGGACTTGTGGGCCAGTTATAATTTTTCAGATAGTTATTATTTTTCATATAGCCTATAGATATGATTTTTCAGATAGCTTACAATTATAAGTTAACAGATAGTAGTTAGGAGGTAAAGAGTAGATTTTTTAATTTTACTTTTACTTTTAATCTCTATTTTACTTTCTGTTTCTAGAACATCAGGGCAGTTGTCCTTGATAATTTCTTAAAAGATGATGTCTAGGCTCTTTTTTGATCATGGCTTTCAGGAAGTCCAATAATTTTCAAATTATTTCTCCTTGATCTATTTTCTAGGTTACGCATTTTCCCAGTAAGATAGTTCACATTGTCTTCTATATTTAAACTCATTTTGGTTTTATTTTATTGTTTTTTAATTCTTATAAAGTCATTAGCTCCCATTGGCTCAATACTAATTTTTAAGGAATTATTTTCATACAGGCCTTTATGAAATCATCCTGCTTTTCATTTCTATATAGCAAAATAACATTCCATCATCATCATATACCACAACTTGTTTAACTATGCTCCACTTGATTGGCATTCCCTTGATTTTCAATTCTTGGCCACCACCAAAAGAGCTGCTATAAATAATTTTGTACAATTAGGTCTTTTTCTCTTTTAGGGGTGTCTTTGGGATATAAACCTAGCAGTGGTATTACTGGATCAGAGAGTATAATATATACCATTCTATAACCCTTTGGGCACAGTTCCAAATTGCTCTCCAGAATAGTTGGATCTTTTCATAGCTCCAGCAAGAGTAGATTAGCATCCCAGTTTTCCCACATCCCCTTCAACATCCAATATTATCTTTTTTGTTATATTTGACACTATGATAAATGTGAGGTGATATCTTAGAGTTGTTTTGATTTGCATTTCTCTGATCAATAGTGATCTAGAGCATTTTTTCATATGATTATAGATAGCTTTGATTTCTTTGTCTGAAAACTGTCTGTTCAGATCCTTTGGCCATTTATCAATGGGGGAATGACTTGTATTTTAAAAAAATTGACTCAGTTGTCTATATATTTGAGAAATGAGGCCTTTGTCAGAGATACTTATTTCACAAATTCTTTCCCAGTTTTCTGTTTCCCATTTGATATTGATTACATAACTTTTGTTTGTGAAAAAACTTTTTTTTAAATTTTATAGGATCAAAATTATTGATTTTATATGTTATATTGCTTTCTATATCTTCTTTAAAGGGTCATAAATTATTCCTCTGTACCTATACCTGACAGATAAACTATCCCATGCTCTCTTAATTTGCTTATGGTGTCACCCATTATGTGAAAATCATGTACCCATATTGGTTTTATTTTAGTATATGGTATGAAATGTTGGTCTATACTTACTTTCTGCCACACTGCTTTCCAATTTTTCCAGGAGTTTTTCTTAATGAGATTTTGTTCCAAAAGATTGGATCTTTGAGTTTACTATGAAGGAAAATACTATAGTCATTTGCTATAGTGCAATTCATACCTATTCTATTTCACTTATCCACCTTTCAATTTCTTAGCCAGTACCAGTTTATTTTGATTATTACCACTTTATAATTCAATTTGAGATTTGGTACTGCTAGGCCACCTTCTTTTGTATTCATTTTTCATTGATTCCCTCGATATCCTTGAGGTTTTGTTCTTCCAGATAAATTTTATTATTTTTTCTAGCTCTGTAAAATGTTTTTGATAGTTTTATTGGCATAGCACTAAATAAATTAACTTAGGTAGGATTATCATTTTTATTATGTTGGCTCTGCCTAACCATGAGCAATTAATACTTTTCCAATTGTTTAGATCTGACTTTATTTGTATGAAAAGTGTTTTGTATTTCTGTTCTTAGAGTTCCTGAGTTTGTATTAGCAGGTAGATACTCAAGTATTTTATATTGTCCAGAGTTATTTTAAATATAATTTCTCTTTCTATCTGTTGTTGCTGGACTTTGTTGGTAATATATAGAAATTCTAATGATTTATATGGATTTATTTTGTATCTTGCAACTTTGCTAAAGTTGTACATAATTTCAAGCAGTTTTTTAGTTGGTTCTATATCATCTGCAAAGAGTGTTAATTTTGTTTCCTCAATACATATTCTAATTCCTTTCATTTCTTTTTATCCTCTTATAGCTAACATTTGTAATACAGTATTAAATAATAGAGATGATAATGGGCATCCTTGCTTCATCCCTGATTTTATTGTGAAGGCTTCTAGCTTATCCCCATTACAAATAATGCTCACTGATTATACACACAGATACACACACATACATATACATATATAACTTATAATTTTAAGGTAAGATCCATTTATTCCTATGCTCTCTAATGTGTTTTTGTTTTTGTTGTTGTTGTTGTTGGGTTTTTTTGGTGACGCAATTGGGGTTAAGTGACTTGCCCAGGGTCACACAGCCAATAAGTGTTAAGTGTCTGAGGCCGGACTTGAACTCAGGTCCTCCTGAATCCAGGGCCAGTGCTCTATCCACTGCACCACTTAGCTGCCCCTCTAATGTTTTTAATATTAATAGGTGCTGCATTTTGTCAAAGACCTTTTCTGCATCTATTGAAATAATTGTGTGATTTCTATTGGTTTTGTTATTGATATAGTCAATTATGCTAATAGTTTTCCTAATTTTGAACCAACCTTGCATTCCTGGTAAAATCCCACCTGGTCCTAGTCATAATTTTCTTGTATCTCTTTCATTTCTCTTCATGATTTTTCTCTACCTCTCTTACTTTAATTTCAAAGTTCCTTTTAAACCCTATTATGGCCTAAGACCAATTCATATTTTTCTTGGAGGCTTCTAGCAGTTTTGATGTGGTTATCTTCTTCTGAGTGTGTATCTTGATCTTCCTTGTGACCCTAGTAATTTTCTATGGTCAGAAAGTTTTTCTGTTTTTTTTTTTCTCATTTCCCCAGCCTATTTCTTGAGTTTTAACTCTGTTAAAGTAGGGATCTACTTTCAGAGGAAAGGGCGCACTATCCAAAGCTTCAGGGATTTTGTACAGTTATTTTCAGAGAAAATTCTAGGGATCTGAAAGTTTTCAGTTCTTCCAAGATGGTATGATCTAAGGAGAGGTATGTTTACTACTCTTCTGGCCTGTTCTCAGTCTGTGATCACCCACAAGTCATCTTTTCTGCCCTGGAACTCTGAGGAAGATCCCTGTTTCACTGTGTCTGAAAGCTCTGATGTGCTAGTGCTCCTCCCTACCTTGGGATTGCCCCCCAGAACTGCAACCCAGAGCCAGGTATGAGAAAAGCAACAGAGTTCTACCTCAGTTCCAGTGAAGAGAACTGTGTAATCTCCCTCTGACCAGGTGTTCAACCTCCTTACTATCTGTGGGGTGAGAGTTCCAAAAGCAGCCTCTGCTGCTGCTGAATCAGTTGTTCCCAAGTCCTAACCAGGGGCAGGGTCTGCACTGGCACAGCCTATGCTGTACTGTGCTCCACTCTCACCCAGGTACAACAAACCTTTCCAGTTGGCCCCTCTAAGTTGTCTTTGGCTAGAAAGACATCCTTTTATGGGTTCTACTGCTACAGGAATTGACTTATGACATTATTTAAAGGTATTTGTATGAGTCTTGGGGAGAGCTCAAGTGAGTTGCTGCCTTTCCCCTGCCATCTTGGCTCCATCGATCCATCCCACCCCAATCGTACTGAGAAGGCTTCTAGCTGACTACCATTGTAGATAATGCTTGCTGATGGCTTTAGATAGATACCACTTATTTTAAGGATATCTTGCCAGTATTTTATTTTCAAAGAGTACATTGTTATTCATTAGGAAAATTGGTCTATAGTTTTCTTTCTCTGTTTTTGCTCTTCCTTTTTTCCCTTTTATTTAACATAATTAAAAATTATAGCTATAGCAATCTGAAATGATAAAAAAAGTTAAGGGCCTAACATAAGCAAAGGAAAGAGAAACTTCTCTTTTTGCTTATGATATGATATGATACTTGGAAAATCCTACAGAATAAGCCTGAAGTTGAAAAAAATTAGCTTCATTAAAACCAGCAGATACAAAATAAACTAACAAAAAAAATCCATATTTCTATTTAATAGCTAGAAAATCAAGAAGGAAAGAGTAGAATAAGAAATCTGATTCAAAATAATGATATAATATTTGAAATGTCTGGGAGCTAATATATTGTCATACTCAACACTTGTAATAGTTATAAAATTCTTTAAAGAAATAATGACTTCAAAATTAGGCTGTAGTGCCCATAGCCACATCCACCAATATAGACAATAATACCTACCAACCAAGACAAGAATGTTGAAATAAATTTGAATATTTGTGGCTATAAATAAATCAAATAAAAAAGGAGACACTTTTTGGAGCTAGATAAAATAATAGTGAAACTGATGTTAAGGAACAAAAGGTTTTAAATTTTAAAGGAAATAATGAAAAAAAAATCTGAATCTGGAAGGGGAGAGAGTACTTGGAGATCCCAAAGTATACTACGAATCATTAATCACCACAACTATTTGGTGCACGTTAACATGGAAATTTGATTGACCAAAGGAACAAATATGAGGACAAGAAGGATATAGACTAGATCTATAATTCCATAGCTTTAGGGAATTACTAGATGAGGAAACCCCCTCTACCAATGAATAGGGGTAGCTACTCTGCAACTCATTGATTTGAATAATTATCCAGAGTAGTGAAAATGTAATTGACTTGTCTAGGGCCACATAACCATTATGTGTAAGATTTCACCCTTGGGTCTTCTTGGCTTAGAAGCCAGCTTTCTATTCATAGTGCCATGTTGCTTTCCATATAAGGAACAATTGGAAATAATTGGACTCAATAACTCAGTATTCAATAAATTGCTGGGGTTTTTTTTTGGGGGGGGGCACTATGATTAACAAGAACCGCTCGGAAAAATAGAAAAGTAGTAATAAAAAAATAGAAAGTAGTTTAGTAGAATGATGTTTAGTCCAACATATTCAAGAATTATTTCACTGAATACTGTAACATACATAGTGACTATAGTGCATAGTGACTAATAAATGCATATTGTCTGACAATAAAAAAGTTACACATATGTTTATGTCCATGTATATGTGTACATATATGTATGTACATGTGTATGTGTGTATGAACCAAAACCAAATCAATATCCCTCTCTTCTTCTCACCTTTTTGTCCTTCTTATTTTACATAATTAAAATTTATAGCTTCCCCTTTCAGATATTAGAATTGAAAAAGACCTTGGAGAACTTGTAATACATTGCTTTTATTTACTTTAATAAGGCCAGAAGTTGTTAAGAAACTTGCCAAATGTGAATCAGCTGATTAGTGACAGAAACAGAACTGAAAACAAGGTCTTCTGATTCATTAAAATGTTCTCAACAAGGAAAAAAGAAAATGTAGAAAAAGAGGAAGTTATTAAAAATTCTGAATCAATGAACATGTATTTATTTAATGCCTATTATATGTTCAGCATTGGGAGAAGAGCTATAGAGAAAATATAATAAACTTAAAATATATCCCCTACACCCAAGAAGTCTATAATCTAACTAGGGAAACAAAATAATATAAATGATGAAATAGTAACCATTATAAGAATATTTAAAATTATGTAATCAATTGTGTGACACAAATTAAGTACTTCAAGATATACAGAGGAAAGGGAAGAAGCATGAGGATTGAAGTAGTCAGATAAGATTCCCAGAAGCAGTTAACATTTGAATTGGATATTGAAGAAAAGGTAAGATTCAAGTGGTTCCCAACTTCTTTTGTTTTATTAGCTTTTAATAATTCTTCCCATACTCTCTATTTAATATGAAAGGAAATAAATTGGAAATTTTACTGTATATGTGATAAAAATGAAATATATTAAATGTTATATTATCCAGTATATAGCATTTTAGTATCATAAAAGTTTCAAATATTTATTACAATACAGTCAAATTACTCAGACCCTTGATTCTCTTTCTTTTGAAACTTATCTTATTCTCTAGATAGTTTTTGAAAGATGTGCTCAGATATATTCAGCCTCCAACTTGTTACTTCTTTTCAATTTGATTAGTGAACAGGACTGAGTACCCTGATTCACAGAGATAAGTTGTTATAAACAGAATTAAAGCCTTGTAAACATGTTCATGAAGAACAGGATACATTTCTCCAAGCATACTCCAGAAAATATATAACTTCATTGATTAGAAATCAATCTGGTTATTTCAAAAATCAATTAGGTCCTTTTTCATTATGCTATTGATGCTGTCCCCCCCCCTCCCCAGCTTAATGTCAAAAAAAAAGGTTTAACACCTCTACTTTATTTTGTTTTGGGTCAGCAGGAATTCTTCCTTCAACTAGCTCTAATTTTTTTCATGTGTCTTTTAAAACTTCCCCCTTTTCCCACCTGGTTCCCCCTGTCCTTACAGTTCTCTCTTCAATCCACAATTTTCCTTTTCACTAAATCCTACTTTGGGACTATTCCAATAGGATAATATAATTGTTTGTTAAATATTTCTTGAACTCCTTGCCAAATTTCTTGTATCCCAAGGGGTCAATGCAAGGTTGGCAACCTCTTTGTTAAGCAAAGGAGAGATGAGGGCATTCTAGATGAGTGGAATAATCTGATGAAAGACACAACACAGTAATAAATCCAATCAGTGGCATAACATACAATTAGGTATCTGATAATAAATATCACATAAGAAAAAATTAATATCTGCTTAGCTATATTTGGACCCAAAGAAATTATGTGAGGTAGCAATGAATATATTGACTTCTAATTCTTCTGGGAACACTTAGCCAGATCCAGATAGCCCAGGCAAGGGGAAGGAGGAGAGTGAAGAAGTATGATAACAAAGAAACTCATTTCTTATTGTTGTTGAGATAAACATCTCACTGAATCTCTTCCTCTTTGTTTCTAGTCATTTGCCCTAAAAGATAAAAGGTAAAAATTAAATTGTCAAGGGGCTAACATGTCACCCGATAGATAGATAGATAGATAGATAGATAGATAGATAGATAGATAGATAGATAGATAGATAGATAGATAGATAGGTAGATAGATAGGTAGATAGATAGATAGATAGATAGATAGATAGGTAGGTAGATAGATAGATAGATAGATAGATAGATAGATAGATAGATAGATAGATAGATAGATAGATAGATAGATAGATAAAATGAGCAGTCTTCAGAACCCATGGCAGCAGGAATAGAAAATCCTTGGTAAATATGTCTGAAACTTTCTCCTCTTCCATGGGATACTCCCAATTGGAGTTTTCCCATAAAGAAAAGGTATAGGATTATAAGACTCCATATGGATCCCAATCTGTCCTCATAAAAATTATCCCATCACAGTGTAGCTATAAACCAATAGCAAGTTTATAATGAAAAAAAGTTTTGGAATTAAATTGTAATCTCCTATTTTGAGACAGCCTTAGCAAAAGATATCGGAAATGGATTACAAGACCAAAACAGGCTGTATTAAATGAAATTCTTGACACAAACAAAAAAGAAAAATTCCTACTTAGAACTTATGGTTGAGATGCTTAAGATGTGGAGAAAGTATACTTATAGAGAATCAAGTATTTCTGGTCAATGTTTCAGTGATCCCCTTGGGCTATTTAACTATACCTATTCACATGTGTTATTTTTTGTAGGATGGAAGTGGAGAGCTCTGTGGATGTGGCATATCTTTCAGAAGTCAAACTACTGGAAGAATGATGATTCTATATAGTCAAATGGTTTGTACATAATTTCAAAATAATTAATGCTTTACTTGTTGGTCTGTAGAAGTGTAATTATCACAGTGCATGGTACCAAATGACATAAAAGAATAAAAAGGATGTGATAAAGAAACAAAATGTATGTATTTAGTCCAGTATTTTAAAAAATGGGATGACAAAGGGACACTAAAATGCTCCCTAACCTACATAAGAGACCATGTGACCAGAATAACTTAATTTAGAGCATTGTAACTTAAATGCCTAAAGGCAGAAATTCTTGTTATAGTCAAATATTCACATGGCCAGTGATTTTACTTATTTGGGAGTTCCCACCAACAATGCAGCTGTGACTTATTTCTGCTTGTGTATCCTATGCAATTCTCATCTATGTCCTTCCTAAAGTTCACTATAGGGTATCCATACAACATGTTGCAGGGCCTTTTTAATCTTTCTTCCTACCTTATGACGATAACAAAATGGAGTGCTTTGTTCATCAGCCTGTCATATCTCACTCTCTCCATGTGACAAAGTCATCTTCTTTTTCTATCACAAAATATTTCGAGGAAATATTTTACTTATGTTCTTCAGAGTTCCTTCTTGGTTTTATCATGTAACCTGTTCATACCCAATATGATCTTTTTCATCACCCCTTTGGTGATATTCATCTTTAGTTCTTTAGAAATAATGGCATTTCAGGCTTTGCAGCCTTACAACAATATGAGTAAAATGTTTATATTGAAAATGGTGGTCTCTGATGTTATATCCAGTTTGGGATGAAGAAAAGTGATTTGTAGTTTCCCAAAAGCAATCCAGTCTGCTCTTCTCTTTCTTTTAGTCTCTGGACCCAGCTCATTGGCCATCTATATTAATGCTCCCTCATATACATACAGCTAGACAAGTTTTCTGGGATATTCATTCACATACATTCAAAAATTTGAGAAACAGAAAATTGAGTATATCCTGTGTTAAAAAACAAGCCAAATTCCTTTGAGTGATTACAAGTTGTTTTTTGTTTCTTTGTTTCTTTGTTTTTAAATGGGAGGTTTTGTAATGTATTCAGAAAGAATAAAGAATAAACACAACATCATCTATAAACAGAAACATTTTAAGTACCTCGGTATAAAAAGTAAATTCTTCCTTAACCTGTATTTTTCACTGGAACTTCTCCATCACACAGACAAATACTTTAGGAGATAGTACATCTGATCCTGTTATATGGCTCACTTAATGATTATTATGAGAGGATAATTGAACAGGGTTGTTTCAATTGCTTCAAACGTCCAAGGAAGTTTGAATGATTTTGATATATTACTGGGGAGGCATCTTGTTGTAAAGATCCCATAAGGCATTATATTGTTCTAACAATGCAAAGATCAAGAAACAATAAGCAAAATCAGATCTTAAAGTCTACATCTTTTGGTCAGTTATGAGACAGTCTATTGTTGAATGACATTTGGTGAAAGCATGTTGCTCTTGGCTAATACTCTTATCAAGAATTATAAAAATTTTATATTTGTATATTTATATATGTATGCATATATAGATGATAGATAGATAGATAGATAGATAGATAGATAGATAGATAGATAGATAGATAGATAGATAGATAAAGTATTTAGTAAATTTTTCTAGGCCACTTTTTTTTAAATCTACAAGGTCTGAGATTTCCCCCATTCCCATTTTAATACCTTCTACTCCTTTAGATACCCTGTAAATAGGTCTTTCAATGTCCTCACAATTATATCATCTCCAGTACACATATTATCTATGTATACTTGATCCACTTGAACTAATTTTCTCCCCTTTGTTCTCTTCAATGGCACTTTTATTTCCTCTACAAGGACCTCAATAACTATGAGACACCTGTCCCAATGTGGTAGTTCTCTTATCTTTAATGGAATAAATAGCTTTATGTAACAATTTTTGGGAAAAAAGTTCATTTTTATGATCATATTTTCCATGAAATTACTCTTTCCCCATCATGTCCCCACAACACTCAGACAAACAAAAGATAACTTGGTTTCCATGGGGCCAGTGTTTTTATAGTTAGGTTCCAATCAATGTGAATTTGAATAACACAAAATTTGATTTGTTGTGAATTATAAAATGGTACAAGTTCACATTTAATGTAAACCAAAATTCAATTATTGAGTCTCTTGTGAGCTAATCAAGGATTTTAACATGCTGTCATATCATCAGCCTTTACTTGTCTATAATGGAGTGTGGATGTGATGTGTTGCTTGTACAATATTACCAATGATTGTGTTGATTTTTTAAAAAATAATACTTAAAATGGTCAAAAGGAAGAATATTTCTGAGGGAAATACTACAAGTGGGAAAAAAGAAAGAAAGGTGAGTTATTACATTAGAAGAAAAATGTAATGTAATTGGACAGCATGAATGTGGTTATTTAGAATGTCTGAATCTAGGGTAGAGAATATAAAACACACAGGTTAAATAAAAGAGGAAAAGATGGTTCAGTGGTTTGAAAACAATTAGAAGGAATGGAAGTGTTACAGTGATAGAAAAGGGGTATCTTTTAGCTGTGTGGGTTGATGATTGCCATAAAAAACTCATTCCTTTTAGCATACCAGCCATTCAGGGGAAAAAAGCTTCCAATCTTTTTAGGGCACTGAAAGAAAATGAAATATAGTGAAAAAATGTACTGCAAGGGTTGGTTGGTTCTATTCCTTTAAAAATTGAGTTTAATTGAATAATGTTAAAATCAGTAGAGGCAGCCAGTGCAGATGAGGAAAGGCAACTGAATATTCTGTTTTAAAGAAAATAATTGAAAGTGGATATACTGATTAACAAAATTTAATATGTTTGAAATGTATTTTTCTGGAAGAGAATGTCTTGCATAAGAATGTGAGTATTCAACTTTGATAAGCCATGGATAAAGCTCTTAACACCTACTAGCAAATGTATAAAGATTTGAAGAAAAAGAAGACAACAATACTGATGTTTGGTTTTGCTCATATCATCCCTGTAGACATCTTTAGGTATGATATTCAGTAATTTTAAATTTTAAAAATTTTGCTTTTTATAACTATTCTCTTTGTAATAAACTTGAATTAGAAAAATACTTTTTTCCATCTTTTGCTGTTATATAATAAACAAATAAGACATCTAAAGTTTGTATTGGGTAAGAACTAATTACCTTATTTTACATGTAAATACAATGTCAAATAGTATGAATTTGAATAATGTGACCACTTCATGGGATTAATTATTCTTATTAATCAAGACCTAGCTTATACTAACAGGGAGGAGGTATCACACAGCTGCTTGGGTGCTATATATGTTGCCAATAGGTGCCACCCTAAGTCTGAGCTTGTAGCTCATTATCAACTGCAGCTATTCAGAAAGTACCTAGTGGTTTCTTTCCTTCTCTTATTTATCTCTCTGTGATTTAATAGGTAGGGGTATAGTATGGACAAATTCTAAAAACAACTCATAATTGGCTAGTGAGAGCAAATCAGCTACTTCAAAGATGGATAAGCTGGCTCCTTGTAAATTGACCTTCTTGGTTACTTGCATCTACTCCTAGTGTCTTACATATGCAACTACTCTACCACATGATAATTCTGTAGGCTGAACTCTGGGAAATTGTATCTACCTTCAGGTGGCCTATGTGCCTTGCCTCTGCTCCTAGTGAGAATCAGATTTGGGCATACACTGAAAGAGTTCCTTTAAACTACCATGTCTTTTCTTTTGAAAGTCTTTCCTAAGTACCACTGATTGTGACCTTGCTATGGGGACTTCACAGAAGATCTATTCCCTACAGCATAGTTGTGAGTTCTTTACCCTGTGATATAGACTGAGATTATTTCAGTCATCCTATCCTGTGCTTCTCTTTTCCATATTTTCACATGAATCCTCCACAGAGGCTGGTCATGTGAGCCCCAGAGAAATATAGGGATTGTCTATCCATTTGTTATGCTTTGATGACTGGGCTGACTCCTGAAGATCTCTCTCTCCTCTCCGTCCCCTCCCCCTCTCTTTTGCGGGGAAATGAGTGTTAAATGACTTACCCAGGATCACACAGGTAGGAAGTGTCAAGTGTCTGAGGCTGGATTTGAACTCAGGTCCTCCTGAATCCAGGGCCAGTGCTTTATGCAAAATATCTATCTTCTAAGGTCTGTTTATGCTGTTTCTTGCATGCAAATAATTAGTAATATGCTCCAGCCTAGTTATACTCTCTAAATGTTTCTCCATTGTCCATTGGATGATGTGCATTTCTGATTCCTTGCAGTTTATGGTACTACATGATTTATGGCATGGGAAAATGATGGCTTCTTTAAAAGAAAATATTTTTTTGGTTCTCAGTAAGAGGTGTAAGAATACTAAAAACAATTCACAATTTTCCAAATACAACCTATTGTGCATTCCCCCCACCTATTTAATTATGATCTCAATTTAATAAATCCAGTCCTTGAACATCATGAAGCCTCATAAATGAGATTGATAATCAATCAAAAGTGTTTGGTCTAATATTCTAAACAGAAAAAAAAAGTGGACAAAGAATTCCTGTTGTTCTAAGTATAGAGTTCGTTTTCAGTAAATATATCTTGGAGAAACAATGAAGATAGTTCCTTTTTAAACTGCAGGTTTTTCTCAATATAATTTTTAGTATTCAAATATTCTTATGGTCAATGTTTTCCCACTAGAAAAATATGCTTTGTCTTGAGGCACTTTATCATCGTGGCCAGAGTGCCCACTTTTAAGCCAGTCCTGTCTTTTGCACATTATGGTATGACTATGTGACCCTAGGCAACATATTTAACCTCTTATTGCCCTTTGAAACTCCTTCTTAATTGAATAGTAGCTATCAACTCGCATTAGTAGAGGGAGTTATTGAACCTGAAAATCCTTTATCTGAAGGAAATAATAATAAATAAAATCCTTATTGCCTTGTCTTGCCTTCTGTTAAATGTGTACATTGTTTGGCAAAAGTTCAGTTGTGATATATAAAAACTTCTTTCTCTCTAGAGAAACTTGAAAGTGTATTAAATTAAATTGATAATAGAAACAGAAATTTAGATCTGGAAGAATCCCTATTATTTTTATAAATGAAAAAGCTGAGGCCCAGATATAAAAAGTAACTTCTCCAAGGTCACATAGCTATTGAATGACTACCTGGTTCAATAACATAAACTTAGGAAACATTCATAGGAATTTATGCATTGATGAATTAAATAAAAATGAAGTAAATTAAAGGCAATTCTAATATGTAAACTGTTTATATAGTTCCTTTAACAAGAATGTATTAAAATAACTAGTAAAATTGTAATTTAGATAAGTTCCATGCCATATTACCACTCATTTTTCATTCATATTTATTGAGTTTTTAAAGGATATGCGAAATTTTCCTCTCTTCCACCTTTGTAACTATATGGTTTCATAGTATACAAAGAATTAATTCAACAAGAATGTATTAAGAGCTTAATATATGCAAAATGCCATAGGAGACATTAAGATGAACAATAGATGATCCCTTTCCTCACAGAACTAATAAACTGAAGGAATATAAGTATTTAACTTATGTGTTCACATTTTGCTGTGTCCATTGACAGCAAAACCATTGAGTCAGAGGACTATTCCAGAAATTTTGCATCATTTTGCTAGCATGTTCTGAACTTCAATCAGTATTTTTTTTTAATCTGTAGTTTCCCTTTTCCTCCAGAGGTAATGCCTGTCTGACTTAATAGATGGTTTCAGTGAAAATAATCACCTAGTTGGCAACTTTTTGGTAATGAGACTACCCAAACATATTTCTGTGTTTCTATATTGGCCATAGTGGGGATCCAACTAAGAAAAGCAAGGAAGAGTGAGTAGAGGATGGGAAGACGGCCAGCATGTCCACTCCAGAAGAGATTGTTGTCTCATATGGTAACTACATGAAATAAACTGTCATTCATAGATAGTGTGTTGCTCCCAGATATAGCATATTCCAGGTTTCCTCGATTCTGATCTCTTAGGTTCTGAAACAATATCATCTCCTGTTTTATGACCCCTGGCTAGTTTTCTGGATTAGTTTATCAAGGCGAATAGTTTACCTAGGTGAATGCTCTTTGGAGCATTAAGATAGACCCAGTTACAACATTCTCTTTACCCTTTGAAATAACGACTTGAGGGGCAGCTAAATGGTCTAGTGGATAGAGCTCTACCCTCAGAGTCAGAAGGACCTGAGTTCTGTTAAGGGCTAAAGTTCTAGCTAAACTGTCTAAAATATCTAATGAGTGGTCGCCAATAAATTATAAGCTTTAGCAAGAGTTAGACTTTTAAGCATTTATTAAGGAGAATAAGAGTTTGGTAAAGAGAGAAGAAAAGGCCTAGATTCCTATCTATTAAAGGGAGAGCACATTTCTAGCTCCCCTCTCCTCCAGCGTCCTCAGGAAAGAGAGTGAGACCGAGCGCCAGTCTCTTCCTTCCTCCTCCCACTAGCCCGCGTCACTTCCTGACGCCAAAGAAAAGACTCCTGGTCTTGCCCTCAAAGACCTTCGCTTCATGGGCGGAACTCTTCTACAGTAAGTCTCCAGCAGGTGGCGGCATTCCAATTGTTACAGTTCAAATCCAACCTGACTTGACAAGAAACACTTACTAGCTTTCTTATCCTGTGCAAGTCACTTAACCCAGATTGCCTGGAAAAAAACAAATAAATAAATAAGTAATGCTTGGCCTTTACCCTTTTTCCCCCTGAGCTAAGTTCATTCTATGTATACTTCTTTTTTGATTTTTTATTTTTGCAGGGCAATGGGGGTTAAGTCACTTGCCCGGGGTCAGACAGCTACTAAATATCAAGTGTATGAGGCCAGATTTGAATTCAGCTCCTCCTCAATCCAGGGCCAGTGCTTTATCCACTGTGCCACCTAGCTGCCCCCTCTACATATACTTCTTGTGTCTTAATTGTATTCTTAATCTGTCTCAGTCACATAGGCATTGGGGATTTAAGAAGCTTGCTTCCTGACAAAACAATCTTTCTTGCCCTGTAGTAGTAAATCTGGAAGGTTCCAGACATTGAGACTTAATTAGTCTAAAGGACTATGGTTCAAACTATTGATAGTTTCCTTATTGCCCAAGTAAAATAAAGTTCCAGTTCAACAGTAATTAAAGCTCTTTAGTTTCAATGAGTAGCCAACTTGAGTGAGACAATGTACCTTTGCCTTTGGGTTCACCACTGCATCCAGTGTGAAGAGAAGAACATTACATTTGACTAAACCAATGTTGTATATTTTCTGAATTGTTTTTAAATGCTACTGTTGAGTAAACTTACATATTACATAGTCTATGTTTTATTTCATTGCAACTCCAAGCTTATATTAGACCAGCCTACCCTAGATCACACAGATAAAGGTGAATCCACCCTTCATGCCTAGAGCTGTCTGGAGTTATAGATCCAGGCTTACACACTGTATTAAAGTGTGGATCAGACTACTACAGAATTGGTTATGCAAGAGCCTTTGAAGTCTTGTATGAAACAAACAATTGGGACCGGAAGTGGGTAGAATCAGTTGCCCTACATCCCAAAAGTACACCAAAGCTTCCAAATTTTTTTTCTCTAGCCAGATGGAGAACCTTCTATAGTTTTAGGCCAAATGAAAACTGTTTATGTATGTATACCTGCTGGAAATTTTCTTCAGCCTAAGTCAAATATCTCCGTAGATTACACAGGGAATAGTGCTCTATTTGATAATGTTTAAGAATTCTTCTGGGTATGCAAAGAGACTTTAATATCCCCTTTAATATAAAATTGCCTTCTATCATATTTGCCAACTTCAGCAGGGGCAAAGGATGATATTATCATATGCCATCTTCTTCAGGAAGCTAAGCCAAGATTTATTGTGGAATTCACCTGCTCTACTTGATCATTTTTTGGAATTTTTATAAGAAAACTATTAATGATTAATTTGACAAGTTCAGTTAGCCAATGACCTACCATTACTCACTTGGCTATCCTAACCTATTGGCTAGGATTGCCCTTTTCACTATGCATTCTTGCAATCTATTAATTTATATATTGATAGGTCAACTTCAAATCTAGAGTAGATCCCTTGAATCCTTATCAAACTGCACTAATGATGAACAGTCTTTGATAATAATGTAGTCCTCCATAACTATCCATATTCTCTTACAGATTGGTACTGCATCTATATAAAGTCCTTTTAGTCAAGTATTCACTTGGTTCTTCTTTTAGTTGTATCACACTTGACATCAAGCTGTTATGCTGCCTAAAAAGTATTGGGTTCAGCTCAACCTTGTTATCTTAATTAGTAGCCCCTGTGTGGCTGTGCTTAAAGAGTCATGATAGTAATGATGGTCCTGACAGCTCATCAAGTCAACCAAGTCAATCAAGTCAACCTTCCATATGGTTCATTTATTGTGTGAGGGGGCAGGAGAGGAAATGTAGTATAACAGATAGAGAATTAGCCTTGAATCCAGGAAGCTAGGCTCAAATCTCACATCTGATACATATTACTATGTGGTCTTAGACAAATTTATTTTTCAGTTCTCTAGACAACTATTTATGACTATAACTTCCAGAGAAGTTGCCAACTTGCATTAGTAGAGAGGTTTTCATTAATTAAGAATTTCATAGAGAAAATAAATTATAGGTCCTATCTTTACAACTCATAATAGAACTTGTCAAATATCAGTTGTTTCAGGCTAAACTTTGTTGGACTCAATAGCTTTTGAGAACATTCAATCCTTGGTCCTTAATTAGTGAGCAAGTCAAGGCACTCTGCAAACCTGAATTTCACCAGTAAAGTCAAGATGATAAATGGGCATCCCCTTTGGTCTGGACCTAACTCCAGAAACTCTACTTTTGGAGGTGTAGGTTGGAAGGCATCTTGAATTGTTAAACCTAGATACCATCTTTTCTACTTCCTTTTTAATGTTTTGGTGATCTTTTTCATGTTTTTTTTTTAATTAATCTTACCATTGGGTAGAATTAGGAGAAGGTCACATTCCACTCCTTGGACTGTCAGAAGAATTACTTCTCTCAGAAGCATGCTGTGCCCACCTTTTACTTCTGCTGCATTGACAACTAGAACTTCCTCCATAACAGTAGGACTTCTATGACCTACTAAATCCATTTTGGCATTACAAAAATAGTATTTTACAACTTGTATGAAATGATGTATAGTGAAGTGAGCAAAACCAAGAGCATGTTGTGCACAAAGACAGCAATATTGTTTGATGAAGAGCAGTGAATGACTTAACTATTCTGAGCAATACAATGATCCAAGACAATCTGAAAGGACTATTGATGAAACATTGATTGAATACAGACTGAAGCATGATATTTTTCACTTTCATTTTTTTTATTTTATTCAAGTTTTCTTATACAAAATGACTAATATGGTAATGGTAATGGTTTGCATAATTGTACATGTATAACCCACATATGATTCCTTACTACCTCAGGGAGGGGAGAGGGGATAGAAAGGAGAGAGAAAATTTGGAACTCAAAACTATAAATAAAAACATTTATTATTTAAAAAAAACAATAATACTATTATGGAAGTATGAGGAGACTTAGTTTTGGCTACCAGATTTATTTATTGATGAAGCTTGAGACAACAACTTTTCAGGAGTTTTTGTTTGTTTTGGGGGGAGAACTAGCAGAAAGCATTCATTGAGCTTTTTACTCTTCTTGCTAGGGCTATGGTACTGTTTAAATTAATTAAAACAGGGGCAGCTAGGTGGCGCAGTGGATAGAGCACTGGCTCTGGAGTCAGGAGTACCTAAGTTCAAATCCAGCCTCAGACACTTAATACTTACTAGCTGTGTGACCCTGGGCAAGTCACTTAACCCCAATTGCCTCAATTAAAAAAATTTAAATTAAATTAATTAAAACAGAAGGTGAAGTTCTGCCTTGGCTATAGAGATTAATTTCTACCACACATCACCCCTAATGCAATTGGCAGACACAATCTATGGATTAGACACTTTATTAATATCACTGATATTATTTCTTCTACCATCCATATGACGGTACTGTTCAATTTTTCATCACAAAACTTCTCACAGGTAGGGGTACCTTTTTCCTGTGAAGTATTTTTATCTGGGCTAGTTTGCCCCAGAAGTTCCATTTTAAGTACAACACCCACAACCAATCAAATCTCCACCTTCTATTACTGACTAACTTTCTTGACTGTGTCCCCTACCCAGATACCCCTCTCCTCTGAGATAGTCTTCTCTGAGGTTTTGTGAGATTTCTTCACTTGATTCTCCTTCTACCTCTCTTCCCATTCCTTACTCTCCTTTTCTGAATAATCATCCATATCATGCCCCTTATCTATCTGGATGCTCTGTCCTAGGACCTTTTCTGTTATCTATGTACATTTTTTTTCCCTTGGGAACTTTGTCAACCCCAATTGGTCTAATTATAATCTCTATACATATAACCCCTAGACCTGCATTTTGAGCCCTGGTTTCTCTCATGATGTCTAGTGTCATACATTAATTACACATTGGTCTTTTAAAGTCAGATGTCCCACAGACATCACAAATTCAAATTGTCCAAAATAGTACTTAGCATCTTTCTTTACAAAATCCAACACTCTTCCAAACTTCCCTAATTCTTTTAATGGAACAACATCCTTTAAACCTTCCAAGTTCACAACCTCAGTATTATATGAGTATTACACTCAGTATTTTATAGTATTACATTCTAGTTTTCCCAATATATACAATCAATTGCCAAATATTCCAATTAACATATCTACATCTCTCATGTCTTACATTTTCTCATGACTCACAATGCTACCAGTTTAGTTTAGACCTTCATCAGCTTCACCTGTACCATTAAAATTGCTAATTAATTTTTTTCTCATTCAAGTTTTTCCCCCAAATTACACAAATCTACACAAAACTACGAAAATAATTTTCTTTCAGTACAGATCTATCCATGTGACTATCTGACTAGATAAACTAAAGTGGTTTCCTATTCCATCTGGGATAAAATGTAAACTGCAGTTTTGCATTTAAAAACTTTCATAAACTGATTCCAATCTACCTTTTCAGTCTCATTACATATCGCCTACCTCCTACACTCTATGGTCCAGTCGAACTGGATTTCATGCTATTTCTCTCACAAGACATTCCATCTCCATCTTTATTCCTTTGTCCTGGCCATCTTCCATGCCTAGATGTACTTGCTCCTGATGGCTGACTCTAAATATCCCTTCCTTCTTTCAAAATTCAGCTACAGTGTCATATTCTATAGGAAGTCCTCCTAATCTTCAAAACCACAAAAATTACCTTGTATTTAGAGGCAATTGAAGTTCCCCGATGACAGGGACTGTTTCATGTTTTGCATTGTATCATCACAGTTCACATAGTAGACACATAGAAGGCCTTAGAAAAATGCTTCATGATTGATTGTAGTTTACACATGCAAATATATATATACATATATGTATATGTATATATATATGTATGTATATACATACATATATATATATATTTTCACAACAAATGAAGTAGGTACTATTACTATCATCATTTTACAGATGAGGAAAATGATTCTCCAGTAAGTTCAGTAGCTTTCCCAGAGGCACATAGCTAACAAACTTCTGAGGCAGGTTTTTTTTTTTTTTTAACACAATCCTTAAATAAAAATTTAGTTCTCTACTCCATTAGGACACACCTTTTGATAAAAGAATAAGTAGTCTGGGATATCCTAGACTCACAGAGACAAAGGGGCCTTCTCCAGTTTTTAGTAAATTCGTGGCTATGAGGTTGAGTGGAGTATATTTAAATCAGAAGGAAAATACATGCCCAAGAATTGTTGGTATCTTTCTACCAATCACAACTCATTAGGAAATAGCTTCAAATTCCAGGAAAGAATTGTAGAGGAAAGGACATTGGACATCCCATAAAAGTACTGAGTCAGCTGAGTAAGAGGGAACAGTGACCATTTTGCTACCAGAAAAAGGCAGAATCTCATTGGAGACTTTTCTTCAAGCAAATTTCATTCATTGTCACCTTGTGTTTTTACTAATATAATGTTTTCTTGAACTATTGTATGTTGAAATTCATCTTCCCTCAGATGTCCCACATTTCTATGCTCTGCTTAGTGTTCTAGATTTGTTAACCTTAGTGAACTCTTGGATTTGACACTGGTCCATCCTTTCATATAATTCATACTCCCCTCACCCCAGATGATTTTCTCCTTCTGAGTATGTAAATTGTTTTTAATCTTTGGCATACACAGAGAAACCCAAAGCCTGGCCCTCAGACATAGACCATCATTTGGCTCTAATTTGGGGTTCTTTTTACCTTAGGGAAACCTGATGGAAATTGTTTTGTGGAAACAATCGTTTTTATTTTTATTAATTTTTTTTTTTGCAGGGCAATGAGGGTTAAATGACTTGCCCAGGGTCACAGAGCTAGTAAGTGTCAAGTGTCTAAGGCAGCATTTGAACTCAGGTCCTCCTGAATCCAGGGCACTTTATGCACTGCACCACCTATCTGCCCCCTTCAGACACAGTCTTAAACTTGATGTCAGGGGAAAATATAAACTTGATGTAAGGGGTTAGCTATACTATCTAAAATCTAATGAGTGGTCACCAATAAATTATAAGCTTTAGCAAGAATATTTAAGTGTTAATGTATTTATTAAAGAGCATTAGGATCAGAGAGAAAGGTCAAAATTTAACTATTTCTAAGAGACCCCATCATCTGACCCACCATGGCAAGGTCAGGAACAAAAAGGGCACAACGCCTCCTGTGAAGCTGGGAACATCCCCCCCATACACACGCACACACAGCTCCAAGCTAATTGGCTGGTAGCCTTGATTGACAGTACTCACGAGTAAATGTCACTTCCTGACACCAAGGACCTTGACCACATGGCTTGCCCTCAGACACCTTCTCCTCATGGTGGAGTTTTCCTACAGTAGCTCTCCAGCAGGTGGCTTACAGTCCCCCCTTTGTTGCTTTGAGGAACACTGTAGTGTTTCCTTGACAAAACAGTCAAAAATAACAGAATATAATACCCTATGCTAACAAACAATATGTTAATAACAGTATAGAAAAGGGAGAAAGGGGAAATTTTGTCCAGAGGGGCGGTCCCTCATGAACCGGTGCTTTGACACTGTCCTGCAGAGAGAGGGCCTCTACAGAGAATACATATTACAAATGGTATACATAAAAACGGAAGGGAATAAAAATCAACAAAACAAAACTTCATTTAAAGTCTTTGAAAGTCTTTTCTCAGATGATTCTTGGGATGTCCTCTGGGTGTAGTCATGGAATGGAAGTCTCTTCAGGTGTTGATGTGTGGATGCTGCTAATCAGACAAGAAAATTTCCTACAAAATTGAACTTAACAGAACTTTAAAATAGCTTTGTCAATAATCAGATCAAACAATGAGAGTTCTTAAAAACATGTCTAAGGGAATTCAGAATCTTAGTTGTTACACATGAAACATAGAATAAAACAAAAATTGAAACATTCTCTAAAACTTAATATTACTATAGTCCCCTCTTGTGGAGGGTAAATTGAGAAGACAATTGCTGTGATATTAATTTTAAAAAATAATTTTTATCTTTGTTTCATCACTTTTTGCATCATCTGCCTAATTATCCTCATACCATTATGAGAAATTTAAAAATCTAATATAATTGGTAACAGACTTTAAGGCCAAATTCAACACTGTATTTATCATGACACCTGAGATAATTATGGGGGTTACCATAAAAGAAGAGAGAGAGGGCAGCTAGGTGGCACAGTGGATAAAGCACCGGCCCTGGATTCAGGAGTACCTGAGTTCAAATCTGGCCTCAGACACTTGACACTTACTAGATGTGTGACCCCAGGCAAGTAGTCACTTAACCCCCATTGCCCTGCAAACAAAAAAAAAAAAAGAAAAAAAAAGAAAAGAACAGAGAAATGATGGGATAAGAGCATTCCCACACTTGAGCAATATATACTGCCCATGCAGTATGCCAGGCTTAAAATAGGTGGATGGGATATACATCCATGCCACCAAACATATTGGAGGAAACTGAGTCAGAATTAATCAGATGCATGGGATTGAGAAGTCCATGGTATCAGGAATATAGGAAGGGGCAAAGAAGCCAGGTGTAGAATGAGATGGGTGGGATGAAAACTTCCAGCCATCTGCACAATATTGTGGGAAAAAATTAAACCAAGAGAAACCAACCTCTACATTTGTCAAAAGCCGTTCCCTCGGCCATACCTTGACTTCATGCATGTCTCCCCTTATATGATAGTTCAATGTCTGTTCTTGTATGCATTCCTGTTGTGATCAGATGGCATCCTGGCCAACTGGCATCTGATAATTCAGAATGAAGGCAATTAATGTCTTAAATGACAAGTTCCCATATTCTAAGTCTCATATGGATTTAAAAATTGAGGATAATAAGGATCACAAAAAATGTGAAATGTACCTTGACTCAGAATATAATATATAATTATGCAATAATTTCAAATAAAACCTCTTTTTTTTACTAAGTATACAATTACTTTTGTGAAAAATCATAACATAAACAAGCACAAGTTAAAGCACAACACAATCTTGGGGGCAGCTAGGTGGCGCAGTGGATAGAGCAGTGGCCCTGGAGTCAGGAGTACCTGAGTTCAAATCCAGCCTCAGAAACTTAACACTTACTAGCTGTGTGACCCTGGGCAAGTCACTTAACCCCAATTGCCTCACTAAAAAAAATTAAAAAAAAACACCACACAACACAATTTTAAAGAAAATGTTTTTTTGAAAAAAAGAACATTTTTTACAAATGTTCCCCTCTTTTTTTGAATATGCTTATAAAAAATAATACTTCTAGAATCAATTTACACTTTCCATGGCAACCAATTTGCCAGGGAAATGCTTTATAGAGTTTGATCAAATAATCACTTGAGAGAAAAAATAACAAAAACAAACAACTCAGAATATAGGAGCACAATACTCCCAGAATTAACATTGTATTATGAAATCAAAACTATCTTGCATTGTTTCAAAAATAGAGATAAATAAATACAACAAAATACCCATGGAAGAATAAAAGACAATGAAATTCAAACTAATGAAATCTAAATGAATATGAACTTAACATTAATAAGAGTATTACAAAATATAAACTTGATCATATGACTATAAAAAGCTTTTACAAATATTCTCCCTTTTTAAAAAACTAAGTATGAATGGGGCAGCTAGGTGGCACAGTGGATAAAGCACCGGCCCTGGATTCAGGAGTACCTGAGTTCAAATCCGGCCTCAGACACTTGACACTTAATAGCTTTGTGAGCCTGGATAAAAAAACAACTAAGTATGAAACACAATCTCAAAAGCATGAAAATCTCTATGAAAATAAACCCATACTGTTAATTTCAAAATGTAGATGTAATAGCATAGAAATCTTTATGTAATCTCTGAACTGACATTATTTCTCTGAGTGAATTTAGAATATTTTTGATTCCGATATCTAAAATCCCCAATACTCATATTAATACCTTCCTGTTTACTTCTACATTTCTGCAAAATATATCTTGAAATATGATGATGATTGTCATTTTTATTCAGCTTAAGTTAGTCTTCTTTAACCCCTCTATTTTCTCTGTGGGTCCTTTCATAATATAAATGCCTTATAAGGTTATTAATTAAAGACAAAAGCAGGTTAACAAAATTATAAACATATATGGGATTTAAAGGGTTTTCCAAGGTTGGTTTCAGAGAAGCACAGCAAGTCAAGTCAGAATCACAGCCAGGCTGGGGATGCACTGAGCCTGACTGCTCTGGTAACTGAGTAGAAGCTGCAAATGCAGGTAGAGAAAGCTGCACATGCTCAAGATCAGGACCTGAGGAGGGTGAATTAGATCTCTGGACTTCCCTGGCAGGAGGATCAAGGGGCTTGGCCATGGGAAGAATAGGAGGTGGTGCCAGAGGAAGGGGAGGAGGTGGGATCCCCAGAGGAGGGGAGGGATTAGGGCAATTTGATTCAGGCTTGTTTTCAAACTCAGGCCTGGCTTCCCCTCCCCCCACTGCTTGTATATGCAGTTGGGGCATTGCCTCCAGGCATGCAAAAGCAGAGAAACTCTTAGCATTAGCATTTGAAAAAATGCAGGAGTCACAGGTTTCTCTGAAAAGGCATGGTTGAGAGAGAGGGCTATATTTATATTTCCTTGTGTGAGCACCTTGCTCGCTCTTCTAATAAAAAGAAAAATAGAAAATCCACAAAAACAAAGCACTAATATGATCTTATCCCCCATTTTTCTGGTTAAACAGACTAAAATCAGAAACAGGATACTTAGGGAGTTGAAAAAACCCATTTGAAAATTTAAATAGAAAACAGCTGGTACTTAGCAGTACTTTGGATTTAAAGGGACAGGGTAGGGGAAATTTCTTACCCAACCAGATTCAGCTTTCCTCTTGTGGTCACCATCTGTAAGGGGCTAAAATTCCAGCTATACTATCTAAAATCTAATGAGTGGTCACCAATAAATTATAAGCTTTAGCAAGACTATTTAAGTGTTAATGTATTTATTAAAGAGCATTAGGATCAGAGAGAAAGGTCAAAATTTAACTATTTCTAAGAGACCCCATCATCTGACCCACCATGGCAAGGTCAGGAACAAAAAGGGCACAACGCCTCTTTTGAAGCTGGGAACATCACCCCCATACACACGCACACACAGCTCCAAGCTAATTGGCTGGTAGCCTTGATTGACAGTACCCACGAGTAAATGTCACTTCCTGATGCCAAGGACCTTGACCACATTGCTTGCCCTCAGACACTTCTCTTCATGGCAGAGCTTTCCTATACTAGCTCTCCAGCAGGTGGCATCATTCCAATTGTTATACTTCCTAACAATTAAAGCTGTCCAAGAGTGGAATTGGGCTGCCTAGAGAGGTGGTAAGTTACATTTCTTTAAAGATCTTCAAGCTGAGACTAGGCAACCTGAGCATGTGTACACTTAGCATGTATATTATTTAATAGGTAGATTGGTCTTGAGGTCCCTTGAGCTGTCTTCCAACTATTACATTCTTCTTTAGTGTGAAATTCTATGAGAATACAGGGTCACCTTCATACATACTTGTTGCTGCCAATGAGACATTAACATACTACCTCAATGAAGAGTTATGAAAAAATGCACCATTCTTATTATTGAAAATGAATCGGGGCAGCTAGGTGGTGCAGTGGATGGAGCACCGGCCCTGGAGTCAGGAGTACCTGAGTTCAAATCCAGCCTCAGACACTTAACACTTAACTAGCTGTGTGACCCTGGGCAAGTCACTTAACCCCAATTGCCTCACTAAAAAAAAAAAAAAAGAAAATGAATCAGGGGGAAGCTAGGTGGCACAGTGGATAAAGCACTGGCTCTGGATTCAGGAGTACCTGAGTTCAAATCCGGCCTCAGACACTTGACACTTACTAGCTGTGTGACCCTGGGCAAGTCACTTAACCCCCATTGCCCCGCCAAAAAACAAAGTAATAAAAAATAAATTTAATCAACAATTCAATAAAAAATATGAAAATGTAATGTACTAGGATGAATCTCCTTTCATTTTATGTTGTCACAATCCCCATGAGTCTATAAACAACTGAGACTTTATAAAATAGTGAACTATTATTGCTTTTTCAGCAAGCCAATGAAACAGATCCTCCTTCGTGTCTATATTTTACTCCTTAGTAGTAAAATGCAGCTTAGGGGTGATTAACTCAATGGACCTCTCTTACATATCCAAGAAATTAGAGAAGGAGGAACTAGAGAGACTACAACTGAATCCCATAATTTTTATATACACTCTATCACAAGACATAGAAGTTTTATGGCTTTCCCTGGCATTCTGTGGCATTTATTAACAAATAAAAGTTATAGTATTTTAAGTTGCTTAAAGGCAGGGTTAATACTATTCTTCCTCTCTGTATCCTGAAAATTTATCAGAGCCCTTTGCCCATGCTCTTAAATGTGTTTTGGTTTGTTTTAGTAAATGGGTACTTGACTTGATGTCATATGATCTGGGTTTGCATCTTGCCTGGCTCTGCTATTTACTATTTGGCCCTCAATGTTTTCAATTTGTGAAATCATGGGATAGACTAGAGGATCTCTAAAATCATTTTTCAGCTCTAAATCAAATATCCTCTGATCCTATGAATTGAATTGGTTATAAGAAATATAAATATATACATATAAACATATACATATACATACTCCAAAGAGTGTGCTGGTAAATATATAGTAACCAGCTCCCTGGGGGGAGATGTATGCATGACAGACTTTTAAATTTCACTTGAATTATTAATATTTTCTCTATCACTTTCTTAAATCTAGTCAATCAACAAAATAATAAAGGAAGTCTGGATTTGTAGAATTTGGTTATTTCTGAGGTATAAATGTTCACACTTAAAATTTAACAATTAGCTCTCTTAAGCTAGCCAGACATGGTTCCAGCACATCCTTACATGTATATCATGTATATAAGTATAGATAAAATCAGATCTCTAAGCTAGAATACTTTTTTTTATCACAAATATGCTAACCCATTAAATAATACCATGGCCCCTCAAATATTTCCTGTGTATATTTTATCATATTTATGACATCAGCCTGTATATAAAATTGTCTTCTCTCATGATTTTATTTTAATCACTTTCCCTAGCCATTAACTACCGAGGGTGTGTTGACTCGACAGCATTTTTTAAAAATAATTTCTTATTTTCTTCTTAAGCTTAGCTGCTGTAGCAAAAACTGACCAAGCATATGTTTCTTTTATATCTACCTTCTGGTTTCTTTTCTTAACATTTGCAGATTGCTTACAATGTGTCAAGTAAATGCAAACTTAAAAATTCTGTATCTAAAAATGACAAGTTGAAAGAACAGATATATTGGGGAAAAATAGAAAATCATATTTGGGCCTAAGGTTAGTGTTGAAATGACACTGGTGTGTCTGTTTTGTTTTGCTATCTGGACACAAGTGAAGATTACTTCTTTAGAACAATGTGAACTGCATAAATAAATAAATAAATAAATAGATAAATAGATAAATAGATAAATAAATGAATGAATGAATGAATAAATAAATAAATAGCCAGAGATTAAACATGCAAAACCAAATTTGAGCAATTAATTTTCTTTCTATGGCTGTAATTAACAATTTGAATCTGTCAAAAATGTCTAGTCAGTTATGTAGGTGATGCTATAATATGTAGATGACAACTATAATAATTGCTTATATAGTACTTTGCGGTTTATGATGCATTTTGCTAGCATCAACCGCATAAAGCAGTAAGAGAAAGTATTATTATCTATCCCCTGGAAAATGAGGGTCAGAGAGATAAAACACATCAGTTGGTGCTAGCATTAGGATGCCAACCAGGTTTATTCAAATTCCAAGTCCATTCATATCACTATACTATGTTGCCTATTGTGTGCTCAAATGGCACTTTTCCTGTGAAGTCTTCACAGAAGATCTATGATCCCTCCTGCTTATTCCTTTTCAAGACTTTTAATACCCTATCTTATTCCTATGACACCGTACACATTCTACTGTTATTATAGTTATGTGTGGATTTTGTCATACCTCCTCTTCTCAATTATTAACCTTTATATACACCACTGTATCTCTTCTTTCCCCCCAGTATTAAATAAGACACTCACATAGCAAGCAAATAAAAATATTCATTAGATGAGAACACTTACATATTTCTACTTTAGCTTAGAAATTCTCTTTCTCTTTCTATCATCCATCTACCTGTCATCTATCATCTACACACACACACACACACACACACACACACACACACACACACACATAATTTTTCTCCATGGATGTTAGTTTAAGGATTTTTTAAGTCATTTTTACTAGAAAATGGGAGATATCTATTTATTTTGACAGGCTGTGGAGAACTTAAGTTGGCTATTTTGTTGAGACTCTTAACTAGAAGAGACCTTTGCAAATCTCCTTTGCATAGAGCTCACAATCTATTCTCAGCTACAGATTTTGCATTATTGTCACTGTCATTGGGACCTTTAATTCAATTTGTACAATGTACTTAATCTCTTTGACACTACCCAGAAAGGCTTCCAAGAATATAAGGAAAGGCATACACAGAAATAGTTATCTATCTATCTATACATCTAGCTAGCTAACTACCTCTCTAGCTATAGTTAGATATATATATGTGTGTACATATGCATATGTAGATAGATAGATAGATAGATAGATAGATAGATAGATAGATAGATACAAACACATATGTATTCAGTTAGAGATAATCCAAACTAATATATGTTTGCTTGATGTATTGATTTATGTTTTAACTGTCTGATAGATATGGCTGACACCATTAGAATATAAACTTCTAAGAGATGGAGATCTTGTCATGAACCATACCTAGTATGCTATAAACATTTAATATAATTATAATATATGCCTTTCAATGGCAACAACAACTTTTGGGTGGAGTTGAGACATAGGAAGATGCAATAGATAAAAATCATTTCCATTACTGTTCTTCCATAACATGATTTCTTGAGATGTGAAGAAGTACACTTCTCTTTCACCAAATGGGAAAAATAGCTTATATACATATATATGTATATACTCACACACATATGTAAGCATGTAGGTTAAAGGTATATGTACATATATGTATACATATACACATGCATACACATATGTACACACAGTCTATAGAACATATCCCAGCTCTTTTTCTTTAATTTTCCTTTCTTTTTAGGCATAAGGATGTTGTTGGTAATGACAGTGAGTCAATTAATCATCCCACCCCATTTAAAATAGCTCACATATTATAACCTTGATACCTTAACCAGGTAAGAAAACTTCTATTTACTCAATTAAACTATTAAACTAAGTTCAAACAGTCAAGTTAATCAATATGGATGGAATAAAGACTATTGGATAAACAGAAATGACACTTCACAGGAAGTATATTGGTATTAGCTGAAGATTTTCACTGATGTCCTGTGTCATCTTTAAAATCACAAATCAGTTTATAATCTAGGCTTTCAAGAGTGTCCCAGCTTAGAGGAGAAAGCAGTCCTAGAAAAGCCCCTTAGAAGAAATTGCTTGGGCAGGGAGGATAGCTGTGGAATACAGTCTCTGCTCATAATTTTGGAAGGTTGGAGAATTTGGATATTTAATAGGTATCCTAGCATTATCCCAGAAATAGCCCTGACTTGTGGAAGTATCTGTATTGGGAACAAAGGGCAAACCAAACACACTGAGGAAAGTCAACTTTAGAAATCAACAAAGAGCCCAAACCACCTACAACCATGCCTAATGGGAACTTCTTGGGGACCCACCAATGGGAGAAATAGACTTTTAGCAATTCAGACCTATGAGTTATCCCTTTGTACTTTTACTTTTTTTTTCTTTTCTTTTTCTTTCTTTCTTTCTTTTTTTTTTTTGTGGGGCAATGAGAGTTAAGTGACTTGTCCGTCACATAGCTGTTAAGTGTCAAGTGCTTGAGGGTAGATTTGAACTCAGGTCTTCCTGAATCCAGGGTCAGTGCTTTATCCACTGTGCCACATAGTTGCCCCCCACATTTACTTTTTAAGCTTAAGTTGACTTTCCCCTGTTCTCTGAGTATACTGGTTGGAAAGAGAGTTACAGACTTTGGGGATGTCATTTGTATTAACTATAGCACTATAGTAAAGATCTCTTTCTAAAAACTAATTATCTGAATAATTGATATCAACTAAAATAAATAAATCTCACACCTGCAGATGTTCAAGGGTATTAGAAAGAAACCCCCAATTTTTTCAGGGTTCCTAGGTCCTTGAATGGAGAATTGGCAGCCACGCTATGGGGCTCCAGAATGCCAGAAGGAATTGGAGTTGGGAGAAAAGCTCTAGAGTATGTGCTATACAGTCACATAATTATTTTTATAGCCATCTAGCCCTAAAAAAATGGTTTGTTTGTTTGTTTGTTTTGTTTTGTTTTGTTTTGTTTTGTTTTGTTTTGTTTTTGGTGAGGCAATTGGGGTTAAGTGACTTGCCCAGGGTCACATAGCTAGTAAGTGTTAAGTGTCTGAGGTCACATTTGAACTCAGGTCCTCCTGACTCAGGGCCAGTGCTCTATCCACTGTGTCACCTAGCTGCCCGGATTGTTTGTTTTTAATACCTAAAACTCTAAATGAATTGGACACCATGAACGTGAAATGCCTTGGTTCCCTGAGAGGCATTATAGTATAGTAGATGGAGTTCAGGGCATGAAATCAAGAAAATTTAGTTCAGAATATTTCTTTATATATTTAGAAGCTGTGGGACCCTGGACAAGTCATATCACTTCTTTGAGCCTCAATTTTCTCTTCTGTAAAATAAGAAGGTTAGATATGATGAAATCTAAGGGCTCTCCAAATCTATTATCCTAAAATACTCCTGTTACAATTGAGATCATCCATTGATAATTTAATTAATATCATTTAAAGGATGCATGTTTAGATTGTGCCATCATGGACTTAGTGTTGATCTTAAAGCCAAGAAGAATTGAGTTCAAGTCCCAACTCTGAACACATACTGGCTGTGTGAATTGGGCACAGACCTCTCTATGTTCTAGATGCCAAGTTAAAGACAAGGTAATGACCTGCATTTTATAGGGGAGTCCCTTAGGCCAATAAAGTAACAGGGCCAGTATTATCCCTATGCTAATGAAGGTTTATTGATCTCCTCATAGTGCAGTATAGTGGTTTCTACTCTAAAGAAGCATACAATTTCAAAAAACAGCATAATAAATGTATATGATCTCCCACGTACCAGATAGCAGAAAACAGGAATAATAGCCAGTATATGAATGGAGAGTAAAGTATTTATGTCATAAGTACATTATAAGTAGCTGGAATACAGTTACCAGGTTTGGACGGAAAGTGAGTTTTCTCATGGAGTGACTGCCTTACGGCTGGACTAAAACCTAATTTGTCAAATTTCTGAGGATTGTAAATTCAAGGCTCTTATTAACAGGGTCACAACAACTATGAGAAATGCTTGAGGTAAGCAAGCATGCCCTGGATCCCTCTACCATTATATCTTTTAGTATTCTTAGTGTGTTCATGAAGAGACTTTCAGATTTCAAGTCACAACTTTTATTGCTACTATTGTAAATGATTGAAGATTGATTAAGCAATACAGATACATTCGGGTTTCAGGAGCAGTTGTTTTGTGTTTGAGGACAAATATACTTCTACAGGGTATATAGATGACAGTGTAATTTGGACAGAGAAAATAAATGAATGGGATTCAGAAATAATATTACATTTTGATTTTAAAAACACTTAATATTACAACAATTTGCATTTTGTTATGCAATACCTCCATGGAAACCTAGGAAAGCTTTTGAGGAATCCTGTGGGGTTTTTTCAAACAGTTAATGCAGAGACCAGAAAAATATAAATAAGCACTAAGCCCAAGCTTACAGAAGGAAGTTAAATGATAGGTAGGGCTTAAGACATTTTTTCTTTGTTTGTTTTGTTTTGTTTTGAAGCTCCCTAATTGAAGGGTTGCTATTGGCCCTTTTTAATTCTAATTGACTTTTTTCTCCTTCTATAGTACTATAGAGTACTATACTCTGTGGTTAGTACTTTTTTCTCCTTCTATAGTACTCTTTCTAAACCCTGTCTTCATCATTAGGAGATGTCATTTTAGAGAGTTGTCATTTTCATTTGTCACTTCAGATACTTTACCATTCCCTTGCAGATAGATAGGTAGCAGCCTTATCTTTTGCTATCTCTTTCTTCCTTTCTCTGAGGGCTTCACTGGGTTGAGTTAAATGTACCACTTGTTTACAGGGACATGCGACCTGGATGAGGGGTGTACCTCACCCAAAGAATTAAGGCTCATCACAAATTGTGTAAAATAAAAAGAAATTTATTTGGAGAGAGGAATACTGTTCAGAGTATAGATCACCTTGGTGACTGTCCCACTGGAGTAAGATAGGTTCTTTTGCATCTTTACAAAAGGAAGGGGAGGGAAGGACATTACAAAGAACTTGAAGTGAAATGCAACAACAGGAAGGGGATTTTGGAATAATGGGGCATCAGTAAGATATGCAGCATCCATTCATATCTTGCATATCATCTTGAAGACCTTGGTATTACTTTTCAGCACTAAGGTCATGCTCTACCACACTTTTATGGGGGGTTGGAATCTTTTGGATTTCTTGGGGTCTCACTGTATTTCCACAACATCACTGGTTCATGCTCTGAAATTAAAATGAAGAATCCTATATATATTTTATCATTATTCCTCTAATTGCTAATGGTTAGGGTAGACAAAAGACTTTACTGTTTATGCTTGCAGATTATTTTATTATATGAGCTCCTCATCAGAATACTTAAGTATTTTAGAAATCATCAATAGCAGATTCAGGTCATTTTATCAGTAGGCTTATTCAACTCCCTTTTTGCCTAATTGAATCCTGACTTTTTAAACTGAATTTGAATTTTGAACATTCAAAGTGAGTTGAATGGGGCAACTAGATGGTGCAGTGGATAGAGCCCTGGAGTCAGGAGGACCCGAGTTCAAATCCGACCTCAGACATTTAATACTCACTAGCTGTGTGACCCTGGGCAAGTCACTTAACCCCAATTGCCTCACTGAAAAACAAAACAAAAAAACAAAGTGAGTTGAATGCAATAATGCTCCTTTATTGGCAATGAGACATCCTAAGTGTGATAGCTTACAAAACATCTATCTCTGCTCCCTACGGAAAAACTTTTAGATATGTTTTTTGAGGGGAAACATCATGTTGCAGATACCATTGTTGTTGTTGTTAATACTTCATTCTCATAGGGGTCAATGATATCATGAGGGTGACATTTTGACTAGTATTTCAATTGGTTTAAGTGAAGCAGAACTGCACAGTTATCAGCTTCACTCTGTCCTTCAGTCATTGAAGGGAAGTTGACTGGTGATGGTGCAGGATTTAGTGGGTGACCTTGGCCTTTCTAAATTAAGGTCTTCCTCAGGTGTCAGTTTGTCTGAGGCTATACCAATTCAATGATTGAGGGCTGAGTAAAAGTTTAGACAAAAGATGGTTCAATTTACCATCACAAATATATCAAGCTGTAAGGGGAAGACTCTCAGAATTTCTGGTCAGACCAAAAAACAATTGCTATTTACATTCCTTCCAAGTTATCAAAACCTAAACAATAAGCCATGTGACTCTGGGCAAGTCACTTAACCCTCATGGCCCTGGAAAAAAACAAAACCTAAACAATAGACCACAGGGCCATGCAATGAAAGCCATAGTGGTTTGGGTTTTAAGGTGGAGTCAAGTAGCTCCATTTAAAATACAATGAGCTTCAACTGAGAAATGGTCAAAGGATATGAACAGGCAGCTTTCAGATGATGAAATTAAAACCATCTACAGCCATATGAAGACATTCTCAATCACTACTGATTACAGCAATGCAAATTAAAACTACTCTAAGGTACCACCTCACACCTATCTAAGTGGATAGTATGACAAAAAAGGAAAATTATATAAGTCAGAGAAGATGTGGGAAAATTGGAACACTAATGCATTATTGGTGGAGCTCTGAACTGATCCAACCATTCTGGAGAGCAATTTGGAACCATGCTGAAAAGGCTTTAAAACTGCACATACCCTTTGACCTAGCAATACCACTACAACCAAAAGAGATCATAAAAAAGGGAAAAGGACCCACATGTACAAAAATATTTATAGCTGCTCTTTTTGTGGTAGCAAAGAATTGGAAATTGAGGGACTGCCCATCAATTGGGGAATGGCTAAACAACTTGTGGTACATGAATTGCTGCTGAGTGAGATGAGCAGAACCAGGAGAACATTGTACACAGTAACAGCAACATTGTGTGATGATCAACTGTGATAGACTTGATTCTTCTCAGTAATATGATAATCCAAGACAATGCCAAAAGACTCGTGATGGAAAACGCTCTCCACATCCAGAAAAAGAACTATGGAGTCTGAATGTAGACTGAAGCATACTATTTTCACTTTTGTTGTTGCTTTTGTTATTGTTCTTGTTTATTTTTTCTTGCATTTTTCCCTTTTGTTCTGATTAATGTGGAAATATGTTTAACCTGATTGTAATGTATAATCTATATCAAATTGCTTGCTGGCCTTGGGAGGGGGGAGGGAAAGGAGGATGGGAGAAAAATTTGGAACTCAAAAAACGTCTTTACATGTAATTGATAAAAATTAAAAATAAAAATAGAATAGAAAGTTTAAAAATACAATAGGCTTTTTTAAAAGCTATATTTCAAGAAATAAAAAATGAAAACCATGTAGGACAGCTGTCATATTGACCTTGGATAAAGGAAGTGTCAGGTTACAATTTTATCCCTAATACTAGGTATATGACCCTGGGCAAGTTATGCAAGTTTACTGAGGTGTTTTTTTTTTCCTCATTTGAAAAATAGGATACTATTATCTGCCATGGGGATGTTGGGAGGATTGAAGAAAATGATGTAAAATTTTCTGCAAACCTCAAATCACTATAGTAATATTATCTATGACCATTAGCAAATCTTTAACATTATTAATGAGTATATATTATTATTTCAATACTAAGCATAAAATATTATATTAATTAGTATGATATTATAATTATATAATATATAATTCTATAGTTATAATGATTAAATATAATAAACTATAATGCTTTAATATTATTAAGGATATAATTTTTCTCACATTGTCCTTAATGTTACCTGACTTTGAAATAACATCTATTCAAAAGGTTTCTATAACATTTCCTGTGTATATACTAAACATTCAATGATTTACTCACACTGTGATCTCATTGTACTTAAAACTTTTCCATTCAAAGTCTTTAACTCAGCATTCATAGTCTTTTTATAGTTCTTCTGAAAAAAATACAACTTTTTCTTAATTAAAATGTCAGCATCTGCTTAAAATAAAGATCCTAAGCATTTTGATCCAACAAACAAGTACAGTCACTTCAAATTTGATTTTTGAACTTAAGAAAAAGTTGAGAAACAGCTTTTCTTTATTAAAAGAGATTAGACTACCAATGGTGCATTTTTTTCTTTTACTTAGGCAAAATTAAACATATATAGGGAGTCAGTCAAAAAGAGTAGTACATTAATAGAATGACAAAATGATAGACATGAAGAAACCCTGCCCAGCATAACTCAGTAAAAAAAGAGAGAGAATTAATATTTCATTTTGGTTTTACTTTATAACAAAATAAATGTTTTAAAGAAGAGAAAGTTTGAAAGTATATATTTGGAGTCTCCATGGATTTTCCCCATAGCTAGCTGATGCCATTTACTTATTTGCTGAAGGAGTACATTGTATTTCTTTTTCACTAGCATCCCGTGCCTTCATAGTCCCGGGGCTGAGCCTGCAGGGACTGTAGCTAGTTTCAGAGGAGAATGATTAATAATAAATAATAACAGTAATTTGCATTTTTCAAACATCTTCCATGTTGTGAGTGTCAAGTAAGATGAAGCTTAAGCCTTCTGAGAGTTTCAAGAAAGATGACAGTTACATTTAAGTTTGTTGTGAGTTTCAACAAGGACTACAAAACTGAAGTCTGTTGTGAATCTAAAGTAAGAAGTCTCAGGTAAGATAATGCATAGGAACGTTGGGAGTCTTAAGTAAGATGACACTTAACTTGGTTGTTGTTCTCAACAATGATGATGTGTAAGTCCATTACGGGTTTTGTAAAAGTTAAGTTTTAAATCATGGATCCTAACAACTGTGGAGATTCTAGCTCAAAGTTCAAGAGCATGGTAGAAATGACATTGAAATCAAAGCTATATATTGCCATATGAAAAAATACTCTAAATCACTATTGATCAGAGAAATGCAAATTAAAACAACTCTGCTGTACCACCTCACACCTATCACATTGGCTAATAGGACAAAAAAGGAAAATAATAAATGTTGGAGAAGCTGTGGAAAAGTTGGAACACTAATGCATTGTTGGTGGAGTGTGAACTGATCCATCCATTCTGGAGAGCAATTTGGTATGCCCAAAGGGCTATGGGACTGTTCATATGCTTTGACCTAGTATTACCACTACTAGGTCTGTATCTCAAAGAGATTATAGAAGAAGGTAAAGGACCCAGCTGTACAAAAATATTTATAGCAGCTCTCTTTGTGGTGGCAAAGAATTGGAAATTGAGGTAATTCCTATCAATTGGGGAATGGCTGAACAAATTGTGGTATATGAATATAATGGAATACTATTGTGCTGTAAGAAATGATGAGAAGGATTTCAAAGAAACCTGGAAGGGCTCACATGAACTGATACTGACTGAGAAGAACAGAACCAGGAGAACATTGTGCACAGTAACAGCAACATTGTGTGGTGATCAACTGTGATAGACCTAACTCTTCTCAGTAGTGCAATGATCCAAAACAATTTCAAAGAACTCATGATAGAAAATGTTCTCGGGGCATCTAGGTGGCACAGTGGATAAAGCACCAACTCTGGATTCAGGAGGACCTGAGTTCAAATACGACCTCAGACACTTGATACTTACCAGCTGTGTGACCCTAAACAACTCACTTACCCCTAATCGCCCTGCCCCCCCCCAAAAAATAAAGAGTAGTTTCTGAAAAAAAAAAAGAGTAGTTTCTGTCTCTTTAAAAAAAAAAGAAAGAAAGAAAAAGACAAAGAAAAAAATGTTCTCCACATCCAGAAAAAAGACCTATGGATTCTGAATGCAGGTTGAACCCTATGATTTCTACCTTTTGGTGTTTTTTTCCTTCTTTTTTGAGGTTTTTCCCTTGTGCTCTGATTCTTCTTTCATAATATGACTAATGCAGAAATATGTTTAATGTGATTATACATATATAATGTATATCAGATTGCTTTCTGTCTTGGGGAGGGGGGAGGGAAGGGAGTGATTGTAAGCAGGCCAAGAGAATGTGCAACGATGATCCCAATTTGGGACAAAGAACTACATCCTCCACTAGTTCATGATTTCTGTCTTTCTGTACATGAGTGTTTTATCTGTTGTATATGTGGGAGGGGTTTGTCTAAAAATAGTAGTGTATAAATACTTATGTAATGGGGGAAAATGGGGTATGGGATTGGGCTAGGAGTTTGGGGTTCTTAGGAATTCCTCTTTAAAGAATGACACCCTCTTGCACACAAAAGTAGTTAGAATAAGGTGGTAGTTTATTTAGGGGCAAGGGAAGGGAAGAAGGGGGGAAGGAAACCATGAAAGAAATCCTTGGACTTCTCATGGAGAAATAGGCACAAAGCACATGGCTCAGAGGTACCAAATCTCCTTGAACAGGAGACTGGAAGGTACTTTTATAGAGGCCTGATGGGGGTGGATCATCTGACTGTGAAAAGTTCCTTTAGTGAGGGAGGACCATTCCCCACTGGTGGTAGCTGGGGGAATTGGGTGAGGAGTGGAGGACCATCCCCCACTGGTAGTGACTAGAGGAATTCGGTGAGGGGTGGCTCTCTCTTTAGGACACAAAGGCCGCAGCCACACCCAAGGGAGACCAGAATGAAGGGTGGGAATCTGAAGCTAGCTCAGTCTGATTTGGTTCAGCTTATCTCTCTAGGCATTATCTGTCCTCTGGTTTTTAGTTTCTCAAGGAGAAGTTTCCTTGATGTGCCCCAGAGAACTTCTGGGGTGCTCTGCACCCCATGACACTTAGAAGCCCTGTAGGGGTATAAAACACTGCTGAGTTCCAGGCTTGTGGTCTCTCAGGTCCTACCCCTGCCTGAGACCGGATTTATTGTGAGATAGGTCCTCTCTCAATAAACCTATTTTCTGTGGCTTGGAGACTTTGTTTCTTTTTTATTTTTTTCTTTTCTTCATCAGGCTTAGAAATTTTCATGACAGTATGGAGAGAAATTTTCTTCTATCATCACAAACCACACCATTTCACGAATGTGGGACATTCTTTAGAAGAGGTAGACTGGGAACTAGTGAAGAAATTACATCAAGTAGCCCATAAATACTATCATAAAAACAAGTCAAACTCATGCATCTTACTGATGGTATCTCAGATATAGGTAGGTAGGTAGGTAGGTAGACAGACAGACAGACAGACAGACAGACAGACAGATAGATAGATAGATAGATAGATAGATAGATAGATAGATAGATAGATAGATGATAGGTAGATAGATGCATGGATAGATAGATGATAGATAATATACTAGATATATGTTGTGTCTATATCTAATTAGATTATATCTAGATCTAGATTATATCAAGATCTATCTATCTATCTATCTAGCCACATTCTATTTTCTTAGTATTTTTCATCCAGAAAATCTGGTAGAGAATTAGGGAGTAGAATCTTAATGTTCATGTAATTGAAAAAGACTTGTGAGGAAAATCAATATTCAGATGGCCTTTGAAGAATGATAGACTTTAACTCAATAATGGGGAAAGGATTGAGAGTACTCAGATTCAGGTGCAAAAAATAAAAGAGTATAAAATTAGGGATGGTCAAAGGAGAAGGAGAAATCATTAAAGGAGAAAGCAGATAGGCTGGTGTGATTATGTTGTGGTACTCCAAGAAATCCAAAAGATTCAAATCCTCTAGGGTAAAGGGAAAACAGATCTCTCCCATCTCAGGAATGAGGTGTGGTAGGGCATGGCTCCACTATACTGTTAAGCAATGCTAAGGTTTGCAAGATGATATGCAAGATCTAGATGGATGTTGCATACTCTACTGATACCCCTTTATCAAAGACCCCCCATTTTATTTTGTATTCCCTTTCAGTTCTTTGTAATGCCCTTCCCTCCCTTTTTTCTGGTAAAAATACAAAAGACCAGTCTTCTCTTACTCCAGTGGAACAGTGACCAAGGTGATCTGTTCCCAGCCATATATTCCTCTCATCATAAATCTCTTTTATAAGATTCGTGAAGAGCCTCCAATTCTTTGGGTGAGCTAGCCCCCCAATCTAGGTCACAAGTCTCCTCTAAATAAGTAGATTTAAAGCTGAATAAGCCTCAGATTAAATTATCATTTTGCGAAAAGAACTCACTTTTTCAGCACCAGCCCTATGTTTATTCTTTATTTTTATGGTGACACTTTATGTTGCCTAAAAATTGTTGCGGAGGCAAGATGGTGATAGGTCTTCAACTCTCCTATTAGAGGTGAAGTAAGATTTGAACTTGTCTTCCTATCATTAAGCCCAGTAAACCATTTACTGCACCACTTAGCTTTCTATCCCAAGGATTTCAAGGACAAAAGGACATATATAAACAAGGATATTTATTGCAGCCCCCTTTTTTCTTTATTGTAATAAACAACTGGAAAGAAAATAGGTGTCTAGTAACTATTATATGGCTAAACAAATTGTAGTATATCAATATAATGGAAAATTCCCAAATGGCTATATGAATATAAATAAAAACCATAGAAAATGACAAATATGATAGCTCTTAGAAACATTATAAGATCTATATGAACTGATACAGAGTGACGAGTACAACTAGGAGAAAAACATAATGGCAGCAAAAACAATGATATGAAGAAAAAAACAAACAAAAAATTTAAAACATATTATAACTGCATAAAGCAGTTAATAATGTTGATTCCAAAAGACTAATGATAGAACATAGCTCCCACCTCTTAGTAGAGAGGTGATGGATTAGATGTGGAATGAGATATGCATTATCAGCTTGACTAGTGAGTTTGTTTTGCTGGGTAGAAACTGTTGTGGGGAAAATGGTGGTGAGGGTTTTGGGTCCTTAGGAATTCCTCTTTAAAGAAACCAAGGGAGAAGTCAAACTTCTCTCATGGGGAGATAGCATAGCACAGAGATGTTCTTTTCTGAGATACCTATCTCCCCGAGCAGGAGAAAGGCAAATACTTTTATAGAGGACCAATGGTAGAGGTCTGACTGTGCAAAATTTCCTTAATGGGGGCGATCACCTGAGGGAAGACCATCCCTCAATGATGGTGGCTGGGGGAAGTTGGGTGAGAGGTAGCTCTGATCTCTTGAGCCATCTCTGTCCCCTGGCACCATTCAGGCAGCAGCCAAACTTAGGTTTATATCCTGGAAGGGGTGGGGAGACTGGAATGAAGGGCAGTGGTCCTGGAGTTAACTGTCCCATTCTGGTGCCTCTTATCTCTTTAGGTGTGTCTATCCTTTGGTTTAGCTTCTCAAGGAGAAGATTCCCTGATTTCCCCCAGAAAACTTCTGAGGTACCCCAGGCCCATAACAGAGCCTAATCATACAAAAAGATGTTTTTTTTAATGCGCTGAAGAAAACAAAAATAAGCACAGGAAACCGACATAAAGTCATTTTAATGTTTTTTATATACATATATGTCTATGATTCAGAAAGAAGCTATATAATAAGAAATTGCTTTATTAATTATATATAGATAACAGCTAACATTTTCATGAAATTTTAAGGTTTGCAAAGTTCTTTACAAATAGCATCTATTTTTATGCTCACAATACTTTTGGGAAGTAATGGCTATTATTACTCCAATTTTCAGAAAAAGAGACTGGGACAGACAATGGTTAAGTGACATGTCACTAAATAGCTGAAACTAGATTTGAACTCAGGGTATTTTCTGACTATGGTGTTTTCCACTATGCCATCAAGCTTCCCAAATATAACTATTATTTATAGAGTATGTTTATATTTGCATACAATACTCTTTTAACATGTTCTTCACATTTTGAAATGTTTGCAAATATATAACAATAATTAAAAAATAATACTGGTAATCTTGCCTCCCTGTTGTTGTTTTGTTTGTCATTTTCGAAGAGGTAATTGGGATAAGTGACCTCAGCATCACACAGCTAGCAAGTGTCTGCAGTCACACTTCAGGGCCAGTGCTCTATCCACTGTGCCACCCAGATGCCCCATGTTGCCTCCTAGCAAATAGGTGAATATTACTCAAATGGATAGTGAATCCATAGAAAGGGAAGAAATTCTTACTACCACAGCCAGAATGGTTTCACTGAGTGAGTCATGCTAGATTGACTTCAATTATTTTTTTATAGATGTTTCTAGGAGGGTAGAACAGGGAAGAGTGAAAGGGAATAAGCACTCATCTGAAACCTCCTGTGTGCCAGGCAGTATACTAAGTACTTTATGATATCTCTTATGATCCTCTCAATAACTCTGGGAGGGACATGTTATTATTATTATTATTTTTTTTTTTGGTGAGGCAATTGGGGTTAAGTGACTTTCCCAGGGTCACACAGCTAATAGGTGTCAAGGGTCTGAGACCAGATTTGAACTCAGGTCCTCCTGAATCCAGGGCTGGTGCTCTATCTACTGTGCCACCTGCCTGCCCCCAGGACATTATTATTATCCAAATTTTACAGATGAGTAAACTGAGGCTGAGGGAGGTTAAGGGACTTACCTGGGGTCATACAGCTAGTAAATGTCTGTAGCCAGATTTGAACTCAGGTTTTCTTGAGTCTAAGCCTGGTACTCTATCAGCTCCACTGTCTGACTGCCTCATAGTTATAGAAATGTCATAAACATAAAATACCCAGTTTTCAAAAAACATTTGAAGTTTATCATTATATCCCTGTTAATTAAATAGAAATGTGGACTGAATGACTACATACTCAAGTAGTTAGAACCAGCTGAATGAAAAAAATATATATATTCATGGATTTATGACAACTGAATGAAAGTTTATGTTGGTATGGTGTAATGTCTTATGCTTGGCTCTATTTCTGTTCAGCACTTTTTATTTATGAAGATGTCACCTATGTCATACCTATCAAAAATCCAGATAATATGAATCTGAGGGTTTAGTAATAAAGTAGATATGGGCAGTTAAGTGGCAGAGTGAATAGTATATTGGCCCTGTAATTAGGTAGACCTGAGTTTAAACCCAGACTAAGACACTTGGGCAAGTCACTTAACTTCTGTTTGCCTCGATTTTTTAATCTGTAAGATGGAGATAATAATAGCACCTCCCTTCCAGGGTTGTTGTGAGGATCAAACAAGATAAGAATTATAAAGTGCTTAGCACAGTGCCTACCACATAGTAAGCATTAGAAAAATATCAACTATCATTATTACAGATAACAATCTGGATGAATATAGACTAATAAAACATATCTAATAAAATGAAATTTGGTAGGAATGAATATACAATCCTATACTTGGGTTAAAAAAAAATCAAGTGCTCAAATATATGATACTAAACCATTCATGCGAAAAAGACCTTGGTTTTATTTTTAGTGGACCAAAAGTTGAACATGCAATAATAGAGTGACAGCTTAAAAAAAAAAGTGAATAAAAATGTTAATAGAAACACGTTGCTCAAAAGAAGAGAAGGGATCATCTTAACACACTTTCTTGCTTAGTTCAGATCCAGAAAATTATGCTCAATTCTGGGCCCCACATTTCAGGAGACAAACTATAAACTAGAGCATTCTAGAGGACAATGAGAATGGTAAGGGATTTGGAAACCACGCTATACAAGGATTAGTTGAAGTAAATAAAAATATTTAATTTAGAAAAGACAACATTTAATGGAGATATGATTGTGGCTTTCCAATATTTGAATTTGTGTTATCTGGAACAAACATTATACTTGTTCTACTTGGCCCATGGTAGAATTAGGAAAACTTTATGGAAATAGTACTCAGTGTGATATTAGGAAAAATGTCACAATAATTAAGGAATTATAAAAACAAAAAATAATAGAACAATCTAATTTGGGAGGTAGTAAGTTTCAACCATTATTACTGCCATTAGACTACAAGCTCCTTGAGAGGAAGCATTGTCCTTTCCCTTTCTTTGCACCCCAGGTGGTAGATAAAGTAGGCCTTAAAAAATGCTTGTTGATTGATTGATTGACTGCCACCAGCTATAAAAGGAATTGTTTCCAAATTAACTAGATTCACTTCTTCAATTATTTTATTAATTATCATCCATCTCGACTGCAGGAACAAATGAGGAACACTATCCTAATAGTTTGCAACATACTCTATTTCCTAATTACACCTTACAAAAGAGAAACAAAGTTTATAATCCTCTCTCACTTCTTTGCAAAAACCAGTTTACCCAATTCCTTTCTTTTATAGCTCCCAGTTCCTCTCCCTATGTTCATGTTCCCAAACTTTTCCTGATATCCTAGGTTCAGTTATCTCTAGGTTTTCTTCCTAGAAAGTGCTGGAGGGGGGGGGGAGGGGGAGAAGTTGGTGGTACGGTAGATTAAAGCACCAGCCCTGGATTCAGGAGGACCTGAGTTCCAATCTGGCCTCAGATACTCGACACTTACTAGCTGTGTGGCCCTGGGCAAGTCATTTAGCCCTCATTGCCCTCCCCCCCCCAAAAAAAAAACATAAAAAAATAAAATAAAATAAGATTTAAAAAAATTAAAAAGTGCTTTGGGGGCAGCTAGGTAGTGCCATGGATAAAGCACTGGTCCTGGATTCAGGAGGACTTTAGTTAAAATCCGGCCTTAGAGACTTGACACTTACTAGCTGTGTGACACTGGGCAAGTCAGACAACACTCATTGCCCCACAGGGGAAAAAAAAGTGCTCTGTAATAATCTGCTGCTGATTGGATAGGATTACACCTCTGAACTCCTGGTAAAATTCTTCTCCATCTCCCTGTTGTTACCTGCCTCTATTTCTTTTTCTTTTCTTCTTTTTTAAATATTTCACAATCCAGTTGCTCCCATGATTTGGTAACCACCCATTCCTTTAACCCTAGATCCTCCATTTCAATCATTCTTTTATTAATTTTTTTGGCGGGAGGGAGAAAGAGGTTGGTGTTTTATGGCCTAGGGGAATCTATTACAAAGTAGTCTTAGAGCTAGAATGACCACCTAATGCATGGTTCGTATAAGAACCTGAGTTAAATTACCTCTAAGACCTCCTCTATCTTGAAGGTCCTTTTATTCTCTGGTTTGTCAAATACTTTGTAGTTTCAAAAGTGAATTTTATAGTAAATACTCATACATTTGCTATGGAATATATATGTATATGTATACATACATAATCAATATAAATACACACATATCTCATCTCAAATGAATCTTGTATGTTAATAAATGTTTTAGAAAATATGTAGGTAATGGGAATAAATATTGAAAGGCTACAAGTATATGTTTTTGAGGAGAGGGCCTTTAAAATCATCTTGAATCTAAATCAACTAAGCCAAACCTAGAATTAGTGATTTCCTTCTTTTGTGTAGTTACAATTATACCATGTGCCCTGTGATCTTCTTGCCACTTTACATGGATATTATACTCCATAAAAAAAGGAAGAAAAGAGAAACCATACTCTCCTCATTTTTACCCATTGACATAGACAAACGAATTCCTAGCATCTGTATGTCTTATTTAAGGAAAATTGCAATTTAAGATTTAATAAAATATAAAGAAGTAAATTTAAACCTGTCAGTGTTTGGGAAATGTTTATAATTTTATATCCTATTATACTAAGAAATGACATAACATTTTACTAATACTTTTACCACTGAAAAATAATCTCTAATATTTCCCAGAAAATGCATTTTTGTTTTTCCTCAAGACTTTGATGAACATATGTTCTGAAAGATTGTTCGATTTAAACAGAATATTTTCCCCTTAGGTGACAGCTGTGACTATTAATGCCATTTTCCAACGTATGTCTCATTTCAATGCTGTAGCTCTTTCTCCAACTTTTCAAAGAATAGACACTAGTGAACTAGATGATATTTTACCACTGGAACATAAAATATTTCCTGACAGTAGGATACTCAGTTAACTAATACAATTGAAATACTTAACAATACTGTATGTATCCTATCCAAAATTTTTTTGACCTTTTTTTGAGGGGGGCAGTGTTGTGAGATGAGGGAATGTGTGGACTTATGTACTGAATTCCTAGTGTGGAAACTCCCTCCCTTGTTTCAGACCAAAAATTCCTCTGTATCATATGGTATTTGGCAATTGCTTGGAGACACTGAGAGGATGAATGACCTGCCCATGGTTATGTAGTAAGTATGTGTCAGGAGCTTTGTATCTATCAAAGTCTTCCTAATTCCAGGGCCAGCCTTCTGTCTACTATGCTATACTGTTTCTCTCTATTTTTCATGTGATTCAAAAAAAATACTCAGGTTTTCAGAGACGTCACATGAGGTTTTAGTCTGAGTAAGGTCAGTAGATTAAAAAACAAATCAGTTAATGGAAAGTACCATAATCATTTGTCATACTGATAAAATGGACTGTCAAAATAACTTGTACATTTCATAGATAAAATGCCAAATGAAATACCCTCATTTTATCTAAGATGTTTATGATCCTTGACAAAAGTCTTGTAAGGAGATCGAATTCATAGACCTTGTAATTAAGGCCACTTTTTTTCCCCCTTTTTCTTGTTTAGAAACAGTTTTTAATTCTTTTTTTTCTGGTGGCCATCTAAATGCCGTAGTTTTTATAGTCTTGAGATCTAGATCACAAACATCTTGTACAAAATGAGCTACCAGAGCAGCTAGGTGGCCCAGTGGATAAAGCCCCAGCCCTGGATTTAGGAGGACGTGATTTCAGGTCCAGCCTCAGACACTTGACACTTACTAGCTGTGTGACCCTGGGCAAGTCACTTAAGCCTCATTGCCCTCCGCCCCCACCAAAAAAGGAGCTACCCACTGGCTTTATCACAATTCTCATTCTTTTTTGACACAGTATATGATTATGGGATACACATATGACTTGCATGCTGATTCAGAACAATGTTCCATCTTCCTTAAAACTTTAGGTAAATAATTAGGTTTGGGGATTTTCCCCATACTTTAAGTTATTTTTTGTTACCTCCATGTTACTTATGTGATATAAAATCATTTAACTTGTGTCCTGCTATGTATAGGACAATATTACATCTATATTATTTAAAAGAAGAATTCAGACATACAAGTTCTGAGCAACTTTTCCAGGATTATACAGTAAGTAGCCCATTTGCAATTTGACTACAAAGATCTCTTAGTCATTAGATTAAGATTTACTCACTAAACAAGTTTGCTTTTCTGTCCTTCATTCTAAAGTATGAATAGGACTGAGAAAAAAAAAAGAGCTATAAATTTTTGTCATAAGGATGGTTTGTCTTTTTGAGATCATTGCATGCATGTTTGCTACCACAGGGTAAAAAGGCAGGGGTCCTTAGGTATTCCTCTAAAGAATTACACTCTCAGGGCAGCTAGGTGGCGCAGTGGATAGAACACTGGCCCTGGAGTCAGGAGGACCTGAGTTCAAATCAAGCCTCAGACACTTAACACTTATTAGCTGTGTGATCCTGGGCAAGTCACTTAACCCCAATTGCCTCACTAAAAAAAAAAAAAGAAAAAAAAAAGAATTACACTCTCATATACAGTCCAATTAGGATTAAAATGGTCTTTTATTTGGCAGTAGAGAAAGTGACTGAGGGGTAAATCAATGACTTCACCCCTGAGGAGGCAGGCTCAGATTCCTCCCAGAACCGAAGGATGGAAAAAGCTTTTGTAGAGGATAGATGGGGTGACTATCTGAAAATGGAAAGTTCCTTTTTGGGATCAGGTAGGGAAAATCTTTCCATATTCCTGAGAATCAGGGGGATTATTTTTTGGAATGATGGTCCTGACCTTTGGTGTTATCTCTGTCTCCTAGCTCTGGTCAGGTAGTAGCCACACCTGACTTCCTGCTATAGAATTTTATCTCCTCTTACTTCTTAGGTGTATCTGTCCTGATATCTAGTTGGCCAATCTCAACTTCAATAGTCCCTTGATTCCTAGATTTCTCAGTCCTGTTTTCTGGTTATCTTTGGTTTTGCTTCTCATAGGAGAAACTCCTGAGCTATCCTAAACCCCATGTAATTTGTTAAAGGATATAAAATTTTGAGCTTTTGTAGCTGGCTCTTGTCAGTCAGTCAGCAGATATACATTTATTAAGTGCCAACAAAATGCCACATTGTGCTAAGTGCTTGGTGTACAAATAAAGGCAAAAGCCAGTTCCTGTGCTCAGGGGACTCACACCATAATAAAGGAAGATAACACATTAAAAAGATGCTGAAAAATGTGGGGTAAAGGAAGAAAGAAGCAGGAAAGAGGTGAGGGAGGGAAAGCATCTTTTGACTTTGAGGGTTCAAGAAGAAGTCTTGCAGCCAGATGAGAAATGATGAGAAAAACAACCCCTTGTTATTGTTTGTCCTTCATTCTAGAAGAAGACCATGATATCAGAGAACTGATGTCATGACTTGCAATGAATTGTATTTAAGTGAGGAAAGGCTGTGCAGTCACCCACCTCACTCTCTCTCCTGGAGCCATCTGGGTCCAGTGACAAAATATTCATCAGGGCAAGTGGAGACAGCAGATGCAATAGGGTACCTTGGCCTTTTAAACTAAGGCCTTTCCCAAGTTTAATTTTGCATAAGGCAATGTCCATTCAGTGATTAAGGTTAGGTAAGAAAGGAAGCAAAGAAAGGCCTCTTTTACCTAGTTAAAACGAAAATAGATGGATAAAAGGAGATGGGGAGAAAAACCTTCAGGATTTCTGGCCAAAAGAGATATAATTGCTATTTAGGCCTACTCTGATTGAAACAATGGCAAAATGAGGCCTGGGCTGAGACCGATTCTTGGCCAATGAAAGCCAGAGTTATTTAGGTTTAAGGAATGGTCTTTATAAGACATCTTGCAGGGAAACCCTATGAAATCTGGACTCCTTTAGAGGATCTGGGAGAAGCTCTCACATCTGAACCCTCTACTCTCTCCAATCAGACCCCTGAGGCAAGTGTGGGTTACAGAGTTGAAGAAGTCCAATTTCTGGAGATAGTGATGAAATTCAGGTGAGCAGCCTTGTGGAAAATGATCCTTGGTCCAACCTTATTTTTTATTGATCTGATAACATTCAATTTTTACTTAACTAAGATTGACTCTTCATCCTCCCAGAAAAAAATATTGTGTTCACGCAAGATATTTTAATATCATTGTTTCTGCCATTAAAATGACCTCACTTGGGGCAGCTAGGTGGTGCAGTGGATAGAGCACCGGCCGTGGATTCAGGAGGACCCGAGTTCAAATCTGGCCTCAGACACTTAACACTTATTGGCTGTGTGACTCTGGGCAAGTCACTTAACCCCAATTGCCTCACCAAAAAACTAAAAAACAAAACAAACAAAAAAAAATGACCTCACTCCTTCTTTCTGCTTATTTAGATAAATATGCTTTCTCCTTCAAGTCTCAACTCTTCCATAAAACCTACTCTGACTATTCTCCCTGAGTCTCCTTCCCTTCAAGATCCATACAGCAGATTGTTCCACAAAATTTAATAGTTATATGTTTTCCTCTATCATATACTGTTTCATGCATGTCAATATTGGCTTATCAAGTAGATGAGTGGCAAGGACAGGCTTCTCTACAACTCACATATGTACCACAGTACCTAATTTCTACACATTTCTCTCTGATTTTTATCTTCATAAATTTTATTTATGCAAAAGCTTTTCAATTTTGCAAAGTTCAAATAGAATATCATTTGTGATTTCATCCTTTCCATATGTAGGGAGAATTTTCCCCCTAGCCAAGGTTCTGAAGGGTACCTTATTTCATTTCTTTCTTTTTTTTTTTAATAATCAGGTAGTGTATTCATTTTGAACTATTGTGTTATTCTGAAGCTATCTCTTCATACTTTTCCACTGAGCTGATGCTATTATCTACTTTTGGACTTTTCCATGGAGCTGTTTTCATCTGCTAGAGGTATCTTTGAGCTGTAGAGATTTCTTCTTTCTCAAAAGGAACGTTAGTACTTTTCTTTGAGACCGATGAAAACATTTTTAAGAATCTATTTTCCATGACTAGCTAACTCAGAAAAAAGTCATCTCAGATGAGAATTTTTTTCTATCCTTATGCACTACTTCCTTGTTAACATGCCTTTCCCTTCTCCCTTTCACACACAAGAGAGATTCCCTGTGATCATTTAAAATGTAGTCTGGAGTAAGGAAAATCCTTTTAACTCCTCACATGCCCCTGCTAACTCCATCAGGAAAATCCAGCATTCCTCAAGGAGACATTTATTAACCACGTTGGGGACAAAGTATAGCTACCAACCTCTGCCCTATATTCCTAATGTTACCAAAGTAATAGTGTCTCTTTTATTTTAAAATTCATTCCCCATCATTTTTTTCAGAAAGAACAGTTTATTTAAATATTTCAGAGAAGAACTGCATACTATATGCAATATGTTAATCTCATTTTTATTCTTTCTTCTTGATCTTGACCTTTGCTTTAACCAATTGATGATCTTTTGTACATATATGTACATATACATTTTGGCTATATGAGGGGAGCATTTAACCTAGCATGTATTGGGAAAATGAATTAGTGGGAGGCTATGTTTTAGAGGAACATGGTCACTTTGAATGGAAGATGTTAACATTTATCCCTGAATGGACTATCCTTGTTTCAGCATCTCAGGAATAATATTTCCTCAAATCTATCTGACTATTGAACAGCTTTCTATTTGGCTAATGTTTGGATTAGTCTTCAAACTAGACACAACACCCATGTCCAAACTGACACTGAATGCACAACTTAAGTTATTACCGCTAGATCTTGAATTACCTATGCCCACAATCTTGTTTAATGTAGAAGCTGACACTTGTACTGTAGTATTAAGATCATTCTTGTTCCAGAACATGGAGATCATACATATGTATGTATGTATACAAATACATGAGTGCATGTGTGTTTGCATCTATGTGTATATACACATGTGTATATGTATATACATATATATGCATTAAATTATATATACATGTGCACACATATATTCACACACATATACATGTATATATACAATAGATTGTGTATATGCATGCATATATGTATAACTTACTATATGTGTGTGTTTATGTTTTTAAATGAAAGCATGGAGTTACTTTTGGAAACTTATCCCTGATGAATTAATAGAATAATAAGAATAATAATAGAATAATAATTAATAATAGATGAATAATAGAGCATGAAAGTGCCTTTACTTTCTTTTCTTCAAACACCTGATTATTTTTCAAAACAGTTAAATTACCTTCTTCCATTATACTCTTATACCTCCATCTCCTACTGTCCTCCCTCCCCAAATTGTCTTGAATTAATTTTGTATATTTTCCTTATATACTCATGTGTACAAGTGGTCTCCCCCATTAGAATGTAATCTTTTAAGGGGAGGAACAGTTTCTCTTTTATTTACTTTATTTTTTATTTTATTGTATTTATTCTTTTTGTATTTACCGAAGATTGTCCAGTATAGGACCTTAAGAAATGCTTATTAATTGCTTAAAAGCTGTTGTTGTTGCTCGAGTTGTTTGTCCTTTGTTCTAGAAGAGGACCATGACATCCCAAGGTGATGTCATGACCTGCATTGAATTAGATTAAAGTGAGGGAGGGCTGTGCAAAGCCATCAGCCTCATTCTCCTCCAGCGTCATCTGGGTCCAGTGGCAAGATATACAACAGAATGACTGGTGTCAACCTGAAAATTATTAAAAAACAATCAATATAACAGAACTAAGGTCTTTAATCAGGGCAGAGGAGTTATTGTGGTGGCATATGAGACCCCAAGAAACTTAGAGACCTTAAACTTTAACAGAAGTGAAAAACAATCTTTAAACTTTAGACACTAAAACCAAAATAATCAGAAGCTAGAATTGACAAAGTTTGCTCAGGCAATTCATTGGCCTGGAAAGGGAGACCAGGTGAGGGTAAGTCAGTTCTTTGTAAATTGTGTTTGTCACTGGAGATAGTCCTGAATGTAATGGGAGACTTTGGGATTTTTAATCTAAGGTCTTTTGCAAAACTGTTTGCCTGAAGCAACATCCATTCAGTGATTAAGGTTAGGTGAGAAAGGAAGCAAAGAGTGGCTTCCTTTAGCTAGTCAAAACAGAAATATGTGAAGGATGGATAAGAGAGAGAGAGAGAGAGAGAGAGAGAGAGAGAGAAGGAGGGAGGGATGAAAAAAGGAAGGAAGGAAAGAAGGAAGGAAGGAAAGAAGGAAGGAAGGAAGGAAGGAAGGAAGGAAGGAAGGAAGGAAGGAAGGAAGGAAGGAAGGAAGGAAGGAAGGAAGGAAGGAAGGAAGGAAGGAAGGAAGGAAGGAAGGAAGGAAGTCTGGGGGGGCAGGCCATCAGGTATTTATTATTGGATGATTTATGAGAGTCAGAGTGATTTGGGGTTAAGGTGTAGTCCTTAAAAAAATTGAGGCCATAAACCCCAAGAACTGCCCTACTGGTAATCCAACTGGCAAGCTCCAGTTGAGCAATGCACCCTCTCCCTCTCCTCCCTCACCTTCACTTTCTCACTCCCTCTCCCTCTTCCTCTCCTTTTCCCTCTCCTTCTCCCTTGCCTTCTCTCCTTCTTCCTCTCCCATACTCCCTAATTTCATCAATCCCTCTTGCTCTCCTTCACTCCCTCTCCCTCTTTCCTTCCCCTGTCCATATAAAGAATCATATTCTTAAATGCATCTATTCTCTCCAAAGAAATATAAGTTTTGATTGCTTGAAAGCTACATTTTAGAGGAAGGGTAGGGAAAGGAGAAAACATATGGAATCTAGAATTAGATTAACTGTGTGAACTTGGGCAAGTCATTTTTTTTGTTTGGAATTGTCATGGGGCGCAGAGCACCCCAGAATTTCTCTGGGGCACACCGAGGAATCTTCTCCTTGAGAAACTAAACCAGAGGACAGGTAACGCCAGAGGAACCAAATCGGACTGAGCTATCTTGGGATTCCTACCCTTCATTCTGGTCTCCCTTACCCTGGGGAGATAAGTTTGGGTGTGGCTTCGAAAAGAGGGATCCGTAGCCACCCCTCACCCAATTCCTCTAGTCACTACTAGTGGGGGATGGTCCTCCACTCCTCACCCAATTCCCCCAGCTACCACCAGTGGGGGATGGTCCTCCCTCACAAAAGGAACTTTTCACGGGCAGATGGTCCACCCCCATCAGTCCTCTATAAAAGTACCTTCCAGTCTCCTGTTCGAGGAGATTTGGTGCCTCTGAGCCATGTGCTTTATGCCAAATCTCCCCATGAAAAGTCCAAGGATTTCTTTCATGGTTTCCCTCCCCCCACCCTTCCCTTCCCTTGCTCCTAAATAAACTATCACCTTATTCTAACTACGTTTTGTGTGCAAGAGGGTGTAATTCTTTAAAGAGGAATTCCTAAGAACCCCAACCCGTACCCCATTTTCCCACCATATCAGAATCCAATTTCATTATCTGTGAATTGAAGGATTGAACTCTAAGACCTTTATGGTCTCTTCTATTAAACACCTAGTGACATACTATTAAGAGAGCCACAGGTCTGTTTCTATTAGCACAGACATCAAATACCTCACTAATCCTTCCATTCCTGTTAACTTTTTAAAAAATATATCTCTTCTACTCTTTGTGGCTAAACTCCTTGAAAAAGCCATCTACAATAGGTGCCTTAACTTTCTCTCCTTTCTTCTTTATCCTTTAAAATCTGACTTCATATTCCCTATCTTGCATTAACCTCTGTGTTGACCTCTGCTTACCCATTACAATTGCTTATCAGATATCTCAAGTTAGATATCTAGTAGACATTTTAAACTCAACATGTCCAAAACTGATCCCATTGTCTTTTTCCCTAAACTCTCTCCAACTCCTAACTTCCTTATTACAGAACAATATCATTTTTCCAGTCTGTTAGGCTTTCAATTTAAGAGTCATTCTTTAATTTTCATGTAACTTGGTCATTTATTGATTGTTCTGACCACATTTGTACACTATAGACTGGTAAGTCTAAAGACTTACTCATAGTAATATAATAGTAGTAATAACTGGCATTTATATGGTACTTTGAAGTATATAAAGTGTTTTACAAATATTACTTAAATTTGATCCTCACAACAGTCCTATAAGGTAGGTGCTATTATTAGTCCTGCTTTATAGATGAGGAAACTGAGGCAAACAGGAGCTAAGTGACTTGCCCAGATTTATAGAGCTATTGAGTGCTTGCATTTGAATTTGAACTCCAGTCTTCCTAGTTCCAAGTCCAACATTCTATCCACTGCATCATCTAGCTGCCTGGTTTTTAAAAAAATTTTTAAAAATTTTCTTTGGTAAGGCAATTGGAGCTAAGTGACTTGCCCAAGGTCACACAGCTAGTAAGTGTTAAGTTTCTCAGGCTGGATTTGAAGTCAGGTCCTCCTGAATCCAGGGCCGATGCTCTATCCACTGCGCCACCTAGCTTCCCCTAGCTGCCTGTTTAATAAGAAGCTATAGAAAAACAATTGGGGGATGGGTAGCTAGGTGGTGAAGTAGATAAAGCACTGGCCCTGGATTCAGGAGGACCTGAGTTCAAATCCTGCCTCAGACACTTGACACATATGAGCTGTGTGACCCTGGGCAAGTCACTTAACCCTCATTGCCCTGAAAAAAAAAAAAAAAAAGAAAAACAATTAAGGCTCAGTGGGCAGAGCTTCTAGCATGAAACATTTAGGAAACATTGTGCACAAAATATTAAAGATTATTCAAATCATTGTTTTGTTATATCTCTGATCACTCTTAGGTAGAATTAGTAAAACTTTGAGAACTGGAATGTTTAACTGAATCTTCACATGTACTGTGAATCCTGTTTATTTCTGACTTCTGCCACAGTAGTTATTCTTAATCTAGAAGTCTTTCTTAACTCCTTACTAGCACTCATCCTTCATATCCAATCAGTTACTATGGCCTATCGATTTCACCTTTTCAACATCTCTCAAATATGTCCCATTCTCTCCTCTGATTTTGCCACTACTTTTGTGTAGCCCCTTATTACCTCAGTCTCATATATGGAATATCACAATATCTTTCTGGCGGATCTGCCTGCCTCAAGTTTCTCCCCGCTACAAATTGCCATTCAGTTGGCAAAGTGATTTTATTAAAGTGCACATCTGATCATGTCACACCCCCCAAAGAAATGCCATTGGCCTCTTATCACCATTATGATCAAATAACCCCCTCTCATTTGATGTTTAAAACTTTTTGTAACACAATCCCCTCCTATATTTTCAGTCTTCTTCTGCCTTATCAACCACATATTTTTATATCCAAGGATACTGGACTCCTTGCTATTTCACAAACCAAGCATTCCACCTCTCATTTCTGGGCATTTTCTCTGTGTTCCCCATGCCCAGAAATGTCTCCTCCTCATCTCTGCCTCTTAGCTTCCCTGGTTTTCTTTAAAATCCCATCTTTTAAAGGAAGCTCCTTCCAATCCCTGTGAATCTTAGTAACTACCCTTTTAATTTTGTTCAGTTGTTTTCAATCATGTCTCACTCTGTGACTGCATTTTGGGTTTTCTTGGAAAAGATTCTAGAGTGGTTTGCTATTTTCTTCTCCAGTCCATTTTGCAGATGAGGACACTGGGGCAAACAGGGTTAAGTGACTTGCCCAGGGTCACATGGGCTAGTAAGTGAAGCCAAATTTGAACTTAGGAAGTTGAATCTTCCTGACTCCAGGGCTCCCACTTGATCCACTGCAGCATCTATTCTATATATTGCTTATTCATATGTATTTATTACTTTATTCTCATTTCCATTAGATTTTGAGCTCCTTGAGGAAAGGAACTGGACTTTACCTCTTTTTGAATCCTCAGTGCTTAGCATAGTACCTGGCACATAGTTGTTGCTTAATAAATGTTTATTGACTAACTGATTAAGACTAACAAAGAACACTGAAAAAGAGGCCATTAATATATTTGTCTAAATTATGATTCTGCCATTTACTGCCATTACAATTTTGGGGAACTCACTTAACTTCTCTGACCTTCAGTTTCCTCATGAGGGTTTGGGCTAGATCCAGATTTCTTAAATTTTTTCCACTTGTGTCCCCTTTTCACCTGAGAAATTTTTACATGACCTTGGGTATATAGGTATATAAAATAGGTATACATAATCTTTTACTGTTGCCAAATTTTTCACAATTCCCACATTCAGTTATGCTACCCCGTTTGGGGTTGCTACCCTTAAACCCAGTTTATGAAGGTAGGGGCTAGATGATCACTAATGTTCTTTACAACTTTAAGTCCTATGATGTAATGATACATCTTCATCCTGTCTTCTGGATCCATTATAATTTCAAGTCTCAAGATTCATAGGATAATGCTCTACCAACAAATTTGAATTTCTATTGCAAGTAGAAATGATAGAATTCATGTCCTTGCCACATGACAAGGGAACTTTACTGTCATTTAGGTTCAGGTAAATCATTGGAAATCATTAATAGAGGTATGCCTTATCCTAGGACCAAGTAATAATGATCTGTTTTTTTGTTTTGAGTTTTCTTGCATCACTTTTTTTCCCCTTATACAATTATGAACTGGGCACTGCAATCATCATCTCTCTCTCTCTCTCTCTCTCTCTCTCTCTCTCTCTCTCACACACACACACACACACACACACACACACACATATATATATATATAATACATATATAAACATTTATATATAACTTATCAATTCCATACACACACACACACATATATATATATATACACACATATATATATAACACATCAATTCTACTATAATGTGGGAACATGAAAGTAACAAATCTTATATAAATTTAGTAGATAATATTCATGTGATAACTACCCATAATACCTTCTACTTCATAGGTATTATACTTAACTATATATGCTAACTAGATACTATATCCCTAACTATACAGAATACCTACTTGCCCTGGAGAAGTATTCATTCTTGGATAGACTCCTGCATGTTAGGTTTACTCATATGTATCCTTAGCAGATGCACTGAAATCCATGTCATATGTCTATACCGTGATACCTTTTCTTTTGAATATTTTGATTCAGAGAAGATATAACTAAGAATTTCTTGAGCCCTTGAAATATATCTGGTAATGATTTATAACCGTGGGTTAGGTCTGTTACTACATCAAGCCTGAAACTACAAGCTTGAAGAGGAAGATGCTTCTCTTGCATTTAAATAACTACAGTAGACCATTAATCAGTATTGCCATGCTTTTAATATAGTATATCTTTAATGTTGGCTAGTCATTGAATATTCCATCGTTTTTTCCCTGAAAATTAAGCTCAATTAATTTCACATTTTGAATGAAAGCTCTTTCCTAAACTCAGAAATAAAGTCCATCTGTCCTGAGTCTACCACTCAGAGATTAGTAGACAGAGGTATTATATAAAATGTACCCAGGATAATGCCTTCATTTTGTTTCTCTAACCATGATAATTAAGCTCCACTCCCTTCTACAATCTGATTACTTAATATTACTCTATACACTTCCATTCAGAATACCCCCTGACATAATTATGAATGATATCATTATTCATCCTATTTGCCAGCACCCTCCTCACCACTATTAAAATGATTATCTCATAGACTTCCAAGGAGTCAAAACCAAAATGAAAGCAAAATAAAATAAACTTCTGCAACAAACTAAAATAGCCTACACTGTAAAAAAAAAAAAAAAAAGCAGTGGATTGAGTGGGGGATATGGAACCAAGGGGTTCAAATCTCTCCTTTGACACTCATTAAATGTATACTCCTGGGTAAATTGAAACCTTCCTGGTCTTCTTCCATCACTCATTTGTAAAATGAAGGGGATTGAACTACATGACCTACTTGTTTCTTTTCAGTTCTGAATTTAAGATCTTTGGGCAAAGAAGGGTTCTTTATCCTCCTAGACACTGGTCAAAATTTTATTTAAGCTGGATATTTTATTTTTCCTGCTGTCTACATTACTATTTTTTCCCCTGGAATTTGACCAGCCTTATTCAACATTTGAATTTGCTCAATCAAGAACTAATCTTCTCTCTTGTTAACTCATATCTCTCTTCTCACCTCTTACTTTTTCCTCAATCTACTATTCTTTGCTACTTCCTGTACCTTACAGATCTATCAGTTTGTTTGTTTGTTTACACTCCTTTTGTATTCTATTCTATCTCAGCCCACTTCTATCCAGGACTCAAACCAGCATTAACAAGTATCTACTTTTGTATTATATATGTATGTGTTTGTGTATATATGCATATAAGCATATACATTTGTGAAGATAAAGAGATATAGAGATAGATATGTGTCTTTTGTCTACTGAAAAATGGAATTCACATAATTGAAAGAGAACTGGGGAGAGGGCTATTCATAACACATAGAAAACAGAGAAGACTCCTTAACTTGGTATCCAGTTTTTTTTTTTTTCTTGAAGTGAGTAAGCAATTCGTGGCATTTGAATTTATGCTGTTCATGTTTTAAATAGTGAAGTCAAAGTAAATGCTGGGTCAGCAATGGAGACATTTGCATCAGAACTCAGAAAATTGCTTTCATTGATATCTGGTCTGTTCCTGAATACTGTAATATGCTCTTTCCCCAGGAGCTCTATAGAAGTAGTGTGATTACATCATTCTGATAATCTCAGTTCTGCCACATTCCAATTGGATACGGATTGCCTGCTTAAGCCCCCACAGTAACTACCCTTTACAGCAGAACAATACAGTTTAATGAATTTTAGTCCCAATTCACTGAAATACCAAATTATAATCAACTGAAATAATAAAGGCAAAAATAGCACTTCCAAAATAAAAAAATGAATTTTTTATCAACAGAGGAAATGTACAAGCACTATAACTGAAAAAATGCTGGGATAAGAAAGGAAAGCATTTATCTCAGTTAAGCCACAGATCTCCACACTATTTTATACAAGAGGCAAAGCTGCTGTTCTTTCTAGATTAGCATCCAACAGTGTATTCTAGCATAATGAGAAGCCAATAAAACAATCCTAACTACCATCTAACTGAATAAAGATTGAACAAGAGCAGGCAATATAAATGGGACTGACTAGAAAAGCCTTCCATCACCCATATCACTTAGTCTATGAGTTGCATGCTCATTATCCACTAAATAAAATTAAGCTGAATGTCCAATAAGAAAATGAGAAATAATGGACTCATAATGCTCAAATCACAAACCACATGGAACTTGGTCTTCTGAGTTATTAGTGGTGGGATCACTGCTCATTTCTCACATAACATTATAAGCTCTTAGAGCTGGTACCATTACAATGATTTAGCTCCAGTAAGCTCTTATGGAAGAATGTATTTAACCTATGGCGAATTGTCCTTTGTGATATTGCTATGTGAATATGGAACACGAAGCCAAATATGAGAATGGAGGTGAGAGAGACCATTTGAGAATAAACACATAATAAGCCAAAGATACATTAGACAAGCATCTAGTCCCAGACAGTATATGAAAGGAGCAAGCATGATCTCAAAGGCTCTATGCCATTCTCTATTGATATTTTGGTTCCTTCCTTTCCCTCCCATTTGTCATAATTGGTAAAATGAAGCATCGATTGTACCTTTCTTCCCTCCTCTTTACTCTTTATCATACTACCTTGAAAATTGTAATTTGTTTGATTTCTGCTCCACCAAGGGCTTCATTCTGCCCCTGATCCCAACTGAGAGATAGCCGAGATTCTTTACTTCCCTTCAAATTTTTTCTGCTTCTAATTCTTATTTCTTTAGGAATAGCTTCTCTAAAACTCCCCAAGGAGATTATTTGCTAATCTGATAGATTAGTTTATATTAGTTATAGAAGCCTGAAGGAAACTCACATACACCTGCCTCACTATCCTAGTGACTTATATGACCTTTAAGGATAGATCTTTTTGATATATATCCTCCTCTACTTAACTGTCCTTTGCAAAGAGGTGGGGTGTGTGTGTGTGTGTGTGTGTGTGTGTGTGTGTGTGTGTGTGTGTGTGTGTGTGTGTGTGTGATAGCTTCAAGGGATGGGAGACAGGAGGGTTATGTAACAGGGTGGAGGGTGATGGAACTACTGTGTCTTGGTAGAAATGTACTTAGATCATCCTTCAAATCAAAGAATGTAGTTGACCCTGCCTAAATGGCCATAAGTCTGTCCTTGCATTATATATCAAAGGGATACTTACTTTAATGCTTCAAAAGATGTTATTTCATTGAATTGGATTCTACTTTCACAAACAGATTGTATCCACTTTATGTCTTTGTAGATGGTCTTCATGAGTTACTCTGATTCCCCTACTCTTTGCCACCCCCCTCCCAACTAGATTGGGATAATGTTATTTGAGGATTCTCTTCCTCATACTATTCTTACTTAATTCAAATGGCAAAAAGCCCCAGTGTTTCATCCAGTGTCGTGCTAGAGCCAACTCATATTGGAAATGAGTAAACTCTATAACTCGGAACTTGATGTATTCTGTTGATTGTTTTAAAAGGACTCATGAAATAATGCTAGCCACCTCCAGAGAAAGAACTGATGAACTCTAAGTGCAAATTGAAGTTTAATTTTCTTACTTTATTTTTCTTGCTTTAAAGAATAATATGGCTAGTATGGAAATATGTTTTGCATGATTTCACAGGTATAATTACTATCATGTTGTTTGCCTTCTCAGTGGGTGGGAGAGAGATGGGAAGAAGGAAGAGAATGTGGAACTCAAAATTTAAAAAGAAATACAAGAATGTTAAATAAATTATTTATTTTAAAACAAAAGGAAAAAAGGACTCTCAAAAATATAAACACTTCATTCATTTTTTTTGACTAGCTTCTCTTATATAATCTTCTTTTGCACCTAAATCTCTTCAACTCAGCACTTCAGCTGCATTTTATAAAGGCCTGTGCAGGGCTAGAAGGGAACTGGACAGACAGACATACAGAAACAGAGAGAAAGACATAACCAGAGAGACAGACAGACAGACAGACAGAGAGGCAGAGACAGAGAGACAGAGAGAGAGAGAGACAGAGAGAGAGAGAGAGAGAGAGAGACAGAGAGAGAGAGACAGAGAGAGAGAGACAGAGAGAGAATGAGAGAGAGAGAGAGAGAGAGATGTCATTCTGTCTCATCTGTTTTCAATTAAATATCTTCCAGGATACTTTTGGGTACATGACTCAGAATGAGTCAGCAACCTGATTTTTAAGGGAGTCAGTCTATTTAAAATCAAAACCAACCTAAGCTAACCACATTAAAAACCATTTTCCATTATAACACTAAGATGAACATAAAGAGTTTTCTTCAGAGCTTTACATAACAGGCAATATTAATTGATTCATCAGCAATGGCATAGGGGAGATAAGAAAAGTATTACAAACTGTAGAGATTATGAGAATTTCTTAAAAGTGATGATTGAGTATCTAATCTCATGTAATTCTAAGTGATAACATTCTTTTATTCATCTTCTTAATAGGCAGTTGTGTTTTAGAACAGTGCCATGAGGGTATAGGTAAGGCAAGGTCCTTACTGGAGAAGCAATGCAGGAGTCTGCACTTATGTATCTATCACATCCATTGTTGAGTTGCATGATGTGGGAGCTCTATTTCAAGAGGCAGTAAGTGGAAGAGATAACTGTGTGGATATTGACTCACTGCCCATGATGGCTCCCCACCTCTGGTTCTATAGAGTACATGTTAATTTTATTACAAAATGTCATAGAATTGCTTTATAAAGTCAGAACCAGAGAGAGCTGAACATGCTGAGTTGGAAAAGCATTCACAGTGGCTGCTTACTTCTTGCGAGTGCTATTAGTCTTACTCTCCACAAAGACTAAATTCCTTTGGAATGCTTTATAAAGGAAGTATGAGTGGGATAAAATGTATGAATACTAGAAAAGAATTGAATATAACTAACTTGTTCTTTTCATCATCAACAGAATCCTTTACTTGACAACCCAGAAATTTGCATTGGAAATATATTTTGTTTGTCAAGTATGGATGAAGTTTTTAAATGGTTCTGAAACAGCTGTTTCCATTTTATTTGTTATAAAAAGCATAATCATGGAGGCCTGACAGAGAAAATTAAAACAGGTGGGAGCTATAATAGTTTCCTTTCTTTCTCCATGTCCCCTTCACTCTTCAACATCCACACCTGGGTACAATTTGGGGACTATGTAAAGATTAGATATGGATTTTTAAGCTGGCAATAACACCTGTAAATTTTTTGTCTTATTGTCCACTGCTGTTTCTTATTGCCACCCAGTAGACATAGATTAGTTCTAGGTATGTCTGGGATAGGACAAAGAGGACTAGAGAGTACCAGTAGATGGTGCATTGAGGCAAATGAGTGCCTTGACTGCCCTCTTCCTCTCATAAGTTCACGCCCCACAATGGATAGTTTTCCTCAGAGCCTCAAGAGAACAATTTGCACTTGGACAGTAAGAAATGACATAACAGAAAAGTGCTGACAACCAGGAAAAAGACTGTCTGCAAATAATTACTTAATGAACCATGCTCAACCACAAACCATGATATGGTGACACTTTTCAACTGTCATTTTCAGTGAGGTAGAAAGCACTCATTAATCACATTGGAGGTACAAGATTTCATCGACCCACATCCAGAATGACTCACAGAATCACAGAATTTGAGAGTTGGAAGGTACCTTAGTGACCATCTACTCCATTTTAGCAGCATAAGTGAGCTAAAATGATCCCAAGCTTCTACAAAGCTCTTTACCACCTCTAAGGAACACATGGTGGAGCTAGTTCTTGTACTTTCTAGGCAAGCATACAGTGATTTAGATTTTTAAAAAAAATTCAAATCACTTATGTATCAATTCTTATCAGTTACTCCTGTTTTTGTATGTATTTCCCAAACTTTTCATTTCTCCTCATTACAAAATCATTTTTTAATCATGAGATTTCTTCTGCATTTGAAAATATTTTTCATTGTTATACATATTTTATAAATATTATTATATTTTGACAATTGGGCACTATTTTTTCCCTAAAAAAAGAGAAGAGGCAAAGCATGGAAAGACATGGTCTATTTGGGTTAGTGGTCTCCAATAAAAAAAATGAGGCAGTTTGGTGGCATTGTGAATAGAGTGCTAGACTTGGATTTGGGAAGATCAGAGTTCAAATCTTGTCTCTGTTACTAATTTTATGATTCTAGGTAAGTCACTTCATGTCTGTCAACCTCAGTTTCATCATCTGTAAAATGGAGATAAAAATGCTTACCTCACCAGGCTATTGTAAGGATCAAATGAGATAATTTATCTAAAACATTTTTTTTGGTGAGGCAATTGCGGTTAAGTGACTCACCCAGGGTCACACAGCTAGTAAGTGTTAAGTGTCTGAGGCCAGATTTGAACTCAGTTCCTCCTGACTCCAGAGCTGGTGCTCTATCCACTGTGGCACCTAGGTGCCCCTAAAGCACTTTCTTAAAAGTAGCTTTATATAGCTATGATTGTTATAGACAGGAACTGGACTTATGCTTTCATTGGTGTATAGAACTTCCAGAGAGAGAGAGAGAGAGAGAGAGAGAGAGAGAGAGAGATGTCATTCTGTCTCATCTGTTTTCAATTAAATATCTTCCAGGATAGAGCACTGGCCCTGAAGTTGGGAGGAACTGAATTCAAATGTGACTTCAGACACTTACTAGCCATGTAAGTAGGGCCCACAACTGCCTAAAATTTTCCTGAATTATTTAATAGTTAAAAGAAGTAACTTTCAGACTGATCTTGGTTATTTGGAGATTACAAAGTATCCTGGATTTGGTAAAGGAAGTAGTAGGGGAAAAGTTAATATCGAATGTTTCTGTTGAGTTCTTAGAATGGCTTACTGGGCAACTCACTTAAGACCAATTGCTTTAAAAAAAACAAAACAAATGTCTGGGTCCATCTCTAGTCATCTATACTATATCTTGCCACTGGATCCAGATGATTCTATATGAGAAAGTGAGGCTGGTGACTTTGCACATCCCTTCCTCACTTAAATCCAGTTCATTTCAAGTCATGACATCTGTCATGGTTTTCTTTGAGAATGAAGGACACATTATATGTAATGGAGATGAGTTAGAAGCCTTTCCAATAAGATTAGGGGTGAAACAGGGATGTCCATTATCACCTCTATTATTTAATATTGTACTAGAAATGTTAACTTTAGCAATCAGAGAAGAAAAAGGAATTAAAGGAATTAGAATAGGCAAGGAGGAAACAAAACTATCACTCTTTGCAGATGATATGATGGTATACTTAGAGAATCCTAGAGAATCAACTCAAAAATTACTTGAAACAATTAACAACTTTAGCAAAATAGCAGGATATAAAATAAATCCACATAAATCATCAGCATTTCTATACATGACCAACAAAACAAAGTCTAGCAGGAAGAAATAGAAAGAGAAATTCCATTTAAAATAATGGTAGATAATATAAAATACTTGGAAGTCTACTTGCCAAGACAAACCCAGGAACTCTGTGAACACAATTACAAAACACTTTTTACACAAATCAAATCAGATCTAAATAACTGGAAAGATATCAATTACTCATGGACAGGCCAAGCTAATATAGTAAAAATGACAATCCTGCCTAAATTAATTTACTTATTCAGTGCCATACCAATCAGACTACCTAAAAATTACTTTATAGAGCTAGAAAAAACTATAACAAAATTCATCTGGAAAAACAAAAAGTCAAGAATATTAAGGGAAATAATGAAAAAAATGCAAAGGAAGGTGGGTTAGCTGTCCCAAATCGGAAGCTCTACTATAAAGCAGCAGTCATCAAAACTATCTGGTACTGGCTAAGAAATATAGTGGAGGATCAATGGAATAGGCTAGGCACAGGAGACAGAGTAGTAAATGACACTAGAAATGTAGTGTTTGATAAACCCAAAGACTCCAGCTTCTGGGATAGGAATTCAGTATTTGATAAAAACTGCTGGGAAAACTGGAAGATAGTATGGCAGAAATTAGGCATAGACCAACATCTTACACCTTATACTAAAATAAGGTCGAAATGGATACATGATTTAGACATAAGAGGTGATACCAGAGGTAAATTAGGAGAAGAAGGAATAATCCACCTTTCAGATCTTTGGAAAGGAGAACAGTTTATGACCAAACAAGAGATAGAGAATATTATGAAATGCAAAATGGATGCTTTTAATTACATTAAATTAAAAAGGTTTTGTACAAACAGAAGCAATGCATCCAAAATTAGAAGAGAGGCAGAAAGCTGGGAAACAATTTTTATGGCCAGTACTTCTGATAAAGGCCTCATTTCTAAAATATATCAGTAACTAAATCAAATGTATAAGAATCCAAGTCATTCCCCAATTGAGAAATGGCCAAAGGATATGAACAGGCAGTTTTCTGATGAAGAAATCAAAGCTATTAATTGCCATATGAAAAAATGTTCTAAATTACTATTGGTTAGAGAGATGCAACTTAAAACAAGTCTGAGGTACCACCTGACACCTATCAGATTGGATAATATGTCAAAAAAGGAAAATAATAAATGTTGGAGAAGCTGTGGAAAAATTGGAACACTAATGCATTGTTGGTGGAGCTGTGAACTGATCCAACCATTCTGGAGAGCAATTTGGAACCATGCCCAAAGGGCTATAAAGCTGTGCATATGCTTTGACCCAGCAATACCACTTTTGGGCCTTTTTCCCAAAGAGATCATGGAAAAGGGAAAAGGACCCCCATGTACAAAAATATTTATAGCTGCTCTTTTTGTGGTGGCAAGGCATTGGAAATTGAGGGGCTGCCCATTAATTGGGGAATGGCTGAACAAGTTGTGGTATATGAATGTAATGGAATACTATTGTGCTCTAAGAAATGATGAGCAGGAGGAGTTCAGAGAAACCTGAAAGGACTTTCATGAACTGATGATGAGTGAGATGAGCAGAACCAGGAGAACTTTGTACACAGTATCAATATTATGTGTTGATCCAACTGTGATGGGGGCAGCTAGGTGGCGCAGTGGATAGAGCACTGGCCCTGGATTCTGGAGGACCTGAGTTCAAATCTGGCCTCAGACACTTGACAGTTACTAGCTGTGTGACCTTGGGCAAGACACTTAACCCTCATTGCCCTGCCCCCCCAAAAATAAACAAAGTAAAGATCAATTGTGATAGACTAGATTCTTTTCACCAATCCAACAGTACAAGAAAGTTACAAAGTACTCATGATGGAAAAGGCTCTCCAAAAAAAAAGAAAAAAAAAGGGGGAACTGAGGAATATTGATTGAACCATACTATTTCTTTTGTTTTTGGTGCTGCTGTTTTTCTATTTTGAGGTTTTTCCCTTTTGCTCTGATTCTTCTCTTATAACATGACTAATGCAGAAATATGTTTAATGTCATATATATAACCTATATCAGATTACCTGCTGTCTAGGGGAGGGAAGAGAAGGAGGGAGAAAAATTTGAAATTGGAAATCTTATCTAAACAAATGTTGAAAACTAAAATAAATTAATTTAAAAAAAGAGAATGAAGGACAAACAACAGGAACTTCTAGATCAGGAAAATCTCTGCATATGAAGGTCAGAACCTTTTCTTAGAGAGTCAGTTGACAGTATTAACAAAGCTGTGAGACACACCATCATTGTGCTCCATTTCAGAGCATCTCATTTAAATTGCTGCCCAAATTAGATTAAAATGTAATTAAGAAATATTTCACAAAGTAAATAAAAAGTACAGCAGAACATAGATAATGCTAAGATGTGGTTTTCTCAGTCAAGATGCATCCAGCAGCAATCTGCATGGTTTAGTGGTCCGCATTTCTATTCGAACTTGATACCACTATCCTAGAGCTCATAAAGGTTTAGTGACTTGCTCAGGATCACATAGCCAATTTGTGTCAGAGGAAGAAGTGAAACCCAAGCCTTTACTGCTTTCAAGGCTAACTTTCTTTCTCCTAAATCAAACTGTCTCTTTATGATTATGATTATTATTAAACTTGGACAAAACTACTTTATAGCCATGATTGTCATGTATAAGAATGAGATACCTAAAATTCAGACTTTTACATTTTTTAGACACTAAAAGATGAATAATATATAAAACTGAACTGGTTTTTTGTTTTGTTTTTGTTTTGTTTTGTTATTACAACAAATGCAGTGTGTTTCTATGTACTTTAGTGGGAGGAAAACCTGGGCATAAGGGAATTTCATATATATATGTATATATATATATATATGTGAGTACATATATATTCATACACACATGTATATGTGTATATGTATGTATACACATGCACACAAACACATGAGGAAGTTGAGGCTGGGTGCCTTGTGAAAGGTCATGCGGCTAGTTTGCAGTTATATTCAGGATTCTTGCAGGTTTTTCAGAGTCCTAGTCCATTGCAACACTCACTGTACCTAAGAATTTTAGTCTACAATTCTACTAGAAATTCCATAGTGTCAGACAGTGAGTATTTTGTGGGGCAGCAGGAAATGGAATAAGTATTTATAGGTCTACTATGTGCCATGCACTGTGCTAAATGCCTTACAAATAATATGTAATTTGATCAACAGGATAGGAGAAACATTTATATGCCTGAAGCTATAGGGCCCACAATCACCAAAAATTTCCCTGAATTATTTAATAGTTAAAAGAGGTAACTTTCAGATTGATCTTGGTTATTTGGAGATTACAAAGTATGCTGGATTTGGTAAAGGAAGTAGTAGGGGAAAAGTTAATATTGAATGTTTCTGTTGAGTTCTTAAAAGCACAAATGTATGCTTTCCCCCTTCTCTCTTCCTCTTCCCCTCATAAGTGGGACAAAAGTGGCTTTTTCAGTTGGATTGAGAACATGAATATCACCCCATGGGAGGCATAAGCCATAGCTGAGGAGACTACATCTCCCAACACCCCCAGAGGAAGAGGAAGATATTAGTTAGCTTCCTATTTAGACTGACTTTAGCACTTCCATATCAAAAATAGTTGATTATTTTTCATACCTGGCAACTAAGGATTCTGATTACTTATGGGTAGGGGTTAAACTGTAATCTTCACAGCAAAGAACTAATTGCTTAGAGGAAATATTCTTCTAGATTTTTTTTTCATTTCATTTTTTTCTGCATTAGTCACATTATGAAAACAGAATCAGAACTTAAGGGAAAAAACTCAAAAAAGAAAAAAAAACAGTCAAAAAGTAGAAACCATATGGTTCAATCTGCATTCAGAACCCACAGTTGTTTTTTTCTGGATGTAGAGAACATTTTCTTTCATGAGCTCTTTGAAATAGTTTTGGTTCATTGCATTGCTGAGAAGAGCCAGGTCTATCACAGCTGATCATCACACAATGTTGCTGTTACCGTGTATGATGTTCCCTTGGTTCTCAGCATCAGTTCATGTAAGTCCTTCCAGGTTTCTCTGAAATCTACATGCTCATCATTTCTCACAGCACAATAGTATTCCATTACATTCATGTACCATGACTTGTTTTAACAATCACTCAGTTAATGGGCATTACCTCAATTTCCAATTCATTGCAACCACAAAGAGAACTGCTATATTTTTGTACATGTGGGTCCTTTTCCTTCTACTATGATCTCTTTGGGATACATAGCTAGTAGTGGTATTACTAGGTCAAAGGGTATGCACAATTTCATAACCCTTTGGGCATTGTTCTAAATTGCTCTACTGAATGGTTGGATCAGTTCACATCTGCTAGATGTTTTAAAACCAACCTGTCCCATAACCTCAAAATATTATGAACAGGCAGTTTTCAGATGAATAAATCAAAGCTATATATTGCCATATGAAAACATGCTCTAAATCACTATTGCTTAAAGAAACTCAAATTAAAATAACTCTGAGGTACCACTTCACACCTATCAGATTAGCTAATATGACAAAAAAGGAAAATAATAAATGTTAGAGAAGTTGTGAAAAAAATCGGAACACTAATGCATTGTTGGTAGAGTTGTGAGCTGATCCAACCATTCTGGAGAGCAATTTGGAATTATACCCAAAGGGCTATGGGACTGTTCATACCCTTTGACCCAGTAATACCACTACTACCTTTGTACCCCAAAGACATCATAGTAGAAGGAAAAGGACCCACATGTACAAAAATATTTATAGCAGTTCTCTTTGTGGTGGCAAAGAATTGGAAATTGAGGTAATGCCCATAAACTGGGTAATTATCAAAACAAGTCATGGTATATGAATGTAATGGAATACTATTGTGCTATAAGAAATGATGAGCAGGAAGATTTCCGAGAAACCGGGAAGGACTTACAAGAACTGAGGCTGAGTGAGAGGAGCAGAACCAAGAGAACAGCATACACAGTAATAGCAACATTGTGTGATGATCAGCTGTGATAGACTTGACTCTTCTCAGCAGTGCAATGATCCAAGACAATACCAAAGAACTGATGATGGAAAATGTACTCCATATCGAGAAAAAAGAACTGTGGATTCTGAATGAAGATTGAACCATACTGTTTCTGCTTTTTGGTTGTTTTTTTTTTCTTTATTGAGGTTTTTCCCTTGTGTTCTAATTCTTATTTCACAACATGACTAATGCAGAAATATATTTTATGTAATTGTTCATATATAACCTATATCAGATTGTTCTCTGTCTGGTGGAGGAGGGAGGGAAGAGAGGGAGGAAGAAAAAAATCAGAACTAAAATTCTTATGGAAACAAATGTTGAAAACTATCTTTACATGTAACTGTAAAATAATAAAATATTTTTATGATAAAAATATTATGTTAAAGCTAAAAACACCTTAGGAATCATCTTATTCAATTACTTGATTTTATAGAGGAAGAAACTGAGGATCCAAACAGGAAAGTTTGACTTGCTCAAGGTTATAGATGAAGGTTCATTCAACTTTTATTAAAATTAAGGCTAAACTAGGAAGCTCTGCTCAGATGTAAAACAAACAAAAACTTAACAGTTCCCCTTCACTCCCAAAAAGCACCTAATAATCTCAGGTGTTGGCACCAATCAAATTACAACTTTGTATTGTGAAAAAAAAAAAACTTGAAAAGCAGTGTCACATATTGGGTCAGAGACATGACCTCACAATGAAAGAGATGAAGAGACCTGGGTTCAAGTCTGTCTCTGACATACTGATTGTGTAATGCTAGGAAAATTATGCAATCTCTTAGTACCCCCCCCAACACTGACTCATTGAAATTTGAATTTTCAAATCAAGGGCTGATTTCCAATCTGTGCAGGTGAAGAGAGCTTCACCAAAACTTCCTTACACCAATGAAGTCATAGGCCCAAAACAAATAGGAATTGGCAAATTCTTTAAGAAAAAAAGTGATGAGATAAAAATGGATTTATGCAATTTCCCCATTTCCATGTCTTATTTTCAATGAGTATTTTTCCATTGCTTATGTATAATGTACATGCTTTTTATTTACAACAAAAATAACATATATCTTATTATATAGATAAAGCAATTAGGAAAATGAAATGAAAGTTATTAAAATTAACTCTAAACATTACTTAGAACAAAACTGTCTACCTATAAAATTTATTTAAATAAACAGTAATTTTCTTGAGCAAGATACCATGTTTTTAAAAGTTAATTTTAGCTTCCTAAAAGAGTCCTCACATGATACTGTAGTTGCCATTAAGTTTAAAATAATTCCTGATTACTTAATTTTTTTGGTTTGGATGAGATTCAGTGAATCTCTGGCAATGTATTATTTTCAGAAAGTCAAATAGGGTTACTGACTCTAGATCTTGGAGGATTGATAGAGTCCAATGTTGAAAGTTTTCTCTTTCTAACAAAATACTTCTAGAATGTAAATCCATCTTAGAGTAGTTTTTTGTTTGTTTTGTTTTTGTGAGGCAATGAGGGTTAAGTGACTTGCCTAGGATCACACAGCTAGTAAGTGTCAAGTATCTGAGGCCAGATATGAACTCAGGTCCTCCTGAATCCAGGGCCAGTTCTTTATCCACTGCACCACCTAGCTGCCCTGAGTAGTTGTTTTTGTTGTTGTTGTTGTTGTTGTTGTTGTTGTTGTTGTTGTTGTTGTTTTGTTGTTGTTGTTGGTTTTTTGTTTTTTGTTTTGTTTTGTTTTTTTTACCATGCCCATTGCATTGCTTTGGTTTGTACATCTGTTTCATTCATTGGGGAAAAAAAAAGTTTGCTTCCAGAATGAAATTCAAAATCAGTTTGATGGAGGAGGCTAAAAGGGTTAACAGATAATCTGTCACCTATAGCTAAAAGATGTTAACAGATAGCCTAAGATTCGATCAATAGAATCTAAAAGGGTTAACAGAGAAACTAAGGTTTGTGTTCTTATCAACTATAACTAGAGAGTTCAGTCCCTTTCAACCAATACTATTAACAGAAACTTAGACAGTAACTAGAGACCATTAACCATTAATAGCCATTAATATTCCCAGATGAGAGAACACCTAAAAACCATATCTTCAGTAAAAAGATATCAGGAACACAGAGTCATTCTAGATCTGACAAGTGTGAACATGTCTTCAGGAACATGCACAGAAAGGACCAAATATATCCTTAGGTTCACCTTATGATGTGTAAACCCCCAGAACACACCCCTAGTGAGAAAGGTACTGGCCTTGGAGGTTGTCTTAGGACCCCAGGAAATCCAAATTAGGATAAGACCTCCCATGCACCTCCTTAAGGAGGAAATTAAGATAATGAGTAGATAACCTATTTTTTCTCACTATAAATATAGCCATTTTCTTCTCCCTATTTGAGACACTTATCTCCTTGATGTCTCCCTGTGGCCTCGCAGTATTTTAATAAAAATTAAGAAACTGAGTCACTGAGTCTTATACTTCTTTGGGATGCCGCATGATCAATTTGATCAATTAAATCCATCCCCATATCATTTCAAGACTTCATTTAATTTGTTTTGTCAACAGTCAAGTTGGAATACAATTTTATCTAGCACCTTTGAAATTTTAGTCCTCTAGAGTTTTCTTAACAAAAGACTGCAAACTTCATAATGTGACTTATAAAAAAATGTAGTTTGACTTTCTTTTCCTGATTTTCAGGGGACTCAATATATTTCACACTGCTGATTACATTGATGACTTTTATTCAGAAAAATAATAAATTTAAGAGTGATTGATCTAATGCAACAAAATAATACAAATGAACAAAAATATATAAATGCATCATGGGTAAGTAATTTTAAAACTATTGTAACCTTCATTTGAGTATTAGAAAACATGTTTTAAAAGTCCCTGATGTTAAATAACTGTTTTTTGATAAGGCTAACAGAACTTTTGTCTTTGTTTTGTGAGAAAATAGTTATTAATAAGGAATTTCTTGGGGGACCTAGAGATCAGTTTCTCAGTCCTTTCTCTGCCTTCCCCCCAAAAAAGTGCAATTCTCCTTGATCCAGGACAAACTCAAGAGAACAAAAGAAATGGAGATAGACTCTTTTGTTTAGCTCAGTGAAGGATTGATAGGATCAAATCACACCTAAATAATGGACTTTGCCTTCAGTAACCTCAGTGAGGGTCTTTTGCATACTTTTCCTTGATGTCATCTGTAGAGTTTATTTTAATGTAGACCACCTCTAAATCATGTTAACCAATGGAAATGAATGATACTAATCAATTAGCTTTAATCAATATATAATGACCTGCCTCTATCAAAAGAAGATTAAAAACCCTTAGAAGATGCCAGGAAACTCTCTTGGCTCTCTCTTTTAGGACAATGTAGATCTTATAGGTCTTCTGAACTCTCTTGGGTCTCCTTGAGACTGTGGACAGTCTCTCTGGGAGACAATATGTGCCTTTGGGGGCTTTTCTCCTCCTTGAGCTAACTGGAATGGTGAGGCTCTCTCCCTGCTTTCTCTACCACTCTGGACTGAGACTATGAGAAGTTAGGGAGATACATGGCCAATCCTTTACTGGTATAATATTAAATAAATAATAATTTACAGACTACCAAAAAATCATAGCAATAAAATTCAATTTTAAAACCAGTTTCGTGTCTTATATCACCATGCCTATTTGTCTTTGGCCTAATGGTTTTTCTAAAATGGAATAAAACTAACTGAAACACCAAAAGAATATGACTTAGAAATTAAGCAATTTCAAGAACTCCATTCCCCAGTCTGATGTACTGATGTTCTGTTTTTGTTTTTGTTTTTGTTTTTTTGGTGGGGGAAGATGTTTAATGCTCTTTACCTTTGTACTGCTGATTTTTCATTAGAGAAATTTGAAAGGAACCTGGCAGCTGATTTTCATATATTATCTCTTGTGTTACTCTATCAAAGTCACACAGACCATCATTGCTTTTGAAACTTCCACAACTCTTTCCTTCTTTTCCTCCTACACCCACCTCCATGTCTTTGCTCATCTCTTCTATGTAAGTAGTTGCCCCTTTCTTCTGCAGGGGCATATGATCTAGGTTATGAGTTAACTATGTATGTTATGTACATATATATGTATAAATGTATGTATGTATATGTATATGCATATGTTTGTATGTATTTACTCTATATTTATTCAGTCCATGTTTTATATTTTTTTTTGTTTCCCCAAAATCTAGCACAGTACCTAGTAAATAATAAATTTGCTTAATAGATTCTTGTTAATTTTTTGATGACACATTGTTTTTAAGACATCAGTATGGTCATAGAATGCAACAGAAGCACAGACTTCCACAGTTAAAAGGGATCTCAGCAGACATCTTGTCCAGTCCATACTTGATAAAGAATCTCTTTCACAAAATATCTGACAACTACTCAGCCAGCCTTGGTTAGAGCCAATCTCTCCCCATAGTCGACCTCATAATTGAGCAAGAAATTGTAGATTCTTTGAATCTGCCTTCAAAAACTTATCACAAATAGACTCAGAGATGTCACACACAGAGAATGAACACACACTAAATTCACACTGTGTTTGAAACAGAGGATGAATTCTACTAATTTATTTTCTTTTAATATAACTGCCTGAGCTCTGTTAATCAATGCTAGGCTTAGGGGCTGAATTATCATAGCCCTGACTTTGATCATTTTTATATCAAATCCATCAAGTTTTAGTTCACTCAGTATTTTATTTGCTACATCTTGGCTGGTTTTCTCATCTTTTCCAATGAAGTCATTAAAACTTTCCTCAATCAAAATAATTCTGGCCCAAGAAGTACAATGCTTATCTACTAATTTGACAGTGCAAAATGTTGAGATCAAGCAATTAAAAAAAATAATTATTGTTCTTAATTATATGGATTATTTCCTCAATAAATGGAGAAATTCACTTTGTGTTTTAATAATAATGATGAAGATGATGTTGATAAATAGCTTGCAGTTCTATAGTCTTATGGTTTACAAAGCAATTTACAAATATCATCTTATTAGATTCTTATAACAGCCCAGTAAGGTAGGTGCTATCATTATTCCTATTCTTTAGATAAGAAAACTGAGGTGAGAGGTTAAGTGACTTGCTCATAGTCACAAAGCTAAGTGTCTGAGGCAGGATTTGAACTCAAGTTTTTCTGACTTCAAGTTCAACATTCTTTCCACTGAACCACCTTCTTTATAATTCTTGTTGTTGTTGTTTAACACTTTTTAAATACCACTATCATAGTAACTTATTAATTAAAACACATTTAGAAAATTTCTTGTTTAAGGGCTATTAATAGCTTCTTCAGTCTTTCTAAGGGGGGTATTTTTCATATACAAAAGAGAAACACATATGAACTTTCAAAATATGTCTCTTTTTGTTGTTCAGATAGTTAAGCTCTTGCTACAAGTCATCAATCAAGTCCCCAATTTTCTTTCCTTTTGTAAACTATTTTACCTTAGAAATGTATTTTAATAATATACTTTATTAGGGGCAGCTAGGTGGCACAGTGGATAGAGGACCAGTCCTGGAGTCAGGAGAAACTAAGTTCAAATCTGGTCTCAGACACTTAACACTTACTAGCTGTGTGACCCTGGGCAAGTCACTTAACCCCAATTGCCTCACCAAAAAAAAAAAAATCTACTATATTTTCATATTTGACTTATCAACCCAAATGTTCTTAATCACCAAAGGCCTTTAAACTCATATAATTTGGACCTACTCTAGGAGGACACACACACACACATACATGTGTATGTTCGTATCCATATCCATACATACATGTGCGTTTCTGTGAAATTAGACAGTGGCATTTCTTTAAAAAAGGTAAGGAGGAAACCAGGCAAAGAGGTACATTAAGTATAATCCAAGCTATATGGGATATTGAGACTGGTGGATCTCTCAAGCTCCAGAGTTCTTAGAGGTAGTGTATTCATCCAATTGGTTGTATGTACAATCCATCATTACTCATATTATGAACTTTTGAAAGCAAAGGAGCCATCAGATTGGCCAAGGAGTAGTAAATCAGTCCAAGATGGAAACATGGCAGTTGAAAGCTCTCATGGTTATCAGAAGTGGTATTTGGATTTGTGTTTCCCACCTGTGTGAAATAATTAGATCCAGGCTCTAAAAACGAACAAAAAGAAGCAAGAAAATAAAACAAAGTAGGAAAAAAATTAATATGTCTCCATGTTGCTAGATGGATTCCATAAAGTTGAAATCTTTAGCTTGTTTAGTTGGGCTTGTGAGTGACAAATATAATTCTTATTTTTTCATGTCATTTCAGGTTATGAGAAATGACTGTTATAAATCACAAAAAATTGAAATTATTCCCCATGTATTGTCTAACATAGTAACTGCATTTAAGATCCTTATTTTTTGAGCTCTGCATGTATGACAGTTATAGGTTCTGTTAGCACAAAAGGTTAACTTTTTCCTTTTTGAGTAACTGCTCTGAATGCTTTGATTACTGGATCTCAGTAACACTGATATTTCAATTTTGTAATTCAATCTCATTTAGAATATTGAAGTCATGAGACTTGAAGACTTATGGATTTTGTTTTCTGTGGGAAATTATTTAGCTATTTATACAGTTGGCATGTTTTTTACTTTTAACTTTTCATCTTTTTTTTCTACTCAGCTTAGTTTTTTTTGAATGAACAAAAAATCATTTATTAAGCACCAATTACTATAATAGGTATACAGTATAAAAATATTATAGTGAGATAGTCTCTTGCCCTCAAGGAGTTTACACTCCTTGAGGGAATAATACACATAGAGGGGAGTGGTGGCCAGAGACAGGCATCTCTGAATGGCAATTATAGTGTGATCTTAGTATTGATTTGGTTGACAAGATATCTAGGGTGGATGGTTGGGTATAGTAAAAGTATGATATCGGAGCCAACTAGTATAGTGGGTTAGGTGAGTTAGTATTGAATCATTAATCGGGGCAATTTATCCCTCAGGGTGGAGTTCCAAAGTAGAGTGAATTAACTCCCACAAAATCAGGGCATAGTCACTGAAAGATACTATTCCAGATGAGAAGAAAGTAGACATTTAGAAGGAAGATGTCAAGTTGCTCAGGGTGAATGAATGGATGACTTCTTGAGGTGACTTCTTGAAAGTCATGCTGTAGCACTGAATTTTCACTAAACCTATGTGAGCAAATAATGGATTTTGAGGATCCCAGAGGCTCCCCCACTCAAAGGCCTAAATGCTTGACCTCTTTTAAGGCCAGTCCAGAGTCAGTCAAATTGGACCTTGGATTATGAATAGAGACAATAGAGATTAAAATCACACCTGGGGGGGCAGCTAGGTGGTGCAGTGGATAGAGCACTGGCCCTGGAGTCAGGAGTACCTGGGTTCAAATCCAGCCTCAGACACTTAACACTTACTAGCTATGTGACCCTGGGCAAGTCACTTAACCCTAATCGCCTCACTAGGTTATTCTTGGTTGGAATCCTAGCTCCTTTGCTTTTAGGAACATCAGAGTCCAAACTTCCGATCCTTTATTGTGGAATCTGCTAAATCTTGTTTGATTCTGACTGTGGTCTTATGATATTTGCATTGTTTCTTTATGACTGCTTGAAGTATTTTCTCCTTGAACTGAGAACTCTGGAATTTGGTTATAATATTACTAGAAATTTTTATTTTGCATTTTCTTTCAAGAAATGATCTGTGTATTTTTTTTTTCAATTTCAATTTTAATCTCTTGTTCTAGGATATCTTGGCAGTTTTCCTTGATAATTTCTTGAAAGATGCTGTCCAGGCTCTTTTTTTCATCATAGCTTTCAGGTATGCCAATAATTCTTAAATTATCTCTCTTTGATTCCTTTTCCAGGCATGTATTTTCCAGTTATTTCACATTTCCTTTTTTTTCTTTTTTCATTTTGTTTTATTGTTTATTGATGTCTCATTGAGTCATTAGCTCCTAGGTGCTCAATTCTAAAGTTTAATGAATTATTTTCTTCAGTGAATTGTTGTACTTTTTTTTTCAATTTGGCCAATTCTTTTTAAGGAGTTCTCTTAAGTGGATTTTTGTGAATGTTTTACTATTTGGTCAATTTTATTTTTTAAGATGCTATTTTCTTCAGATTTTTTTGGGGGGAGTGAGTGGGCTTGTTTTGCCAAGATTTTGACTTTCTTTTCATAATTTTCTTACAAAAATCTTATTTCTTTTCCCAGCTTTTCCTTTACTTCTCTTATTTAATTTTAAAAATTCTTTTTGAGCCCTTTCAGGAATTCTTCTTGGACTTGTGTCCAATTTACATTTTATTTTGCAGCTTTGCTAGTAGCTATTTTGACATTGTTGTCTTCTCAGTTTGTGTCTTAATAGTTTCTGTCAACATAGTAACTTGTTATGGTCAGTCTTTTTTTCTTTTCTCATATTTCAGCCTGTTTCTTGACTTTTAATTTTGTGTAAAATTTGACTCTCTTTCTGGGGTGGAAGGGGTACTCTCCTAAGTTTCAGGTTTTTCATTCTGTTGCTTTCTGAGCTATTTCTGAGGATCTATAAGTTTTTGGTCTTTCTAAGGTGGTATGTTTTGAGTAGAGGTGTGTTCATTGCTCTCCTGATCTGTGCTCTGGAAGGGACCTTGTTTCGATGTAGTCATAAGTGTTTGTGCTCCTATTTTTTTTTTTTTTGGTGAGGCAATTGGGGTTAAGTGACTTGCCCAAGGTCACACAGCCAGTAAGTGTCAAATGTCTGAGGCTGGATTTGAACCCAGGTCCTCCTGGATAGGGCCGGTACTCTATCCACTGCACCACCTACCTGCCCCTTGTGCTCCTCTTGACCCTAGAATTGTTACCATGTTTTCTGTCCTCCTACAGCCTCATGAGTTAGTGCTCCTTTTTGTTTTGGAACTGAGACCAGAGTTCCAACTCCCTTGTGAACTACAACAAGCAGTCTTCTCTACACTAAAATTGTGTTCTCTGTTCTCCTGTAGCAGCAAGTACTCCTATTCCTTTCTGTCTTGGATCTTAAGGGAGCCCCTGCTCCCTTGTAAGCAACCACAAACACTCTTCTCTGCCCTGGAACTGTGACCAAGAACTCTATTACCCTCTAGCAGCAAGGGCTAGTGCTTCTCTTTGCTCTGGAACTGTGATGCAGAACTGCATATGGTCAATTTAATAGCATCATCAACCCAGTGCCAATAAAGGGTCTTCTATAATCTGTTTCTGATCAGTTGTCTGACCCCTTACCATCTGTGGGCTGAGAGCTCCAAGCTGCTATTGCTGCCCTTGCAGTTGTGTCCAAGGCCTGCTATTTGCTTTGCTGCAGTGCCTTGCTGACCTCCTAAGCTGTCTTGGGCCAGAAAATTATTTTCCCCAACCTTTTGTCATCTCTGCTGCTCCAGAATTTGATCTGATGCATTATTTTAAAGTTATTTTTAGGGAAATGTTGGGAGAGTTCAGGGGAGTTCATCCCTCTTTTCTACCATTTTGGTTCCACCTACATTAGTGTGGGCAGCTAAAAAATTAGCCCCAGGCTCTCAGGGTTTTTCTTTGAGCCAGACTGACACCCCTCCCCCTCTGCTTCAGCTGCCAAGCTGAGAAGCCTTGTGGGCCTTGGAGCCTTGGAGGGGGGGGGGCAGCCAGGCTGGACAGCTAGGGAAAGCCCCAACTCCCTCTACCCTGAGGGGATATACCCTGGAGATCCCAGGCTCGCCCCACCTGGCCCCTGATGCAGTCCATGCAGAAGCCCTGGGCATGCAGGGGGTGTGGAGGGGTATGGCCCCCTCAAGCTCTGGGCATGGCCAATGAATTAGCTTGGTGTGCTGGGGCTCAGTCAGCCTGAGGTTTGAGGGGAGAGAAGGAATATATAGCCTGGGAGAAAGAGACTCTGAGGGGTGGCTACAGTGAAGCAGGGGGTCACTACAGAGAGAGAAGTTAGAAGAGGGAGACTATGGAGAAAGGAGATGCAAGGGGACGCTAACAAAGTTGCAGGTGTGGCTGACATTGAAAGGGGCGGCTGACTGTGAGGAGGAGAGGAGAAAGCACAAAGTGACAAGCAGCAAGAGAGGGGGTCTGTGGTGGCAGCAGCCAGCCAGCCACACCCACACAGAGGGAGGAGATTTCAGGAAGCAAGAGAGAAAGTTAAAAGAGGTAGTGAGTCCTGTGTACAGAAGTTCACAGGTCATATTTTACTTTTGTTGTCTTTATCCCTAAGTTGTTTCATATAAATAAATCCTGCTTTGTTTATTTAAAAAAAAAAGGCTTTTGCTTATCAGTCTCAGAGGCAGTGGGGTGCCTCCCAATTGGTTCTTCCCATATTAAATTAAAAGCAGTCAGATAGCCAGCCAGGAGTTCACAGATTAGGACCCAGTTAAGTTAAAATAATTCTAACATTAAATGGTGACCATGAAGGGAATTATAGCCCAGTTATAATTTTTCATATAGCCTATAGATATAATTTTTCAGATAGCTTAGAGTTATAAGTTAACAGATTAGTGATAGCTTAAATATATATATATATATATATATATATATATACATATATATATATATATATATTTTTACATTAGGCTATTTTCCTAATAATCAAGGAAGCTGTTCACAGAAACATAACTGAAGAGAAAATGTAATTGATCAGTAAATGATACTGATTCCTAGTATCATCAAGCCCTGCTGATATGGCATCCTTATCAGTCAGTCAGAAAAAGCCCATCCACACAGAATCAGGATGTTATATATCAGGTAGATGTCTCAAGGCCTCCATGAACCACTGCACTATGCCCTGATTACAAGATGCTATACTGTATGGAGATGAAGAGTTTATATCTACCTCAAATAAGGGCTTTTTATTTGGTAGGTGTCTTTTCTATGCTATAGTTAAGTAAATCTCCCTCTGGAAGACCTAGAAGTCCTCAAAATTATTCTAGTCTCAGTCCTCAAATAGTAGGGGGACTGCCCTGAGTCAGGTCCAGCCCATGACATAAGGAATAACTTTTTCTTTTTGCTTTTGTTTTTAATTCTAATATTTAGCAAAAGATATGTTACACAGTGAATTCTAAATAAATTATTTTTCTTTCATTTCCTCAATTATAATTGTGAGACTGGCCAAAAGAGTTTAGTTTTTAAAGTATGACCAGATTTGGCCTTCCTATTTGGAAGCTCAAATCAGACAATGCACCAGAGACTGCATCAATATTTCGTTCTTTTCCTTTTTCCAGTCCAATGCATAGAATTTTGAAGATACAGTTCCTAAAAATGAAGAGCTGAGGAACTAGTACTATGTTGGGATGAAAAACACTCATTAGAGATTTTCAAGTCAAGAGGTTTGATAACTATATAGCTGGAAATGAATGTATATACAAGGGTTTCAAGAAGGTGATCTTTCAATCTCTTCCCTGGCTGCTTTTCAAAGAAGATGATTGCTTTAGATGGAAATAAATGGGGATGGTGGGAGGGGAGCTATTTCCCCCCATCCAGGCAATGGGACTGTGGTACTATTCACTGGGTTCTTACAATGCCAAGAACACAGACAGTAAGGGCTTAGGCAAATGAATTAGTGAAGAGACTTTCCAACTATTTCAGAGTACTAGAAAGCCCTGTGGTATAAAATGGAACTGACCTGGCCATGAGAGAATGAGACCAGAGTAGTTATATTACAAAATACTTTAGTGAATTGTTAAGGGCTAAAATTCTAGCTAAACTGTCTAAAATATCTAATGAGTGGTCGCCAATAAATTATAAGCTTTAGCAAGAGTTAGACTTTTAAGCATTTATTAAGGAGAATAAGAATTTGGTAAAGAGAGAGAGAAAGGCCTAGATTCCTATCTATTAAAGGGAGAGCACATTTCTAGCTCCCTTCTCCGCCAGCGTCCTCAGGAAAGAGACCCAGAGTCAGCGCCAGTCTCTTCCTTCCTCCTCCCACTAGCCCGCGTCACTTCCTCCCCGCCAAAGAAAAGACTCCTGGTCTTGCCCTCAAAGACCTTCGCTTCATGGGCAGAACTCTTCTACAGTAAGTCTCCAGCAGGTGTCGTCATTCCAATTGTTACAGTCCCCCCTGTTGTTCCTCAAGAAACAAAATGTTTCCTTGACGGAACAGTAAAAACAATATAATAACTATTGCTAACTAATAATATGTGAACAACAATATAGAAAAGGAAGAGAGGAAAGTTTTGTCCAGAGGGGCGATTTTTTTTTTTGTCCTCATGAACCGACGCTTTGACATTGGTCTTGCAAAGGGAGGGCCTCTGCAGAGAATACATGTTACAGATGGTGTATATTATAACAGAAAGAGAAAAAAAAAGCAACAAAAACAACAAATCAAAACTGTTCATTTAAAGTCTCTGAAAGTCTTTTCTCAGATGTCCTCTAGGTGTAGTCGTGGAATGGAAGTCTTTTCAGGGGTTGATGTGTGGATGCTGGTAATCAGCCAGGAAAATTTCCTACAAAATCAAGCTTAACACAACTTTAAAATAGCTTTGTCAATAATCAAATCAAACAATGAAAGTTCTCAAAAACATGTCTAAGGGAATTCATAATCTTAGTTGTTACACATGAAACATATAATAAAACAAAAATTGAACCATCCTTTAAAATTATATTATTATTATAGTCCCCCTTTATGGAGGGTAATTGAGAAGACAATTGCTGCGATATTAATTTTTAAAAATAATTTTTTATCTTTGTTTCATCACTTTTTGCATCATCTGCCTAATTATCCTCATGCTATTATGAGAAATTACAAATCTAATATAATTGGTAACAGATGTCAAGGCCAAATTCAACACTGTTATTTATCATGACATCTGAGATAATTATGGGGGTTACCATAAAAGAACAGAGAAATGATGGTATATGAGCATTCCCACACTTGAGCAATATATACTGTCCATGCAGTATGCCAGGCTTAAAATAGGTGGATGGAATATATGTCCATGCCACCGAACATATTGGAGGAAACTGAGTCAGACTTAATCAGATGCATGGGATTGAGATGTCCATGGCATCAGGCATATAGGAGGGAGCATAGAAGCCAGGTGTAGGAGTGAGATGGGTGGGATGAATACTTCCAGCCATCTGTACAATATTGTGGGGAAAAATAAAATAAAATATTAAACCAAGAGAATCCAACCTCAACATTTGTCAAAAGCCGTTCCCTCGGCCATACCTTGACTTCATGCATGTCTCCCCTCATGTGACAGTTCAGTGTCTGCTCTTGCATGTATTCCTCTTGTGATTGGATGGCATCTTGGCCAACTGGCATCTGATAACTCAGAATAAAGGCAATTAATGTCTTAAATGATAAGTTCCCATAATCCAAGTCTCATATGGATTTAAAAATTGAGGATAATAAATGATTGCAAAAAATGTGAATACATCTTGACTCAGAACACAATATATAATTATGCAACAATTTCAAATAATACCCGTTTTTTTTTACTTAGTATACAATTACTTTTGTGAAAAATCAGAACATATTCAAATACAAGTTAAAGCACAACAGAATCTCAAAGAAAACTTTTTTTTTGAAAAAAGAAAACTTTTACAAATGTTCCCCTCTTTTTTTTTTTTTGAATATGCTTATCAAAAATAATACTTCTAGAATCAATTTACACTTGCCATGGCAACCAGTTTGCCAAGGAAATGCTTTAAAGAGTTTGATCAAATAATCAGTTGAGAAAAAAATAACAGAAACAAACAACTCAGAATATGGGAGCACAATACTCCTAGAATTAACATTGTATTATGAAATCAAAACCATCTTGCAATGTTTCAAAATTAGATAGACAAATGAATAGAAGAAAATACACATGGAACAATAAAAGACAGTGAAATTCAAACTAAGGAAATCTAAATGAATATGAACTTAATATCAATAAGAGTATTATAAAATATAAACTTGATCACATGACTATAAAAAGCTTTTACAAATATTCTCCTTGTTTTAAAAACTAAGTATAAGACACAATCTCAAAAGCATGAAAATCTCTATGAAAATAAACCCATACCATTAATTTCAAAATGTATATATAATAGCACAGAAATCCTATGTAACCTCTGAACTGATACTATTACTCTGAGTGAATTCAGAACACTTTTGATTCCGGTATCTAAAATCCCCAATACTCATATCAATATCTTGCTGTTTACTTCTACATTTCTGTACAATATATACCCTTCCATGCCAAAAGAAGCAGAGTCTTGAACTATGTTGATTGTCATTCTTATTCAGCTTAAGTTTTTCTTCTTTAACCCCTCTATATTGTCTGTCAGGCTTTTCACCATACAAATGCTTTATAAGATTACTAATTAAAGACAAAAGCAGGTTAGCAAAATTATGAACAAAACGAGCATATCTGGAATTTAAAGGGTTTTCTAAAGTTGTCTCAGAAGCACAGCCAGGCTGGGGAAGGGGTGAGCCTGAAGCTGCAAATGCAGTTAGAGAAAGTTGAGCATGCGCATTAGATCTTTGGACTTCCCGGGCCAGGGAAGCAATGGGCTTGGCCATGGGAGGAGTAGAGGGTGGGGTTTGGAGAGGAGGGGAGGGACCAGAGCAATTAGAATCAGACTTGATTTTGAACTCAGGCCTGGATTCCTCTTCCCCCACTTTGCCTCCAGGTGCTAGGGGATTAAAAGCTTCTAGAGGGTGGGTCATTGCCTCCAGGCATGCAAAATTAGAGCAACAATTAGTGTTAGAACTGGGAAAAGCTGCAGGAATCTCTTCAGGTTTCTCTGAAAAAGCATGGTTGGGAGAGGGAGAGATATTTCCTTGTGTGAGTAAGTTGCTGGCTCTTTTAACAAAAATAAAAAGAAAAATAGAAAATCCACAAAAACAAAGCATTAACATGATCTTATCTCCCATTTGTCTGGTTAAACAGACTAAAATCAAAAATAGGGTAATTAGGGAGTTTAAAAGGTCCATTCGAAAAAATTTAAAGGGAAAACACAGCCAGTGTGCCAGTACTTAGCAGTTTAAAGGGTAGGGGAAATTTCTTACCCAACCGGAAGATCAGAAGTGAGGTTTAGCTTTCCTCTTCGTGGTCAGCCATCTGTTAAGGGCTAAAATTCTAGCTAAACTGTCTAAAATATCTAATGAGTGGTCGCCAATAAATTATAAGCTTTAGCAAGAGTTAGACTTTTAAGCATTTATTAAGGAGAATAAGAATTTGGTAAAGAGAGAGAGAAAGGCCTAGATTCCTATCTATTAAAGGGAGAGCACATTTCTAGCTCCCTTCTCTGCCAGCGTCCTCAGGAAAGAGACCCAGAGTCAGCGCCAGTCTCTTCCTTCCTCCTCCCACTAGCCCGCGTCACTTCCTCCCCGCCAAAGAAAAGACTCCTGGTCTTGCCCTCAAAGACCTTCGCTTCATGGGCAGAACTCTTCTACAGTAAGTCTCCAGCAGGTGTCGTCATTCCAATCGTTACAGAATGTATATGAGAGTGAGTGGATTGACTGGTGTTGAAACAAGTGTGAAACTGATAATCTTTGGTTTTTATTGAGCTGAAAACTCAAAGAAACCATGGGGACAAGGTGGTGATCTCAGTCTTAGCATTTGCTCCTCTCCCACAAAACATATAGACACACACACACACACACACACACACACACACACACACATGCTCACATACTCACACACACTCAGAAGGGGAGCATCTATAAAAGTCTGTTAATCGGATTTGATCTTCTATTTCTTCTCTGAATCAGACATTTTATGAAATCTTCTTTTTTAATGAAGTGAGTGTCTTGGTGAAAGGGGGTTGCTTATAGTTATAGGTATACTGATATCTTTAATGAGTGACCATTACATGATTATCATTTAATGGGACTCAGCTATATAACTTAATTTGATCTCACTTTCCTCATCTGAAAAATTAAAGGAGTAGACTATATATATATGATCTCAATGATTTCTTCCAGTTACATTGTCCCATGCTTCTGGAACTCTAATAGAATTGTGATATAAAATCCTAAATTAATTGGAAATTAGAGATGGAAGACATCTTAGAGATTATTTAGTCTAAACATCTCATTTTACATATTAGGTAAGAGATTTTGAACATACAATGCAATGTTAATATAAAACTGATTTCATTCATTTGGTCAATAAGAATCCTTCTTAAAATGGAGGTTCTGGGAGGAACCAGCCAGTCAAAGGAAGAGGTCACTGGGCTACAATGTATTTCAAATGAGAGTCAATTGGGCTGCTAGGATGAAGAAGTTTCTATTGCATGGTAAATAAAATCCTATGGAGAGTCAGGAGTGTAGCCTAAAGATTTCAAAGACTTCTTTTTTTCTAATCTATATTATATTAGAAACTATGCCCCTCCTGAGTGGTGGATTGATCTATCTGGAAATGCCCTTTGAACAGTTAAAAATTTAGCACTTGATTTCGGGGGTTTCTACATCTAAAAAGACTATGGTACTTCTTGACCTGAGAGAGCAGACCTACAAAAAATTATTAGAAAATACAAAGGCACAAATTTAGACTTGAAGAAAAGAAAAAAAAAAGTTAAATCCATTCCCTCTTCCATGGAATAACCCTTCAAATAATTGATTATAGATATCAATGTTCTTACTCAGGCTTAATGATTTTCTGTTGATCACCATATAGTATTAATTTGAAATCTTCATAGCTCTAATTGCCCTCATCTAGATGTTCATTACCTTATTAATGATTTTCCTAAAATGTAGCATGCAAAACTGAACACAATATTTCAGGTGTAATCTAATCAAGGCAAAGTATAAAGGGTTTTGTTGTTGTTGTTGATGAGTTGTTTTAGTCATTTCTGCTGGAATGGTTTGCCATTTTCTTCTCCAGCTCATGTTACAGATGAGAAAACTGAGGCAAACAAAATTAAGGGACTTACCCACAGTCTATCACCTCCTTATTCCTGAAATTTATTTCTCTTTTTGTATGGACCTGTATAGTGTGGGATGCTATTCTTTTTCTTTCTTTTTTTTTTTTCAGGGCAATGAGGGTTAAGTGACTTGCCCAGGGTCACACAGCTAGTAAATGTCAAGTGTCTGAAGTCAGATTTGAACTCAGGTCCTCCTGAATCCAGGGCCAGTGCTTTGTCCACTACACCACTTAGCTGCCCTAATTTCTTCCTCTTTTAATGTAGACTTAGAAATCCCATTAACTTTTTGGGTTTCCATATCACACTGTTGACTCATTTATTGAGTTTGTAGGCCAATAACACCTGAAAGCATTGTTTTCCCTAGACAGACTTCAGTCTAGGTATGCCTCCCTCTTATTTTTTTTTAATGTGATATTGATTTTTTTTTTAAAAAACATCAGTTTACATGTATCTTTAGTAAATGTCATCTTATTAAGTTTTACCAAAAATGATTTCAAGATATGTTTGAATGTTATATCATTTAGTATGTCAACTTCTCCTAGCTTTGTATTATTAAGGAATTTAATAAGCATGCAATTTAAATCTAGATTTCCCAAGTCTGATAACAATGTCAAACAGTACAGGGCCAAGTACAGAATTTTAAGGTACTAAATTGAAAACTTTCTTCTAAGATGATGTCAGGCCTACCTCAGAACTATAACAAAACACTTTCATATGTTCGAAGAGAGGCCTGTTTTCAAGAAGTAGCATTGTATATTGTATAATATATTCACCTAAAGTCAGGAGACCGGGTTTCAAAGCCTCCTCCAGATAGCTAGAATTTTTTTTCATGGGAGAACAGTTTAGTGTCTCAGAGCAATCTTTATTATACCCATTTGTAAACTGGGTATAATTATATATTACCTTCTTTACAGAATTTTTATGAGGAAAGCTCTTTGGGAAACTTAAAGTGACAAATATATCAATTACCAAACATTTATTATTTACTAATTTCTAGGAACAGTTCTAGGTGCAAGGGATGCAAGGACAAAAACCTTTAAAAGAACTGAATTTCTTATGTAAATGTTTCTTATTTTCCTTACAATATCTAAATCTAATCCTATAATTTAACAAACCAGGAAACTAATCCTAATATGTTATTACTAAGTTATGATTACTTTACAAGTGAGCTAGATGCCACATTTCCTGTCTTGGATTTTTCTATTATTTGATGATGCATCCTTTAAAACAAAATACACCCTTTTAGATACTACACTATTTTTTTTCAGGGCCTAGTAGTAGTTGTTGTAGTTGGAGTAGTAGTAGTAGTAGTATTTTTGCAGGGCAATTGGGGTTAAGTGACTTGCCCAGGGTCACACAGCTAGTAAGTGTCAAGTGTCTGAGGCCAGATTTGAACTCAGGTCCTCCTGAATTCAGGGCCAGTGCTTTATCCACTGCACCACCTAGCTGCCCCAACTATACTAAGGTTTTTTTTGTTTTGTTTTTTTATGAGGCAATTGGGGTTAAGTGACTTGCCTAGGGTCACAAAGCTAGTAATTGTTAAGTGTCTGAGGCCAGATTTGAACTCAGATCCTCCTGAATCCAGGGCTGGTGCTCTATCCACTGAGCCACCTAGCTGCCCCTTATACTAAGGTTTTTAAGTTTGTTGGTGAGTTGTAGCCATAAAGTATGCAATATGACACTTTCTCTCATAAAGATTATATTTCATTTCCAGTTGATGTTTTTTCCCATAAAAATATACATGTTTATTTCATGATTTCTTACCAGCTGTACTTTTTATTCCCTACCTTAATACTTTAAAAGGAAAAAAAAGTTCAAAATATTTTGTGTTTATTTCAATTATGATAGAAATTTGTGTTTTGTGATGCTAGTCCAAAGCAGTTTATTTGTATTTGTTCTACTTTAATTTGTTCTCTCCCTCACCAAATCCTCTTAGCCTATATCACTATCTCCATTCTTTTTTCCTCTATTCCTTCAACCTTTATTTCCTCGATTCTTTATTTCTTTTCTGGGTCATTTGTGGCATGACTTACACTGACTGTTCATGGCCATCTAACTTTACTCAATACAGTAACTGAAAGATAAATAAAAAAAAAAAAAGCAACATGCACTCTAGCTGTCTTATCTCTGATGCTTTCCATTCTCTGAGATAAGGAATGTGAGTCTTAAGGAAGGGAAGATATAGAGGAAACATGGACAGAGGGGAAGGGAAGGAAAATTGCCTTTTTTTTTTTTTTTTTTTAGCACCCAGGAAATTAAATAGATATAAATCCAAGAACTTTAAATGAGATTTGGGATTGCTAACCCTTAATTGAGATTCAGCCTTTTGGGTTACAGGGAGGTGGTATGAAAGCTAATTATATAGCTAGTTGCCAGTTTGGGAGGAATGATACAAACCCCAAACCTCTCAACAATAGAAAGCAGTAGTATTTGTTCTTGGATTGTTTAAATGAGCCTTGGCATCAGTTTTCTCTTAGACCAGCCAAGAAGTGCCGCAAAGCAATAGTCTACAAACATACACCTCTCAATTTTTCCTCCAAATAATAATCATGTTCATAAAATAATTAAGCAAGTACTCTTCCAGAACAAGGTTGGCTACATTCCCCTTCTTTCAGGTTTAGGGGAATTTCTTTTCTAATGTTGTTGTTTGTCCTTTGTTCTCAAAGAGGACCATGGCATCTGGAGGTGATGTCATGACTTGCAGTGAATTGGAATTAAGTGAGGGAGGGTTGTGCAAAGTCACCAGTCTTTCTCCTCCAAAGCCATCTGAGTCTAGTGGCAAGATATTCACATGGATGACTGAATATGACTGTGGATGTAGTGGGAGATCTTGGCCTTTTTAAGGTAAGGTCTTTCCCAGGTCTCTGTAATAAACAAACAAATAAATGGAGAAAATAAAGGGAGGGGGGAGGTAAAAAGGAAGGAAAGAAGGAAGGAAGGAAGGAAGGAAGGAAGGAAGGAAGGAAGGAAGGAAGGAAGGAAGGAAGGAAGGAAGGAAGGAAGGAAGGAAGGAAAGGAAAGGAAAGGAAAGGAAAGGAAGGAAGGACAGGAAAGAGGGAGAGAAGTCTGGGAGGGGAAGGCCTTCAGGGTTTCTGTCTGAAACAAAGGCAGTTGTCATTTGTACTTATTCTGAGCAATTAAGAGGCCAAACAATAGCCATTCAGGCTTGTACTGGGATCCATTGTTTCCAATCTATAAGAGACAGAGTGATTTGGGGTTAAAGCATGGTCCTCAAAAAAACCAAGGCTATGAACCAACTGTCCCTCCCTCCCTTCTTTTCCTCCACTGATTGATTGACTGATTTTTGACACTTGGGAAAGACCTTAGCTTAAAAAGGCCAAGATCTCCTTTTGCATCCAGAACCATCTCCAGTCATCCTGATGAATATCTTATTACTGGACAGACCCACTTGGCTCTGGAGGAGAGAGTAAGGCTGATGACTTTGCACAGCCCTCCCTCACTTAAATCCAATTCATTAAAAGCCATAATGTAGTGAGACATGAGACCCTAAATAACCCAAAGATCCTAACCCCTAAGGAATCCTTAAGCTTTAGACACTAAATCAAAAGATTCTAGAAATGAAACACAATCCCTGATTCCCACTTCAGGAATGTGATGTTGCCAGGACACATAGGTGAGGGGTCACATAGACCCAGGAATGTTTAGAGACAGTTCCATCTATGATGTAAGCACTGATAAATGTAATGGGGGGAAATGATAGCTGGTGGTAGCTAGGAGAATTGGGTGAGGAGTGGAGGATCATCCCCCACTGGTAGCGACTAGAGGAATTGGGTGAGGGGTGGCTAGGGATCCCTCTTCAAGACACAAAGGCCTCAGCCACATCCAAATTTATCTCCCCAGGGTAAGGGAGACCAGAATGAAAGGTGGGAATCTGAAGCTAGCTCAGTCCAATTTGGTTCCGCTTATCTCTCTAGGCATTATCTGTTCTCTGGTTTAGTTTCTCAAGGAGAAGGTTCCTTGATGTGCCCCAGAGAACTTCTGGGGTGCTCTGCACTCCATGATATAAGCATACCAAGATCTACAAATATGATATGCAAGTTCAAGATATGGATTTCTTTCATTACTCAACCCACCCCACCTCCCCCACCACCAAACACCCTCTTACCAGTTATTTTGTAATCTCTTTACTTGGCAATTAGCCTTCTTTTGTCTGAAATCTGTACATAAGGACAACTCTTCTCCTATTCTGAGAGAAAGTCTCCATCATGACTCTGTCTCCTGGCCATGTATTTCTTTCCTAATAAGTCTTTCTATTTTACAAGATTTTCAGTGAGTCTCCAATTCTTTGGGAGAATTAGACCCCTGAGCCAGGTTGTAAGCCCCTCCCATAATAATGACCTCACCTCCCAATGTCATGGTCCTCTTCAAAAATAAATGACAAACAACAACCAACATTCTGTGAGTGAGAGCTGCCCCCTGAGAACCCAGTGGAGAAAATATGAAGTATATATTTTGTATCAAAGTTGCTTTCAGTGAACCTACAGAAAATGAACTTATGTTCAAATATTTTTATGTTGTCCACCATTTTGATAGCTCACCAAACATTAAATATAAAAAATATAGAGAGAATATTGACTTTTCTCAGGACCATAAGACAATGATGACAAAAATGGGAATGAAGATGATGATGATGGTTATCCATAAGGAATAAGAATTTGCCTTAAGGAACCAAGATGTAGTGATCATTGAAGACTAAGTAAGGTAACCCTAGAAATTGCAAAAAATCACTGAAGGCTACAAAGATTTAGTACAGAAAAAAAAAAACCCATCAAGATTTAACCTAGTGACTAGAATTATACATCAGAAGATTGCTATATTTCATGGACTAACAGATGACAAATCAAATCCTCATAGTAAAACTATAGACCACAAAATATCTTGAAAAATCCAACCATTGAACCGTATTGGAACTAGAGAACTCTCCCAGCCAGAACCATTACCCTCAATTTCTCAGACATAATATTGAACCATAAAATGCTAAAAATACTTTAACAGATAACACTAACAATACTTTAACAGATATAGCTGTACAGGAATAATTAATCTCCAAATTATATGAAATCAAAGATTTTCAATATATAAAGCCCTAGTAGAGGAGATTCAATTTCCATGGGGATAGCATGAGATGAAAATTCTCCCTGTTGTTTTGCCTGCTACCAATGCTATAACTATAATATTTTTTGATTGAACTATAAAAAGGAGGGTTTTTTTGTTTGTTTTTTAATTTGCCTATGCAGTAGTCTCTAAGTCCTTATCACATTTTAGTTTATATTGTGGTTACTAGTCTCCATGGCTTCTTTCTGTAACTAGGTATTATATTTCTGGAGTAATGGGACCACACTTTATCCTTATTATCTGCCCATAGGACATAGTAAGAACTAAAAATATCCTCTTTGGAAGTTCTCTTTTTATTTTACAAGATTCATGATGAGCCTTCAATCCTTTGGGTGAGCTAGCCCCCCAAACCAGGTCACAAAGTCCCTCCCCCCAACAGAAATCTATCCATGTTTCATTGAATTCTTCATAATCACAATTTCTTAGAGCTCAGCAATATTCCATGACACTTAAGTATTACAATTTATTTAGCCATTCCCCAATCTCTAGTCATTGACTTGGTTTCCAGTTCTTTGATAAAACAACAACAAAGGATATATATATATATATATATATATATATATATATATATATATATATATATATATATATATATATATATAGGTGAGGAAGAGGGACATTCTAGGCAGGATGGACAACCTGCAAAAATGCAGGGAGGTAGGTGAGAGGGACATAGGGATATGACCCTCCACTGAGATAGAAAGTGCCCCCACTTCGGCCTAGTGATCTGATCTCAAAGTCTTAAAGCCCCTTAAAGCCCCCTATTTCTCTATCCCCCTTTCTAAATATAGGCATATCAACTTAAAAATTGCTTCATAGAGTCTGCACCGAGACATTATGTAGATATGATAAATTGTTGCTGAAACAGGACATTTTGCAAAATAACCTATGGCTGAACCCCTGAGGTTGGGGCACTCTGACCCAGGAGAGAGACTTATTGCTGAACATCCCAGGAGAGAGACTTATCACTGAACATTCCAGGAGAAAGATTTATTGCTGAACATATAGTATTAACCCAATTACCACATTTTGCTCAAATTAGATGTCTGTAAAGAGTTTAAAAACTGCTTGGTTTCCTAATCTCGGTGTGTCACACCTCCTGGTTGTCCCAGTGAGTGTGGTACACCTTTCTTTCAAAAGAAATAAAATCAGTGCTTTGGTCTCCTTTCTCCTCGGGTCTCAATTACAGGGGTCGGTGGGTATACTTCCCGTCCCACTCACAGGGAAAAGAATATGTGTGAAGAAGACCAAACTTGTTTGCCATAATACAGGAGAAAGGAAATATTTTTTTAATAAACTAGAACTGCCAGGTTGGAGACAGGTTGTGAAGGCTTTAAATTCAAAACATGTAATAGTATTAAGGTAATTAATATCCACTGGCAGTAACTGAAGACTAGAATGACATGGTATGACCTATGGATACAAATATAAAAGTGAGAGTTCTGCCCTCAAGGAACTTACATTACATGAAGAAAGGAAACACTGATAGTGAAGTAGTGACCAGAGTAGGGAGTTTTGGTTTGGGGAATTAAAGGCATAGTGAGTTGATCCACAAAGTAGTTGAGGGACCATGTTCTTTTGAGAAACAAAAGCTATAATGATGTAATTACTATAATGTAGAGCAGAAGATAGAAAGTGGTATGTGTGTGGGGCAGCTAGGTGGCACAGTGGATAAAGTACTGGCCCTGGATTCAGGAAGACCTGAGTTCAAATCCAGCCTCAAACACTTGACACTTACTAGCTGTGTGACCCTGGGCAAGTCACTTAATCCTCATTGCCCCGCCCAAAAAAAAAAAAGTGGTGTGTGTGGGGCGGTGGTGGTGGTGGTAGAAGTAAACAGAAGGCAGCAGGACAAAGCATGTTGAAAATGCAAAGACCTTCACTTGAAAATATTCAATAGTAGGTTCAATATAGAGACAAGAATAGCAAATCTAGATAGATCTGAATAAGGAAGGTAATTCAGACTATGGGAATCAGTGAGATCATTAAAAGTGAATGTGGCGGGGCAGCTAGGTGGTGCAGTGGATAGAGCACCAGCCCTGGATTCAGGCGGACCTGAGTTCAAATCTGGCCTCAGACACTTAACACTTACTAGCTGTGTGACCCTGGGCAAGTCACTTAATCCCAATTGCCTCAAAAAAAAAAGTGAATGTGGTAACTAAAAAACTGGGCCTAGTATGAAGCTTTATGACATATTTTTAATAAGAGGTATAATTCAGATGCTGAGTTGATTGGCCAAAAATAAGGTCTCCCACTTCATGGGGCCATCTCTAGTTGTAGTTCCTATATATCTTCCCATGGAACCTAGATGTGTTGGGGGAACTTGCAACCTAGATTGGGGTGGGGGGGTGGGGCTAGCACACCAAAAGAATTGGAGGCTAATCATGAATCTTGTAAACTAAAAAGATTTACTAGAAGAGAGGAATATATGGCTGGGGCATAGAATCACTATGAGGACTATAACTCTTGAGAAAGAGAAGACCTGGTCTTTTTGTAAGGTTACAAAACAAAGAAAGCAAGAAATTGAGAGGCAATTAAAAAGCAACTGGGAGGGAAATGCAAACAACAAGGGAGTGGGTTTTTTGGTTTTGGTTTTGTTTTTTTTTGTATAATGGGGCATAAGTAAGATATGTAGCACCCATCCATATCTTACATATCATCTTGCAGACTTTGGTATTGCTTATCTGCATACCAGGGTCATGCTCAGCCACACCTTATTCCTCAGGGTGGAGGCAGAGCTGCTTTTCCCTGGGGAGAATTTAAGGATTCTTTGGGAGTTGTGGTCTCTCATCCCACAACAGATGGCTCTAGAGGAGAAAGTGAGGCTGGTGACTTTGCACAGATCTGCCTCACTTAAATCCAATTCATTGCAAGTCATGACATATGCCAAGATCCTCTTCAAGAAGGAAAGACAAACACCAACCATAATTCAGATGAAGATTCAACAAAGGATTCTGAGGATGACTTTCTGAAAAGTAGAAGAACTAAGAACAATGCTAGGAAAACCCATACTGGTGACAGTTTCCAGGAGAAGGTGGTCACTGAATATACAGCATATACTTTTGTCTTAGATTCAGCCTGTTTTATGGTATTTCAGATAGAATGAGGAAAACAATAGATACATAATTTTTGTCCTCTGAAAACTATGGAAAATTTGACTGGGAACTTAAGACATCTGAGAAATAATGCCGGTAAGCAAAATTACAGTTTACAGAGACCTTGAGAGAATCTGCTATCTCGAGAAGCAAATGTACTCTTAACTACTTATTTTGGTGATAACAGTGTACTAGAAAAAAGATAGAGGTATAATTGTAGTTGAGAAAAGTAAAAAACAAGGTGATACTTTGTCTTTAAAAACCTTAACCTAGAAAGAAATAGAAAAATCTTTGCATAGACTTCTAAGCATTTACAATGTTTATTGTGGATAGAGTGCTAGGCTTAGAGAAAGAAAAACTTATTTTCTCCCAAGTATTTTAAAAGCTGGCATAGATACTGCTGTTTTTGTTTGTTTGAGGTTTGATGTCCTATTTTAAAATAATAGGACCTTAGATTTAATAATGGCTCACATTTACAGAGTACTTTTAAGATTTACAAAGATAGATATAGATATATAAATAATTTCTATTCCCATTTTACAGATGAGAAAGCTCAGCTTGACAAAGGTTAAGTGACTTGCTCAGTCACATAGCTAGTCTGTGTCTTGAAATTAGGTCTTCCTGATTTCTAGTCCAGAGCTCTAGCCACTACATAACCTACATTTAGAGATGGTAAGAACCTTATAAGCTACCTTGTACACCACATTATATTATAGGTGAGGAAACTGAGGCCTAGAGAAATCAAATTGTTATGGGAATGCAGTGCGACCCCAAGAAACCTAAAGATCCCAATCCCCAAAGATTTCTTAATACTTTTCCAAGAGTGTCTCCCACCTCAGGAATGGGTACTGCTGAGAATGACCCTGGTACACTGATAAGCAATACCAAGGTCTGCAAGATGATATGCAAGATATGAATGTGTTCTGCATATCTTACTTTTGCCCCAAGTTGCATTTCCTTCCCAGTGCTTTGTAATGTCCTTCCCTCACTTTCTATATTTTGTAAAGATACAGAAGACCAGGTCTTCTCTTACTCCAGTGGGACCATGGTGATCTGTACCCTGACCATCCTTTCCTTTCTCCTAATAATTTATCTTTTTATTTTACAACCTTTGTGATGAGCCTCCAATTCTTTGGATGAGCCACTCCCCCCAAACCCCCTCCCCCAACTAGGTTGCAAATCTCTACAAACAAAATGATTTGTTCAGTTGGTCAATTAGCATTATTACACAGCTAATAGGTGACAGGCACTCTATTATATGCCGAGGATACAAAGAAAGGCAAAATATAGTCCTCTTTCTCAAGGAGTTCACAGTGTAAAGGACAATCCATCACATAAGTTGTTACTTGCAAAGCTAGGATTTGAGCCCAGGTCCTCTGATTCCAAATGCAACATCCTTCCTTTCCACTCTATTATAGTAGTCTCAATTGATAGACTTACCTTTTCCACTTCAATGAAGAGTTATTAACATCTTAACATGTTCAAAGGACTGTGGCAGATCAGAAGGAGAAGTACAAAAATTAGCTCAAGACATAATCAATGCCCTTACAGAGATTACCTAATAGAAAGATGAAGCATGTCACTCAAATAAGTATAATATGTTATCTAGTGTGGGACAATGGATAGAGTTCAGGATTTGGAATTACGTAGACCTGAGTTTGAATCCTAGCTATGCAACCTTGGGCAAGTCACTTAACCTCTTTGTTTCTTAGTGTCCTCATCTTTAGAACAGAGATAATAATAGTGCCTACTTTACAGGGTAGTTGTGAGGATCAAATGAGTCAGTGCATATAAAGTTCTTTGTAAAGCTTAAAGCAACACATACAAAGGCATACAAATGTATTTAAGCTATTCACAATAATAATACTAATGATAATGTAACATGATATAACAATATAATAGAGTACAAATTCTAGCAGATCCTCCTAGAATGGAAAGACTTTTAGTATGAGTTGGCAATGGGTATGCTGAGTTATCCAAGGATTAGTCTTGCTAAGTTTGGAGGTTATTAAATAAAGAATGGGAACCTATGATGACTTGTATTTTTGTTCATAAAATATGAACCACTGGAGGGAATACCCACTGTGAATCAACTAGTCTTTTGAAATATTGAAATACTTGAGATATCATATCTTACTGCTCTTCATATTGGAGCTTGTAATGACAATAATGACAATGATGATGACTGCTGCTGCTGCTGTTGCTGCATATGTTGTCCCTCTGGCTATACATTTCATTTTCTAGTGTCCATGTTTTTATTCATACTATTCTCTTCTTAAACGGTAAAGCAAACTTAAATTATATTTCTTATGTCATTTTTTTGGGGGGGATATTACTGCTCTGACCAAACATAGCATTCCATTTTATATATCTTTTCTTCTCCCCCACCCCAGGGCAATGAAGGTTAAATGGCTTGCCCAAGGTCACACAGCTATTAAGTGTCAAGTGTCTGAGGTCAGATTTGAATTCAGGTCCTCCTGAATCCAGGGCTGGTGATTTATCCACTGAGCCACCTAGCTGCCCCCACATTTTATACATCTTTAAAGTCATCTTTACATTATTATCATGCTTCATAGATAATTTTCTATATATTATATCCCTCTACTGACTTCAGGGGCAGGGTCTATAATAAATGTTTATTTAATATTATTGAAAGTGTTATTTTAAATTAAAAGTGTAGTTCCCACCCAAGGAGATCAGAGAAGGCTTACAGGATGAGACATAAAATACAGAATATTTGAAGTCAGAAATGGGGGGAAAGCTTTCCAGGAAGGGCATGTTGACATTATTCTTTGCACTGAAAATTGGTGTGGAGGGAAGTTAGGTGGCATAGTGGATAAAGCACTGGCCCTGGATTCAGGAGGGCCAGAATTCAAATCTGGCCTCAGACACTTGACACTTACTAGGTGTGTGACCCTTGGCAACTCATTTAACCTCTATTGCCCTGAAAAAAAAAAAAGAAAAGAAAAGAACATTGGTGTGCATGATCTGAGAGGTTTTTTTTTTTTTAACTTGTAAAATAACCTATAGGAAAAATCCTGTGAAAGCCCAATATGTAAGTCACATTTATAATTCAAATCACTTTCATTGAGGAGAATAAAATTATATGACAGTAATTAGAAAACTCCACAATAAAAAATCCCAGAAAACCACTATATCTATAGTCATTTTCATCACTACTATACTATATTTTCATCTTTTGTATATGATGATATGTCACTTCATGCAAACTTGCCTGAAGAATTCATCTAATTCAATAATTGCTTATTCTAATTTTTTTTCAAACATTCGTTGGCAGGTCAATGAATGATTCATTTAGATTATCAAGAGAGATGTTACAGTTTCAATGGTCACCTATGCTTTTTAAATTCCTTAATGTTGTTAATCAGTGAAAATGAACTCTTTATCATAGCATTTATAGTGTAATATGAGAGGATGAATTCAAAAGTTTTCTTTCTTTTGAGGATACAAATGTTCTCATGAAGCAAAACTTTAAACCAGTTCATTCATCACTGAACTATAAATACTATCTTATCTATTTTTCTAAGTTCATTTGACCAGTTTAGAAGGTTGGAGAGATGATTGGATTTCTTCATCCATACTGTAAAAGTTTACATCTTTATCACTAAAAGATAAAAACAAAACCTAACAGGAAACTCATGTATATTCCTAGGGAGTTTATTAAAGGACTTGAATTAAAGTTAGTTGTATCTCTGATTAAAAATCAGTATAGACAAAAGAAATCCTTCCAAAGACTATTGCAGCATTGGGAAGCCTAAGAGTGTTGCCAGCCTTCCCAATACTAAGTCAAACATCAATATCCATGTCCATATGAAGATAGAAGAAGTCTTTAGCGGAATCAAAGTTTGAGACTAGATTGTTTTTGCTTATATAGGAGAGAAACACACATAAACAACAACAACAACACAATAACCTTGCTTCTGTTGTCATTCTTTATCAGTAAAGCCCCTGATCTTCAAATATTCTTGAAGATGTGAAAGTGCTAACTGACCCTTCCCCACATACCTGAACTCATAGACAGTCTTTTCGGATGGATAATTGTCCAAGGAACATGTCTAAAGTAGTGTGATACAATGGGAAAACAAAAACAAAACCCAAAAAAACCCAACAACTAATACTTTCAAGTCATAAAACCTAGATTTAAATCCGATCTCTGATTCTTTTTTTTTCTTTCTTTTTTTTTTTTTTTTTGCAGGGCAATAGGGGTTAAGTGATTTGCCCAGGGTCACATAGCTAGTAAGTTTCAAGTGTCTGAAGCCGGATTTGAAATCAGGTACTCCTGAATCCAGGGCTGGTGCTTTATCCACTGTGCCACCTAGCTGCCCCCTGACCTCTGATTCTTACTATCTATGTCATCTTGGATAAATCATGTAATATTCTGGAGTTTTGATTTCTCCATCTATAAAATGAGATATTGACAAATAGATTATGAGGTCCTTGACAGCTCTGGATCTATTCATTGTTCCTAGCTAGTGGACAATTCTTTTCTATACTAATGAATGTCCTTTGATGTAACTTGGCCCTGACATCCATTTAAAACATTTAGCAGCTTTAACTTAGGTACCTATTACCTGGGAAGGAAGTCTCTGTTGGCATATTTCTCCTGATTAGCCAAAATACATCAGGAGGTAGCAATTATCTTGAGATAAGCAATCGGTTGAGTATGAACAAATAAATATTACAAGAACAGCCTTGACAGATACTGCTGGCAAGTGAATTCATGTGTTGGAGGAGTTTTATGTAGACATTCCAAAAAGAGAAAAGAAAATCTGCTGAATTTTTTATGTGAAAATTTATGGGGATATTAGTGGCTAAGCTCCTAAGAAAACTATTAACCTAACATACAAGCAAAAAGATGACAATAAATCATTAATACAAAAAGGAAGTTCTTCCTTTGTCAGGGAATGTCCCCAAATAGTGATTGCATTATAGGTACACTATACAATAAGTAATAGCAATGATGATAAGAACAATAACAAGAGTGGCTTGGCTCATTATTTCCATAGGCAGATATTCATGTGACAGTAGAACCTGGTTGACAGGAGTTAAAATAAGGTATTAGCTACTTGTGGGTATAGGTCAGCTAGTGTACATACTTTGTTAGGAAGTTCTTCTTAAGATATAATTTAAGTGTTTACATATGTCTGGAAGTTTCTAAATCATCCATAAATTAAAACCTGCACTATATTTACCCAGAGCCAGAGTTGTACATAATATAGAAAATAGCATACACACTGTCTTGAGTAAGCAAAATGTGTACATGGCCTGTGAATCTCTATCTTTTGTATCTCTCAATGTGCTGTGTTACACACAAATATTTGCTACTTATCTCATGGTATAATGCAAAAAAGACTGGATTTGAAATCAGAAAATTTAGTTGAACCCAGTTTTCCCAATTTCCTGTGTGACCATAGGCAAACTATGTCTTTGATGTTCTTTTCTACTCCAAATCCATGATTGTGTGTATGTACATATATATAACATACATATGCATATATTGTATATTTGCTTGCACATATATGTACATATTATTTAATTAAGTTACTGTGTGTGAAATATTATAATTTTAAAGACATTTGAAAATTTACAGAGACCAGGACTGTTCAAGAAAATTTAGGGTGTGTGGTTATCATAGGCATAAAAAATATCTAAGCATCATTTAATCTTATAAGAATTACTTCCTGATTCTTTAATTGGGGCTTTTTTGATGCTTTTCTAATTGCAATAAACTTAAGGACCTGATTCATGTATCTTAAATAGTGGTAAATTAAAACCTTTGTATTACTCTAACAATTTTAATTTTTCTTGGATCATATGTTCCTCATTAGAGAGGGTATTCCCAAAATCTCAATGACTAAGACTTTCCTGACACACTCTATACTTTTGGTCTTCAATTCTACTGAAAATTAAACTTGTGAATACTCTTGTTGTTTACATTATAAAATGAATGTGAGGATTATGAAATAAAAGTTAGTGGAATAATCATAGTTCTTCAAATGAAAAAGTCGACATTAGTACATAAATAAAATGAAGAATTTTAAAAGGAAAGATTTTCTTGCCTGTGTTGGCAATTGGAAATTGTGTATCTGTCAGGAGAATAATGTAGTCTGCCTTTCAGATTCCTCTAGATCTAAAGAAGAAGATAAATGCATTAAAATGCAGGGCTAATTGCATTTCCCCAAAGCTACAATACATATTTTCTTCCTTTTCTCACTGAAAACTCTTGCTATTTTTTTCCTTTCCAAAAAGAGTTTAAAGTTTGTCCATTAAAGAGATCCTTTTTGATTTGATAATAGAGTGGTATGCCTTTAGATATGTCTATCTAGGCTGTGTAGACCTAGTTCCCAATTTTTATGCATGTTTTAAATCAGCCATTCCCTTACACAAACTCCTTTATTACATTCAGACTGACTAGGGGGCAGCTAGGTGGTACAGTGGATAAAGCACCAGCCCTGGATTCAGGAGGACCTGAGTTCAAATATGACCTCAGACACTTGACACTTACTAGCTGTGTGACCCTGGGCAAGTCACTTAACCCTCATTGCCTCACCAAAAAAACAAAAAAAAACAACCCCCCCCCAAAAAATCAAAAAGACATTCAGACTGACTAAAACCCAAGGTGTAAACTTATTTTCATTAGATCCTTTCAAACTGATTGAGTAGCTAGCAAATTTTCTGTATCTACTCACCCCAAAAGTTCCAGCTTCAGAATCATCTTCCCTGTGAAACCTTCTCAGCCAACTGCAGCTCACAATGATATATCTCTTCCTTTTCTGAATGCATAGTACTTATCTCTTCTACCATTCATTTCTTAGTTAATGATATAATATTGTATGTCATCCCCTTGAGTTTCAAAGTAATAGTTTTGTATTATCTAATTTTAATGTGTTTATGGATTATATCCTCAAGCAGATTTTAAGCTACCTGAGGGAAAGGACTAGATTTCATATTTACTCACATCCCCAATTATCATGGGTATTCAAGGGAAAAGATGCATAAATATTAATTTATTAATAAATTCTATTTTTTTATTAAATAGAACAACTAAAAATGGCCTATGGATACCATTAATACATCCTAGTACTTCACTGGGTGTGGCTATTCTCTCCAATACATACAGTATAATACACATTAAATAGAAGAGGTTGGAAATGGTACAGATTCACACTGTATTTCTCCTATATTTGTCCTTTTTGATCTGATATTACTTTTGACCTTTGTTCTTCCTATTCCTATATAAATCTTGTGATTTATAAAATGTTGGTAGTGCAACATGGATGTTGACTTAGAATATAGGTAAAATGTTGAAGGTGAACATTAAATAGATCAACTATATTTTAACAAATGGAAATAACAAATTGCTGATTTTGGAGTCTTGTTAGGTTCCGTTGTCTGTATAGCATCAGACAAAGAAACAGGAGGAACAAAGGTTAAAAGCAATACCAAATTAAAAGTGTCAAATATAGGAGGAATGCAGTGAGAATCTGCACCAGTTCCAACATGTCCTATTCAATTAAGCTGGTGGTGCTGAAAAAATAGGAAGTGGAGAAAAAGGTAAAGTTTATTCCTATTTCTATAAGAAATTTAACTAAAATAAATTAGTCAACTCAACAAGTAAACCAAATATTCCCATAAACTATATCAGAAGGCAATCATTCAATTTCCTTGCCAAGCAGAGAAATATAGCAGTGAAAAGAGTTAGCAATGTAAAATCAAGATCATTAGGGTGGAGTCAAAATGGCTGAGGAAAGGCAGTGACTCTCCTGAGCTCTCCCCAAGACTCCTCCAAATACCTACAAATAATGCCATAAGACAATTCCTGGAGCAGCAGAACCCACAAAAAGGAAAGGTAAAATAACTTTCCAGCCAAAAATAACTTAGAAGGTCAGCAAGAAAGGCTGTTGTATCCAGATGAAGCACAGTACAGTGCAGGACAAACCAGAACAAACTGAGCCCCAGCAATCCAGGATCAGGCCTTGGGAGCCACTGAATCAGTAGCAGCAATTGCTTCTGAAGAGGGTAAGGAGGTAAAACAAGTGGCCAGAAAGAGATTACAGGGGTCTTTTTGCTATACTTAGGCAGGACTCTGTTGTTTTGCTCATATGTATCCAGGTCACAATACTGGATGGTGGTCATAAGGCTGGGGAGGAACACCAGAGCTTGTGGCCACAGTGAAGCAGGGACTCTCCTCACAGTTACAGGGAAGAAAAGCAGGCTTGTGGTTGCTTGCAGACAAGAGCATGGGCCAGGAGAATAGTAAACATACCTCTCCTTAAATCATAGCACCTTCAAAGAACTGAAAACTTATAAATCCATAGAAATATCTCTGAATATAGCTGCACAACCCTGCTGAAGCTTGGGACTGTGCACCCTTCACCCTGGAAATAGTGTCCCACTTTAATAAAGAGTTAAAAGTCAAGATATAGGCTTGTAAAATGAGCAAACAGGAAAAAAAATTCTGACCATGGAAAGTTACTATTGTGACAAAGAAGATGAAAATACACTCTCAGAAGAAGAGACTTAAGTCAAAACTCCTACATCCAAAGGTTGCAAGAAAAATATGAATTGGTCTCAGGCCATAGAACAGTTCAAAAAGCATTTTGAAAATAAAGTAAGAGAGGTAGAGGAAAAAATGGGAAGAGAAATGAGAGTAATGCAAGAAAATCATGAAAAAAAAAGTCAACAGCTTTTAAACAAGCCAATGTAGAATCAAAACTCAATTTTAAATTACTAGGAAGGATAATGGAAAGGTATTTCTTAATAAAACTAGGGAAAATTCTGAAGATGAAATCATATCTGTAAAAGATGGCTTGAGACCCAAGTTACATCATTCAAAGAATATTCATTGATTAGGCTGACAATAAGATAACAAATAGGCAGAAAGTGGATCATATTCATTTTAGTATTTCTATAATGATTCATGTTCATCACCAATGGCAGTATACACATCAATTTAGAGTATACTATTTATCAGTGTGGTACAGTGGAAAGTGCCTCTGGAGTCAGAGTCCAAATCTCACTTATTATACTTACTATCTATGCAGCTTTGGTCAAAACACTTAATCTTTTTGGGTACCAGTTTTGGACTAAATGACCTTGCTGGTTCTTTCAAGGTATCATGTCTATGGTCCTACAATTCTATGATCTTGTCTTTCAATATGCTCTATAATGTAAGGGGCTAAAATTCTAGCTATACTATCTAAAATCTAATGAGTGGCCCCCAATAAGTCACAAGCTTTAGCAAGAGCATTTAAGTGTTTATTTATTAAAGAGAATAAGAATTTGGTGAAGAGAGAAAGAAAGGTAAAAATCTAACTATTTCTAAGAGACTCTTATCATCCGACCTGCCATGGCGAGCTCAGGAATAAAAAAGACCTAACGCCTCCTGTGAAGCTGGGAACATCCCCCCACATGCACATAGAGCTCCAAGCTAATTGGTTGGCAGCTTTGATAGACAACACACATGAACAAATGTCACTTCCTGATGCCAAAGACCTGACTGCATGGCTTGCCCTCAGATGGCTTCTCCTCATGGGGGAGCTTTCCTACAGTCATTTTCCAGCAGGTGGTGTCATTCCAATCATTACAATAAGAAAGGAGAAAAAAAAACACTCAAATAGACACTATTTTGAAGAGTAGTTGAACCAGTCCAGGCAAGTACTGAAGAAACTATTAAAACAATTGAGCATTAAGCATATTTCCTTATTCAACAAAATATTTTGTGAAATTTCTGGGAGGAAGATAACAAAACTTTGAGGGACATTGTTTTTCTTTGAAAAGGACTTTGAGAGGATATTTACTGACTGATATGTCTAAAGTATCCTCTATGAATGAAGGAGAAAGGAATTAAGAGATGCCCACAAATATTTTCCACAGCAGAACACATCTTTATGTTAATGCAATTGATAGATGATTTAGCTAGGTTTGTTGTTTTCTGTTTATAGATTGTTTTCTAAAAAGATTAAATAAAAGTAAGACAAAATGTAAATTTAAATGATATGTTATAAAATCTCTCTTGTCTATGTTAATATAATATATCATTTAAAAAATAAATATCACAAGAAGTTATTAAATGACACTTTCATTAATAAGATAAAAGCAAACAAATAAAACTGGGACACAAGTTTGAGAAAGGTGTTCAGTGTCAAAGAGGATATCTTGCTCAGGGTTTAAATGGAACATACGTTCCTTATAGATGATGAGATCCTCATTTTGTAGGTAAAATGCTGATTACATTACATATCATTAAAAGGCCTATTTAGACTTTTAATCAAATGATCAAAAATGACTAAAAAAATGTGCATTGTGTAGATTATTGCATGAGTTAAGTTACTAGTTGAGATATGTAATAGTGTGTATACATGTGAGCATACACACATACATATACACACATGTATATATACACATGTGTGTAATATATGCCATGCAATTTAGACAGGCATTTAGTTGATTTCAGAATTAAATTGTTAGAAGATAATTAGTTCGATTGATTACACTTGGAAAAATCTGCTGTGGCTTTAATGATCTCAACCTGTTTCCCTTAATGCAAATGTTCTCTTGCTCTTTTAACACAAATGTTCTCCTGATGATGCTATATGGTTATAAATCTTAGAAAACCAGAATCTTTGAATCAAAGTAGTATGAAATACAAAGTTCCATAGACATAAGCAGGGTAGATGTCAGTAGTCTGTGGCATATTTGCAATTATGACTGATTTGATAGAAATGGTATAAGGAATATTATTCAGAAAATATATGGTTAGGAAAAGAGATATCCTGGCTAATTAACAAAGCTAAAGGGGGCAGCAAGCATATTGTTTAAATCTATAGGAGTGAATGCTATAGGAATATAAAGGAATATAATATAACCTAGTTAAATCCTTTCAGGAGGTTAGGTAGCTCCTTGTTGGAGGATCTATGGGAAGAGAAGGACAAGATTCTAAGGATGAGGCTTAGATTGGTTATGATCTACATTGATAGAATACATATTCCATTGAGATTACCATTCTTGTCCACAAAATCTGCTACTAAGGATAGAATGCACCAAACCAAGCGGGTTATACCATGCAGGGATTCTCTATGGTTGTGAAAGAGTTGTAATGAATTGATGTAGAAAAATCACATGTAGCCTCTGATCTTATCTATCTCAAATAGACCCTTGCCATGTTGTGTTCCAAGCTGCAGCTGCAGATCTGTAATCTTTGCTTTCCAACCTTGTCTGTCTCAGACAGGCTCTGACCTTGAGGTACCCTAGCTGCAACACCAAGTCTCCCTTAACCACTCACCTCATATTCATTTGATAAACTTGCCACTATACCACACTTACTCCTTTCATATATAACTAGGTGGGTTACAAGACTGGCCCACCCATTGTTGGAGGCTTGAAACCCACTTTGGGTCTGTGCATAATAAACTCTCTTTCTCTCCACCTTGAGTACCTGGCTGAGTATTTTCTGTGTCAATTGTGCAGTAACAGAATGAATGAATGAATGAATGAAAACACCAATTAAGCATTCTTTATAGAAAAAGCACTGTGCTAAACACTGAGAACAAAAGTCCTTGCTCTTATGGAGATCACATGTGAATTGGGGAACACTATCCATATAGTAGGATTCATCTACATGGTGGTTGGAAAAGATAAGAAATTCTACGATTGGGGGCAGATAGGTGATGCAGTGGATAGAGCACTGGCCCTGGAGTCAGGAGCACCTGAGTTCAAATCTGACCTCAGACCCTTGACACTTACTAGCTGTGTGACCCTGGGCAAGTCATTTAACCCTCATTGCCCTGCAAAATAAAACAAAACAAAAAAACCACAAAATCTAAGATTGCTTTAGCATGTCAGATGGCAAAGTTCAATGTATTAGAATGAATAACAACAGTGTAGAGGGTAGAACCCGGAGGATATTAATATGTAGAGGCAGCCACATGGTAAGTAAAACTTAATGGACCTTTCTCTCAATAGCAGGATTGCTATGACTGATAACTTGCTCATCTAAGTAGTAGGAGCAGCCATATGCATACTGCAGAGTTTGTGGAGAGGGTTTTGGAGAGTTCTGGCTTATCACTATTTGGAGTAGATTCTAAATACTTTTCTTTAGGGGTGGGAATGGAGAGATTAGTGTCTAACCAGAATTGGAGGAGGCATGAGCAGGAAATTTTGGAAAGAGTGACAAAAGCAATTGCCACTTAAAAAAATAAATAATTTCATGTCTCTGATGGGGGAATTTAGGGTTGAAGAACCCTTTCTTTCAATATTTTTCTCCAGGGGGCGGCTAGGTGGCACAGTGGATAAAGCACCAGCCCTGGATTCAGGAGTACCTGAGTTCAAATCCCACCTCAGAAACTTGACACTTGCTAGCTGTGTGACCCTGGGCAAGTCATTTAACCCCCATTGCCATACAAAAAAAAAAAAGAAAGAAATATTTTTCCCCAATATCTTCAGTATATCTGCAGTCAAGCTGGATAATGAGCAGATCTAAAAGGCACAGATTAGGGCTCTCAGAACTAGGATAACTAATGTGCAATTAAGAAGACTATGTAGATGTTATCTAATTTGAATATACTAACCAAGTCCTGAGAGTCCTGGTATTGAAGAAGGCGTTCAAATATGGGATCTGGATGGAAGTTATGACCGACTATGGCACTTTAGGCAATGTGTCTAGGAGTTTGAGGAGAAGACTGCCTTCCCCAGATCCCATATAATGCTTGGGCTTTGTAGTTCAGACCATTTGATTTAAGGACCTATAGCCAATATAAGAAATCATAGGATTATAAGTATTAAGCTGGAAGTAGATTCAGAGACTACCTAGTTGATGAGTAAAATTTAGGTTGAGTGCCTTGCAAAGCTTCTCCACTAGGACTTTTGGAACTTTGTCTCCTGGGTCACTGGGTCAGAATGGGTACCTACTAATCATTTTGACTACCACCAGGATAGTATAGGATTTCTATGGTACTTACCTGTTTAGGCTAGAACTCGTTGCGTTAAATACTTAGAGGGCCCTGACTTTATTAAAGCTAGGAATCATAAAATATAAAGGCCTTGTAAGTAAGTTTCAAAGGTCAAAAATTCATGGGCCATTGGCCAAAATATGAGGAGTAGCCAGCTAAATAATGGCTCTCTGTGTGTGCATGTATGCATGCATGCACTTGACAGTTGTGAGGATATTGCTTTACTATTTACTGGTTTTTGGTGGCAAGCAGGATTTTCCATGAGTGTCTCACGCACTACTTCAAATAATTGTATGTTCAGGCAACAATGATGGCCTGAAAAATGCTACTGTTCTGGCTTTCCTCCATCATGTAACCTGTCCCTAGAGGCCATGATGAAAGTTCACCATAACTTCAGCACTGAACTATTTTAGAACTTGGTGCATACATTTTTGACTAAGTTGCAGTAAGGTTAGTGGTAATACTTTTAATTCATTAGTGACAGATACAACTGAGGCCTTTATAAATGATCCAATTAAAATTCCATATCTAATCCTGGCTTAAAGTAGAAATGGATATTTGAAGCAGTAATGTATATTTTCCAATGACTACTTGCCCTTTCTAGAGTTAGAAAATCTGTTGCTCATGATATAACATATAAGAGCAGTGTCAAAAGACTCCTTGTCAACAAAGGACTTTACTGTTATTTTAGGTGCAACCCCACTAAATGAAGCCCACTTTTATCTAGGATATGATGAATCTCTCTTGGTATAGAAGTCAACAGACAAATTGCACCAATCCAAAATCCCTAAGAGGTTATTATTGTCCTGAAAAAGGAACTTGGGATAATCCAGGTATATTCAGGGGCTTTGGAGTTGATTTCAACTACTATATGGAGTCATCTTTTTACAGAATAGGAAATCCATGTCATAGAAGAATTGATTATTAAAAAAAATTCTTTTTCATTACAAAAGTAACAATCATCAACAAACACACACATGCATGCATGCATTCATGCATATACACATAAATACATACATACACATATATGTTATATATATATAACAATATATGTTATATACAATCACAAAATTCTGTAGGAAACAGAACTTCTGTTACATAGTTTTAAAGATGTAAATAAACACACACACACTCACACACACATGCATACGAACAGAAAAAGGTAGGGGCAAAATTACCCATTTTGTAGTACACATTTGTTTTCTTCTATGTATTCAAAGTGTTTTATTGATGCTTTTTCTACATATTGATCATCTCCATTAACTCCTTCCACCACCTCCAGAGAAGCTTTCTTTTGTAATAATTATAAGTACAATGAAGTAAACCAACACATGGGCCAAGTCTGCACATGCACACATGACTCATTTTATACTTCTAGTCCATCACTACTTTGACACGAATTGCAAGATATGTTTCATGATCAGTCTTCTGAAGAAACAATGCAGCCAATTTTTGTGAGATATGCATTGATACTTGTCACAATCTGGAACCTTTTATCTGGAAGATCTGAGTTCAAATCTAGCTTCAAATCGAGCTATATACTTAGTAGCTATATGACTCTGAGTTAGTCACCTTGCTTCTGTATGCTTCAGTTGAGTTAACATTAAGTATTTTGCAAAACTTAAAGTACTATATAAATATATGCTATTATAGCTATTAAAATTATTATTATTATTATTATTATTATAACTCTAATTGGCTTTTCAATTGTCATATACAGGTAGGTTGTTTAGTGGAAGCAGACAATTATAATCAAGGGTGCTGGTGACTAGAGCTTGGGAAGATGTATATGTATATGAGTATCCTTTCCTAAAAAAAAAAAAAAGATAAAGTATTAATCAGGATGCTAATGAGCGTTAATCAAAAGACCATTGAGTCAAAACTAGAATTTCTTCTGCTAGCAAAAATAAAAAGGATTTACTTAGATGAAATCGGAAAGTATAAGCCTAGGAGTTTAGGCAAGGGAGGTCAGCATGAGATAGGGACTGTTAGGAGAGTGACTGTTAAGAGCAGTGACACATACAGTGGTTGCATGCCTCTTCCATCCCTGGTTGTATTGATATGTTGGTATGTTACAGTCCAGATCGGCCATATTTCATCCTGATTGAACCTTGCTGGTAAGGCCACAGGTTCAAATATCAAATATCTCAACATTTTCCTTTTAGCTCAAAACATGCCTACTATGGCATTTATGTTGAAAACATTTTCAAAGAAACTTTTAAGTTTTGATAAAATGTATGATACCCCAGAAGCCATCCAATTCCAAAACTTCCATTTTTCAAATGAGGAAATTCAGTCTCAAAGTGGACAGTGCCCAAGGTTACACAGGTAATAACAAAGAGACTCAAGGACCAGAACCCAAATTCTCTGACTCTAGATCCATTATTCTTTCCAAACACGTGATACTGCTGATTTTAGTTATTGCTTGTGTACAGTGCAGTGAAAGGTGATGGACTTATAGACAGTTATCAGGTTGAGTAAGGTCAAAAGCAGGAGAAAGGATGCCACTACAAGATGCATGGGGAGACTCAGCAATGGAAAAAAGAGATGGGAATTAAAAAAAAAAAGCTGAGGAGCCATGTGAGAATGACAATAAAGACATAAATTGAGATAAATCTGAAAGACCAAATTAACCCAAAGAGCAAATCCAACAGGTAATTGGAGATCTTAGGTGTAAATTAGTGAACAGGAAATCAAGGGCTGGGGCAGTGAGGAATGCATAAAACTTTGATCATCAGGAGAAGGACAAATTATTATATGACATGATATTCTATTGACAGCTTATTATTTTTAAGTGGAAAGCTTAAGCTAAATAAACAATGCCATCTCTACCTCTTAAAAGAATCAGTCTTTAAGAATGAATACTTGGGGGGCAGCTAGGTGGCACAGTGGATAGAGCACCACCCCTGGATTCAGGAGGACCTGAGTTCAAATCTGGCCGCAGACACTTAACAACTACCAGCTGTGTGACCCTGGGCAGGTCACTTAACCTCAATTGCCTCACCAAAAAAAAAAAAAAAAAGAATACTAATGGAAGCATGGTCTATCACCTAGAAAATGTCATGTATTTTACATGAAATTATGCTTTTTAAATTATTTTTGTTTTTCAAGGAATACAGTTCAAAAATTCAAAACTAATATATGAATATCTGTTATATCTATTGTGAATGTCATTTATATGAAAACAATTAAAGAGATATATGATTGATCCAATTTAAAATTGAGTGGTTACCTGTATTTCAGCACAGAGGGAGGAAGACTCAGTGTGCTAGTTTCAAAGGCACAAAACCACACAAATATCTTTCACCAATATATTTTTTTAAAAAATAAAACACCTCATTATAGAATGGAGGAGAATCTGTATACTTATAAACTATGTCAGAAGAATGTCAGAAAAAAAGTTACTCTCAAACAAACCATCTTTACAAGTACAGTGGAAAGAATGTGGCATTTGGAATCAGAGGTTCTAGCTTTGATTCTTGGCTCTGTCACAAACTTGCTGTGTGACTATGGGCAAGTGACTTTTGTTTCTGGGTCTCAGTTTTCTACTCCATAAAATAAGGGAGTTGGACTAGATGTCCTATGAACTACAATATAGCTTAGAGCTCATCTGGTACTATGACCATATTTTGCAGAAAACTGATGATACAGGACATAGAACTGCAAAGCAAATCCAACTCTCTACTGACTCTTGGCCCAAAGTTATTTTGCTTTTTGTTTTGTTTTGTTTTTTTACACTATGTACCACCTCCTACCAGCATAAGCCCTTTATTTTAGGATTGAACATATGAGGGAAAAATGAAAGTTGAAATACATACACATATTATTTGGGTTTCATAGACATTTTTGTCATGATGAAAATATTTTGGTAATCATGCTTGAGCAGCATATTTAAACTTAACTATCAGAGTGGTACAGTGGATAGCGAGTACAACCTGGAATCATGGCTGATGGTTTGTTTCCTAATTATGTTATTTAATAACTTTGTGAATCAAAGAGATAATGTGACTTTTTGAATCTCAGGTCATATTAAAAATAAAATGCAAAAAAAAAGAAAAGAAAAGAATCTTACTACCTATCTTATAAGGTAGGGAAAAATGCATATGAGGTATTATTTTTCATATGTTGATATATACATATTCTCATCAGGGAATTTTCCAGACTCATCTGAATTACTAGAAGTATATTGCTATGTTGATGGTGTGGTTCCAATGTTCTTTTCCCCAAAGATAATGAAAGCAATAATGCATTACCTTACTCTCATTTGCTCTCCTTGGTAGCAATTTCCCAATCCAACTTAAAATGGTTTAATTTCTTTTTTCATTGATCCCTTGTTCTTTAAGAAAATGGATTTTACTTCACTGGGCAGATAGCTTTTATACATTTCAAATGGTCCCCACAAAGTATTTTTAATCTTCATCATTCTTTCTGAGCTCAAAATAAACTTTTCTTTCTCACCCACTGTTCATGTTAACACTCCCCACACCTTTCCATAGCTTATTTTGGAGATCACTTATTCTCGATTCTCCCTCACTTCTCCCTTCCTTTTCTTCATTTCTTTTCCCTTCCTTTCTTCCCACCTTCCTTCCTTCTTTCCTTCCTTCCAATATATAATAAACTTTTATTCTGCACCTTAACCATTTAACTATTGCTGAAAGAGTCATGAGTAACTGAATTCAAATCCAGCTTCCAATATTTACTAGCTGTGTGACATCTAGAAAGTTACTTAACCTCTGTTTGCCTCGGTTTCCACAATTACAAAATGAGGATGCTGGAGAAGGATATGACAAACCATTTTCGAATCTTTGCCAAGAAAACCTCATAAAAGAGTCATAAAGAATTGGGCATGACTAAATGACAACAACAACAACAATAAGATCTTTCATTCTCTTAAGTGACAATTCTTGATTGCTGTGAATTGGATTGAAGTGAGGGAGGGCTGTGTAAGATCACCAATCTCATTCTTTCCTCCAAAGCCATCTGGGTCCAGTGGCAAGATATACATCAAGAAGACTGGAGATGGCCCTGAATGTTTAAGGCAATTGGGATAAAGTGACTTGTCCAGGTCACATAGTGTCTGAGGTGAGATTTGAACTCAGGTCCTTCCAACTTTAGGGTCAGTGCTCTATTTTTTTTTTTTGCAGGGCAATGAGGGTTAAGTGACTTTCTCAGGGCCACACAGCTAGTAAGTGTCAAGTGTCTGAGAACAGATTTGAACTCAGATCTTCCTGAATCCAGGGCCGGTGCTTCATCCACTGTGCCACCTAGCTGCCCCCCCCCAGTGCTCTATTTATTACTTCATCTAGCTGTCCCATAGTGAGATAAGCAAAGCATGTAAACACAAGAAAAATGATGAAGCTGAAGTATCTAAATATTAATCTGAAGTTGTTGGAGATAAATCATGAAACAAGCCAGAATGAAGGGCAAATGGCAAGAAGGAGATTTCAGTATATAGCAATCTGTTGTTGAGAAGGACTTAAAGCACCTTTTGGAAAACATGTTGATGGTTCAAAAATAATCATTTGTGATCATAAAGTTCATGAAAGATAATACAGTCATTGTTAGGCACATTAAAAGACAGTTCGTAAATGATTTTTTTTTAGGGCAATGAAGGTTAAGTTACTTTCCCAAGGTCACACAGCTAGTAAGTGTCAAGTGTCTGAGGCGGGATTTGAACTCAGGTCCTCCTGAATCCAGGGCAGTGCTCTATCCACTGCACCACCTAGCTGCCCCCTGTAAATTCTTTTAAAACTGCATTTGCTTTTAGAGAGTAAATATTCAAAGAGGCATAAATATGTCACCAGGTCAATCATGCTTAAGGTTTTTGTTGGTGGTATTATAAAGTGATCTCTCCATTACTGGATGGTACACAAAATCTGCTGTATCAGGACAGAAGAGCGACATCAATCCTGATTTCTTTTCCACTTGGTTATATCCTCTGATCCTCTGATCCTCTGATCCTCTAATCCAAATGAAGGAGAAATCCCCGGTTCTCTTCTCACCCTTTACATATCTACTGGGCCAATAACTTTTGTCTCCATCAGTCCTCTTCATCTATATGCTTCCAAAGACAAGGTAACCCACCCTCAACCTTTCTTCCCATCCAGTTTTCACAATCTTCCTGATCTTTTTTCTTTTTAATTTTTCTTTTTTTTGCAGGGCAATGGGGGTTAAGTTACTTGCCCAGGGTCACACAGCTAGTAATTGTCAAGTGTCTGAGTCTGTATTTGAACTGAGGCCCTCCTGAATCCAGGGCTGGTGCTTTATCCACTGCATCACCTAGCTACCCCTTCTCCCTCATCTTATTGAAACATATCCCCTAACTTCTGTATTTACTTTTTATGAAATATTTTGTTATATAATATTCCAGGCCCTATACATTGTATAGATTTCGATCTATTGCTTATTGAAATACTTTGCGTATAAGAAACTGGCACCTCACTCATTTACATGATTCTTATCAAGTCTCATTCATGTCCTCTGAAGGACCATCATTTAGCAATATCCTCACAGGTCCCCTTTCTTTTCATTTTTATCCATACCTCACCTTTCCCCCAAATTGTGGGATCTCATTCATTACATGTACTATTTTGTACATCTTTTCTCCGTGCAATTGAAGGGCAATTACCTTCTGTATCCATTCTTTTCTATATTAGTTTACTATTGTGCTTTTCTTCTGTGCTCCCATATTAGTCTCTTTTTTAAAATAGTCTTAGATAAAAGAGAAGGGGAAAAGCATAGAGTGGGCAGGTGGAGTGGTTGGTTGATCATATGACTACATCAATGTCTGGATTATTTTCTGTGTTAGATTATAAAATTGGGAATTTTTTAGATTGATTTGTAAAGGATTCAGTATAATGTAGCCAAAGAATGGCAGAATGGTAGTGAAGAGATCTGGTTTTCAGTATTCGTGCTCTGAATTGACTATGTGAGTGTGGACAAGTTTGGGATCTGGATCAACTGCTTTACAATATAGGGATTGGACTAGATGAAATTCAGTGTAACCTCTCTGGAGGGAAACTTACAAACATAACCCTGCATATAGAGAATGGATTTAATTTGGGAGGTTCTATTTCCAGATAATTATTAATGTCCTTATAGAAACTGATTAACACTGAATTGTTTCAGCCAAAGAGAACTAGGTTTCTTCCATCTCCCTTGTTCTATAAGCTGTCAGTTCTATATTCACATAAGCTTAAAAATACTGGTGACATAGAACACATAGATGAGTAGTGATAATATCATTTATAGAGAAGGGAAAAAAGTGGTGTTTTTTTGTTTGTTTGTAGGGTTTTTTGTTTTGTTTTGTTTTGTTTTTGTTTTTGGTAGTTAACCAGAGACTCTATTTAGCAAGAGTAGAAGCAGGGAGATTACATTGCAAAATATCTGTCATGACTTGAATAAGTTTGTTGTCAAGTCTTCAGTGTCTCAAGCCACAAAGTCCTTTAATTATGATAATCACTGAAATCTGGCATACAATGTTTATTTTAATATATTGTATAGAAATGTAATTGGCTCAAGTAACTACATGCAGAGGGAAATAAGTTACTATTGCTTATGTAAAACCCACTTCTTAAAAACAGGACAATGTTACTCATTTCAGGTGAGACAGGTTTCCTTAGTATTTAAGGATCATTATCTAGCTAACATTTAAAACTGAAAAGCTCTCTGACAGTTTAAAAAAAGCCCCATAATTATTTTGGTGACAATTCTTGATGAAGTTTGAATGTGGCTTAGAGGTTTAATTTTTCAGGATAATGGCCAGCATGGATAATTCATAATAAGTTTAACAATCCAGGGCTCAAAGATGTTAAATAATTGCAACTGGATTGCCAATTGGCTTTCCTGGATTCTAAACGGGACCTCTCATGTACTTAATATACTTTCTTTTGCTGAACTATAATTCAGGCTTGATGACTTTGAAAGGGACATTAATAATTTTCTGAAAATACAACCTTGAAAATTAAATCCATTCTATATTTCCAAGTTTATGGATGAGGTTTCCCTGTCAAAGAAACCATTACATTAGCATAATGAGATATGGGGGGGGGGTGCAGGAGTGAAGACACTATAAGCCTTAGGAACAGGCAATGAAAATATATTTTGGACCTCATTTTACCTATGTTTAACCAAAATGACCTTTATAAGCACAACTTAAGGGTCAACTTTCCCATCATTTCCACAGACTTGAAGTAATATATTTCTATTTAGCAGAACAATTTACAGAAAATTGCTGGAGTAAGAATTATGCCTATTCTCTCCCTCTACCTGTAACAGAGATGACTTGATTGGAGGCAACATCCTAGTACAGCAGCTTATCAGCTATCATGCTCTCTAAAGGAAAACATCTGACATTGGCTTTTCCATCATTTTCTTCTAAAAAGGAAGTACAGGAAAGCATGAGAGGCATTTAAAATCATGTTTGGGGTTATAGATGGGGGTGGACAGAGACATTTATTTTTTTTAAAAAAAGAGCTGTGTTAAATGCTTAAGGAAATTGAGTGCTGGAAATCTTCTATTTAGGCTGCAGTCTGGAAGATGCCAGTCCTCTCCCTCCACCCCCTCACAATACATTTCTGCCCTGTCTTCTTTTAAGATTTATCCCAATAAAGAGTCAAAACACATGAAACCAGAGGGAAAGTATTTGATTAAATGTAACATCAGATTAAAGAAGTCACCACAGGTGTAGCCAACTGATTCATCTTCTCTGTCAGATTTCAAAATGTGATGACTTGCTTAGGTGTCCTGAAATCCATAGACCAGAACAGTTTCATTCCATTCAAAAAGAGCATAGGGAAACAATGTTAGGAAGAAAAAAAAAACACCAAATAAACAAACAAACAACACAAAAAAATCCCAAGGATTATTTTAACTGTAGGGATTCCTGCCCAAGGATGTGTGCAATGGTTAACTGAAAGATTGATGGGATGATCTTGAACAATGATTAACATAACTTGTGAGCTTCCTTCAATCTAGAAATGACTGTTAGGAGCTATCAGAGGAATTTCTGTATCCTGTAACTGTTAGCTCCATCTTGTCTATAGTTGTCAAAACATTATGTCATTTTTAGGTCAGTGACTTTTAAGTGAAGGGGGAAAAAATCAGGGAGAGATAAGGCTGCATTATGATAACTGTATTGATGATACTAAAACAAGGAAGATTAAGTAAAAAGTGTTTTTGAGACATCTTGGCAGCAGGAAGTGAGAGCCAGCTGCTTCTTTAGGAGCTCCGAGACCCAGGGGGATTCACTAGCTGCTCATCTGCCCTAAATGGAATTGTTGCCTCCCTCCTGGAGGGATGAAATTGGCTTTCTCAAGGGGCACTGAGATTTACTTCTAGATTAGACATCCTGTGTCAATATAGCATTGTGGGAGACTGGTGATTAATGACCACAGAGGAGGCAGAAATATAGGAAAATGAAAAGTTTGGTCACCCAGGAACATCTCGGCCATTGAACTAAAGAACAGAGAGAACTGGGACAGGGTGCCAGCCTGTGGAGTGCTACACCAGACTGGAAAAAACAAAAACAAAAAAGGAAACTAGAATCTAGCTGAGGTCAGCTCTATACTCACCGAAGTCACTTGGTTTAGGGATTGAGACTAGTGAAAAGTGAATTCCCCAGTGTGGTGTGGGAAGAGGCAGAGACATCTTTGAGTTCCAACCTTCAGGGTATCTGCCATCAAAAGAAAAGGAATCAGAAACTGAATAATAGGGGAATAAAAGAAAAGAAAAAGAGACTGGTTACCAAAGATCCCAGAAGAAAATTCTGTTTAAAAACTTGAGTGCAGGCAGGTAAATCAACTGGTTAGCTATTAATACCTATCAGAAGTGAAGATGGCATCTAAACAAACCCAGACATCTCTGAGTAAATATAACAAGACAAAGAAAAATGAAGCAACACATGATTGGATTACCAAGAGAGTATGAAATCACAGTAGGATGTTCCCAAATGGTACAAGAAAGAAATAAGAATATTCAAAGCAGAATGTATAGCCTACACAGGAGAAATAATGGACAGAATTGAAAAATTTGAATCTGCTTTAGCAAATCTTTCCAAAGAAGCAAAAGAGAAAAATCTATAATTCTATGAGAAACACAGACTAAAGAATAAAAAGATATAGAGGACCATGACTAAAAGAATAAACATTTAGAATAGATAGAAAAGAGAATTAATGAAGATTACAAAGTAAAGAAGTCCTTTTTAGAAAAAAAAAGACAATATTTTAAAACTAACAAAACAACTTAAAGAAGAGAGGAGGAAGAGAAGGTTTTAATCAACCGATAGAGAAAGAAAAAAGAGAGAGAATTAAATGTTGTCAAAGGAAGAATCAAAATAGAATTGATAAGTAAACTACAAAAAAAAACTAAGGGAAAGGATGACAGAGGGGGCAGGGAGAATGGAGGAATATCTATTTACTTATTTATTTATTCATCCATTTATTTATTTGCTTATTCATTCATTCAATTATTTATTTGTTTATTTATAGCATTCCTTTTTTTTTTCCATTTTGAGTTCCAGATTCTCTCCCTTCCCCACCCTCTGAGAAGCCAAAAACTATGATACCCATTATGCCTGTGATGTCACTCAAAACATTTCTGTATTAGCCATATTGGGGGGGGGGGGGGTTAAAAATAATGAAAATGAAAAACAATATTGTTCCATCTGTACTCAGGTTATTAATTCTCTCTCTAAAAGTAAATAGTATTTTTCGTCACAAGTCCTTTGAAATTGTTTTGAATCACTGTATTTACCAGAATAGTTGGTCTTTCATAGTTGACCATCATTACAGTATTACTGTTTCTATGTGCAGTTTTCTCCTGATTCTGCTCACTTCACTTTGCATTATTTTGCATACTTCTTCCAAGGTTTTTTTTTTTTTTTTAAAGCCATACAATTGATAGCTTTGAGTTCTTCTGAAACCATCATTTCTTATAATAAGATAGTATTCCATAAGAATCATGTATCACAACTTGTTCATCTATTCCACATTTGATGGGCTTCCCCTAAATTTCCAGTTCTGTGCCACCACAAAAAAGAGCTTCTATGGATGTTTTTGTGGATGTGGGTCCTTTTTTTTTTATCTCTTTGGGATACTTACCACCAGGTGGTATTGCTGGGTCAAAGAGTATGCCCATCGGACATGGTTCAAGTTGTTCTCCAGAATGGCTGGGCCAGTTCAGAACTCCACCAGCAATGCATTGGTTCCCCCATGTTTCTATATTCTATCTGGCATTTGTCATTTTCCTTTTCTGTCACATTAGCCACTCTGATAGGTGTGAGGTGGTGCCTCAGAATTGTTTTGGTTTGCATTTCTCTAATCAGTAGTGATTTAGAGCATTTTATCATCTGACTATTGACAGCTTTGATTTCTTCTAAGGACTGCCTATGCATATCCTTTGACCATTTATCAATTGGGAAATGGAGGGAGGAATTTGAGTATGAAGAGAAGAGAACCTATGGAAATAGGGTTTCCTTGAAAAAGATTAAGCAAAAATAACTTAAGAAACTAATATCTTTAAAGAGTATGATTTTTTAAAAATACTTATTCAGAAAAAGCCAAATTAAAGACAAGTAAAACAATATAAACTTAACTCATAATGTTACAGGTGAATGGATTCAATAATCCAATAAAACAAAAGACTTGCAATTTGAATAAGAAAACAAACCCCTCTCAAAATCTGTTGCTTATAAGTTTTAAGAGGTTTTTTTTCCCCCTCTTCATCCTTTTTCCCCCCTTTAAAAAAGTCATTATCATATGGAGTGGCTCTTATGAAGGAGAGGGATACTAGAAGAAATTAGGTGATTTAACAACAAATTATATCAAAAAAACTTAAAATTAGAAACAAACTTCTCTTCGGTCTTATTTGTATTTATTTAATCAAGAAATAGTTATCATACTACATTGATACACAAAATAGTATCTTCACATTGGGAACATTCATTACAGCATACATACAATATACACTGTATATTTTGTAGTCACTTGTTTATTTGATTTCTGCTATTTATATATCATCCTGGAGGGGAAAATTCAGAAGAGAGTTAAGTGGAATTTTAAGGATGTCATTTGTTTGTGCAATAAACTGGTTAGAATGAGAAGGAATCATCACCCATACTATTTTCAATTATATATAACTCAAAGATAAATAATCAGGATGTCTTCAGGTAAATAGGGTAAAATCATAAATATTAACTTACACATGTGATTAAATAAGTCCTTTACTAACATATTGAGCTATAAATTTGAAGTAATCAGCCTATAAGAAATGAGTTTAAGCAAATTATAACCCATAAGTACTTTTAACATACTATCACCTACCTAAGTACTTTCTCCAAACCATTATTTCTCTAAATGAAATTCTAAGATATTTTAAGTTTAAGTTCTTGTTTGTTTGTTTTAAATTAAGCTCAGGAAATCACATTTATGCTGGTTACCTCTTCGTCTCACCCACTCCTCAATGAATCTGTTTTCTGATGTCTCTTCATATTGTTATGGGGGAAATGGGGTAAAGGTTTGGGTAAGGGATTGGGGTTCTTGGGAATTCCTCTTTAAAGAATTACACCCTCTTGCACACAATAGCAGTTAGAATAAGGTGGTAGTTTATTTAGAGGCAAGGGAAGGGAAGGGAAGGGGGGGGAAGGGAAACCACGAAAGAAATCCTTGGACTTTTCATAGGGAGATAGGTATGGAACAAAACACGTGGCTCTGAGGTACCAATCTCCTCAAGCAGGAGACTGGCAGGTACTTTTATAGGGGGCTGATAGGGGTGTGACCATCTGCCTGTGGAAAGTTCTTTAATGAGGGAAGACCATCCCCCACAGGTGGTGGCTAGAGGAATTGGGTAAGGGGTGGCTATGGATCTCTCAAGCCATCTCTCTCTTCAGGATACAAAGGCAGCAGCCACACCTAATCTTATTGCTCAGGGTTGAGGGAGACTACAATGAAGGGTAGGGGTCAAGAAGCTAGCTCAGTCAGGTCTGGTTCCACTTATCTCTCTAGGCATGTCTGTCTTCTGGTTTAGTTTCTCAAGGAGAAGGTTCTTTGATGTGCCCCAGAGAACTTCTGGGGTGCCTTGGGCCCATAACATATGTGTGCATGCATATATTCTGTCTGTGTTTCTCCCATACTAAGATATAAAGGGTGGAACTTTTATTATCTTTTGCTCAGTGAAAAGAGACTTAGGAAATTATGTTGTGTCCTCCTACACTCTTTCTACTGATTAGTCCTACTTGTCATCTGTATAGTTTTGTTTTACTTTAAAAATAGTTGATTATAGAATGGAGACATTTTACCAGCCCCCAAGCTATTGATAGCAGGAAATTTCATTCATTCTGAAATTAGGCAGCTAGGTGGCACAGTGGATTGGACTCTAGACCTGAAATTGGGAAAACCTGAGTTTAAATCTAGATTTATAGGATCATTCAGTGACCCTGGGCAAGTCAAAATTTCTGATTGCCTCAGTTTTCTCAACTGCAAAATAAGGATAATAAAAGCACCTACCCCACAAAATTATGTTGTGAGAATCACAACATAATGAGAAATAGTTGTGATGTGTGTAGCACAGTGCTCATCAAATATAATATTGTCATGGGGCGCAGAGAACCCCAGAATTTCTCTGGGCACACCGAAGAATCTTCTCCTTGAGAAACTAAACCAGAGAACAGATAACGCCTAGAGAGATAAGCTGAACCAAACCGGACTGAGCTAGCTTCGGATTCCTACCCTTCATTCTGGTCTCCCTTACTCTGGAGAGATAAGTTTGGGTGTGGCTTCGGCCTTTGTGTTCTGAAGAGGGATCCATAGCCACCCCTCACCCAATTCCTTTAGTCACTACCAGTGGGGGATGGTCCTCCACTGCTCACCCAATTCCCCCAGCTACCACCAGTGGGGGATGGTCCTCTCTCACTAAAGGAACTTTTCACGGGCAGTTGGTCCACCCCCATCAGTCATCTATAAAAGTACCTTCCGGTCTCCTGTTCGAGGAGATTTGGTACCTCTGAGTCATGTGCTTTATGCCAAATCTCCCCATGAAAAGTCTAAGGATTTCTTTCATGGTTTCCCTCCCCCCACCCTTCCCTTGCTCCTAAATAAACTATCACCTTGTTCTAAGTTTTGTGTGCAAGAGGGTGTAATTCTTTAAAGAGGAATTCCTAAGAACCCCAACCCCAACCCCAACTCGTACCCCATTTTCCCACTATAACATCTGGCGACCACGAAGGGACGTGGGATTCTCCTCTTTCCTCTTAGCACACAAAACTGGGGGGTGGGAACCTCCCTTCTGGGTTTCCTTTCTCCCTCTCCCGCCTGACTCAACCTCCCGTTTGAGTCACAGAGAGGTAGAGAGAGGGTTAGCTTTCGCACGCGACAGTGGAGGGCAGCCTGAGTCTCCCTCCCTCGCTGAAAGCTCAAACAGACGTCTGGACCACGCTTGGCACAAAACCTGGAGGTAAGGCCCTACCTTCTGGGTTTCTCTTCTCCCTCTCCCACCGGACTCAACCTCCCGTTTGAGTCACAGAGAGGTAGAGATGGTTGGCGTCTGTACGACAGCAGAGAGCAGCCTGGGACTCCTAGATGTCCGAACCACGCTAGGACCCTCAGACTACACGTTTCTGGGTAAGAACATTTATGCTTATGTGTCTATCCCTTACCAGCTCTCTGCTCTTGGTTCAAACTATTCTCCTTAGACAGTAGTTATGGGACAGAAAGGGAGTGTTCCGAAAAATTCACCTCTGGGGTGCATCCTAAGAGATTGGACTAGACTGGAACTTAAAAACCTGAGAAAGAGGTGTATGATACATTTTTGTAACAATTTATGGCCACATTATCCTCTAGGAAGTGAAGGAAATTGGCCTGTACACGGCACCCTTAATTATAATACCATCTTGCAATTGGACAAGTTTTGCAAGCGTGAAGGGAGATGGACAGAGATTCCATACATATCGGCTTTTATGAGTTTGAGCCAGAAGTCAAAGGGAAAGGATGAGGTCCCCTTGCCGGTTGAGAATCACCACAAGCCCAAGCAATTAGCTAACTCTTCGGGCACCTACTCTGAGACCTCAGCCTCCCCCCCTCCTCAAACTCATTCCCTACCTGTTTCTCGTTCCACTCCTTCTCCGCCTGCTTCCGTACCTATGGGTCAACCACAGTCATATCACTCTATGACTGAGACCTCTCCTTGCCCACCGGCTGATCTCAGAACCAATTCCCTGTGCCACACGGGGAATGGATATCAGTCTCCTTCTATCCTGCTCTACCCCATTTACAATCGGGGGGAACTCCAATATGTTCCCATTTCTCCTGTTTTTTCCATTCAGCCGACCCCATCTGCTTTACTTAATCTGCAGTCACCTACGGCTATCTCCCTTTCCCCATCTCCACCCATGCTGCAGCCAAAGACTGTTTTCCCTCCCCCACCTACTCCACAGCCAAAGGCTGTCACCCCTCCCCCACTGGGCCCTGCGCCCAATCCTCTGTCTCCACCTGAGCTATCTCCCCAACCCAGGTCCTTACCAGCGTCTCCCACTACTTCCCTGCTTCCATTAAGGGAATTTCCCATTGGGAAGGGCACAACAGTAAGGCATGCCCCTTTTTCTATAAGCAGGTTATCTCAGATTAAAGAGAAATTGGGGAGCTACTCAGAGAACCCCACAAAGTTCATAGATGGCTTTAAGTCTGTGACACTGGAGTTTGACCTTTCCTGGACCGATTTGCAAATTATTCTTGCCAGCTGTTGTACCCCTGATGAGAAAAAACAGATTTGGGACCTGGCTGTACAAGTTGGGGATGAACACTCGCAGGTTGGAAATTGGGTTGGGGTCCCTGGTTTTACAGCTGTCCCAGTCATAGAACCGAGATGGAACTATGATAACAGGGAAGACAGAGCTCGTAGAAATCACATGATCACCTGCCTATTTGAGGGAATGAGAAGGGGGGTTAAGAAACCAGTCAATTATGGAAAGGTGAGGGAGATAACACAGGGGTCTGATGAAAATCCTGCTGTCTTCATGAGCCGCTTAGTGGACTCTCTGAAGAAATATACCAACCTAGACCCCCAAAGAGATGTAGGAATAACTGTCCTCAATATTCATTTTATCAGCCAGTCTGCTCCTGACATTAGGAGAGAACTCCAGAAGTTAGACTGGGGTCCCCAGATCCCATCCTCACAACTCCTTGATATTGCTTTTAAGATTTTTAATAACAGGGACCTTGCCATAGCCAAAGAGAGAGAAAAGATGGCTCGTGCCCGCTCCATAGACCAAGCTCATATAATAGCAGCAGCCATCACCACATCTGCTACCAGCAGAACTCCGGCTGGCCGAGATTCTGGCAGCTGCAGTAAACTGGGACACAGAAGTGGGGGACGCCGCACGAAGGTGAGGTCAGCTCTCCTACCTCTTTGTCCCCAGGGCAGCACCCAAGAGATCGGCTCTGCAGCTTGCTCTCCTGACCAGCATCGTGTCAGGCCTATGGCCAAGCTGGACATAGGAGGCAAGCCTAGGAATGGTTTTGGGGCGACCTCTGTCTTACTCTCTGGTTCAGGTCCTAGCATGCAATCAAGGCACAAAGTAGGGATGGGATAAAAAGGACCCTTAATGTAGACAGACACTGCCTATCACAGAATTAGGCTTGAACTCCCTCCTGTAAAGCAGGCCACACCCTGTCCTGCAAAAAGGTCCCACTTGACTCCTGATCTGATAAAGTCCCTTTTCCCTTTTGCTCTGGTCAGTTTTAATTTTTTTTTGTTTAAGTCTGTTCCATCTAGGCTCAAGGATTCATGACACTGTGCCTACGTGTTGCCTCTGGACTCTCTGGGCCCTTCACAACTCCGAGCATTCCAGGCCTTCTCCACTTCTCTCCCCTCCCCCTCCCTTGCGCCGTGATTCTTCGACCCCCCGGTCAGCATGAAGCAGTTTCAGAAGAATCTTCGTCCCCTTTCCTTATATATAGAGAAGTGGGGAATGTCATGGGGCGCAGAGAACCCCAGAATTTCTCTGGGCACACCGAAGAATCTTCTCCTTGAGAAACTAAACCAGAGAACAGATAACGCCTAGAGAGATAAAGCTGAACCAAACCGGACTGAGCTAGCTTCGGATTCCTACCCTTCATTCTGGTCTCCCTTACTCTGGAGAGATAAGTTTGGGTGTGGCTTCGGCCTTTGTGTTCTGAAGAGGGATCCATAGCCACCCCTCACCCAATTCCTTTAGTCACTACCAGTGGGGGATGGTCCTCCACTGCTCACCCAATTCCCCCAGCTACCACCAGTGGGGGATGGTCCTCTCTCACTGTTAAGGGTTAAAATTCTAGCTAAACTGTCTAAAATATCTAATGAGTGGTCGCCAATAAATTATAAACTTTAGCAAGAGTTAGACTTTTAAGCATTTATTAAGGAGAATAAGAATTTGGTAAAGAGAGAGAAAAAGGCCTAGATTCCTATCTATTAAAGGGAGAGCACATTTCTAGCTCCGCTCTCCACCAGAGTCCAGAGGAAAGAGAGCGAGACTGAGCGCCAGTCTCTTCCTTCCTCCTCCCACTAGTCCGCGTCACTTCCTGACTCCTGGTCTTGCCCTCAAAGACCTTCCCTTCATGGGCAGAACTCTTCTACAGTAAGTATCCAGCAGGTGGCGTTATTCCAATCGTTACAGTCCCCCCTGTTGTTCCTCAAGAAACAAAATGTTTCCTTGACGGAACAGTAAAAAGAATATAATAACTATTGCTAACTAATAATATGTGAACAACAATATAGAAAAGGAAGAGAGGAAAGTTTTGTCCAGAGGGGCGATTTTTTTTTTGTCCTCATGAACCGACGCTTTGACATTAGTCTTGCAAAGGGAGGGCCTCTGCAGAGAATACATGTTACAGATGGTGTATATTATAACAGAAAGAGAAAAAAAACAACAAAAACAACAAATCAAAACTGTTCATTTAAAGTCTCTGAAAGTCTTTTCTCAGATGTCCTCTAGGTGTAGTCGTGGAATGGAAGTCTTTTCAGGGGTTGATGTGTGGATACTGGTAATCAGCCAGGAAATTTCCTACAAAATTGAGCTTAACACAACTTTAAAATAGCTTTGTCAATAATCAAATCAAACAATGAAAGTTCTCAAAAACATGTCTAAGGGAATTCAGAATCTTAGTTGTTACACATGAAACATATAATAAAACAAAAATTGAAACATTCTTTAAAATTATAATATTACTATAGTCCCCCCCTTATGGAGGGTAATTGAGAAGACAATTGCTGCGATATTAATTATTAAAAATAATTTTTTTCTTTGTTTCATCACTTTTTGCATCATCTGCCTAATTATCCTCATGCCATTATGAGAAATTAGAAAATCTAATATAATTGGTAACAGGTGTCAAGGCCAAATTCAACACTGTTATTTATCATGACACCTGAGATAATTATGGGGGTTACCATAAAAGAACAGAGAAATGATGGGATATGAGCATTCCCACACTTGAGCAATATGTACTGCCCATACAGTATGCCAGGAACATATTGGAGGAAACTGAGTCAGACTTAATCAGATGCATGGGATTGAGATGTCCATGGCATCAGGCATATAGGAGGGAGCATAGAAGCCAGGTGTAGGAGTGAGATGGGTGGGATGAATACTTCCAGCCATCTGTACAATATTGTGGGGAAAAATAAAATAAAATATTAAACCAAGAGAATCCAACCTCAACATTTGTCAAAAGCCGTTCCCTTGGCCATACCTTGACTTCATGCATGTCTCCCCTCATGTGACAGTTCAGTGTCTGCTCTTGCATGTATTCCTCTTGTGATTGGATGGCATCTTGGCCAACTGGCATCTGATAACTCAGAATAAAGGCAATTAATGTCTTAAATGATAAGTTCCCATAATCCAAGTCTCATATGGATTTAAAAATTGAGGATAATAAATGATTGCAAAAAATGTGAATACATCTTGACTCAGAATATAATATATAATTATGCAACAATTTCAAATAATACCTTTTTTTTTACTTAGTATACAATTACTTTTGTGAAAAATCAGAACATATTTAAATACAAGTTAAAGCACAACAGAATCTCAAAGAAAACTTTTTTTTTTAAAAAGAAAACTTTTACAAATGTTCCCCTCTTTTTTTTTTGGAATATGCTTATCAAAAGTAATACTTCTAGAATCAATTTACACTTGCCATGGCAAACAATTTGCTAGGGAAATGCTTTAAAGAGTTTGATCAAATAATCAGTTGAGAAAAAATAACAAAAACAAATAACTCAGAATATGGGAGCACAATACTCCTAGAATTAACATTGTATTATGAAATCAAAACCATGTTTCAAAATTAGATAGATGAATGAATAGAAGAAGATACACGTGGAACAATAAAAGACAATGAAATTCAAATTAAGGAAATTTAAATGAATATGAACTTAATATCAATAAGAGTATTATAAAATATAAACTTGATCACATGACTATAAAAAGCTTTTACAAATATTCTCCTTGTTTTAAAAACTAAGTATGACACAATCTCAAAAGCATGAAAATCTCTATGAAAATAAACCCATACCATTAATTTCAAAATGTATATGTAATAGCATAGAAATCCTATGTAACCTCTGAACTGACATTAATAATCTGAGTGAATTCAGAACACTCTTGATTCCAATATCTAAAATCCCCAATACTCATATCAATACCTTGCTGCTTACTTCTACATTTCTGTAAAATATATACCCTTCCATGGCAAAAGAAGCAGAGTCTTGAACTATGTTGATTGTCATTCTTATTCAGCTTAAGTTTTTCTTCTTTAACCCCTCTATATTGTCTGTCGGGCTTTTCACCATACAAATGCTTTATAAGATTACTAATTAAAGACAAAAGCAGGTTAGCAAAATTATGAACAAAACGAGCATATCTGGAATTTAAAGAGTTTTCTAAGGTTGTCTCAAAAGCACAGCCAGGCCAGGGAAGGGCTGAGCCTGAAGCTGCAAATGCAGGTACAGAAAGTTGAGCATGCGCATCAGATCTCTGGACTTCCCAGGCAGGGGAAGCTATGGGCTTGGCCATAGGAGGAGTAGAGGGTGGGGTCTGGAGAGGAGGGGAGGGACTAGAGCAATTTGAATGAGACTTGATTTTGAACTCAGGCCTGGATTCCTCTTCCCCCACTTTGCCTCCAGGTGCTAGGGGATTAAAAGCTTCTAGAGGGTGGGTCATTGCCTCCAGGCATGCAAAATTAGAGCAACAATTAGTGTTAGAACTGGGAAAAGCTGCGGGAATCTCTACAGGTTTCTCTGAAAAAGCATGGTTGGGAGAGGGAGAGATATTTCCTTGTGTGAGTAAGTTGCTGGCTCTTTTAACAAAAATAAAAAGAAAAATAGAAAATCCACAAAAACAAAGCATTAACATGATCATATCTCCCATTTGTCTGGTTAAACAGACTAAAATCAAAAATAGGGTAATTAGGGAGTTTAAAAGGTCCATTTGAAAAAATTTAAAGGAAAACACAGCCAGTACACCAGTACTTAGCAGTTAAAGGGAGAGGGAGGGGAAATTTCTTACCCAACCTGAAGATCAGAAGTGAGGTTCAGCTTTCCTCTTCGTGGTCAGCCATCTGTTAAGGGTTAAAATTCTAGCTAAACTGTCTAAAATATCTAATGAGTGGTCGCCAATAAATTATAAACTTTAGCAAGAGTTAGACTTTTAAGCATTTATTAAGGAGAATAAGAATTTGGTAAAGAGAGAGAAAAAGGCCTAGATTCCTATCTATTAAAGGGAGAGCACATTTCTAGCTCCGCTCTCCACCAGAGTCCAGAGGAAAGAGAGCGAGACTGAGCGCCAGTCTCTTCCTTCCTCCTCCCACTAGTCCGCGTCACTTCCTGACTCCTGGTCTTGCCCTCAAAGACCTTCCCTTCATGGGCAGAACTCTTCTACAGTAAGTATCCAGCAGGTGGCGTTATTCCAATCGTTACACACTAAAGGAACTTTTCACGGGCAGTTGGTCCACCCCCATCAGTCATCTATAAAAGTACCTTCCGGTCTCCTGTTCGAGGAGATTTGGTACCTCTGAGCCATGTGCTTTATGCCAAATCTCCCCATGAAAAGTCTAAGGATTTCTTTCATGGTTTCCCTCCCCCCACCCTTCCCTTGCTCCTAAATAAACTATCACCTTGTTCTAAGTTTTGTGTGCAAGAGGGTGTAATTCTTTAAAGAGGAATTCCTAAGAACCCCAACCCCAACCCCAACTCGTACCCCATTTTCCCACTATAACAATATGATTTTTATTTTTTGGGAAAGATCTCTTTTGGGAAAGAGATCTGCTATTACTAAAGTTTAATACATTTCTATTTAAAATGGAAAGTTTAGTAGGCCATTATTTTCAGGATAGAGAATATGTTTATACTAAATGATGTTGGAGTAGATAAATATTGATAAACTTTACTTTTAGTATCAATCAATTAATAATAATTATTTATTAAGCACCTACTATGTACCAGTGTGCTAAGGGCTAGTGTAGTAACAATTATTATTTCACTTAGTCATGTGTTAAGATAATGGAATTTGGCATATGCCCAGGGGTCTGACTTGATTGACTTAGTAGTGTTTGAATTGGGTGTGAATGAGGAACTACTGGGTGCCCACTTAGAGGTGATTAGATACTGAATTTTAATTTGGCCAGCCCTGAGAAGGAGTGTTCTCAGAGGCTGTGCATGCCTGCATCACCAGGAGACCACTCTCAGCCAATCAACTTGAAGAACCTCCCATTTCTGGGAGGAGGACATGAAGTAGGAAGCAGACTCTGGTGGAGGGCTTTCTTCCTCTTTTGGTTAGAGACATTGGCTTGGTGGCAGGACTTCATGTGAGCGGTTAGGAAGGCTAGGATTTCCATGCTATAAGGAATCTATTCTCAATCTTTCTATCTCTTTACTATCTTATTTAATTTTTTTTTTTTTGGTGAGACAATTGGGGTTAAGTGACTTGCCTAGGGTCACACAGCTAGTAAGTGTTAAGTGTCTGAGGCTAGATTTAAACTCAGGTTCTCCTGACTCCAGGGCTGGTGCTCTATCCACTGTGCCACCTAGCTGCCCCTATCTTATATCTTTTAATAAACCCTTAAAAGCCTAAACTCTTGGTGAATTTATCAGTGATTTTAGCCAGTTTCCACCCAAAACTGGGAGGGGGGGACAGATTAGAACCTACATTTAGATTTTTAAACAACACAGTTAACAGTTGTTCTTTTTCCTCACTCCTTCTGTTATTCCCTAAGTATACTGGCTGTTGCTGAAAGTAATTATTTAAAAAATACAGAAAACAATAAAAATATAGAATTTTTTAAAAAATTGAGAACATTAGTTTTTTTTTTCTTCAAAATGTGGATCCTAAGAAAGTCATCTAAAATGATTGCTTTGATAACTTTGTTTTTGCACCTGCAAGCACTTCTGCTACCTGACTTTGGGGAATCATGCTGAGAAAGAGAATAAAGTAGGCATATTCAATTCCAGATGATCTATCAATGGCACTTAAATTATTTCTTCACTAATTACTTTCTAGACACTAATACTGATCCAAAATTATGCATATGAAGAAATTACTTTTTAGAAATCCAGAAAAGTTGATTATCTAATTGGTTTGAACTTGCTATTAACACAAGCAAGTAACATTTTCACTTTAATGGTTTTTTAAAGGTAAGTTTTGTTAAGATTTCTTGTTTCTTTTTTCATTCTTTCCTTTTGAGGGGAAAATTACTCTATTCAGTGTACAGTGATTTAAACCTGATCAAACCACTGGTACATCAAATTAGACTGACGAAGTTAGGATAAGTTGTGGCTTGTATAATCTACCCTGTAGGGTAATATTAAATTAGTGTAAATAACCTAATAATAAAAGAGATTCTTTGGAATTTTTCACAATAACCATTTGTTTGACTGAAATCAATATCTCCTTAATTTTTTTTGAGGGTGGGGATGAAAGGAAGAGAGAGAGGAAGGTATAAATATTTATTTGGTTCCTACTTTGTGTCAGGCACTGTGTTTAGTACTTTTTTTTTTCCTTTTCAAAAATATTATCTCATTTGATCTTCATAACAACCCTGAGAGGTGTATGCTATTGTGATTCCCATTTTAGCGTACAGAGAATAAGGGTAGAAGAACTATAACCTATTGCTAAAAATGTGTTAAGAACATATCTTTGTGTAACGGATGGCATGCCACCATCACTCTTAGCCCTCTGGAAATATATAATCCAAAAATGACATGAAGATGGAAAGAGAGTAACTTTCAAAAATCTACCTAAATACTCAGATGCATCCCATGATAAAAATAAAATAAAATGAACAAACAAAAAACATCCACTAATTAATTCATTTTTAAAATGAGTAAGATTTTTAAAGATTTACGAATGCTGATGGCAGAACAGATAGAGCACAGTCCCTGGAGTCAGGAAGATGAGGCTTCCTGATTTCAAAGCTGGCCTTAGACACTTACTGTGTTACTGTGGGCAAGTCACTTAACTCTATCTCAGTTACTTAATTGTAAAATGAGCAGAGAAGGAAATAGCAAATCACTCCAGTATCTTTGGCAAAAAAATCCCAAATAGGGTCACTGGGAGTTGGATAGGTTTGAAAAACAAATGAACAACAATATATGCTAAAGAAGAGAGTGATTTCCATGATATCATGACTACCTGTGAAATGATGTATATTTTTGTATGTTTGTTTGTATTGTTCTGTTACTAGAGGTTAGAGCAGGAGAGAATGTCATACAACAATCTCTATTTAGAGTGAAAGAGGTCTGTTGGCTATTATTAAAGTTCAATACAGCATTTCTATTTAAGATGGGAAGTTTATTAGGCCATTATTTTCAGGATGGACAATGGTCTTGTTTATATTAAATAAGACTGGAGAAGATAACACTGATGGGCTTTACTTTTAGTATCAACCGTTTAACATTCAATAAATATTTATTAAGCACCTATGCACCTATTATGTATCAGTATGCTAAGGGCTAGTACAGTACAGTGAAGAGTGGAACAATTTTTATATACTTTAAACACTGGAAGAGAAAGAACATTCCTTTCCCTATTCTGGAGCATATTGGTGGTGTTGTTTTAAAAGTGTATTTCCTTAATAGGTTTGACAATAGGTTTTAACATACATGAAAAACTTAAGATATTTAGTTATAATTGGTTTACATCAACTGATTATAATGCAAATGGCATATTTTCTCCTACAATACCTTTTCATTGCCAATTATGGAAATATTCTTATATGGTTTTCAAAGAATTTACTCTGAGAAGTGGAAAATAAGAATAGACACACATGTATCACAAAAGTATAATGTAATCTTTATTTTAAAGGTTATTTTATAAGTATAAGGCATTCTGGGAAACTTACAAGAGTAGGCTTCTAAAAATATGAGGGGCGACTTCCAGTTTCTCTCTGATTCTAAATGAATTTAGAAAATGCACTATTCAATCATTTTCTGTGTTTTTTATTAATAAAGTATTTTATTTTTTTCCCTGTTACATGTAAAGATAGTTCTCAACTTTTGTTTATACAAACTTTCCAATTTCAGATTTTTCTCCCTCCCTTTCCTCCCTCCCTCCCCCCTCCCCTAGACAGCAGGTAATCAGATATAGGTTTTATACACACACACACACACACACATAATAACATTAAACATATTTCTGCATTAGTCATGTTATAAGAGAAAAATCAGAGCAATGAGGAAAAACCTCAAAATAGAAAAACATCAACACCAAAAACAAAAGAAATTGTATGGTTCATTCAGCATCTATTCCACAATTCTTTTTTTCTTTTTTTTTTTTTTCCTGGATTTGGAGATCCTCTTCCAACATGAGTTCCCTGGACCTATTCTGTACCATTGTATTGGTGAGAAGAATATAGTCCATCACAGTAGATCAACACTCATTGTTGATGATACTGTGTACAATGTTCTTCTGGTTCTGCTCATCTCACTCATCATCAGCCCACGCAAGACCCTCCAGGTTTCTCTGAACTCCTCCTGCTTATCATTTCTTACAGCACAATAGTATTCCATTGTATTCATATACCACAACTTGTCTAGTCATTCCCTAATTGATGGGCATCCCCTCAACTTCCAATTCCTTGCCACCAAATAAAGAGCAGCTATAAATATTTTTGTACATGTGGGTCCCTTTCCCCTTTCCATGATCTCTTTGGGAAAAAGACCCAAAAGTGGTATTGCTGGGTCAAAGGGTATGCATAGCTTTATAGACCTTTGGGCATAATTGCAAATTGTGCTCCAGAATGGTTGGATCAGTTCACAGCTCGACCAACAATGCATTAGTGTTCCAATTTTCCTACAGCTTCTCCAACATTTATTATTTTCCTTTTTTCTAATTTTAGCCAATCTGATAGGTGTCAGGTGGTACCTCAGAGTTGTTTTAATTTGCATCTCTAGTCTAATCATTAGAGATTTAGAACATTTTTTTTATGGGAATAGATAGCTTTGGTTTCTTCATCAGAAAACTGCCTGTTCATATCCTTTGAGCATTTCTCAATTGGGGAATGACTTGAATTATTATAAATTTGATTTAGTTCCTGATATATTTTAGAGATGAGGCCTTTATCAGAAGTACTGGCCACAAAAATTGTTTTCCAGCTTTTTGCCTCCCTTCTAATTTTGGATGCATTGTTTCTGTTTGTACAAAAATTTTTTAATTTAATGTAACCAAAATCATCCATTTTGCATTTTATAATATACTCTATCTCTTGTTTGGTCATAAACTGTTTTCCTTTCCAAATATCTGATAGGTATACTATTCCTTTCTCTCCTAATTTACTTGTGGTATCACCTCTTATATCTAAATCATGTATCCATTTTGACCTTATTTTAGCATAAGTTGTAAGATGTTGGTCTATGCCTAATTTCTGCCGTACTATTTTCCAGTTTTCCCAGCAGTTTTTGTCAAATACTGAGTTCCTATCCCAGAAGCTGGAGTCTTTGGGTTTATCAAACACTACATTACTAGTGTCATTTACTACTGCATTTCCTGTGCCTAGCCTATTCCATTGATCCTCCACTCTATTTCTTAGCCAGTACCAGATAGTTTTGATGACTGCCACTTTATAGTAAAGTTCTAGGTTTGGTACTTCTAACCCACCTTCCTATGAATTTTTTTTTTCATTATTTCCCTGGATATTCTTGGTTTTTTGTTTTTTCAGATGAATTTTGTTACTATTTTTTCTAGCTTTATAAAATAATTTTTAGGTAGTCTGATTGGTATGGCACTGAATAAGTAAATTAATTTAGGTAGTGTTGTCATTTTTACTATATTAGCTCTGCCTATCCATGAGCAATTGATATCTTTCCAATTATTTAGATCTGATTTGATTTGTGTGAAGAGTGTTTGGTAGTTGTGTTCATAGAGTCCCTGGGTTTGTCTTGGCAAGTAGACTCCCAAGGATTTTATATTATCTACCATTACTTTAAATGGAATATCTCTTTCTATCTCTTGCTGGTGGACTTTGTTGGTCATGTATAGAAATGCTGATGATTTATGTGGATTTATTTTATATTCTGCTACTTTGCTAAAGTTGTTAATTGTTTCAAGTAATTTTTGAGTTGATTCTCTAGGATTCTTTAAGTATACCATCATATCATCTGCAAAAAGTGATTATTTTGTTTCCTTCTTGCCTATTCTAATTTCTTTAATTCCTTTTTCTTCTCTGATTGCTACACCTAACATTTCTAGGACAATATTAAATAATAGGGGTGATAATGGACATCCCTGTTTCACCCCTGATCTTATTGGGAAGGCCTCTAATTTATCTCCATTGCATATAATACTTGCTGATGGCTTTAAGTTGATACTGTTTATTATTTTAAGGAAAGCTCCACCTATTCCTAAACTCTCTAGTGTTTTTATTAGGAATGGGTGTTGTATTTTGTCAAAAGCTTTCTCTGCATCTATTGAGATAATCACATGATTTTGGTTGGTTTTCTTATTGATGTGGTTGATTATGTTAATAGTTTTCCTAATGTTGAACCAGCCCTGCATTCCTGGTATAAATCCCACCTGGTCATAGTGTATTATCCTGGTGATCACTTGCTATAATCTCCTTGCTAATATGTTATTTAAGATTTTAGCATCAATATTCATTAGGGAAATTGGTCTATAATTTTCTTTCTCTGTTTTTGCTTTGCCTGGTTTTGGTATCACCACCATATTTGTGTCATAAAACGAATCTGGTAGAACTCCTTCTTCACTTATTTTTCCAAATAATTTGTATAATATTGGAATTAATTGTTCTTTAAATGTTTTGGTAAAATTCATCTGTAAACCCATCTGGCCCTGGGGATTTTTCTTAGGTAGTTCATTAATGGCTTGTTCAATTTATTTTTCTAATATAGGTTTATTTAAGGATTTTATTTCCTCCAGTTAACCTGGCCAGTTTGTATTTTTGTAAATATTCATCCATTTCATTTAGATTGTCAAATTTATTGTTATATAGTTGGGCAAAATATTTCCTAATTATTGCTTTAATTTCTACTTCATTGGTGGTAACATCACCCTTTTCATTTTTGATACTGGTAATTTGGTTTTCTTCTTTCTTTTTTTTAATCAAACTAACCAATATTTTATCTAATTTATTTTTTTTTCATAAAACCAGCTCTTAGTTTTATTGATTAATTCTATAGTTTTTTTTTGCTTTCAATCTTATTAATTTCTCCTTTAATTTTCAGGATCTCTAGTTTAGTATCTAATTGGGGATTTCTAACTTATTCTTTTTCTAGCTTTTTAAGTTGCATGCCCAATTCATTAATCTCTTCTTTCTCTTTTTTATTCATGTAAGCATTTAGAGCTATAAATTTTCTCCTAAGCACTGCTTTGGCTGCATTCCATAGATTTTGGTATGTTGTCTCATTATTGTCATTCTCTTGGATATAGTTATTGATCGTTTCTATGATTTGTTGTTTGGCCCATTCATTCCTTAGAATGATATTATTTCATTTCCAATTGATTTTCATTCTACTTTTCCCTGGCTCTTTCTTACATGTAATTTTTATTGCATCATGATCTGAGAAGGATGCATTTACTATTTCTGCCTTTCTACATTTGACTATGATCTTTCTGTGCCCTAATACATGGTCAATTTTTGAAAATGTGCCATGTACTGCTGAGAAAATGGCATATTCCTTTCTATCCCCATTCAATTTTCTCCAGACATCTACCATGTCTAACTTTTCTAGTAATCTATTCACCTCTTTCACTTCTTTCTTATTTATTTTTTGGCTAGATTTATCTAATTCTGAGAGGGGGAGATTGAGATCCCCCACTAGTTTAGTATTACTGTCTAATTCCTCTTGTAACTCATTTAACTTCTCCTCTAAGAACTTGGATGCTATACCACTTGGCGCATACATATTTAATATTGTTATTACTTCATTATCTATAGTACCTTTAAGTAAGATGTAATTTCCTTCCTTATCTCTTTTAATGAGATCTATTTTTGCTGTGCTTTGTCTGAGATAAGGATTTTATCTCAGATCCTTTCCCAGATCAGTTGTCTTTCCAATGAGGTATTTCACATTTTCTTCTATTTTTTCATTCTTTTGATTCTGCTTGACTGATTCCTGGTGTCTCATGGATTCCTTATCTTCCAGCTGTCCAATTTTAATTTTTAAGGCATTGTTTTCTTCAGTGAGTTTATGCACCTTTTTTTTCCCATTTGGCCATATGAATTTTTTAAAGCATTGTTTTCTTCAATGAGATTATGCACCTTTTTTTCCATTTGGTGAAATGAATTTTTTAAGGCATTGTTTTCTTCAGTGAAATTATGCACTATTTTTTCCCATTTGGCCAGTCAATCTTTGTGCTTCCTTTTCCAAGCTGCTGATTCTTTTTTCATAGTTTTCTTGTTTTGCTTTCATTTCTCTCTCCATTTTGTCTTCTACCTCTCTCAATTGATTTTTAAAATTCTTTTTGAACTCTTCCAGGAAGGCTTTTTGTTCTTGAGACCAATTCACCTTCCCTCCTGAGGCTTCACATGTAAGCAATTTGAGGGTATTGTCCTTATCTGAGTTTGCATTGGCTTCTTCCCTATTGATGCAGAAGCTCTCAATGGAGAGGGCTCTTTTTTTGCTTCTTACTCATTACTGCAGCTTATTTATTTATTTTTTAAGTTGAGGTCTGCTCTGGGGGCACCAGGGTCCCTGTTTTGGGCTTCTTATGCAGGGGTATAGGTGCTGTGTGACAGGGTTTTTACTCTGAAGCCTTTATAGTGTGTGCAGTTCACCCCCTGCACTTCCTGTCTGAGCACTCGGCCAGGCGCCCGATCCCGGCACCCAATCCCTCCTGACCCATTCGTAGCCCTCCCAGCCGGTGCAGGTAGGTTTTTCCACTGTCCTTCTTGGCCACTAGATTTTTGAGCCAGGTTCCAGGGGCCTCAGTTGTTCGGCTGTGGCCCGCAGTTCCTGCTGACTTGCCCCGACCCCCTCGGCGCTGGGCTGCTGCCCTGCGCTGGGCCTCCCTTTTGCCCGAGTCAGACCGACCTTTTCCTGAAGTCTTCTAAATTATCTCTGGTTGGAGACTGTGTCTCTCTATCTCTTTGCAGGTTCTGTAGTTTCAGAATCCATCCAGACGCTTGACTTAATGTTCTTTTTGAGGGAACAGAAGGAGAGCTCAGGTAGCTTGCTGCTTCCTCTCTGCCATCTTGGCTCTGCCTTGCACCTCCATTTTCTGTTTTAAGAAGGTAAAATGGAGAATTTAGTTGTATCTCTAGGAACCAGTGGGAAGAACTGCATGCACAGGTAGTCAAATGGAAAGACAGCCCAAGTAGGAGAAAAATCTTTTATTATCATAATCCCTCTTGCCAAACAGCTCTTGTTGGTATTTTATTAGTGGGTTTTCCTAGGGTCAAACTCAATAGCCATTTGACACTCCTCAATAACTATAGCGTGGCAGCTGAATGGTGTTTATTTTAAGTCACTATTCAAACCCAAACTTTCCTATATTTCCAAACAATTACTTTCAGCTCATATGCTGTATTCCAGTAGTTAGTAGTTATATTTGAACTCATTAGCCTCCAACCACCAGTTGTGTTTATTTGATACAGAAAAAATAATATTGAAGACCAAAATAATGGAGATATGTGATAGTGGCAGGAAAGTAGAAAGGTAACTGAGGTGCAGAAGTAATCAATTAGTTCATCCAACATTTATTTTTTCTATTTTACTTGTGACTAGCTCTCTTTGTCTTACATTATTTTTAAAAATCACTTTATAATAATTCATTATCATTTTATTATAAGTCTCTGGAAGGATAAAATATTTTCAACATATTTGTGTTTCTTGTGTTGCCTTTAATAGATCTGTTATTTTGTATTTTATATAACTTACAACACCCATTCAATCTCTACCTCTTAAAATCATACTTTTTTTTTTTCTAGTCCAGCTCAAATGTAATATTCTTGAAATCTTGAGTTATTCTGTTCCTTCCTTCAACATCTCTCCACCCCAACCAGAATAAGTATGATCATGTATGGTTTGCAGCTTTCCATAAATTGTCTCATTTTATCTTCATCCATACAAGATAGGTGATATTATTTCCCCCAATTTACAGATGAGAAAACTGAGGCTAAGAACAGTTTAATGATTTGCCCTGTATCACAAAGCTGGAAAAGGCCCCAGGAAAGATTTGAATTAGTGTCTTCCTGACTCTATGCAACTTTCTATGACTAAGTCAACCAGCTACCTGGAGGGCAGCATATATTATTTTTCCTTCTGAGTACCTCACAATACCCATTTAGGAATAGGCATATAGATTGAACCTGTGATTTTACTGGAATATCTTCTGGATGAGGAGACCCCTTCTAACCCAAGTAAACACCTCTACAATTTATAGTCTCAATGCCTAGAGCACTAAGAGGTTAATAACTTGTTCAGAATCACACCACCAATATATATCACGGGTAGAGCATGAACTCAAGTCTTCCTGGCTCTGAGGTATGTTTTTATCCACCATACTGCCTCTGAAAGCACACTGAATCTTTCTTATATTATGTGTTCTCTCTCTCTCCCCCTGTCTGTCTCTCCCCCCGCCGCCCCCCCCATTCTATTTGTGTCATATCTCCTCTATTAACTTCTAAGGTCTATAAATGTATCTATGTATTTCTTTCTTTTTTTTTTTTTTTAGTGAGGCAATTGGGGTTAAGTGACTTGCCCAGGGTCACACAGCTAGTAAGTGTTAAGTGTCTGAGGCCGGATTTGAACTCAGGTACTCCTGACTCCAGGGCCAGTGCTCTATCCACTGCACCACCTAGCTGCCCCATCTATGTATTTCTTAACACCTAAAACAATGTTCTACACTTAATTGCCAATAGGTAGTTAGGTAGAAAGAAAATAGATAGGTGATAGTAGACAGGTAGAGAGATGATAGTTGACAGACAGACAGACAGACAGACAGACAGGCAAATAGACAGGCAAATTGACAAACTGACAGAAAGTTGGAGGTCTTATTAAGGACATACTATGAGCCAGGCATTGTACTAAGAAATAATAATACAAATACAAGCAAGTAAACCTGTCCCTGCTCTCAAGAAGCTTATATTCCAATACGGGAAGACAACATAAATAGGGGAAGCGGGGAAAGGATCTTTTCAAAAGAAGCTGTGTAGCAGGTGAAGAGAAAGCTGTGGTGTCTGGAGAAGAGGGAAGACAAATTTGAGGTGAAGCACAGCTGTTGGTCCTACCAAAAATAGTGGTCCTGGGGAGGAAATCATCAATGATGATATTTGTTTGATTGAAATTGAATGAAATAGTGGGTACTGGATTTTTTTTTAATTGTTTGGATGGATAGATGGAAAAATAATTGCATTTTGGAAATTGTTGGGAATGTTGTATCAGAGTTTCATTAATTCATAGTTACTTGAAATGGGAGACCCATTATATAGTGATATCCAACATAGGACCCTGTGTAGCTGCATCTTGTCTTCTTAACTACAATGCTCAAAAACATAAAGACAAAAATAAAATATCAGATGAGTTATTTTTAATATGAGAACCACTGCAAAGCATAATGAAGTAAATAAATTGTTCCAGTCTTATTCTTTGGAATGGGACCAGCTTCAGTTTCTTCTAAGTCCCTGAGAAATATGAACATGTAATTAATATGCCAGGAGGCTCAAATCAAAATGGCAGAGAGTTTATAATTATCAGAGAATGTCTTAACAGTCAAGAATGTGAAGAGGCACAGACAATATTAAAATTATCAAAAATAATGATTTCATTTAAATACAGAGAACAGCTTTCATATTTAATGTGTTTTTCTGTGAAATTCTTTCTTCAAGCTACTTTATTTCTTGGCAAATGTCCATCTGCAGAGATCAACATGTTTTCTATATTGTATAATGTTTATTAAGAAAAAATGTATATAGTATTAATATAAGTTCTAGGCTTGAGGAAAAAATTATGTCAAGTGGGAAGCAGAAATATATCTCAAACCTACAAGAGTTTTCTCTGGGTACTGTAATACTGCATGGTCTTCAGAAAAATAATCTTTTGGATATTTAATTGTGCCATCAGAAGTGGCACTTATATATGAATACTATTCATAGAACATCTTTCCTATCTTAAGTATTTTTCGGGGTAAATCTCAATGAATATGTCAGACTGGGGGTTATTCTTAGCACTAAGAACTCACCAACATAAATTAGCAATATTTTCTTTTCCAGTGGTATAAAGCTGACCTTTTTTCTAATGAATGACATGACAAAGAACAGGATCTTCAGCCTCAAAGGACACTGTTTGGTCTGGCCTTCATTCAAGACCCATATACCTCTAGATGAAAGACTGAGTGGCACTTCACTCCAGCCAATTTTGGGGGGCTATGCCATTTGATATGTGACAGTGATAGGATAAAGTCCCATAGCTATATTATAGAATTAATGGGAAAATGTTAAAGACACAAGTTCCTCCTTTCTCATTGCATAATTGGTATTCATGTGGAATTTTAAAGGAAAATTTGGTAAGAGATATATGACCGGGGGCAGCTAGGTGGCACAGTGGATAAAGCACTGGTCCTGGATCCAGGAGGACCTGAGTTCAAATCCAGCCTCAGACACTTGACACTAGCTGTGTGACCCTGGGCAAGTCACTTAACCCTCATTGTCCCTCAAAAAAAAAAAGAGATATATGACCACATCAAGTGACTGGAATTGAGTTTGTTCACTGCTCCATGAGAATTAAACTTGCAAAAATATGAAAAATGTTTGTTTCCCTGTAAATGATTTGGGGCCAACAAAGAAAACAACCATTTGCCCCATATGCCCAGCTTTGTACTTTTGCTTGATAATCAGTCTTACAGACTTGCTCTGCTATCAGGGTCATATAAATGTCTTACTGTTTCTTTTCCAACTCAAAGAATTGACCAAAAGTCAAATACTTTCCTATTGGTAGTTATTTAAAATCCAAGTTAATTATACTACAACATCATTGAAAAGGTGTGACCTCATTGGGATTGCCAGCTTGGTTCTTTGTCTACATGGTGAAGCACTTAAAGGAGAACATAAATAATACATTACTGTTGCCTTTTTAGCTTATGTCTTAAGATACCAGAGAAATACAGTGAGAGATGTAAGAATATATGTGTTTTCATAATACATCTATCTGCACACATAAATCAAACTTGGTTTTGTTTTATTAATGATGATTCTGTTAGCAGCTTCATTTAATTATGAGAAACTGCTAATATATTATTAAAGCATTGACAAGAATTTAAAGAACCATCAACGATCTCAGTTTAATGACTAAACTTTGTTACATGTCTTGCCAAACTAATTAAAACTACAAAAATGAGACAAGAACAGTAATACTATAGGTTGAGTTCTCTGTTGATATGATTAAAAGGCTCCATCATAGACTAACCTTCAGATATTAAACTAGGGACAGTCTTTCAAAGAAATGATGATGATAAGCCTTCGAGAGAGAGACAACACTGGAATAAAAGTTCAACATGCCCCAAAGGGCTCTGACAGTGCATGATGACTGGCGGCCTAAAAGCTAATGAAAGATAAACTTTTCACAGAAGTGCTGTCAAAGAAGAAGGAAAAAAAAGGTTAGAGAGAAAAAGAGAAAGACAGCCCCGAAAAGAGAAAACCTGGACAAGACCTCTTTCTACAGAGAAACAGAATAGATTAGAAGGAAGATACATTGAAATACTATACAATCCTCTGGCTTTTAAAATGTACTTCTGAGAAGTGACCTTTAAAATAAAGTTTATTTCTAGTACTGAATAAAATGGGATATAAAAACTCACTGACAGAGCAATTTTAATCCTTCAGTATTTCATAAATAGGAATTAATGCATCCAGTTCTCCTAAACCAAACTAGGGAAAATAAGTTTGTATAAACACTTAGGGACAAAAGGGATTCCCTTTTTTCAGCACTTGGACTAAATTACCTAACAGAAATAGTCAGAGCTAGAGAGAGTGCTGGGTTCATATTTCCTAAGACTATTCCTACCCAACATATTCCTGGGATTATCTTTTGTTCTTACAAAATATATTCAACATACATTTATTTCATCCTCAGTCTGTAGGAGACACTCGAATGTGTTCTGAGGTACTTATGAAAATAAACATTACAGTCTTTGCCTTCAAGCTTTTTATCTTATAGTGGAGCTTAGATTGGCATACATGTGACCATAATATAGACTTGAAAGCAATAAGCAAAAAACATGGTAGAACAAGATGCTATATGAGTGATGCCTGGGTGAAACAAAGAAAGTGTAAGATGGAGCATTTGAAATGGGGCTTAAAGAAAGAGTAGATTTCTAACATCAAGATGAGAGCAAGGAGGACTTTGCAAGAACAGGAAACATTTTGAGCAAAGACATAAAATCTGGAAGCTCCAGATGTTTTCAGGGTACATCATTTTTAATTTGGTTGAATTTTAAAATACATCAGGGGGAACATTACGATAGAGGGCTGGAAGGTTAGGTTGGAGCCAGAATATGGGGGTTTCTTGGAATGCCTGGCCAGGAAGTTGGGGCTTGATTTAGTGGATATAGTAAGCAGAATTTTCAACAGTGAAATGACAGGAACAGAGCTGGGAAGATAAATCTGGCAATAGTACGTAGAATGAAATAGAAGGGGTTTGAGAATGAGTCAGAGAAACCAATTAAGAGGCTAGCCCAGTGAGACATAATGTGGGTTTACGTGATAATTGTGGCTATGATATTTTTTTTAAAGAATAGGGGGATGGATAACTGACATATTAAAGGGCTAAACCCCAGACACTGAAGGCAATTGAGGCTGACTATAGGTTTCTGTTTGAATGTTAAGAGTGAAGAAGGGAGCAGCTAGGTGGTGCAGTGGATAGAGCACTAGCCCTGGATTCAGGAGGACCTGAGTTCAAATCTGGCCTCAGATACTTGACACTTACTAGCTGTGTGGCCCTGGGCAAGTCAATTAACCCCAATTGCCTCACACACACAAAAAAAGAATGAAGGAGGTGTCAACAGTCAACATTACAAATCTGGGTGAGTGGGAGAAGAAAGTAAGGGGAAAAAAAGACTTTTGGGGGAAAAAATGGTGAACAAGCTAATTTTTAAAAACATTTTAAGCTTAAGGGACCAGTAGTATAAGCGGTTAAATATGTCTCTTAGGCAATAGGGATTGAGAGACTAGAATTCAGTTCAGATTTAGAGATCTAAATCAAGAAGCTATCTACATAGAGAAACATTGTAGTTGCATTTTGGAGAGAGGATAAGATTACAAAGAAGAAAGTGCCCAGTAGAGAAAAGAAGGGGTTGAAGTGTGGATTTCTTTTCTTTCTTTCTTTTTTTGGTGGGGCAATAAGGGTTAAGTGACTTGTCCAAGGTCACACAGCTAGTAAGTGTCAAGTGTCTTAGGCTGTATTTGAACTCAGGTCCTCCTGAATCTAGGGCCGGTGCTTTATCCACTTCGCCATCTAGCTTCCCTGAAGCATGGGTTTCTAACTTGGCATCCATGAACTCAGTCATTGGTTGTTGTTTTTTTCCATTTTAGGACAACTTCATTTCATTACAATTATTTACCTTTGAAATCCAATGTGTTGGATTCCTACCCTCTAGGAGCTAACATACTAATGAGAGGAGACAATGACCTATCATGAAGGTGGAGAAAGTGGTGAGAAGGTAGAGAAGTTTAGTGAGTAGGTCAAGCTGGGAATGAAATGAACATAGATGGAGCCCCTGAGTAAATGGTGGTCCAGGTCTGGAAGTCACCAATCAGTAGAGTAGGCTTCAGAGCCATAGATTGATACATGGTGGTAAGGTAACTTGTGAAGAGAGAGATAAATTCATTGAGTAGAGCTAGAAATAGAACTTTTAGAGAGACAAAAACAACAACAATAAAACAGTTTCACAAAAGTCAAGAATGACTAGGTTATTCAGAACAAGGGCATGATTCATAGCATCATTTTGTCATGGGGAAAATAGGGTAAGGGGTTTGGGAAGGGGATAGGGGTCTTGGAAAGGGGTTAGGTGTTTGGGGTCCTTATGAATTCCTCTTTAAAGAATTACACCCTCTTTCACACAAAAGCAGTTAGAATAAGATAGTTTATTATGGGGCAGAGGAAGGGAAGGGAAGGGAAACCATGAGAGAAATTTTTGGACTTCTCATGGGGAGAAAGGCATGGCAGAGTGTGGCTCTGACATACCAATCTCCTCGATCAGGAGACTGGCAGTTATTTTTATAGAGGACTGATGGGGGTGACCATCTGACTGTGGAAAGTTCCTTTAGTGAGGGAGGACCATCCCCCACTGGTGGTGGCTGGAGGAATTGGGTGAGGAGTAGCTGCAGATCTCTCAAGCCATCTCTCTCCTCTGGACACAAAGGAAGCAGCCACACCTAATCTTATTGCTCAGGGTTGAGGGAGACTAGAATGAAGGGTGGGGGTCCCAGAGCTAGCTCAGTCAGATCTGTTTCCACTTATCTCTCTAGGCATGTCTGTCCTCTGGTTTAGTTTCTCAAGGAGAAGATTCTTTGATGTGCCCCAGAGAACTTCTGGAGTGCTAGGGGCCCATAATAATTTGCTCCAGAGATGTAAAGAAGACTAAGGATCAAGAAAAGGCCCTTGAGTTTGGCATTAGGGAGTTTGAGTAATCTTGCCAAGGACAGTTAACATTAAGCAATATGAACATAAGCAAGACTGTAAGGTTTTGAGGAAAGTTTAAATGTTGTGAGAAAGTAGAGTCATATGATTTTGTTTGTTTTTAAAAGAATGTGGCAATAAAAGTGAAAGGAGAGATGGGATAGTAGAAAACAGGAGCTATATATATGTATGTATCTGTGGGAAACCTCATCATGTTTATAATCAAAGGGGAATGGTAAGCAAAAAAGAGATAAAAGATGCAAGGAAAAGAAGGGAGGATAGAGGCAGAAGCCAGAGGAGACAGAAAGGAATGACATCAAGAGGAAGGGTAGAAATGCTAGTTTTGTCCAAAAAATAGTGGAACTTATTTTTCTGTGATAGGAAGAAAGAAAAGAATGAGTGATTGTAAAGCTAGGAAATGTCTGAGGAGAAACTTCAATGCAGGTCTTCCAGATTGCAAACCAATAACATTATTCAATTATTACATTGATTCTTGAGGGCAAAGGAATTTGAGAATATTCTAACACAAATCATGAGTGATGAATTATTGTATAGCACATATGATCAATAAGCAGCACTCAGGAATACATATGACTAAAGGATAGCTTGAACTTTTTTTTTTGTTTTTTTTTTTTTAGTAACCTGAAACCCATAGGAGGTAAAAGTTGAAGAGTTATTGTTGAAGTATAAAATAAATTTAATAGTCTCTGCAATGGAAGTGGGGGCTGTTGGTGGTGGCAAAATCTTCCTTTCACTACTCCATGGTCTGTAATTGATTTTAATTATCAGTTTGCACAGGACTGTATTGGTAGGAGGGTCAAAGATTGCAAAGAAATTCCCCACTGCTCAGTAGCTAATGGGACACAGCTGCAAGGGAAATACAACAGTATAATTAAGCTTTTGTCTCTTTAGTTCCTTTCTTCAAGGCAACATAGCTACAATTTTCATGTCACTGAAGTATAAGAAAAGAAATCTTTAGACACTATAAAGAGCAAGGGTCTCACATACAATGAAAAAGCATTCAAATCTCACATAGAGGCTAGTCTATACTATCTTTTCGTTGATTAATAACTGACCTTAGCTAACCATTCTTTGATTATGGAATGATCTCCTTGTGAATTAATATTTTAAAATACTGGGTAAGAAATTAAAGGATGAAAGAAAATCTTAATATTGCCAACAGATCGTCTTCCTTCTCACCTCTTTAACTATTAATCATGCTAATTATTTCTGGCCTCCAGGTTTCTGTGGTTTAAATAAGCAGGGTTTTATATACCATACCTAGAATGATATTACAACAGTTCTCAAGAGTTTTTCCTTTCTACTCCTTTCCTGCCCTCTCCCCTTCCCTTTCTTTCATTCCTTCAGATTTAGTCTTTTTCTCATAATGTTGGTAATTTTAAATCCAAATTATTTTTTTATAGAATTGTCATTTCAAATTAAATCACCACGATTAAAACACATACACACAACACTGTAATGGATTAGTGAAAATAGTAGCAGATCTAAACAAGGCTTCACTCAGCTCAGAATGTAGAAAATACTAAATTAAAAAAGGCTAAGATTTCCTTTTTTGCATTTTCCTTTTAAAAGTGATGGTTTATGTATGGAAAGAAAACTGCCTTTATTTTTCATTGGTTGCCTTTTATGCATTATATTTTTGAAGTTATGATAAAGACTGAAGAGACCATATTGGTTAACAAGACTTTGGATTTTTTTTTTCTCCATGACACTAGCCAAGGAAGACTGCAGGGCTATTAACTGATTAAAAGAGCCAACCTCTGGGGATTTTAAGGAACAAAAAGCACTGTGGGAGTAGTACAAAGCAAATGTGAATTTCTAAGTCATGTTCAAAGCAGAGCCTATAATCAGTGCCACCACCTTCTCCTTGCCTGGTGGGAGTAGAGGCTAGGATGGCCATTGCAAACTGATAACTGTGAGAACCAGGGATATCCCTGAACCAAATTAAGGATTAAGTGAAATTTATCTCTGGCACAATCTTACCTCTTCATTCAGTGCCAAACAGCTCTTTCTTGACTCACCAGCCTCTGAATAAGCTGTATTGCTCTTTTAGTACCCCCTCTGCACCCCCTTGCTCCTGCCTTCCTGGATAAACAGCGCCACCATTCTGTGATTCCTGTTAGGGATTATGGCAGAGCAATGTTAATTTTTACAGGAGCAGTGAGAAGGAAAGGGAAGTAATTCCCTACATAAACTTTTGAATTTACAAGAATGTAGACACACTCTTATTTACCATCCCTACCCCTTAACAGAAATTCTCATCTGGTGATACTTTGGATTCTACTTTTCAGTGGATTAGTTGGGTTAAGCTAGTTTTGCCCCTTGCATAAATACCAGGAAATCCATGGCATTCCTATGGGAATGGCATCATGCCGAACTCCAAGTAACTTTGATATAAAATTAGCTCTGGGAACACTGGTAAAAACCAAACATGTGCATGGGCTCACTTTGTCCAAAATGACACCTTTCTAATCTGTGTGCAAAGTAGAACTTTCCATGTCAGTCTCATGGATATTTGTTCCAGGACTTTGAATCAGTCTCTTGCCTTCTAGCATATTTATAATGAATCATGTAGGTTATCATCAGGCAGTAACTTCACTCATACATTGTGAAGGGAGAAAATTAAGCACACAATGCGTGGTTTGATGCTTTGAGCTCAAGCCAGGTGGTCTCCCTTCAGGTAAATGAATAAAAACACATTTTAATCTTATTTTGGAGGAGACAGGAGCTTCCTCTGGTAAGAAGTGCAATAGCCATTCACAGACACAACCCTACAGTCATTAGACTGTGAGCTGGTTAAGAGGAGGAACTGTCTTTTACACTCCTGCCTTTCGTTTTTATATCCCCTAGCATTAAACACTGTGTCTGATATGTAATAGGAACTTAATAAATGTTTATTGACTGCCTAACTACTAATTGGCATGGAAACTTTGCCCCACTTTTGTTTTCCCTGAACTCAGCTGGTTTTCCTTTCTTTATGCAGTCTGGTGGCCCCTGCTTCCTGGGGTCCATCGTATTGGTGATAGCCTTCGTGTGGACTCCTGATCAATTTAGCCCACTGCAGCTCAGAACTTCTGAACTCATTTCAGGAGCCTCAGCCTCACAAATATAGACATACATACATATATCCATACACATTTGTATTCATGTATGTATAAATTATTGTTTTTCTCGTTTGCCCTTCCTTTTCAAAGAGGACCAATGACATCATAAGTGTCATTGACTTGCAAGTGAATTAGATTTAAATGATGCAGAGCTGTGTAAAGTCATCAGCCCCATTTTCTCCACTAGAGTCATCTGAGTCCAGTGGCAAGTCATAGGTCAAGACAATTAGTCATGGCCTCGGATGCAGTGGGAGACCATGACCATTTTAAGCAAATATCTTGCCCAAACCTCAGTTTGTCTGAGGCAACACACATTCAGCATTTAAAGACTAGGTAAGAAGTGAGGCAAAAGATGGCCTGTTTGCTTTCATAAAAGAATCAATCTCAGGGCAGCTAGGTGGCACAGTGGATAGAGCACCGGCCCTGGAGTCAGGAGTGGCTGGGTTCAGATCCGGCCTCAGAAACTTAACACTTACTAGCTGTTATGTTACTAGCTTACCAGCTTAATAGCTGTGTGACCCTGGACAAGTCACTTGACCCCAATTGCCTCACTTAAAAAAAAAAAAAAGAATCAATCTCGGAAGGAGTTTCTGACCAGAAAAGAAACAATTGCTATATACATTCACTTTGAGCCATGAAAATCCAAACAATAAGCAAGTGAGGCCTGGGCTGGTGCCTTTTATTTATTTATTTACTTATAAATATATAAATATACATAGACTAAATAAATATATAAATATACATATAAAATACGTATATATATATTTGAAAGCTAATATGTGATGAATACATTAGAGTAGTTTAAAATGAAGTGATTTGAAAGTTAGAAGGACAAAAGTTGGGGAGGGAGGGAAGGGAATTATTAATGCTAACTCCATTACTGGACTTCCCTTTGATGTAATCTAAACAAGCAGGGAATAGAACCAGAGATTTAAGACTGGAAGAGACCTGAGAGATCATCCACTTAGACACCTTTATTATAAAGATGAAGAAGTTGAGGGTGGAATAGATTAAGTGACTTGTATAAGGTCATATAGTGAATAAGTAACAGAGCCAGAATTCAAATGCAGACTTTCTTTTGTTTTCTTTTCCTCTAAAGCTACTATTCTTTTCCCTGTTCCAAAATAGTTTATAACTCAGTAATAGGCTGAATTCTCAAAGTTCAGTAATGAAAAAGGAATGACTTCTCCCCACTGAAAACCTGTTTCTCTCATTCTAGTAGTTAAATCTTGTTTATTCAAAAGCCCATTTCCTTCTACCAGATATACCCTGATTCTTCAGAGAAGGTTTGAAACAGTTTAGTGATGTCCCCAAGTCATTGAGCGGTGCTTGTGAGGGCAGATTTTTTAAAAAATATTTTATTCTAAATTTAAGAAATAAGACAAGCATTTCCATAACAGTAGAATAGAAAAAAAAACCAGATGATTACACATGAAACTGCAAATCTATTATGTACCACTTGCTATTCCCTTTAAGTATATAATAAAGCTATCGTGTAACTTTCTGTTTTTCATTTTGGTAGATATTGGCATTTAAATTTGCTTTTAAGTATACAGCTTACCAGTAGCCCAGGGTGTATAAGACTATGAATTTAGGGAGCTGCTGATCCTCTCCCTGTTCCAGCACTGCTTCCCAGTAAGATGAGGTATGAAACAAGGATACCCACTGTTCCCGATATTATTCAATATTGTACTGGAAATCCTATCAATAGCAATGAGAAGAAAAAAGAAATAGAAGGAATCCAAATAGGAAATGAGGTAATAAAATTATCTCTTTTTGCAGATGACTTGATTATATACTTGGAAAATTCCAAAGACTCAACTAAAAAAGGTAGCTGAAACAATTGATAATTCTAGCAAACCAGTGGATATAAAGTAAATTTCTATGCCTTCTAATTGGGCTCTGTTTAAGTCACTACATCCTTCAATTTATCCTCTACTCAGCTGCTGAAGAGATGTTTTTGAACCATTTAAGAAAATTTTGATTAGGTCATCCCCATTTGTAATAAATTCCAGAGCCTTCTAAATACCCCTCCTATTCCACACCCTGATTAAATCTAAAGACCTCTGTTTAGCATTTAAAGCTTTTCACTACATAGCCCCCTTTTATCTTCCAACTTTCTTACACTTTGCTCCATACATTCTACAATCTGGCCACATTGACCTATTCATTGTTTCTTGCACAAGACACTCCTGAGCCACTTTGAGGGTAATCTACATACCTCAAACCCATCAGTGAGTTAGGGGACTGTCTACCTCAAGCATGTGAAGACTTCTCCCAGAAGAATGATGGATAAGAGCACTTTTTCCAGAGGGTAGGCATGGTGGAGTGCTCAGAGCTTGATCAGACAATGAAGAAACCAAAGTCACTTATCTGCTCAATACTAGACCATCATCATTCATTCTGATTTTTGCCATGCCCACTGGACTTCAATGACTCTGGAAGAGATCGAGGCTGATAACTTTGTGCAACTCTGCTTTACTTAAATCCAATTAATGCAGGAATCAAGATTGTTTTGGTGGAGACTTGTAACCTGGATCAGGGGGCTAGCTCACACAAAGAATTCGAGATTCATCATGAATCTTGTAAAAAAAAAGAGATTTATTAGAAGAGAAAAATATGTCTGGGAAACATCACCTTGGTGACTGTCCCAGAGTACCGGAATAAGAGAAGACAGGTCTTTTGTAATTGTACCAGACAAAAGGGTGGGAAGGGCATTACAAAGAACTGGGAGGAAAATGTGACAAAAAGGAGGGGATTTTGGAATAATGGGGCATCAGTAACACATGCAGCACCCATCCATATCTTGCATATCAGTTTTCCAGGGCCATGCTCCACATCACCTATTCCTGAGGTGGGAGGCAGAGCTGCCCCTCCCCTGGGAGAGTTCAAAGATTCCTTGGGGGGCTGGGATCTTTAGGTTTCTTGGGGTCTCACTGAATTCCCATAACAAAGACATCACCCCATATTTCATGTCATTGGTCTTTTTAAAGAAAATAATGATGCAAAACAAGAAGACACTCCATTTCCTCTCCCTGTATATTAATACTGACTGTCCCCCATGCTTAGAATGGTATTCCATAATGTTCTTCCTACTCACCTTTTAGTTTTCCTTCCTTCCTCAAAACTCAATCTAAAGCTCACAATCTGCAGGAGGCCTTCTATGGTCCCCTCATCTACAAGTGCCTTCCCTGCTAAGATTATTATTACTTCCCAAATAAGAGCTAGCACTGATCTTTGTATATAACTACTTTAGGGATACCTGTGTTATGGGGAAAATAGTAGGGGTTTGGAGTAAGGGTTCTTAGGAATTCCTCTTTAAATAATTACACCCTCTTGCACACAAATCTAATTAGAATAAAATAATAGTTTATTTAAGTGCTAGGGAAAGGAAACCAAGAGAGAAGTCCTTGGACTTCTTCTCATGGGGAGAAGGCATGGCACAGAAGCATGGCTCTTTGAGATGCCTTTCTCCTCCAGCAGAGGACAAGGAAATCCTTTTATAGAGGACTGATCAGGGTGATCATCTGACTGTGGAAAGTTCCCTTATTGGGGGAGGACCAACCCGCACTGGTGGTGGCTGGGGGAAGTTGGGAGAGGGGTGGCTCTGGATCTCTCAAGCCATCTCTGTCATCCTCATGCCACAAAGACAGCAGCCACACCTAATCTTATCTCCCTGAGGGGTGGGGGAGACTGGAATGAAGGGTGATGGTCCCTGGAGTTAGCTCAGTCCAGATCCAGTGCCATTTATCTCTTTACACATGTCTGTCCTTTGGTTTAGTTTCTCAAGGAGAAGGTTCTTTGATTTAACCGCACCCCCCCCAAAAAAAAACCCAAAAAAACAAAAAACGAACTTCTGGGATAACCAGGGGCCCATAACACCTGCATCTACTTTGGCTAAATTTCAGTTAGTCTGGGTACTTGGATGAGGAAAAAACAAAAACAAAACAAACAAGAAAAACCCAGCAACTTTCTTTTTTCTAACCTTTCATTTTATTATTTATTTATTTTAAATAAAAGTATTTTATTAGTTTCCAGTTACAAAACACGATAGTTTTCAACATTTGTTTTCATAGGATTTTTAGTTCCAAATTTTTCTCCCACCCTCCCTTCTCTTCCTCCTCCCCAAGATGGAAAGCAATCTGATCTAGGTTATATATGTAACCTTTCATTTTCTGTATTTTATTTAATGCATTTAAAACAATTTTCTGAGAAGGTAGCCATAGCTTTTCTAGACTGCCAAAGGGGTCCATAAGATAGAAGAGGTTAAGAATTCTTGACCTAGTCATTTACATGTTTTCTCCCCCATTAGTATCAGGGCCCTGACAGTTTTTGCCTTTCTTTGTGACCCTGGTAGTAAGTACAATTCCTTGCACATACTAAATATTGAAGGAATACTTGTTGATTGACTGATTGAGTTTTATTTAACTTCAAAGTGAAATGTGCTTAGATCTTACATTGTTTTTGTTCCAGTTTTTGCATTTTATAACAACAAATGTCTTGAGGCTAGGCTCCAAATCTACATTTTCTCAATCTTTAATTTTGTTTATTCACTTTTTCCTGAAATCCAAAATCTTGAGCCCTATTTCCTCTGTCATTTTGGTTGTTACTTTGATTTGTTTTCTTAGTGGGGTCAAAGTGCTCAGTGGGTTAAACTCTCTATTAGTATGTCTCTTAAAGCAGTTTGAAATGAGATTCAGAATTCCAAAGCATAGTGTAATGGTGGGAAATGGGGTATGGGTTGGGGTAGGGGATGGGGTTCTTGGGAATTCCTCTTTAAAGAATTACACCCTCATGCACACAAAACGTAGTTAGAATAAAGCGATAGTTTATTTAGGAGCAAGGGAAGGGAAGGGTGGGGGGAGGGAAACCATGAAAGAAATCCTTGAACTTTTCATGGGGAGATTTGGCATAAAGCACATGGCTCAGAGGTACCAAATCTCCTTGAACAGGAGACTGGAAGGTACTTTTATAAAGGACTGATGGGGGTGGACCATCAGCCCATGAAAAGTTCCTTTAGTGAGAGAGGACCATCCCCCACTGGTAGTGACTAAAGGAATTGGATGAGGGGTGGGTACAGATCCCTCTTCAGAACACAAAGGCCGCAGCCACACCCAAATTTATCTCCCCAGGGTAAGGGAGACCAGAATGAAGGGTAGGATTCCGAAGCTAGCTCAGTCCGATTTGGTTCAGTTTATCTGTCCTCTGGTTTAGTTTCTCAAGGAGAAGATTCCTTGGTGTGCCCCAGAGAAATTCTGGGGTGCTCTGCACCCCATGACAGTAGCAAAAGAAAGTATGGAGCACAACAAGCTATCTTTATTCAGGGAAAATGTAATAAGAAAGGGCAGCCAGGTAGGATGGGATTAAGTCAGGGCCACAGAGATCCCTACAGATATTAGATTCCCAAAACTTAAAATGGTGGGTTTTTATAAGGTTTTTACCTGGACCTAGTAGGATCAGCCATTGGAAGGATAGAGCATCTAGTCCAGACCTGGTATACAGATCAAGGTCCAGACACTGGTGCTAGTTATTGCTGGAGGGACTGCTTGGGGAAATTGATGGTTAGTTGGTATTCGAACTCCCCACTAGGGTCTTGCTGCACTCATCGCAAGCCTACCTTGGCAAAGTGCCTCAAGGCATTTGAGCTTTGATGGAGGTTCTTCCTTTAGTGAGGGATGGGGAGGCTACCAAAGTCTTTGCAATGGCAAACTATGCAAACAGCAATTGACTTTAGGTGTGTAACACTTCCTTCCACAGCTCACAGCTAAAAAAACTGTACCCTCAACCATCTGGGAAATATGCGTATTTGGACTATTGGTCACTGAGTTTTGCCCCAGACTGTAGATTGCTTAGTACAAACCATTGCCACAAATGGAAAAGTAGGTGTCCTGTTGAGACTACAATAACTGACACAGTGCTTTAAACTGTGAGGAGCATCTTGCATGCATTTTCTCATTTGAGCCTCACAACATCCCTATGATGGGGGATACTACCAATATTATTATTTGTAAGGAGCTTAAATTCTAGCTATACTGTCTAAAATATCTAATGAGTGGTCGCCAAAAAATTATAAGCTTTAGCAAGAGTTTAGACATTTTAGCATTTATTAAGGAGAATAAGAATTTGGTGAAGAGAGAGAGAGAAAGAGGCCTAAATTCATTTATCTATCAAAGGGAATACATGTCTCCTGCTCCACTCCCCCTTGAGGTCCTTGTGAAAGAGCAAGAATCACACCTCCTTCATCCCACAAGCCTCCTGTGAAACTGGGAACATCCCATACACTTGCACACACACAACTCCAAGCTAATTAGCTGGTAGACTTGATTGACAGTACCCACGAGCAAACGTCACTTCCTGATGCCAAGGAAAGGCTGCATGGCTTGCCCTCAGATGCCTTTTCCTCATGGAGGAGCTTTCCTACAGTAACTCTCCAGCAGGTGGTGTCACTCCAATCATTACATATTCTTCTTTTACAGAAAAGGATATTGAGGCTCACATTAGGTGATATATCCATATTTCCACAAAGAGTAAAGGATTTGGGCAGCATTGGATCTGAATTCTTCCTGACTGATTTTAGGTTTGTTTTTCATCAAAAAGCACATTCACACAACTGAATGTCATTTGTGATAGTAACTAATTTCACTTAGAATGTAATAATTACTCCCAGTCTGTTTAAGGTTAATCTTCCCTCCCTGATACAAGATGAACTGTTTTTATTTTAATTTTATTTTTTAATATAAAGTGATGTGTGTTGTGACTTTATCTACTGTCACTTAATCCTTGCAGGGCATCCCCCTACCTCTACTTCTTAATCACACCCGCTATATAGTGATCTCCATAGTGATTTTTTTATTGCTAGTTACTATTCCTATCTTTTTTCATATAAAATGTCCCTGAATGAGGAATATTTTATAATCCAAGTCTTGTACAAGGAAAGAAAGCCCAGATGATCCTTCAGTGAATTCAGGAAGCTAGCATTCTTCACCAGCCTGAATCCATCAGTGGCCCCATTGGGAAGGCCTATGGCACAAGTAGAAGTGCTACAGAGCAGACGGCTACACAAGACATCGCATAATTTAGCGATAGGAGCAGTTGTACTCATGAACACAGAATCAAATAGCACAACTGCAAAGTTGCCTTGGTGGCCTTAGTACTCAATACTTCCATTGGAGTAGGAACTTGACACAGTTAAAAATAATGACTTACATGTATAAAGACCCCATAGTTCACATTTTCTCCTGCATTTAATTTTTGTGATAGTAAGGGCATATGTTATTATCTCCATTTTACTCATGGTAAAACAGAGGCCTAAAGGAATTAAGTGACTTGTTCAAGATCAATCAGTAAGAAGGAAAGTTAGAATGGGTACCTATTGTATGGGCTTTTGACTTCAATTCTTATCTATTTTATACATCTTAAGGACAGGAAGGAATTAAAGGTCATTTAGTCCAATTCTTATCTGAGCAGGAATCCTCTCTAAAATATTTTGTTACCTTCACACAGCTAGTAAGTGTCAAGTGTCTGAGGTCACATTTGAACTCAGTTCCTCCTGACTCTAGGGCCGGTGCTTTATCCACTGCTCCACATAGCTACCCTGTATCCCCAGCTCTTAATACAATTCCTGGCACAGAATAAGCAATTAATAAATGTTGATTGATTGATAGTTCTGTCTCCTTGGGTTAATAAGATTTAAAGCTAAAAAAAGGGATTAAAGATTTTTTCAATCTAATTTTATCATCTTCCCATTTGTCCATCCAAAACTGTAGTGAAATTGACCAGAGGAGGGGCAGAGTATCCCACTTCCTCTTTTTTACTCCCCCCCCATTTCTTTTTCTTTTTTTCTTTTTGCGGGGCTAATAGGATTAAGTGACTTGCCCAGGGTCACACAGCTAGTATGTATCAAGTGTCTATTTGTACTCAGGTCCTCCTGAATCCAGGGCTGGTGCTTTTATCCACTGTGCCACCTAGCTGCCCCCACACCCCCTATTTCTGATGTGACTGTACCCAGTGGGTACTGGCATCTTCAGATTCCTATTTCTCTCTCACTAGCTCACTGCTCCCTATTCTTTCCTCTGGCAGGGGATTCTTTTGTACTGTCCCTTCTTTCCTTTCCCTGTCAACTCAGTTCTATGTCAAAGAACATGGGCAGAAGTTCAAATTCAGCTTTAGATACTTACCAGCTGTGTGATCCTAGGCAGTTCACTTAATTTCTGTCTGCCTCAGTTTCCTTATCTCTAAAATGTGAATAATAATAGCACCTACCCTTCTAGGGTTTTTGTAAGAATAAAATGATATATTTGTAAATGAATTTGTAAAATTTAAAACTATACAAATGCTAGCTTTGATAAGTATTATTATAAGTTATTATAATAAGTTATCATTAATAATTATCATCACAGTATGAGGGAGAAGTAGCAATAAGGGAAAGGTCGATTTACTGGTAGAGATTATGGAGGGATGCTGAGTAGCTCTTCATTCAGAATAAGCTATAGGGGGCAGCTAGGTGGCGCAGTGGATAAAGCAATGGCCCTGGATTCATGAGGACCTGAGTTCAAATCCTACCTCAGACACTTGACTACTAGCTGTGTGACTCTGGGCAAGCCACTTAACCCCCATAGCCTAAAAAAAAAAGAAAAAAGAAAAAATATTAAGGGGCAGCTAGGTGGTGCAGTGGATAGAGCACCGGCCCTGGAGTCAGGAGGACCTGAGTTCAAATCCGGCCTCAGACACTTAACACTTACTAGCTGTGTGACCCTGGGCAAGTCACCTAATCCCAATTTCCTCAATAAAAAACAAAACAAAACAACAACAACAACAACAACAACAAAACAAAGTAAGCTATATACTCATATTGCTTAACTTCTTAAGGGGTAGGGGAGGTATGGGAGAAAGAGAGAAAATTTGGAACTCATTTTTTAAAAGGAATGTTAATTTTTTACATGTAATGGGGACATATTTAACAAAGTAAATAAAATATATATTTTTTAAAGTAAGCTATATTCATAGTATAATGTATAAAGAGCTAAAAGAGACCAGATTGTAACATAATAAAATAATAAATTTAGGATTGGAAGGGATAGAGGCCGTGTAGTCCTTTATTTTTTTTGTCCAACAGGGGCAGCTAGGTGGTGTAGTGGATAGAGCACCAGCCTTGGAGTCAGGAGGACCTGAGTTCAAATTTGGCCTCAGACACAACACTTACTAGCTGTGTGACCCTAGGCAAGTCACTTAACACCAATTACCTCACAATAAAAAAAAAAGTTCAACAAACTAGGAACTGTCTGTTAGATCACTTCTCATAATCACAAAGCTAATAAATACATGAGAGGATTTAGTCCCAGATTTCCCTCACTCCAATTTCCATGCCATATTCACTATTTCAATCTTGGGATAGTTTATTTTCACCTTGAATCATTCTCTGATTAGTGATCATGTTGTCAATGCTATTTCAAGAGTATAAAGGACTTACGCAATAAAACACACTGCTTACTTAGTTGTGCTAAAGTTTCAGTAAGTCTATGTATTATAGTTGCAGTTGTCCCTTATCATTGAGGGAGTGGAGGATGGTGGTGTACTAGGAAATTGTTTAAATATAACAAGAAATTTTCAATTTCAATTGGCTGTTTCAAGAAGAAATTGAAGTTCCCAGTTGGAAATCAAAGACATTCTTACCAATTAGAGCATGAGATAAAGACCAGCCACTGTTATGCTCTACCTGAACATACTTGGGAATAGTTTGACTAACGCCTTTGCCCTCAAAAAGGAGAAGAAGAAATCTATATTTCTCTTCTATGGAGTACCTTGCAAAACCACAGAAAGAGGTCACTTATGTTTTGCTCTTGATTATTTTGAGGAAGTGTGCTCTAGTGGAAAAATCATGAGTCAGAGTCCCTGGGTTTGAATTCTACTTCTGACATTAAATTCTTGTGTGTCCTAGGGCAATTTCCATGACATCTCTGAGACTCAATTTTCTTTCTTATGAAATGAGAGACTTGGACTATATGGCTTTTAAGGTTCTTTCCAATTCTAAATCAAAGTTTCTATTTTTATTAACTATACTGAATCAAAGGCAAAACCTGTGTGGGTAAGCAGACTTCTTCACTTTGGTGACATGGCGCTGCTGTGTTTACTGCCAACAGAATAATGTTGATTTTTATAGGGCAACCATGACCCAGGATTAGGAAACCCCGCCTCTCTCCCCCCATCTCTTCACCAAAAATCATTTTCTCCAGGAATTAGTGCAAAGAAACTCCAATATTCTTTAAGTTCTGACACAACAAGGAATTGTGATGATGATTCATAGCTACCTGGGGTTTGGAATTAAAGAACATATGAGGTAATGTGAGTGATTTCTATTTTTAAAAAAATAATAGTAATCGCTCCATTCCTAGTTACAGTTCACTCATCATTTATGCTGTAAGCTAAAGAATCACTTGTTTAGGGGCAGCTAGGTGGCACAGTGGATAAAACACTGGCCCTGGATTCAGGAGGACTTGAGTTCAATTCTGGGCTCAGATACTTGACACATACTAGCTGTGTGACCCTGGGCAAGTCACTTAACCCTCATTGACCTGCAAAAAAAAAAAAAAAAGAAAGAAAGAAAGGAGAAAAAGAAGAAAAAAGAAACACTTGGTTTCATGCATTTATTCATTTATTTATTCATTCATTTACTCATTCATCCATTTATTTATTTATTCATCCATCCATCCATCCATCCATCCATCCATTCATCCATTTATTTGTTTGTTTATTTATTTGTTTATTTATTTATTTTGAAAATTAAAACAATTAGGAAAACTTAAAATTGACCCTTAGAAGTTTTTACTGCAACCATAGCTTCTGTCCTACTCTGCTTAAATGTAAAATCTATCAGTGCTCAAAAAGAAAAAAAAGAAACCAATATTTAATCAAGAGACATTAAAATATTTAGATTGGTCCTAATACAATATTTAAATGAAGTCTTGGCTTCTGGTTTTAGCTTGCAGTTGATGTACAGTTTTGCATGCATTAACAGAGTCCTCTAACCCTTTACAGAAAACAGTTACATCATATATTAGGAGTGAGGGTGGTGGATGTAGATTGCATGCTAATCAGCCATGAAAAATAGGTAAGAAGCAGGCAAATAACTTGATGCAGACAGTTCATGTCCAGAAAGTGTGTATAGTACCCAGTCATGGCTCCCAGCATCTGTCTCTATCAGGTAGTGAGTAAGCAACCTGAGCAAAAATTTATCTTTGTTTTCCTTGCAGATTGCACAATTTATCTCTGAAGCGCGCGCGCGCGCACACACACACACACACACACACACACACACACACACACACACACACATACACACATCATCAGGAAAGCTCAGAGGAATAATTACAAGTATTTACTGAATAGACCAGGCGAAGCCATATGCTGCTGGTGAGAAGGATGTGGAAGAGATGCTAAAAACTCATACAAATAATAAGACTGCAAAGTCAGCCACTTACAGTTTGGCAGCATTTAGAAATTAAGTATGTAAGCATATCAACATCCCTGGCTGTGAGTATAATGAGAGACCCTGGGAGAGGAGAGAGGAGGATAGATGAGGCAGTAGAGTTAGGAAGAGAAAGGAGGTTCCCTCTATGTTTCCATTATCAGAGAAGAGAGAATTCAAATATAATGTTTTTTTTTTTCTTATTTTAGTAAGGCAATTGGGGTTAAGTGACTTGCCCAGGATCACACAGCTAGTAATTGTTAAGTGTCTGAGGCCGGATTTGAACTCAGGTACTCCTGACTCCAGGGCACCTGACTCCACTGCGCCACCTAGCTGCCCCAAATATAATGTTTAAAACAAATGATTTACTAACTTTAGGGATGTCAGAGCATTTATAGACATCTTTGTAGCTCTTAAACAGTACAAATTTGGAAGCATTTCAAAGAAAGCTTTTTGCCTATGGGGTTTGGGTTTGAAAATGAAAGCTGAGTGAGAACGGAATACATTGAACACTCCCTTCCACCCAACTCCTCTTCAGGTAAAGTAGTAAGAGATAGATTGAGATTTAACAGTAGCTAAGGTCCCAAATCTGGCCGCCTTGCAGAGACCTCTGAGAAGACCTCAGTGAAAAGGAAGCGAAAGAAGACATACAATGGTTGGCTGCTGGGTCACATCAGCTCTCATGGGAACAGTCTTTTTTTTTTCTTTTTTTTTTTTTTTTTGTGGGGCAATGAGGGTTAAGTGACTAGCCCAGGGTCACACAGCTAAGTGTCAAGTGTCTGAGGTTGGATTTGAACTCAGGCCCTCCTGAATCCAGAGCCAGTGCTCTATCCACTTTGCTACCCAGCTGCGCCTGGCAATATTCTTTTAATCCCATTTGACTTCTGATCACTTTGTTATTTTGTAGAGGGGAAGGAGGACCCCAAGGTCTATATCCATTGACCCATTCTTACCAAGTACCATTTGTACAATGAACATACATAGAGAATATCAAAGAAACCCATTTATCCAAATTAGTAAGAAAAAATTCATAAAAGAACCACATAGGAGACTTTATATCAGATAAAACAGAGTAAAAATGTTCTCCCATTGGGTGTGAGATAACAGCTCAAACAAGAGAGATTTTGCTGATTTCACCCAAGGGGTGAAGTCTCTAGAATAACAAGCTCAAGATCAGGACATGATGGAGACTGACAGCTCCTCTCATGTCTTCGCAGAGCCTTTTCATTCAGTGCCCTGAAGTAGGGCTGGTTTCTTTAGTCTTTTCTAGAAGCTGAAAGTTAGGATTGACCAAAGTGTCTTGGCTGTGGAAGAAGACTTGAAGCTCAACGAGTCCCAAAAAGAACTAGCCCTGAAGAGTCCTGTTATGGGCCTGGGGTGCCTCAGAAGTATGGAGCAGGGAAAAAGAACTATGGAATTTGCTTTTCTTTTTAGATGCAAGAAAAGAAAGTTATTCTGAAATACCTAGATGTCTAAGAAGACAGAGATCTGCACAGAATAGTGGACAGGAGTACTTCACTTTAGGGAATGTATGCCCTTAACAAATTCAGTACAAAGTGTGTTTCTTTAATTGAATTTCTGTTTTGGTTTTCTATTACAAAATTGGGATGTGTCTCCTTAGGCAAAGAGAAAACATTTGGCTGCAAATCTAAAAATCACACTGATTTGCTAATCTGACTCATAGTATTAAGTAATTTTGCAACTGAAAGACACCTCAGAGATTGCCTAAACCCAGCCCAGTACCTTGAACCTATTAAAGGTTTAATAAACATTTGTTGAGTTGGATTGGATTGAATTGAATCTAGGCAATCTCCAACTTATTAAAAATAAAGAAAATTAGATTCCGAGTGGTTAAGTAACATAATCAAAGTCACATAACCATAACTTCATTTTACACCAAATTTCACAAAGAACTTTCCCCAGAACAAATCAATAAAGTAGGTAGCATAAGTATAATTATCATCCCCATTTTACGGAGGAAAAAACTGAGTCTCAGGGAAATTAAGTGATTTATCAATAGTCATACAGGTAGGGGGCGGCTAGGTGGTGCAGTGGATAGAGCACCGGCCCTGGAGTCAGGAGTACCTGAGTTCAAATCTGGCCTCAGACACTTGACACTTACTAGCTGTGTGACCCTGGGCAAGTCACTTAACCCTTATTGCCCCCCACACAAAAAATATAGTCATACAGGTAATGTCAAAGCCAGAAATTGAGGTTAGTTTTCCTGGTTCTAAACCTAACAACCTTTTCACTACAACATACCATCACTAAACCACGAACTTGTTATTGGCTAATATTAGTAATACATATGGAGGAAGAAGAATACAGTGGAGAATGTTTACTGGAGATAAATTATAGCTGCCCAGCCTTCATCCAGGACAGAGAAGAAAAAAATGCTTAAAGAAGGTCAGCATTGAAGTCAGGATTGATTTATGATTCTCAAAGCAGTCTATCTTTTGTGAGATTCAAGGTGCAGTGTGAATGAATAGGCTTTTGAAAATTATATTCTATAATATAATATAGTTTACAGCAACATAATTGACTAAACAATTCAGAGAATATAAGATTCCATTGTGTTCAATGATTGCTGACTCAGAAATGCATTTGATTAGGTATTTTAAAAAATGTAGCATATAGGTCCTTCTCCAGAAGGTGTAGAATACATAAGTTAATAAAAACAAATTGTTTACAGAATCACAGTTTTAAATTGGAAAAAGATCTTTTTTGCCATCTGATCCAATTTAAACATATTATTATGTACATACAAGAGGTCATCCAGGATGTGCTTGAATATGTCCTATGAAGGGATTTCTCTACCTCAGGATTCAATTCATTCTTCTTTTCTATAGCTCTTAATTTTAAGGAAAATTTTTTTTTTTTGGCAGGGCAATGAGGGTTAAGTGACTTGCTCAGGGTCACACAGCTAGTAAGTGTCAAGTGTCTGAGGTTGGATTTGAACTCAGGTCTTCCTAAATCTAGGGTCAGTGTTTTATCCATTAAGGAAGGTCTTTAATGATATCAAGCCTAAATTTTCCTTTGTAATTTCCATCCATTATTCCTTGGTCTGTCCTCTGTGGCCAAATAGAACAAATCTAATCCTTCTTCCCTAGGACAATTCTTTGAATGCATGCATGCACTTCTCATTTCTTCAAATTCCTTCCTTCTCTGAGCAAAACAACCAATTCCTTTAACTGATCTTCAAATAACATGAACTCAAGGCCCTTTTGCATATTGATCATTTCCCTGTGGACACTATTGAGCTTATCTATGTCTTCCCTAAACTGTCATACCCAGAACTGAAGAAAATATTTCAGGGCATAGTGCAGAGATGAATATGTCCTTATCCATGGTAGCAGTCTCTCAATGTAACCAGTTTGGCATCAGTGGTTTTTTGTTTGTTTGTTTGTTTGTTTGTTTTTACTATATCATTTTGTCTATTTAATTTAGCACGTTGTTTAGTAAAACTCACATCTTCCTCAGATAAACATATCTAAGCTTGCCTCCCCCATCTTATACATCCTTGTATACCTAAGTGTAAGTCATCAAAAGTTGAATTTTTTCCTGTTAGATTCAGCCTAATTCTCTAAACTGTAAAGTTCTTTTGGGATCCTAATTCTAATCTGCTATCTATCCTTAACAGTATCATGTTATCTGTAAATCAGTTGTTCAATCTATCTAAATTTATCAAAGACATTAGCAAAAAGAAAAAAAATGTCAAATATCTCTTGGTCAAGCACAGATATTTGAGGCTCTCCATCATCAAGGTATTCCACTGGAAAGCCACTGACAACTGGATATTTAAGTATCAATAACTATTCTTTGTGTCTGACCATCGTACCAGTTCTGAATCTATCCAATTACTGGCTAGTGTACATTTCTTCATCTTGTCTAAAATTATCGTTTGAGATGCTTTACCAAATGCTTTGCTAAAACTCTAGGTGGGGCAGCTAGGTGGCGCAGTGGATAGAGCACCGGCCCTGGAGTCAGGAGTTCCTGAGTTCAAATCCGGCCTCAGACACTTAACACTTAACTAGCTGTGTGACCCTGGGCAAGTCACTTAACCCCAATTGCCTCACTAAAAAACAAAAAAACAAAAAACAAAAAAAAACTCTAGGTCAACTCTATCAACATCATTCCCCTGATCTACCAGATTTGTCATAATCAAAAGCAAAGGAAATAAGATTAAATGACATGACCTATTTGTGAAGAAGTCATAGCAGCTTTTTATAATCATTGCTTTATTTTATAGACATTCATTCATTAATTTTTTTGTGGGTCATTCTGTAATTTTCCTAGGAATCAAGAACAAGTACACTGGTCTATATTGTGTTTTGAAAATTAGGATAGTATTTGATTTTCTCCAATCTTTTGGTAACTAACTTTTGTATCTTTCCTTCTTTCAAATACCTAAGTACCTTTACAATTATGTCACTTTCAGCATGAATCTACTCTAAGTAAAATTGGTCTAACCAAGCTGTGTTTTACTTTTTTTCTTTATTGCCATTTCTAGCTTTTACAGAAGAACGTGTGGTACTGTAATGTTAGAGTCCAAGCATTCTGGTTGCTGTACTCTCCTTGATGCTTAAAAGAAAAGTTTGATATAAAAATATTCACTAATCTTTTCCCATTTTTCTTCTCCAATCTTCTTTGATTTCGATCCTTAAATGATCTTGGAATAACTTTATTTATTTGGTTTTTACACTAAGCTTTTAAACTTTTTTTTTTACTTTCTACTGCTCTATGTTTATCCTATTTGCTATTCATAATATTTCATGGCTGTTCTTCATATGATGTGACAAATAAGTTTATATGAGTCACACAATATAGACATTTAAGCTGCACAAATTTTACTATATACATTCAGTACAAGAGAGACAGAGAGACTGGGAAAGAGGCAGAGACAATAAAAAAAGACAGAGAGATACAGAGACAGAAACATACAGAGAAAATGCATGCACAAAATCATTGAACTGCACAGCACCAGGGAGTTGGACCATATTTGGTTCCTACCACTGCTAGGGCAATAAACTATGAGATTCCAACTCTCAAAATTCCTCTACTTTATTTCAGCAATGCCTAACATCAGCTAAAAGCTTTGAATCTGAGGAATCTCTGCTCTTTTTTCTGTTGATTTGTTAATGTTGCTACAGAAATAGAAGGGGGGGGGGCACAGAGGCCTGAGGACTGATTTGTATTTTTCTTTCTTTTCTGGACTTCCATGGATCATTACCACATGCTCAGACTCTTGGTGTAACTAGTTAGGTCCTTGGGAAGCAGAGAAAGTCCATTTCCATTATGCACTCAAACTCTTTTCATGATTGTAGAGCCTGTCAAATTTGAGGTTCTATTGGCATAGTCTTGGCAAGCCAGGTTCATCCCCATGCACCCTCAGGGTTCAGAGAAGGACTTTGTGGTGGTAAGTAATAATATTCTTTAAGTATTAATGAATTCAATGCTCAAATAGATCAGTGATCTTATCAGTTACTGAGTTGCCTCCTTTGCAACTCTTGACCATGTCCTCCCAGAACTTTGACACAGTGATGGGAATGGGGTGGGGATTGTCCATAAAACATGGATAGAAGACCCATTCAAATTTGCTTTTTCTAATCCAGGTGTCATAACCTCTTTTTTTCAATTACAACAAAAATTCTTTTTTAGTTAGTATGCTTTTTATTTTAAGTTTTTATTGATTTTAAAAATTCACCATAATTTTCTCTGTTAACCTTCTCTCTTTCCTTCTCAAAGAACCACTCCATATAAGAAATAATGTTTTAATGGTAAAAAAAAAATAAAAAGAGAAAAAAACTGATCTGTAGATTGGAAAAGTCTGAAAAATATGTGAAATGTACCAGACTCATGAACTCCCACTTCTATAAAGTGTTAGGGTAAGGGTGTCTTCTAATATATTTTCTTTCCAGTGTATCTTTGTCTTTTATAATTTTCTAAAATTCACTTTTGATTTCTTATTGTTGTTATTTCTATTTACATTGTTGTATTTATGTGTATTATTTCATCAGCTTTCCTTTCTTAACTCTAGATAACTTCAGGTAGATCTTTCCAGGTTTCTCTGTATTCATTATGTTCATAATTTCTTATAATATGATAATATTGCAGTAGGGGCAGCTAGGTGGTGCAGTGGATAGAGCACTGGCCCTGAAGTCAGAAGGACCTGAGTTCAAATCTGTCCTCAGACACTTAACACTTACTAGCTGGGTAACCCTTGATCCTTGGCAAGTCACTTAACCCCAACTGCCTCAAACATCTAGGGCTATTTCCAGTCATCCTGATATATATCTTGCACCTGGGCCCAGATGGCTCTGTAGGAGAGAGGGAGGCTGGTGACTTTTGCACAGCCCTCCCTCACTTAAATCCAAAATTCACTGCAAGTGAATAAATAAAACAAAATAAAACAAATAACAAAAACAATAAAACAAAAACAAAAACAAATTGCATTGCATTGCAATGCATTGCAAATTGCATTGTTTAGCCATTTTCCATTCAATGGCTATCTACTCTGTTTCTAATTCTTTACTATCACAAAGAGTGCTACTATAAATATTTTGGTGCATATTATTTTTATCATTGGCTTCCTAGTAGCATAAGCCTAATGGATTCTCTGGATCAAAGGATATGGATATTTTAGGGTTCTTTCTTTTTTTTTTTGTATAAATCTAAAATACCCAAATGTTTGTACTGATCCACAGGTACATCATAAATGTTCTAGCGTTCCTGTTTTCCCACAACTCTTCTAACATTGAGTATTGCTATTTTTTGTCATCTTTGCCAATTTCCATGGTATGAGATAAAAACTCAGGTTTGTTTTGATTTGCATTTATCCAATCATTAGTTCCTTGGAGCATTCTTTGAGATGGTTGTTAAGAGCTTGCAATTCTTCTTTTAAGGACTGTTCAATATCCTTTCACCATCTATCTATTGAGAAATGGCTTGGTCATAGAGGCACACATTTACTCATACATGAATACATATGTATGTATATGTGTGTATTCACACATATATACAGATGTACACATATAAGATGTATGTATATGCACAGTGTTTATGTCTGTGTATGAATTTTTTATTTACCTTACGTTCTAAACACTTAGAAAAAATTGACACAAAGCTATTTTCCCTCAATTTACCTCTATACTCATTAACTTAGGTGCATTCATTTTCTTTATTTAGAAGTTTTTCAGTTTCATGTAATCAATTTTACATATTTTATCTTTTGTAGTTGCTCTTATCCCCTATTTGTTTAAAAATACATTTATTATAAAAACACATTTGTTATCTGCTTCTCTTCTAAAATTTTATAGTATATAGTATATTCTTTAATATTAAAGCCATATTGGTTCCAAAGGTTTGTCATGCTGGGGTGGGAGTGGGGATAAGCTCCCACTCTCTATAAAATGCTCCAATAGCATGTGTCTCAAATAGCCTCTGACAACCTAAGCCCAACTCCTGGACTTCTTGTGGAGGAACCGTTTCCACTAACAGGAGAAGGGGCGAAGGAAAGTCACTGGCGCCTTAAAACCAGTCACTTAGGGCAGGTGAGGCTTGTTAGCCTTGGCAGGCAACCTGCCTAGGGGAAGGAAACCCTGATTTTAAACCTCCGCTGCCTTGTGGCTATACCCATATATGGGTAAGGCTTCTGGAGTTAACCCTGAGGTAAAATCAGGAGTCAGAGTCCCTTAGTCACATCCCTCTGGCAACTCCTGCGGTGGCACTGGTTCCAAACTGTATTGGCTCTGCCTCTTCTTTGGATCCACCAATGTCATGGAGAGGGAAAACCTGCTGCATGGGCAACAGCTTGTTTTCCATATAGATCTGCCCAGGCCAGTGCCCTGGAGAGGACACTCCAGCTACTCCTCATGGGGTAAATACAACATGAGATGTGGCAGTTGGCAGTTACTGGTTATAAGTCACTCAGGAGCTGCGGCTCCCTTATCCGACTACACAGCCACACTGTGGCCTGTGGCTCTTCAAGGCGCTGATCCATGGTCGTCCGTGACTGGTGGAGGCCTACTACTACTACTACTACTACTACTACTACTACTACTACTACTACTACTACTACTACTACTACAGCCATATATCAATATTAAATATGTTAATGAATATGGATTAAGTATTGGTCTAAACTTAATTTCTGCCAGATTTCTTTCTAGTTTTTTTTTCCAGTAGATTTTATTAAATAGTTCTTTCCTAAGTAATTTGTGATTTCTGACTTATCAAATACTAAGTTATTGAATTACATTGTTTCTTATTCTCCCCTGTCTGGTCTTTTCCATTGATTTGCTTCTTTTTTAAAACCAATATCAGGGTTTTGTTTTTTTATGACTTCTGTTTTATATTTTCATGTCTGCTAGTGATATTCCTCCATCTTTATCTCTTTTCAGTATTTCCCTTGATAGTCTAGATTTTTTATTCTTCCAAATGAATTTTGTTATTATTTTATTGAATTCTACAAAAAATCCCTTTGATAATTTGATTGGCATTGCATTAAAATTGTAAACTTTCTATTGTCATTTTTTTTATTACATTGAAAGTCTAACTAATATGCTTTTAATCCTTATGGCTTACCATTGCCAGAATGCTCTTTTAACTTGGCCTTTAAGGCCTTCCAAAATCTAGTCTCATTCTTTCTATTGCACCTTATTGTCCCAGAACACAGCGAGGTCCCTTACTCTTTTGCTACCCACATTAAGCACTACCTAGCCTTTGTTCATGCTATTCTCCCTAACTTCCTACCCCCACATAAACACAACCTACAGAAAACACCTTTTTTCTACCCTGTCAAAAAACAAGTTATCTTTTATGAACCACCTCTTCAATTAAATTCTCTCCAATTATTCTAGTCCATAATGAGCTATCCCTTCTCTGAATTCCTATAGTATGCAACTTTCAGCCAGTCCTGAAGCAAAATTAATCTTTAATCATTCACTAATTTTACTTTGTTCAGGAGTGCTCATTGTGGTTAGTTATTGAACTCTCTGACAGCAGGGACCATGCCATAAATTCCCTTGGTAATTCCCATAGTACTTAATGTTTCTCTGGACACATAGTAAATATTTAGCAAATATTGCTAATTAAATTATCTCATCCCATGGAAATTTTCCCTTAAGAAAGATTTGCTTTAGATAATTCCTTCATAGAGGATTTATCACATATGATAGACCTTATATAATCTTATTTCCAGATGTTATTATGCAATGATTCTTAGCTATACTGAATCACTGTAAGATTCATGCTTTATTAAAAACAACAACAAGATGGACCTTTGATTCACTGAGGTTTAAAGTCATCAAAATCCTGAGTTCCTTCCCAAAGGTAATTTGGACTGCTTTTTTCTCCTTGATCAATTCTGGCTCTGGGTCATTGCTGCTTTGTGTATCTAAGAGAGAGATTTTGAAAAGAAAGAAACAACCCCAAATGAGGTGATGAAGACTATGAAAATACTATGAAAACAACTGAACAATCATGATAACAACACATATAATATTCTATGTGATTATGCTACATGTGGAATTTTTATATTATAGCTTCTAGAAGTATGTATGTGAGTTATTGAATTCCATGACCTGCTAAAAATTAAGATTGAGTGGCAGCTAGGTGGCACAGTGGATAAAGCATTGGCCCTGGATTCCAGAGGACCTGAGTTCAAATCCAGCCTCAGACACTTGATACTGAATAGCTGTGTGAACCTGGGCAAGTCACTTAACTCTCATTGCCCTGCAAAAAAATAAATAAATAAATAAAATTGAGTGTCAACTAATTGAAAGGGAAAAGGTAAGCAAAAGCAGGCTACCATGCATTTAAAACAAACAAAAAAGTAGTTAAGTAAGGGATATTATCAGAAAAATGTATGACTGGGGGAAAAAATGTTGGGTCAGTCATATAGCCAAGGTCAACAGAAATACAACTACATGCCCTATCAGTATCAAGATGATGTCAAGATTTCTAGATGAAAAGTCTTCAGAACTGTAGGTCAAATTCCTAAAGAGACTTTATAGGAATATGGGGAGCAAAGTTGTACAATTGAGTGTGCATTAACAGGTTCTAATATATATTTATTATTGGAAGAAATAAGCACATTAATAAAAGCACAGATCTATTGAATTATTAATTTAGTGATGTTAGTGATTATTGCTCTGTTTATCATCCTCTCTAAACTTGAGGTTCCTAAATATTGTAACCTAAATATTGGTGTATTTTATTACTATATAATAGGTTTTCTTCGAGGAAAAACACTTCATTGCAGAGCAGGTGACATCTTCCAACAAATACCTGAAGGCCCAACTGGTTTTATATACTAACTCCTTGTGAAAGTCTTCATCTGTTTCCTAAGCACTGAGAGCAGGATTCAATATAGTGCCCTAAAAAGAAATTTTGTTACAAATAGCATGTGCAGTCATACTCCATATATATTCTGTTTTGAATTAGGCTGCTGGACTTGCTGTTGTTGGTGGTTGCTATCAATGACAAGTCAAGCAGAAGGAGAGCCAGGTTGGAAAAGACTTTTAAAAACCCAGCTGTTCTTTAATAGAGTGCCATGAACTCAAATTGTTCACCATCTTCATAAAGATGACAGGGTCCCAAAGGATCTGAACTCATTTCAACTATTCAAGCAAAAAAAAAAGTCAATTCACAGAACTCAGAAGTATAAAATAACCTCCAAACCACCTCAAGTCACCTGGGACATTGAAATGTAGAAACCTCCTTGCTAGCAGATGCTAATTGAGTCAAATCAAGCTGGGAGGCAGAAATAAATTTGGTGAAATATTGGTTCCACTAATCCTTTCAAGCAGGTTTTTCCTGGAATTTGTCAGCACACAATCCTCCAGGCATTTGAGAAGTCATCACAGGAAAGATTGAATCCAAACAGGGAATTAAGGGAAGGGTAGTGAAAACCAGGACACCCTTTAAATGAAAGGAATTAGTGCTACAGCACATAAACAGACACAAACTGAAGAGACAAAGTATATCTGATAGGCAGTGACTCTACTGATGCTTATTGAACTTGGCCTGAGGAGCCTAAGAAATCAGAAGATCTAGCAACAAAGAGGTAGTTTCTAATTTCTTTTCCCTGATTCTTGAGGAGACTCAAGCTAACCTAAAAACCTTGGGCATACACATAGAAAATTTTTATGTTCTAGAGTGAATGAATAGGCCTTTCTTCAAAAAAACTTGAGAAATTACCGAGGCAGTATTAACCTTTACTTTGTTTATTCTGCTACATTAGAGAGATGTTTTTCTGTATTGCCAGACTCCCTAATGACATCAGGCTAAGATTTCCAGGAAAGGCAGTCCATAATATCGGTAATGCTAAACACTCTAGAATTAAGTAGCTGAGGAGACACACACTGCAATTGAAGACTAGATTCTCTATCCTGTCTGTGAAGACATTTGTCGGTTTGGACACTTTCAAAAGAAATTCAAGGATTGCAACTTGTAATTACTCATTCCTAAGAAAAACAACATTCTTCTGCAGTAACTACCTTGAAATTTTTTCCAGGCCTAGACATTTCCTTGCTAAAAATGTGTTTCAACCAAGAAGAGAGTGAAACTATGGCTTTAATAAAGAACCTTCACAAACTTGAGCTTACTTTTAAAAATATGTACGTACAACAACACAAAGAAAAAAAGCAGATTACAACAAATTACTTACAAGAAGAAAGAGTGGAATTTTAAAACACCATGCAGTCTCCCAGACTCATTTATATAAAGTTCAAAAGACAGCTCATTTGTAACTCAGGCCTCTACCCAGGGCCAGTGAGCTCACTGTACATGCCTGATGGTTTCCCTTTGCTCATCTCTAACTTTTTCAGCTTTAAATAAAATGAAAAGCTTTCATTGATTTGTGTATATCTATAAGGAAAAAATGGTGTTTGAAATTCTTGCTGTTTTTTTCTTTATAGTTTCCCAGACATATTTTTTTAAATTGGTCAGTTGAAATTACTAGGAACTTCCAATCTAAAAGCTGAATCTATTCTAGATGAAATGATTTACAGTTAATTCACATAAAAATCTATTGAACAAATGATTCCTTACTTTAAGAAGTAAAAGAGAAGAATCAAAGTTTTCTAATTTTTATAGCCATATTTTCACTTAGACATTTATTATCCCATATCTTACCTGAACATAAGTTTAGACATCATCATATGGTTCACCTTTTTCACGATACAGGTAAAACAACTGAAATTCAGAAATCTACCTGCTGAAGGATATAGATAGATATAGATAGGCATATATAGATATAGATATAATTATTGGCAAAGCTAGGTTTAGAACTCCCTAACCAAGGGTACTTCAGCCATGCCATGATTATTCTCCCATCACAATCTACAGTTTGATCACTTTAATTGCTATAAATATTATATTTTTCCATTATTTAATGGGATCATATATTTTATTTATTTATTTTTTTAAATTTTTATTTTTTTTTTAGTGAGGCAATTGGGGTTAAGTGACTTGCCCAGGGTCACACAGCTAAGAAGTGTTAAGTGTCTGAGGACAGATTTGAACTCAGGTCCTCCTGACTCCAGGGCCGGTGCTCTATCCACTGTGCCACCTAGCTGCCCCGAGGGGGATCATATATTTTAGAGCTAGGAGATATCTTAGGTTTCATCCAGTCAAATCTGCTCATTTAATATACAAGGAAACTGAGGCTCAGAGAGATTAAATGACTTAACCAATGTCACCCATTTGTTAAGTGGCAGAGCCAGGATTTAAAATTATGTCCTCAGTCTTCAAGCACAGAATTCTTGAGAATTAAGTTTTAGACCTATTTTTAACATGATTAGCTGTGTGGCTATGAGCAACTATGTTTACCCTGAGCCTGAATTTACTTTTTTACATGTGACCTATGACCTCAAGGTCTGGTGTGATCCCCATCTCAAGATTTGAACTCATAGGAACTAAATTTAATCTTGAGGGTATCCCCCCCCCAACCCCCCTGATTATATCTCTAGATATATGATACCTCACTTTTAACCGAAGGGAAATATACTTGGGGCTAACAGATACTCAACCTCCTTCAGTGGATCTATACTATCTAAAAAACTCATAGCAGAGGAAAAAAAAGTAAAGTCTAAACCTTTTTTTTTTTAATCCCTATTGTAGCTTTAGTTCCTTGTTACCTGTCAGGACTTAAAAGTTCCTTACACAGTTCTTTCCTCTCCTTGATGATGGTGATATCTACAAACTCTTCTTGCTCTAGAGGACTGGTTTCTGCCCTCTAGAATTATTAGATTTAGTAATGTTAGAATCTGTCTAGTAACTCCCTTTCTTTCTCTAGAAGGCTATATGTGATGCCTTTGCATTACATAAGAAATATACAACAGGAGGTCCCTATACTCAATACTCCTCCATCCGGGGTTCTAGATTTCCCTTGGACCATGTAGTTACCTTCTCCACAGCTGCCATATTTCAGACTGAAAGATTAAATCACTGCCATTTCAAATTTAGAGGCTAAAAGTTCCAGGAACCTGAGTTCCAGGAATATTCTTCTATGATCCTAAGGATGAAAGCATTTCTGGGGAAATTTTTTTGGTAAAGAAAGGCCAATTGTGTAATAAACATTCCCTTTTATAGATCTGTGGAAAGGGATAGATCTTCTGGTAACAGTCCAAGACAAGCAGTTTAGCCCCATTCATTCCACAATGAGTAAAAGAATTGATCAAATAGACATGTGTACATCCTTCTAAGGAGGAGGTAATCAAAGTTCCAAGTAAAGGCTTATTACTTGTTAGCTGATCAATTTGCTCAGGGAATTACCTCCAAATAACCCCCTGAATATAAAATTAGAGAATGGTCCTAGAGGAATTTTCTTTCTTTCTTTCTCTCTTTCTTTCTTTCTTTCTTTCTTTCTTTCTTCCTTTCTTTCTTTCTTTCTTTCTTTCTTTCTTTCTTTCTTTCTTTCTTTCTTTCTTTCTTTCTTTCTTTCTTTCTTTCTTTCTTTCTTTCTTTCTTTCTTTCTTTCTTTCTTTCACTTTAATACTCTGTTTTTTCTTCTACCACTAATTGTTGAAAGGGAGAATAGGTGAGGGAAGTCTCAGGTTATGGAGTCAGTCAGAGGCTGGAAGAAGAGGAAAAGGGGATTATGTCTGAGACTATAGACAGCATCTCTGATCAGATCACTCCAAGTTGTTTGTTGAGAGATAACTGAAGAAGCCTCAGCTGTAGGGAGTGGGGGTGAGGGCACTATAGATATCAGAATGTCTAAGAATCAAGAATGGGAAGGGGAGGTCTTTTCAGTATTTGGACACCATACTAAGGCCTCATTATGAATGTACTCTTTGGAATGAGAATGTTATCATCAGTAAGTCCCAGTAACTTTACTAATTTAGTGAAGTTTTCTTTCAGTTGAGGTCTCAGCTTCTCACTTTTCACAAGTTAGTCCCCTGAATTTTTGGTCATCTCTATCTTATAGGAAGGACCCCTTTAAAACGAACTGAAAAAAATATTTGGCCTGTTTATACTTGGATGATCTCTGGAGCTGAATCTAAATGGTCTTTCAGGTCCTTTCTGAGCTCTTAAAATTTCATAAAAATTACACAACTGGAGATTGTCAATATAAGTAAAGTAAGATTTCCAAGATTTTATATCTACATAGAGTTATTCCTCTAAACTTAGAAAATAATAATATCTGCTTTTTACTTAACAAATACTATTTTTAAATCACATCATAGTAGTAAATTAAACTCTAGTTTTATAGACAAGTATAAATGGAAGAGTTATTGTAAAGGCTTTGATTTATTAATTTCAGGAGTAGAAATTGAAAGCTAGGAAATAGAAAATACTACTCTAAATCAAAACTAGCAGGTGTGCTTTCCCATATATTTACTTATAGAGAGATAATGCAATCCTTCAGCATTGCTAACTTTTATTTTTCTTCCAGATTATCCATAACATTAGTATACTTATATTTCACAGTTACTGTTTTGTTTACTTCTTTCAAGAGATTTACCACCATGATTTTGAGGGTTTTTTTTTTAATTCTCCTAATTATTTGGTTGTGGTTATATTCTGGAAATCATTTCCTCCTAACTTCTCCTATAATGTTTATCTTTATTTTCAATCATTCTAAAATATCCTGTGAGGGTCTTGTGTTTTCCTGGCATTCCACAGGGTCCTGTGTTTCATCTAACACTTATTCAATTTCCTTTCTCTTGCAATTTTATTGAAAAGTTTGTACTCTTTTTGATATTTCAGCACACACCCTTTTTTATTTGCACATTTTCTTTGTTGAACTATGTAATTTTGCTGTAGGTTTTAAATTATTTTGCTTTCCTTGTATTAGCTTATCCTCCTTACTTCTCCCTCACGTTCTGAGTACTCCTCCTTTGATGATGATTATATTCCTGAGGCTACAGCACAAAATTATCTCAGTCCCTTCCCAAGTTGGAAAATTTACTTTTCACTTGTCTTAGTTACTCCACTGAGTTTCTTGGCTGACCAGATCGATTCCAGCTTGACTGATTTCATTCTCCCTTCCTTCAAGCCTAGTGTGCTACATATGCTAGCCCCTGGCCTGACATTCATATCTAGGTCTTATTCTTACATTCTCTAGCTGGGTTGGATCATAGATTTGTATAGGGCTGGTATGGTAGAGTGGATTGAATGGAAAGTCTCTATAGTCTTAAGGTTACCCACAGGTCACTCTAGGCAGAAAAAAACCTATTTTTTCCTCTGCTCCTCAGATGACTGGGAGGTCAATGTTTTCTACCTGTTGCAATGGTATATGAGATATTTAGAAGGTATGATGTGTCAGAAAATTATCTGTAGTAGGGAAGGCAATCCCTGAGTTGATCTTAAACTTAATCTAGGGTATCAGTTTATGTGGCCTGAAAGAAAGTGAAGGGTAGTGGTAGAAAAATATTGAGTGAACACCTTAAGGATGAAAGTTTTCTAGTGTTGATTAATGAGACCATTTTATTGTTAGGTTTCTTCATTTTTTGTCTGGTGTATTCACATGGAGTTATTCTATTTCTGATGAGTAACACATTTTTTTGAAAGTTAGTGGAGATGGGGCAGCTAGGTGGCACAGTGGATAAAGCACTGGCCCTGGATTCAGGAGGACCTGAGTTCAAATCCAGGCTCAGACACTTGAAACTTACTAGGTGTGTGCGACCCTGGGCAAGTTACTTAACCCTCATTGCCCTGCAGAAAAAAAAAAAAGTTAGTGGAGACCAGAGAAAATGTCTAATCTTTCATCTTTATAAGCATGTGACCAGAAATTCATTCAAATCTTTAAAAATCATAACTTCACCTTTTACCTCCCAAATAGCTAGAAGAAACAAAGCTAGAGTATAGATATTTGGATATGTAATTTCTTTCATGAAAGCAATTTTAAAATTTAGTACTTCTTAATATTCAGGGAAGTAATATTTCTTCTCTCAAGTAATTTATTTAAAATGTACTAATTTGCTCTAGTTTATAGAACTGCTTTCCCTTTGGGATTTAGAGAAAATAAATAAGTGTATCGGTTTGTCCAAAACATCAAAATGGGAGAATGTAATAACTGGGAACTATGAATGATATTCTGTCATTTAGTATACCAGTATAAAGGACCATTTTAATAAAAGAAAGAAACCCACAGTCCAAAGTGTATTACTGTGGTTTGTGACAATAATAATAAATTTAATGCATATTTTGCTGAGATTGATAAGCAGAACAAATCATCATGGATATATTCCAATGACTAATTATTGTTCAGGGAACCACAAAAATTACATATGAAACATCTGCATCCTAAAGCAAATTGAAAACTCATCAAATAAATATAGTAAAAATGTTCCAAAATAAAGGCACTAATTTGAAAACCAACAGCAAGGAATCTGATGGGACAACAAGGCCTTAGTTATCAGTTAAGTTTATTTGCAAAATAAAATTTTGGGTTAAAATTCAATCCCTCCCTATACTTTGCATAGCTTAAAACATAGAGGGATATAATCTTTGGCTCATAATATAAAATATTAAGCTATGTTTATTGGAGTATCTGATTTTCTTAGGAGCTCATATGAAACTGGATTTGGCAGGAAAATGTCCTTATATCTCTTTATCTCCTCCATTTCTGTACATTTTATTTATATGTGTGTATGTATACATATATATGACTTCTATTTTATATATACACTTCTATTATATATAATAGAAGTATGTATATGTAAAATAGAAGTCATATAATAGAAATATATATAAAGAATAGAAGTATATATAAAGAAGTCTTTACATATATGCTTCTATTCTTTATATATACTTCTATTATATGTATATATACACACACATGTATATACAAACATATATACATGTGCATGCATATACACATACATACATGTATATAACTACATATACACATACATACATACATACTTCTCTTTCCCAAATTACCTTTGTAAATTTAGACAAAACCCTAGAGTTCTCATATATTGGGTTTTGGGGGGGAAGTTTAGAGCTCACCTGCCCTACCCAGCACTTCTTTATGCAACACTGTCCCCACTAGAGCAAATAACCTGTACCAAAAGCTATTTAGTAGGCATAACATAGATTTGAAAGCATTGAATTGCAAAGAAAACTTTTACATATATGTGAAGAACAGACAACTTTCAAATCAAATCTACCTTCTATTCTTCCCAATAAAGCAAGTTTATGAAGAAGAAAATGATACCTGAAGTAGTTAGGAAAAAATCAGTCAACAAGATCCATTGCATTGTTTCCAGAACATGGTGTTCAGAACTGTGGAGAGTTGCAAAAGGAAGAATAGTTGCAGGAGGTCCCAGAGGCTCAAGGAAAACATCCACGATAAAGAACACTAGTCATGTCATTTACTTCAAGGTAAAAGACAAATTATGTAAGAAATTGCTCAAAGGGCTTGGAGAAATGGAGTGAATGGAGTCATCAAGGTGATCATAAGAATCATTTATGAAAGAAATTAATTTTGACACAAGACTAACAGAATGAAATCTGCTATAAATATAACAATAAAGAACTGAATTCTGGACCTGGGGGTGGGGTGGGTAAGAGGTGATAGCTGGGGCATTCATTATCTCCCTCTCCACTAAGAGACTCATATCAGTTCTAGTCCCATGAACACAGAATGAGTTCAAACTTATTTTTAAAATGGCTTAAACATGAGCAGTCTTTGGCTCACTGTCTAACTTTTTATCTCTGGAACATATAGCAAGCAGTGCTTCCTCCTAAGCTTCATTTAAGAGATTAGGGAACTCTTGTTGACTCTTGCTCTGTACACTATCACCCTGGAACTGAGGGGAAAATACTTAAAGCTTAGGTTCTTGCCAAATATAGGGGATCCCCAAAAGGAAAGTTTAAAAGGAAATGTACAATGTAGATTAGGTTTAAAATAGTTATTAATTTCCTCTATGCCAAGAAATATGAGACCTATTAACATAACCTGACAGAAAAAAATAAACAGTAGTAGTAGTGACATAATTACTATTACATTTTTATTAAAGTACAAGCCTGAAACATCAGAACATGAAGAAATTTTGGGGACATTTAGTGGATATTTTATGTGTAAGTCTGGTGCTAGATTTTTTGAGTAATCTCCCCATAGGTCTGTTGTTGAGGTGTTTCAGTTCTGTCCAAATCTTTGTGATTCCATTTGAGCTTTGCATGACAAAGATACTGATGTAGTTTGCCAATTCCTTCTCTAGCTCATTTTACAGATGAGGAGTTGAGGCAAACAGGGTTAAACGACTTGCCTAGAGTTACATATCTTGTAAGTTTCTAAGGCAAGGTTTGAACTCATAAGAATGAGTCTTCCAAATTCCAAGCCCATCACTCTATCCATTTTGCCACATGTCTCCCATTGGTCCATGTCTTCTGGAAAACTGGGGCAAAAGGTTTGTGATGATCCTCCAAATGGTCACCATTCTCTCTGAGGAAGTAACTCTTACTGTCAGTCAACTCTGGCTGAGAGACCCAGACACCTTTGAACTTTCAAACTCAAGAGATTGCCTCTAATGCTTAGTACATTTTTAGGGATTGCTATTTAGTTATATATGTGTAGGAAAGAAAATACATAGCAGAATAATTAGTCAAAGACCCAAGGTCCAGGATCAGCTTGCCTGGCTAAGTCCACATGGAAGTAACTTGATATTTCTGTCAATGTAAGGGAAGGGCCCTCGCCAGCCCCCAATGTTACAAAGCAGAACTACTTGCCACATATTTCAGACTTAAGGTAGACTGAGGAAAAATCTGCTCATGTTTATGTCCATGTTTAGCTGAGTAGCAGCCTGCCTTACTCCTGCTCTAATAGAGCAGCATGGAATATCATCCAAAGTTGCCTGCTTCATACCAATGTGCCAAGTCCTTTCAACATTATGTACCGTGTTTCTTTAGAAGTAGTCTTGGCATAGGATCAGCAGTCTATAGAGTTTGTTCTAATCAAAGCAGACCAGGGGACCTCCCCCCCCATTACACAAGAATATAAATATGGAATATGTGCAATCTTTAAAAGCAGATTAAGGCTGTCTTTAACAGTACTTATTTCAGCCCTTTAAGGATCTGTCATTTCATCAGAGTGGCTACTCCTAAACTAATCTTTGTCAAAACGTCACTGTTTTAGTAGAGGGTCTTGGTCAGTTGCTGTAGCTACAATTTTACCAACCTGAATTCATTGGCTTGAGAGTACAAAGAAAAAATTAAACAGTTCTTTCCCTCAAGGATCTTACAGTCTAGTGGATGGATGCAATACAAAACCAAATAAGAAAAAAAAAGAGAGGGAAGAAGAGAGACAGGGACAGGGGCAGAAAGATAATATGCCAGTATATGATGGAAGATATTTGGACATACTATAAACAGAGATTTTCATCTTAATCATTCTGTGACATTTGGTAGTAAAGTGAAGAAACTGAGGCTCAAAGTGGCAAAGGTAATGTTCTGGTGATGTTTCTCACAACTTGCCTAGGCTGGTCTTTAGTCAATAGTCATATACTTCATACCCAGACCTGTTAGGGTTGTTGATACTTTTTAGCCCTCAATATTCAAAGTGAACATTTCCATGGCAAAGGGATACTTTATAGTAGACTTCCCACAATTATTTTCCCCCCCATTTTTTTTTTTGCAGGGCAATGAGGGTTAAATGACTCACCCAGGGTCACACAGCTAGTAAGTGTTGAACTCAGGTCCTCATAAATCCAGGGCCAGTACTTTACTCACTGCACCAGCTAGCTGCCCCTATAGTGGGCTTTCAATGGAATTATATATGGAAGGCGACCAATAAATGTTTAGTGAAATGAAACAATTAAAAATAATCATTTACACATTAGAAGTCAAGTTTGAAGATATGTTCTTCTATAAGAACTTGGGTAAAAACCAAACCTTGTCATAATATTCATACTTTATATCACTGGTAAATTTAATAATTACCTCAAGATTTAACTTGTTCTGTTCAGCTGCTGGTTTATTAAAATACCCCAGTGCCACATCAAAATAGATGATGCTGTTATGAAACAATGCAACTGTAACTGCAATCAAATGATCAGTGATCCAGGTACTCACTATTTCTCTGTTCAACTAGCACTTGTGTCTTTCAGTTCCATTTAGATTAGTGTCAAATCATAGAATCATAGATTGAGAAGTGAAGGGATTTAAATATTCTAAAGATTATCTAGTTTAGTTATTTCATCTTAGAAATGACACATTGGTGGTATGCTGGAGCCAGCTCAAAACTTTCCTTAGAGCTGGTTATTGAATTATTAAATTGTTAAATTTTTGTTTTCATCTCAGAAATTGGCAAAAAAGCTATAAATTCTGACTAGACTTATTGTTTTGTTGATTGTCTAGACTTAAAAGAAGGTTATAGAAAAATGTTAACACTGCAGATTAAACATCAAAATTATGTCATGCATACATTTTCCCCTGGAGAGTTGATTGTTAAACATTTATTAGCACTACCCAGGAAATGAAAAACAAAACAGTAGCCCAGAGTGTAAAATTAATTGCTCATTATATCATACCTAGTGGTAAGCCACAGATAGGATTCAAACATGGACCTTGGTTCCGCCATACTGAATAGGATCTTTCTATTTGGTGTTAATAGATTGAACTTCTGGAAAAGAAGATATTGGAAATGAATTCTCTAAGAAAAAAAAGTCATTGATTAAGTGATTCTTTTTTTACCCATTTTGTTATTTTGTAGACAGAGCCTTGAGAATTATTCTCATCAGTCCTTCCAATACTCTCTTTTATTTCTCACTAATTTCCTAGATATTTGGAATTACGTGGAAGGATTTAATAACATCTATTAATTAATAAATACAATGATTTATTTATTAAGCACCTATGGCATCCAAGCACTATGCTAGACACCAGGGATGCAGACAGAAAATGAGAGGAGCTTACATTCTATTAGGAAAGCAATGTTATAGATGCAAATATAGCATCTCACTTAGAGATGCATAATGGAGGTCCCTCCCCTTCTTCCCTTGAAAGGAGGCACAGGTATCCTCTGACTGCTTTCTATGTTCCATGATGACACATTTCATTAGATGCTGAGACAGAACCCTGTGGATATATTTGATAGTCAATATGTATATCTCAAGCCTCTCCTCTTGCTCTCTCATTCCACACATAACATAACACACACACACACACACACATACACACACACACACATACACACAATCTCTCATCTCTCTAATTCTTAATCCCTCAAATATAAAGAGGAGGAGGAGGAGAATGAGGAAGAAGAAAAGAAAGAGGAAGTGGAGGAGGAAGAGAAGGAGGAAAAGGAAGAACAAGAACAATAACAAGATTATTTCTCAGAATCTGATTTGGAGGCATGTAGAATAGGAGCACATGAAGCCTAACTAATTTTCTTATCAAGAAGACAGGCAATCTGAGAACAATGAAGCCAGAGGAATCTGTTTGGGTAGGTAAAGGACAGAGGTTGACAAATATTGTCAGTCCCTATGGCCTTAACCTCCTGGTCCATTGTTAGCTAATTTGCTGAATAGAAATGTTGCTATTTGCTATATAGAAATAATATGCATAAATATATATTTAAAATTAAATAAATATGGTCATTTCTAGTGGAGAATAATAGCACTTGGAGAAATCAACAAATCATATAGGATGTGACATTTGAGCTAAGCTTTGGATAAAACCAGGGATTCTAAGAGACAGTGCATTCCACGTTTTGGGGCTAGCCAATTCAAAGTCACTGAGATGGGGAAAAGGCTATTGTGTGTGAAGAACAGCAAGTAAGCTAATGTGGTTGGATTGAATAATGCTAAAAATAGAATAATGCATATGATAGATGGAAAGGTAGCCTGGAGTCATGTTGTGAACACTTCTAAATTCCAATGAGAGGATTTTATTTGGTTCCACAGTCAAATAAGGAGCCACTGGAACTTCTTGAGAAGTAGTGTTATTAGATCTGCAATATAAACAATAGTTGGATGAGTATAATTTCAATTTATATAGCGATATACATATTTTTCAAAATTTTTTTTTCTCACAGTAGTCCTGTAAACTTGCTAGTTCAAGACTTATACCCATTTTATAGATAAGGAAATTAAGGTCCAGAAAAAGTTAACAGTTTATATATGGTCAAACTGCAGACCCAAGACTCAAACTCAATTCTTACCCAAGGGTCATGGCTCTTTCCATACCAGATTCTGCCTCTATTATGAAAAGTATAAGCTTTAGGCAGTGCTGAGGAGTGAACAAGTACTCTGTAAAGAGTAAGATTCATGCAAAGTATGACTCATACCCAGGAAATGTCGTGCATTTCTCCACTGAGCATGGCAAGGTATCTGAGTACACTTCTAATTGTTAAAGAAAAATACCATCATTATCATCATAAAAACTTATGACAATTTACACTAATAAAATTGATAACATCTAGAATTTATATAGTGCCTTAAAAGGTAATTTACAAATGTTCACTCATTTTAACTTTAAAATGTTCTTGGGAGGTAGGTGCTATTATTATCCTCATTTTACAGACAAAGAAACTGAGGCAGACAGTGGCTTAGTGATTTGCCCATGGTCACATAGTCAATAAATTTCTGAGATCAAATTTGAATTCAGGTCTCCTGACTCCTGACTCCAGGCTCAACACTCTATTCACTAATATCTAGCTGCTATGAATATCACTTTTAATATTTTATATGAGAACCTTCCAATGGCCACAGATACTTTTGAATTTCCATTGTAATTGGCATTTAGGATGTGGGTGTCCCTTTCCCCTTCTCCAATGAAACTTGTGAATGAATGCTTCAGCTATCCCATTCTGTTATTCCAAATAGGACAATGGAGCGTCATTTGTTCCAATAAACTGCTGGCAATTATGACTGACAAGTAGATTAGAGTAAGCCAGAAAACAGAAACAACTAATGGCTATCTGATTGCTGTTAATGGATCTGAATATGTGGTTTGCTTGGTACATGAAATCCCAGTATTATCAGAATAAACCAGGGGCCTTTGGTTCACAAGAAGTCCTTCATAAATGTTGTCATTTTCTTCTATGATGCCTGGAAGGCACAGGGCATCTTTTCAACAAAAATCTCTCTATGTAATATGAAATGTCATATAATAAAAATAATGAAGTGCTCTGGTGTCTCTGAAGCATCAGGTCACTTAGCAGGGAAAAAAAAAAAACTGGGGAAGCAATAAGCACAAGATGGAAATTGCCTTGTTACAAAGGTCAGCATTTTCTTTGTCACTCTCATTTTTAATTGCTCTGCTTTCATAAAAATGAAGTTGATTTGTATCAAAGCCATAATCACCCCGCAAAGAGAAGAGTAAGGTGATACACAAGAGGTTGGTTGCAGTTCATGTGATGCATTGCTTACTGTAAGCATATTTAATTTGGTTAACTTTCTGTTTTTCCATCATTTACCTATGTAGCTCTCTCTTTCTGAAGTCAGTATTCAAAAGATCAGTAACACTTAATCATGAAGCATCTTCATTTTAACTTCCTCAAATCATGATCTAGTCATTATTAAGAGTTTTCCAGGATCAAAGTTTGGCATTTCTAATAGCCTTGGAGAAGCCTCTATATTTCTAATGTAATAGAAGAGTTTATTAAATTTTACTTGCATGTATTTAGGAAAGGGGAAAAAAGGAGGGTAATAAGGTACATGACCTACAAAGATAAGGAAAAAAATAATTTCCAAGGAGACTGGTAGGAAAAAAAAAAGAACAGTTATTGTTCTCCACAGAAAAGCTCAATTTCATATATTACTTTGTGATTGTAAATATTATTTTCTTCTAGAGTTCCCGTGAGGTAAATATGTGGATTATCAACCTATCATTACTACCAACTGCATTTCTACATATGAGAAAACTGAGGCACAGAATAGCAAGTACTTTTTTCACTAAGAAAGTTAAAAGTGTCAAAGTTCAGCTTCAAACCCAGGCCTTATAAATCTTTCTACTTCATATACCTTCTTCTATAAATAAGAAATTGTGAGTACTATTCCTCTTAGATGGGCACATATACCAGGCAAAAATAATAAAAATAATATTTTCTCTAACTGGGTCTATGTCTGCCTGAAATTCAGATTTGAAACTATGAAAGGGCCATTGGGTCTTTGTCTCAGGAGAAGGACAGAAAATTTGGAGGGTCCTGGGTGTACTTTTTTTCCCCCTTCCCTGCCATGTCCCTAATAATGACAGGAGAAACAACAGCAACTCCTTCCCAGAAATATTGTATTTCATTCCCTGTTCACTTCATGGAGCAGCAATGGGAGCTTCATCGTGAAGATTCTTCCTCCAGCTTCAGCAACTGAGAAACTTTGTAGGGTTCTAGGACTCATGTTTTACCTACATTCCATAGATAACACTTTCCAATACAGTATTTTTTTAAGTGAGGCAATTGGGGTTAAGTGACTTGCCCAGGATCACACAGCTAGTAATTGTTAAGTGTCTGAGGCCGGATTTGAACTCAGGTACTCCTGACTCCAGGGCTGGTGCTCTATCCACTGTGCAACCTAGCTGCCCTTCCAATACAGTATTGAATAAAAGTTAGTCATAGCCCTGCTGAAAGGAATAGTCATTACTAACAAACAAGTAAGAAATTTAACTGGCTACATGAAAAAAGGGGCAAAAATGGCCTAGTTCCTTGGTGTGGGCCTAAATAGATGGGGAAAGCAATTCAATTCAATAAACATACATTCTCAAAACTATACAAATAGAGGCCATTTCACTTTTTTACAACTAATTTTAGAGGCAATGTACTGTTGTCAATATTCAGGAACAAAAATAGCTACCAATAATTTTGGAATCTTTTTTTGAAAGATGGAAACATTTGGATCTAATACTAAGAAGGAGGAATTGGTTACTGAAGTAGAAACAACATGGATTTTGGAGCAAATAAATACCTTTATCAGAGAATGAAAGAGGAAAAAAAAAAGGAAATCTGGGCATAGTCTGACATGTACCTTAAATTTTGGGGGAAAAGAAAAACAAAATTGAGAGAAATGATATATTGATGATCCAGTGGTTTAATATTTCTGAGGGAAAGTCTGCCCAAATGTCATCATGAGATCAGAAAGTCTGAAAAGTCTGGGGGTGGTGGTGCAGAGCCAAGATGGCCCAGAAAAGGCAGTGTCTCTCTCCCCTGAATACTTCCAAATTCTCCTCCAAAAGCTTTAAATAATTCCTCAAAAAATTCTGGAGTGGCCAAACCTAGAAAAGGACAGACTGAAACAATTCTTCAGTCCAAGACAACTGGATAGGTTGGCAGGAAAGGTCTATTGCATTGGGGTGCATAGCTCAGGCAATGAATATAATGCAGTAAGCTAGCAGCAGGCCTCGGGAAAGACAGAATCAATGGCAACAGGGGATACCTCTGGAATTATTAAGACAGAGATGACAAGGGAATTGGATAACTCATCAGAAGGACGTTACAGGGGTCCTTTTCCTGGGACTGGATGAAGGGCTCTCTTGCATTGCACATAATGAGATTTGTGTCATACTCCTTAGTCTCAGTCTCAGGGCAAGGAAAAGCACTAGCACACCAGAGTTTCCACACCCAGGGGAACAGGGGCCTTGTTCACAGTTCCAAGGCAGAAAGGAGTATTTGTAGTCACTCACAGACCAGAGCACAGGTCTTGAGAAGAGTAAACACACCTCTACTTAGATCATACCACTTTGAAAGAACTGAAAGTTTACAGACTCCCTGAACTAATTGCACAAATAATGAATTTTGGGACAATGCCCCCTGTGGCCTAGGAGAAAAGCTCAATTTTAATATGTAGTTAAAAGTCAAGACATAGCAAGGAAAAATGAGCAAACAACAAAAAAAGGTCTCAAATCACAAACTCAGAAAAAAGAATACATACTCAAAACTGCTACATCCAAAGCCTCAAAGAAAAATGTGTGTTGGCCTTAGTCCAATATAGAATTGCTAGATGAAAATAAGAGAGGTAGAGGAAAAATTGGGGGAAAATTGGAGAGATGCAAGAAAGTCATGAAAAAAAGAGTTAATAGCTTGCTGAAGAAGGCACAAAAAATACTGAAGAAAATAACATCTTAAAAACAGAATATGCCAAATGATAAATGGGGCATAAATATCCAAGGAAGAGAAGAAGACCTTAAAAAGGATAATTAACCAAATGGAAAAAGATATACAAGATTTCCCTGAAGATAAGAATTCCTTAAAAAGAAGAATTGTTCATATGGAATATATACACACACATCCATACATAAACACACATGGACAAACAACTATATACACAAAATTATATATACAAAAATACACGGAAGAAAAGAATTCCTTAAAGAGAAAAACTGATCAAGCAAAAAAAAAAATGGTACAAAAGAGTGCTGAAGAAAATAATTCCTTAAAAATTAAAATTAGTAAAATAAAAGCTAATGACTCCATGAGACATTAAGAACCAATAAAATAAATTCAAGAGAATGAAAAAACAGAAGAAAATGTGAAATATTTCACTGGAAAGAAAATTTATCTGGAAAATAGTTTGAGAAGAAATAATTTGATAATTATTGGACTACCTGAACACCATAGTAAAAAAAGAACCTAGTCATCATCTCTGCAGAAATTATCAAAGAAAATTCTGCTGATATTCTAATATCTGAGGTCATATAGAAATGGAAAGAATCCAATGATCACCTCCTGCAAGACATTCCAAAATGGAAATCCTCAGGAATATTATAGCCAAATTCCAGAGCTCCCAGGTAAAGAGAAAGTATTTGAAGCCAGAATGAAAAAATGCAAATATCATGGAACCACAGTTAGGATAACACAAGACTTAGTAGCTTCTACATTAAGGGATCAGAGGGCTTAGAATTTGATATTCAAGAGGGTAAAGGAACTAGGAGTACAACCAAGAATCAGCTATCCAGCAAAAAATGTATATTTTAATCCATCAGGGGAAAATGGATATTCAGTGAAATAGAGCACTTTCAAGCATTCTTGATGAAAAGACCAGTGCTGAATATATTAAAAAAAATAACTTTCAGGGGCAGCTAGGTGGCACAGTGGATAGAACACTGGCCCTGGAGTCAGGAGTTCCTGAATTCAATTGAGGCCTCAGACACTTAACACTAGCTGTGTGACCCTGGGCAAGTCACTTAACCCCAAATGCCTCACTAAAACAAAACAAAACAAAACAAAACAAAAAAACAAAGAAAAAAAAAAACAAAACCCTTTCAAATACCAGACTCAAGAGAAACATAAAAAGGTAAATAGGAAAGAGAAGTCATAAGGAATTCAATAAGGTTAAGATGTTTACATTACTACATGGAAAGATGATTCATGTCACTCCTAATATCTTTTCATTATTAGGTCATTTAGAAGGAGTATACATAGACAGAGGGCAAGGTTGTGAATTTAATATGATGAGATAATTATATAAAATGTAAGGAGTGAGAAAGAATAATGCACTGGGAAAAGAGGAAAGGGAGAGGTAGAAGAGGATAAATTATGGCCTGAAAAGAGGCACAAAAGAAAGTTCTTTTAATCTGGAGGGGAATTTGGGAGATATTGGAGGAGCACATGACCCTTCCTCTCACTGGGTTTGGCTCAAAAAGGGAGTAATAAATATGCTCGGTTGAATATAGAAATCTCTCTTAAGGGAAGGGAATGAGAAGAGGGAGGAGTGATAGAAGGTAGGACAGATTGGAGAAAGCCATAGTCAAAAGCAAAACACTTTTAGAATGGACTATGTAAAAGGAGAGGGAAAAAATAAAAACACAGAAAATAATATGGAGGGAAATACAGTTAATAATCCTAACTGTGGAAAAAATACAGCAAATTTCTCTGATAAAGACTTTATTTTTCAAATATGTAGAGAACTGAGTCAAATTTATAAAATATAAGAGCCATTCCCAAATTGATAAATGGTCATAGGATATCAACAGGCAATTTTCAGGCAAAGTAATCAAAACTATCTTTAGCCATATAAAAACATGCTTTAAAGAAGAATTGATTAGAGAAAACACAATAAAATAACTCTGAGGTACCACCCCATGATTGGCTAATATGGCAGAAAAGGAAAATGGGAAAGGTTGGAGGGGGTATGGGAAAAATTGAGATACTAATGCACTGTTGGTGGAGTTGTGAGCTTATATAACTATTCTGTAGAGCAACTTGGAACTATACCTAAAGGTCTATAAAACCACATATCACCTTTGACCCAGTAATACCACTATTAGGCCTGTATCACTAAGACAGAAAATACCAAAAGAGAAAGGACATATATGTACAAAAAATATTTATAGCAACTCTTTTGTAGTGACAAAGAAATGAAAATTCAGAGGATGACCATCAATTAGGAAATGATTGAACAAATTGTGGTTTATGATTGTGATGGAGAGAAGTATTCTTTAATAAAAACCTTGAGTTATGTGAACTGATGCTAAGTGAAATGAGCAGTAGCAGAAGAACATTGTACATAGTAACTTACCTATTCTCAGCAATACAATGATACAAGAAAATTTCAAAGGATTTAAAAGAAAAAGGTTGTTTATCTCCAAAGAAAGAACTGATGGAGTCTGAATGTAGATTGAATCATATTTTTTCTTTTCTTTATTTTTCTAGGTTTCTGTTGGGAGGGGTTGTATTTTCTTTCACATCATAACTAATATGGATTGTTTTTAAGAAAAAGGAATGAAATTCTGAAGATAGAAGGTAAAATGATACTGATAAAAAGAAAAATGTGTAGTAGTCTAAGGATACTGATGTGACTACCCAAAGAACCTAATGACTAAATAAAACTTTTTTTAAAAATTGGATACAAAAAAAGATGAAATAATGGAGGATGAATAAAAAAAATGTGAAGTAAGGTTCTATAAGAATATGTCAGGAGAACTAAAGCCCAGTATAACCAGAAGCTATTGATAATTGATAAACAGAGCATAAAGTTTTATTTTTTTTTCAATGCTATGCTTGGGGAATGATCAGGATCAAAAGAGAGATCAAAGAAAGGGTTAACGTCAGCTTTAATGAACTTGTCAGAATGACTATTCAATTTTCAACATGTACATTTTAGCAATTAGTATAAAACAAAACTTGATTTATTGTTTTGTTGTTTGTCTACATTTAAGAAAATGATGAGGGGCAGCTAGGTGGCACAGTGGATAGAGCACTGGTCCTGGAGTCAGGAGGACCTGAGTTCAAATCCAGTCTCAGACACTTAACAGTTAGTAGCTGTGTGACCCTGGGAAAGTCACTTAACCCCAATTGCCTCACTAAAAAAAAAAAAGAAAAAGAAAAGAAAAGAAAAAAAAAAAGAAAATGATGGAGCAACAGTTAATAATGCAGATTAAAATTAAAAGTGAGTCCTATTTTTTTTTTTGGAGAGCCAATTATTAAATATTTACTAGCATACCCCTGGATAGGCCTATAACTTAGAATGGATGATGTAATGATAAAAGATAACAGAGAGATGGTTGAATTATCAAATTTCTATTTTTCTTGTTTTCTTTCAAAAAGAGAATGATTTTAATTTGGATGGAAAGCACAAAAATAATTAACAAATAATAGAAATACATTATAAGTAAGATTACAATTGAACATTTACAGTAGCTTCTCTTCTTAAGCTCAAGTCATCAGTAGATCACAGCTAACTCTTGTGGCAAACTGACGTAGTCAGTTTACTGTTGACTTAACTGTTTATTGTTCTGGGGACTCAGGTGCAAAGCACTGATGAATTTGAAGATGCTGAGATTGTCCCTATTTTGAAGAATAGCAAATTGAAGCTTCACTAAGAATCCCATATTAAAAATTAGATCATAGTGCCATTTTAGATTATTCTCTTAAGTAATGGAGAAATGAAGCTGTATACAACTGTGAAAATACCAAAGTGTTTCTCCTTAGGAACATTCCTATTTAGATTAAGTCCAAATGGTTTATTATATGCATTTGAATGAGTATCTAAAACTTTGCAACACAAGATCAAGATGCAGAATGACTGGCTGCTTGAAGAAATTACAATGATAAATTAGGTTAAAGTTAAATGTGGGCAAATATAGCATAAAAACTGGAAGAAAATTACAAATGTAACATAATTAATAGATGAATCAATCCAAGAGTATTATTAGAGAAGGAAAAAATTAAAAATAGACTGCAAATATTCATTTTATCTACTTAAATAAGAGGCAAAATAGCACTTCCTTTAAATAGCATCATAACACCAATGAGGTTTTTTCTTATATTTGAATCTTGCATCTTTAATCACCATAAAAAAAGCAATTCAATTTTATTGAACACTTATTAAATCCCTACTATATGCAAGACACTATTTTGGGCATTTTCAGATACAAAGATGAATAAGATACAACTTGGTACTAACTTACAATACATACTAAAAGGGAATGATCAATTTTTTGGAGAGCATCTCCAAGCATAATGGAGAAGGTAGTTCTTCCTCTAGTATTCAACAAATTCCAGGGATTCTAATCAGGGATATGGTGGAACAGGCTCTAAATGGTTACAGCTGATTGCTAAATTTTCAGTGTGTACATTTACATTTGGATACAAATTAGGCCTTGGTTTATTGTTTGGTTAATTGTCCAGATTTAAGAAAGTGTTAATAATACAGTTAAAACATAAAAGTGTGTGCATACATTTTTTTCCTAGAGATCCCAGCTGTTAAACATTTACCAGCACACCCTTATTTTCTCCATAAACATTGCTTGAGCTCAGCAGGAGTGCAGTAAAAGGCTCAGGGAATGAAGTCATCAGCAAACAGGAGGCCTGATGACTACAGGCTAATAATAAAAATAACAACTACAACAATAATGATACCTAGTACTTACATAGTGCTTTAAGGCTTATGAAGTGCTTATATCCATTGTCTCATTCCAATGGCACAAAAACCCTTGATTCCAACAGAGGTAGGTAGTGGAAGAAAGATCATTTTAGGTATGTGTGTGTGTGTGTGTGTGTGTGTGTGTGTGAGAGAGAGAGAGAGAGAGAGAGAGAGAGAGAGAGAGAGAGAGAGAGAGAGAGAGAGAGAGAGAGAGAGAGAGAGAGAGAGAGAGAAAGAGAGAGTGAGAGAGAGAGAGAGACAGAGACAGAGACAGAGAGACAGAGACAGACAGAGACAGAGAGAAGGAGGAGAAGAAGGAAGAGAAGGAGGAGGAGGAGAAGAAGAAAGAATTTCATTGGAACCTTTTAAAAATATGTTTCACAGTTTGCTCTATCCTTAAACAAAAGTATCTCATCTATTGAAAAGAGAAGCCAAGAATTGAAGTTTTAGCTTTAACATATATTTGCTGTGTGGATTCAAATAAGCCATTTGATCACTTGGAATTTCTGTTTACTCTCTTATGACTATATTAAAATGAATTTTTGGTGATGACTTCTAGTGATGACTCATGCTCCTCATTGTTGTTGCTTGTCCTTAATTCCTTTTTTCTTTTCTTTTTTTTCAGGGCAATGAGGGTTAAGTGACTTGCCCAGGGTCACACAGCTAGTAAATGTCAAGTGTCTGAGACCAGATTTGAACTCAGGTCCTCCTGAATCTAGGGCAGGTGCTTTTTTCACTGAACCATCTAGCTGCCTGCTTGTCCTTCATTCTTGAAGAGGACCATGACATTGGGGTGATGTCATGACTTGCAATGATTTGGATTTAATTAAGGGAGGACTATGCAAGGTCACCAATCTTACTCTCTCCTCCAGAGTCATCTGGGTCCAGTGGCAGGATATGCATCAGGAAAACTGGAGATGTCCCCATATGTTTAAGGCATTTGGGGTAGTGACTTGCCCAGGGTCACACAGTTAGCAAATTTCTGAGGTAAGGTTTAAACTCAGGTCTTCTTGACTCCAGAGTCAATGCTTTATCCACTATGCCACCTAGCTCCACCCCCCCTGCCCCCACCATAGGGGCAAGGGTTTCTGAAAACTTTCTATATGTTCTTTACTTTAGAGTTATTAACAACTTCAACCTTCTGTTCCCAAGAAAGCCAGGACTGTGTTATAACCCCTAGGTATATTACAGTATAATAAAAAGGAAGACAGAGAAGTTCAGGGTGGGGAAGAATTTAAAAGGGGTGATGCTATTATTTTGAAAACGGTTTCCACTGAGTGGTCTAGACAAGGTTATCTCAGTGGTGTCTAGATGTATCACAAAAATAACTCTTTTACTGTTACATCTGTCATAATTACAGAAGGTGATAGGATAGTTTTAGTCAATTACTTTCTCAGAGATATGGCCCAAGATGTTCCAGAATGGCTTTAACAACACAGAATCTACTGTGACTAGAAAATTTGACCTGGGATATTACCAAGTGAGGGCTGGAGACATTACCAAAAAGATTCCCTGGAAAATAAAAACATACACAAGACACAGCATTTTACTGACAGCCCCCCTGTCAGTTAACCTACTCAGAAAGACCCTCAGAGACAGGGTTATATCAGAGACTATTACCAGAATTCCTAGAAAGTGCATCCCCAACTTTCCAATCCACAGGAGCTTCCTCAGGTCTGACACTTGCACTGAGGTCCAGAAAGTCTCCAAAAGCATGGAGGTTGCTTCCATCTAACTATCAACCAGCTGCCTTTCCTTTCAGACTTATAACTATATCACTATATCTATATTTGTGTGTGTGTGTGTGTGTGTGTGTGTGTGTTGCCTAGAGCAGGGGCATATATGTGCATTTGCACATGTTTGCACAAGTGTCAGGAAATACCTTTTCAGGTCGATTCAAGGTGAAAGCAAAGATTCCCAGACATCACTTTTAAGGAAGTTGCCACAAGAGTTGTGGTATGGCCAAGGATGGGTTATACTTGGCAGGAAGCTCACCAAAGTTGTAGCCCAAGGGACTGGTTGGGGCTGGGGGAAGGGGGGGTGGAAATAATGCTCACACCATATGGTAGTTTACTATTTGAGCCAATTATTTTTACTAACTAGGGACTAATCCCAGTCATTTTTACTTTGCTGTAAAACAGTATTATCAGGATTTAATTTTGGTGCCCTGGGGCAAAACTCCTTACTCTGCCCTAGTTTTGCCTCAACTTCTTACTCCTTAAATGACTCAGTTAACACTTCCTACATTTGCTAATTGAGCAGTGGCTTCATTACTTACAATGTATTTTATTGGTCCCCATTCAATGCTAGTATCTAGTCAACTGGGAACTAGGAAATCTAGCTATATCTCTTTATACATCATTATGAAGGAAAAGGGAAGAAGACTGCTAATTTTACTGAATTTGGGAGGCAACAATTCTGCTATACCCTGTCCTAATCAGGCCGCAGCTGGAGTACTGTGCTTATTTCTAGGTCTCACATTTTAGAAAGGCATTTGATAAGCTGGAGATCATTCTGAAATAGGGAATCAGGGTGGTGAAGGGACTTGAGAGCATGTCACATGTATACCAATTGAACTCAATCAGTCTGTCAGCAAGCAATTATTAAACATTTGTCATGTACAGATGCTGAATAAAGTATTGGAAATACAGAAAAAAGTGGGATAAATATCTAGTCTGGAGAAAAGATGTCTTATGGGAGACACGATATTGTCTTCAAGTATTTGAAGGGCTGTCATATACTGCACAACAGGGATCAAATTTATTCTCTTTGGCTCTAAAGAGCAAACTAGAACCAAAGAATGGAAGTTGGAAGGGGAAGGAGAAGGAGAATGGAAAAGAAGAGAGGCAGCACCTGTGGCCAATAGCCTATGAGGCCATGAGGCTTCCATAATCCTAAACTAGTAGATTTAGCAGGACTTGATTCCTAGTAATTTAGGTTGCTATTGCAGATTGAATTATATTTGAAGGAGAAGGAAGAAGACAAAGAGGAAAGAATGTCTGATGAGAGCACCTTATAGAGTGCTGGTTGGTAACACTGCAAGAGTATTTGGGGAGTGACTCTTCCCTTGTGTTCTTGTCTTATGTGTGTCCCTAGAGAATTCAACTATTTCAGGCCATGCAATAATGTTCCCAAAATCATGGGCACAGAGAACCTCAGAAGGGTTTTATGGTGATGAATGTATTTCCTAAGGTCAGAGAAAGCTACTTTCCTGAAAGTGTCATCTAATTCATACCTCATTCTCTCAGGCACACCTCTATCTGTGGTATTAGGATCTTTGCTATCAGAAGTCACAGAACCTTGTCACAAGTACCACTCAAATAAATACTTTAGTTTTTCAGTGTATTGTAGAATGTTCAGTATGAAAATACAAACTAAAAAAACCCACACTCCACATCCTCTGTTAATTGTTAAATAAATTGTAGTATGGATCCCCTGAATTTCAGGAGCTATTTCATTAGGTCAAAATGAAATACAAATATATGAAAAGTTTTAGGTGTGATTGAAATTAAAGAGTTTAAACAACCCTTGAAATATTCCTTGTGCTATGCAGATTTGGGATTACAAGGAACATGGAATCTCACAATCAAGTTGATATAATTTAAGGGTTCACTGAATAATATATAAACAATGCAGTTGTTCATTCAAAGAGTAATGATGCAAGAAGATATGGGCACATCTTCTTTCCACCTCACTGTCATCCAATGGGCTCCCATTTGTGTATGGGAATGATTCTGTATAAATAACAGCTCCCATAAAAATGGCTCTGTCCAAACAATAATGGCACAATGACTAGAGCTCTCAAACTCCAAGTGCTACGCAGGTTTTATATTTAGTTAGATAAAGAAAGCTGGAGCAACAGACACATGTCTCCCATGTCTCAAATACGGTACCTCTTCACTTTTCCCTATTCAAAATGCTAGTTTTTTGCAAATCTCATCTCAAGTCCCATTGCCAACATGAGGCCTTCCTGAACTCCTCAGTTCCTAGTTTCTTCATGAAATTATTTTTTATCATGTATAAACTATAGCAATCTCACAGTACAAGTCCTTTAGTGCTGATGTAGAGCACATCTCTCCTCATGGAACTAGTGAACCCATACACAGTTACAGGGAAGGTATTCCAATCCAAAATATTTAGTGGCTCCCTTGATTTATCCCCATTATAATTTATATTAACTTGTAGATGTATGTGCAATTTCCCCTAACATAATGTAAATTAATTGAGAGCAGGAGCTATTTTATTTTTGTCTTTTATCCCCATGCCTTGTAAAGTACTTGAACAACCAAAGATGGTTAATAAATGCTCAATGAATTAAATGGATGAAATACATTAATCTTGAATACTGTCAGATAAAACTAGAGAAACATAGAGGTTGGTAAAATTCTTTGGGATTCTGGGGCCATACTAATGGATATTCAACAGTTATAGAAACTATGTTCTTCGCATGTTGTCCCTTTTCCCCTCCCAGTGTGGTTGACCTTATAAGCCTGCATCTTTCTAGAAATATACTATGTGATCTTCAGGACATATCAATTCTTTAGGGAATATTGATCTAGTTCTGAGTTTAGGTTAGGAGATATTGTGGAAGACCTCACATATCATATCTTTGGGACAAAGGTCCCAAAGACTTTTTGTCTCTTCTTGAAGAAGGCAATATATTTCTGCAACTAGGCTAGTAGGTGCAGTATTTATATAAAAAGGAAGAACTGGACTTTGTTAAAATATAGTGGTCCAGCCTGGTATGCACATCATAAAGTAATATGGAGAAGCCATCGAGGTCATAAAGAAAAGAACAGAAATTATTGTGTCAAAAATAACAACAACAACAAAATTCAAGGAAGGTTCAAGGAGTAGGGATTACTATATAAGTAACCTTTAGTTTAGACAGGTAGGATTATAGCATCATATATTTCTAGCAATCTGGGAGACCAACCCCCTTGCCTTAAAAGGGAGGAGAACTAGCCTTAGGGTAGGTAAATTGATGAAGGCCACAGATGTGATAAGTAGAAATCCCAGGATCTGAAATCAGTTTATTTGACTGCACATTCAGCATTTTTTCCCAGTGCACCATGCTCTCTCCATAATAGTAATAGATAGTTAATATAAATTGGGTTAATCATGGGACCCCTTCTTATCTGCTGAATTGATCAACTTTTCTTGGAGCTGGACACATGCACTCTGGCTTTGAGGAAAGAGATGGGTATTCTGAATTAGTACTGTAGTATTTCTGCTTTAGGATAATACTGCAATCCCATCATTCAAGTCCTTCAGTGCTGAGTTAGAGCAGATTCCTCTCCCGAGAACAAGAAGTTCCATGTCTAGTACTAAGAAAGTGCTCCAATAAAACAGATTGGAGGGAAAGAGGGCTTACCTGATTATTCTCTTTAAAATGCAAAGTAATCAGAAGAAAGGACAAAAAGGAGAGAACAGTTATTACCCATATTTATTGAAATATTAAATGTTTTCATGAGTAATTCAAATGTGACAAAGAAGAATGCTAAACAGTGAAGCTGTTTATGGATTTGACCAACTTTTCACAGGAACCTTTAATAACAAGAGATATACAATCCAGAATATTTTAGTTTTGCCTTTACTGCCTGGATGAATGTATCAGGTGACTTCTTCAGGTCACCTCTGGATGTATGACACCATCTAATATGACTCTATGTTGATAGAAATAAAATCAAATAAATAAAATTTCATGTATTCATTTAATAGTACATGGTGCAATGCACTATGTGCTAGGTCCTAATGGAGATACAATGGTAAAGAAGACATATCCTGTCTTCAATAATGGTGTGATCTCAAAGGGGAGAGAAGTAAGGTATGTACTTAAATCAAAATAGTATTAAATAGAACATGACATAAATTATAAGTATAAACAGGTATCATGACAATTCTGAAAACAGGATCATCATTTGTGACTCAGGGAACAACAAAACTGTCAATTAAGGGTATGAGACAGGTGGAATGGCAGTGAAGGATGCAGTCTAGGGTCCCTGATAGCAGATATCCCTCTCCTCTACCCTCAATAGTAAACTCAGTCCTGATACAATCTAGTTCTTATCATGTTCTGCCATTCCTTTTTTTGAATCCTCAGGAATGCTCTTCTGTTCTGAAATAAAGTAGACATATCAATGGATTTAAAAGGTATTTACTAGCTATGTGACCTTGGGCAAGTGTTCACTTTTCTGAACCTTACTTTCCTTCTCTATAAAATAAAGTTAAATTAAGTGATCCCTAAATCACTTAAAACTTTAAGTTTATAATCTAAGATACTTTTCTCTTACATTCCTTACATTTTCTGGTACTCCCTGAAATTTAGTTTATCCTGAAGACACTTTATCTCTTGGCACTTTCTACAATGCTATTACTTCCTCAATCATGCTTCTTGACAGCCAGTTAGGAGGACTTTTATGCTCTTTGTTTCCCATTGCATTACTTTCAGACCCTCCCTCTGTTCCCATCTCTCTGTAAACATCTCTCCTCTTTTATAATTTATACTACCAATCCAGATCCTTGTTTATGTCCATTGTAAACCACCAGTTCACTCCCTTTTCTCCTCAATAAATTTAGTGTCTTGGATCAGTCTCCTCTACCTCAGCCTATCAAATAAAGCACAAAGAGAGACATCTTAGTGTAGTAGATAGAATACTGGACCTGGAATTGGGAAGACCTAGATTCTAATCCTGCTTCTGGCACATGAAAAAGATTATGAGGGGAAATCCACCCAACCTCTCTTAGATTCCGTTGACTTATTTGTAAAATGGGGATAAAATACCTCTTCCACCTACCAGCCATAGTTGCTGTGAGGATCAAATTAGACTTATTATATGTAAAAAATATGTAGATTCTAACATCTGTATTGTAAATGTCAGTTATTAATATTATTATTAATTTTTTGCAAGGCAATAAGGGTTAAGTGACTTGCCCAGGGTCACACAGCTAGTAAGTGTCAAGTGTTTGAGGCCGAATTTGAACTCAGGTCCTCCTGAATCCAGGGCCAGTGCTTTATCCACTGCGTGACCTAGCTGCCCCAAATGTCAGTTATTATTAATGCCTCAGATCCTGAGTTATTCAGCATACTCATACTTCTAGTCACCAGCTTACTTCCATCATAAACAGGCCTAGTCAAAGCTTAGATGCTTATATCCCTACAAGTACCAGAATTCCTTGTTATAATTCTGAATCTGCTGGTGGTAAATGAAGAATAGCTTTTCCAGTTGACATATAAGTTGCTTAGATTTGGAACAGAAGTTAGCATGTTTCGTTGTGACATTAGCATACTACTATGATATTTACATCTTTGATAATATATATAATGTTGAAAACTAAATGATGGGATTATGAGAGCCCACATTTAAGAAATTCTGAGAATGAGGTAGAAGATTCTATTGTGAAAAAGAATGGAAATAAAATCATATCTTTCATAAAGCTGCCAACACAACTTTTATTTTAGAATAATATTGTTACAAAATTATAGGCAAACTCCACCTTATAGTCTGTTCTCCTGTGATAAAGTTCTTCAGCCAATCCCAGGTGACCAGATAAGCTCAGTTCCATGGCCAAATGAAGTCTGCTTTCTTCATTTCTGTTGGTAAATAACACAGAGATGTAAAATACTCTATTCATGAAGTTTATTCATAATCATCTCCATTCACAAAGAAGCTTCAAATTAAGTGTTCTACTTAGCTACTTTTCTGGAACAAAGGGGGAAAAAGAATAAGAAAAGAAAAAAAGTGGTTCTTTTGGTTTTGTTTTTTACAACTTTAGCTTAATTTCTGCAACTCTCAAAGTTGTTTGGTTTGTTCCTCCAGTTTCTAGTTATAAAGAGGAACAAATGGCTCTTTTAGAGTCCAACCTCTGTCCATGAGAATTGTGATTTTGGTTACTTCTAAGACTAAAGTTTCATCATCATTAAATTAAGGGCATTGGACTAGATGCCCACCAAGTTATATTCCAGTTCTGATAGTTAATGAGCCTGTGAATAAGGACATTTGGATCCCAAATCTACGGACTGCTATTCTAATCAGTTACCCTTTCATTATTTCTCAATAGAACTAAAAATGTTAAACATACACTCCTCCTCTAACAGGATAAATTTCATTTTACCACCAGTGAAACAGTTTTCTTTTGAGAACTCATATCCATACTCATCTAACATTATCATCAGTAGCCATAGCATAACTAGAAATTAGAACATTCTGGGATGAAGAGCATTATTCACGCTTCCTAACCCCTTTCCCGGGTATCAATGAAATATCATTTTTCTTCAAGCAGTGGCTTCTCCTTTTCTCATCATTTCCCATCACTCCCTTTACCAGAAGCAAAATTCAAAATCATTCTGATCAACTTTGTGTGCTAGGTCTCCTCACCTTGTATGTGTTATTATTTCCATGCAGCCCAGCCCATTTCAGTCCCATTATAATTTCTAGCTTCCGGAAAGTAAAACGTTAAGGTTTTATAGTAAGAATTTTGCCTGCCTGTCAAATTACTTTCCATTTAGAACATTGTTGCTATGGAACTAACTGACCCCAGAGATGGTTTCACCTGAAGTTGTCCTTGTGCAGAACCAATTAATGACTTTAGAGATACACTTGCAATGGAAATGAGAATCAAGTACTTTCATAGTAGAATCACAGTAATAGTAAGAACACATTCTCAGAAAGGCTTTTTTCCTATCACTGAATAAGGAAAATTAAAAGAGCAGAAAAGAGAGGTTATTTATCATTTTTCTGAGGATGTGTATATATACACACACACACACACATATATGTATGTATACACACAACGTGCATCTATATTCTATGTAATATTTTGAACTATAGTTATTATTGAAACATTCTATTATATGTCATCATGCATAATGAATGCAAAATTAAATTAGAAATATATGGAAACCATTCATGTGATTTAGGAAATTTAGTCATTAAATTACTATTAATATGATCTTAAACCTAATTCAAAAAATAAAACATAACCTCATTTAACGGTAGAGATACTAATGGTCATATTGTCCTCTAGATAGTCGAATGTTTATTTCCAATAGAAAGTCTTTTCTCCCCAAACTTTAAACTAGAAGCGCGTGTCAAATATAGGTTAAAAACAAAATATGGCTTTATTTAAACATAAAGGAGCCAGGCCATGTGTTCAGCTAGATAATGGGATATTTATTTCCAGTATATAGCCTTTACATCTCAAAACTTCAAACTAGAAGCATTTGCGAAATCTAGTAATTGAAGTTACATAAAAAATGGGAAAAGAAATGTTTCTATACAAGGTTAAATTTTCCAAAATAATAGCAAAATGTTGAACTACCTAAAACTCACCCTAACTACCACAAGCCCACCCACATAGCCACCTTAAACAACTGAAAGGTTTGCATTTCTAGCTTTGATATTGTTGGCCCCTTGTCAGCACCCTCGAAGCAGTCTGAGCACCCTAGGTTCATAAAACTCTGAAAACAATGAATCAGCAAGCTTTGTAATGGGAGACAGAGAGAGAAGTAAGATGCTATGGTGTAGAATAAGTCAGGCCAGAGAGGCCTTCAACATTTGATTGAAGGAGTCAAGAAATCTGACTCTAGTCATCATCTTCTTTTATTTAAAAAATATTTATTTATTTTAATTTTAATTCCAGTCATCATCTTCTGATGGAATTTATAAAGGTTAGGAGCCAGGCTTGTATTCCATGGACTAAACTGTATTCATTAATTAATGCATAAAAAAATTTCCCCCCATGGGGATAACAAACTAGGAAGTTATTCAAGTGAAAAGATAAGAGACAATATCCAGAGTGGAACTGGTTGGGCATTGCCATTGAACCTATATTTGAGTTGAATAAAAGTGTGTCTCTTGTTTCTTCTTCATCTCCCCCGTGGGAATATACTTCAACATTCTACCCTTATTGGACATAAACAGACACTTTTTCATTTGTACCTTAGTCCATAGTCATATTAGAAAATTACTTTTTCTAAGGGGAGGTTGTATATTACAGACTGTTTTTATCCTAGGAGAATAAATGTATGGCTCCCTGGAGCATTTTATGTATCCAATGTGATAGGATGGACATAGAGTCAAAGGCAAAATATACTAGCCTTAGGAGGGGGAATGGTCATGTTAAGGGAAAATCATATTACTGGGTCCCTGAATCAAGATGTACCATAACTCATACTACCACACAATGGACACTTAAGTAATATATTTCTAGAAATCAGTAAAGTAGAAAAATTGCCCCTCCCTAAATGAGCAACAAAAATCAGACCAAACAAAAAACTAACAGGAAGAATACATGGGGTATGTCTATAAATTCACTAGTGGAAGAATGGGAAGGGGATGGGATACACTTTACAATTCTGGCAAGGGAATAATTTCTTAAACATTTAGAGATTAGTGGAGATTATACTTAAGTGGATCTGTAATATCATCAAATGGCATGTTCTCTATTTTAATGAAAATCACAACTCCTCCATTCTGTATAATTTTTGACAATGTCTTACTGTTAGTTGGTCAAAAGGGGTCCATCCAACCTGCTTGGGTCCTTTCTCACTTTCTCTTGGCATTTAGAAGCTACCAGTAGAGGATGTGTGTAATTTCAACTATGTAAAATTAAATACCTATTGCATGAATAAAAGTAATACTACTAGGATACAATGGAAAACCGTTAATGGTGTATGTGCATAGGGGCAGCTAGGTGGTACAGTGGATAAAGCACCGGTCCTGAATTCAGAAGGACCTAAGTTCAAATCTGGCCCCAGACATTTAACACTTATTAGCTGTGTGACCCTGGGCAAGTCATTTAACCTTCATGGCCTGCCCCCCCCAATAAAGGTGTATGTGTGGGTGTGGAAATATTTGTACAAAATCATTGTTAAAATTCAAATAGTTAAGCATTTAGGGAATTAAGATAAATGTAATAAAAATAGCTATTCCTCAATGGAGAAGTAGTCAAAGGATACAACCAAATAAAATTTGAAAAAAAGAGTCACAAACTATTAACAACCATGAAGAAAATTGCTTCAAATCACTAATAATAAGGGAAATGCAAATTAAAACTATTATATTTTCAATACATACACAGCAAATTATAAAGATTATAAAAATCAGAAACCATAAATATTTAATGGTGTGTGAGAATATTAGTGCTCTAGTATATGCTTGCTAGAATTCTGAATTCATCCAACCATTATTTTATAAAGAAATTTATGAAGAAATTTAGAATATTAGTCAATAAACTTGATATATTTTGATTAAGAAATCCTACTGATGGGTATATGTCATAAGGCAGTCAAAGATATAATGAAAGGTCCCACATATAAAAGAATATTCATAACAACACTTGTTGTGACAAAATCTGGGAGGAAAGTGGGTACACATCAATTGGGAATGCACAAAAAAACTGTAGCATATTACTGTAATGGAATGCACTCGAGTTGTAAAAATTTGTGAATGTAGAACTCCATCTGGGCTACTTTCCAGAGGATTTAGCTCATAAGCCCCAAGATTTCTTTATTCTTATCTTTCTTTCCATTGATTTTAGACTCAGATTTCTGATATTCCTTAAAAGAGAGGATAGTGGCTTTAACCACAATAGTAGTAGCTATTGAAACTAGAGTATAAAGTAATGAGTGACTGGGATCCTATGAAAAATGAAGAAACCATGCATATCCCTGTTCTTACCAATAAGATTATTAGAAAGAAGAATAAGATTATTAGAAAGAAGAATTGCAAATGTGGTGCTAATCCTGGAGCAGATATAGAGACCAGGAAATATGAGGAGAGAAGATCCCAAGTACTTATAACTCTTAGCTGTTGAGAATTCTGGTGAGCTGGTATGAGGGGGACATTTTAAGTCAGGTGTGTGTGTGTGTGTGTGTGTGTGAGAGAGAGAGAGAGAGAGAGAGAGAGAGAGAGAGAGAGAGAGAGAGAGAGAGAGAGAGAGATTGAGAGATTAAGAGAGAAAGAGGGAGATTAACAGAGACAGAGACATAGAGAGACAGAGAAAGATTAAGAGAGACAGAGGGAGATTAAGAGAGACACAGAGAGGGGGGCAGCTAGGTGGCACAGTGGATAGAGCACCAGCTCTGGATTCAGGAGTACCTGAGTTCAACTCTGACCTCAGATGCTTATCACTACCTGCCTCACTAAAAAAAGAGAGAGAGAGAGAGAGAGAGAGAGAGAGAGAGAGAGAGAGAGAGAGAGAGAGAGAGAGAGAGTCAGAGAGACAGAGAGACAGAGACAGAGAGACAGAGAGAAGGCCTCTTTGGCAGTCTGGTGAAGCCTATGAACTAGTTCTCAAAACCATGTTCCTTACATACATTGTTTTGTTTTGTTTTTGTGGGGTAATGAGGGTTAAGTGACTTGCCCAGGGTCACACAGCTAGTAAGTGTAAAGTGTCTGAGGCCGCATTTGAACTCAGGTACTCCTGAATCCAGGGCTGGTGCTTTATCCACTGTGCCATCTAGCTGCCCCTCTTACATACATTGTTAATTGAAGGAAATGACAAAATTCTGGTAGGCATTGAGAAAATAAGTTGTATTTTTTTCCCCATCAAATTCACAGATGCCCTGAAATCTATCATTGGTAACATAAAATTCCTCAAGTGTTAGAGAAAATGGAAGCCATGAGGAGTCTTTATGTGCTTTTCCCTCAGTGGGAAAAAAATACATGTGGTCCCATGTTGCATGTTTTAGAGACAATATTGTGAAATAGGAGTTTGTGCTGCTCATTTATAATTGGTAAAAAGTATGTCTTCAAGGTTAATTTGGATAAAACTGTAGCTGGACAGTGTTAAAACACTGAAAATAGGCATAATGTGAGTTTTATGCCACTGTGCTCATTAAGTTCTGTGAGCTAAACGGGGCCAAGCTTGATTGGTTTTTGGATGGGACACAGTCAAAAGAAACTTAGACTCATTTGATAGCATTTCCCCAAATACTAAAATGCCCCAGGGACAGTAGATACAATGTTACTAAATAAGCTGCCTTGCAGATGATTTCCACAACCCAAATATGATCTCTTGTGGTCATTAAAAACCATATCCCACTTCTCATAAGAATGCAGGTTTTCCTCCTTGACTAATTCTAATGAGGATAATTAAATTCTGCATATCTAAATTCTCTCTCTGGGCTCAGTTGGCAAAGTCATTCATTTTCTCATATTTATTAGCATTTGGTAATCTGAAACTCTGGTTGCCTTTCACCATAGAGCTAAGTACATGTCAGTAGTATGTGAAGTGACAGGCCCTGGGCCTCACTTTGAAAAATGCTTCCAGGTTTATTCTTTTGCGATCTAGTCTTATGGATTATCATATTTAATATGATTACCTTGTGCTGCTTTTCTGGACACTGGAATGAGAGAATGTATAATATCATGTATTTACCATATCTTGTGAGTATAATAATCAGCCAAAGTAGCAACACTGTAAATCTTTTATGACCAGCATATGTATATTTAATATCACTAGAATAAATCGTATGAAAAAACCACAACAAATATGAATCATCTCCCTAAGGATTCAATGTTATTAATCTATTTTTCATTTTATTTTCCTCCATAGTAGTTTTTCTCCTCAGCTTCGCCCCCTCTCTAACCTCTCTCCCACCTTTAGTAACACAACTGGTGTAGTATCCCGACCTCAGTGGCCAGCATCTTTGCTTTTTCTTTCATATCAATGAGGCAGATTTCAAGAAGGAAGCTGCTGGCCTTTCTCTGTAGGTTTCCTCTCATCTCCATTTAAACTGGCCAACTGCCATTTCCCAAATAATTAAATAAATAAAGTAAATGAGGAGGGAGAGGGGGGACAGCTTGTACCTGAGCAAACTGGTTCCTTTTTCACGGCTTCTTGTCTGTCACTAAGCCTATCGCTCCCATATGCCAATATCAAGGTTTGATTGCCTCTGTGCCTACCTCAAAACCCTTTGCATTATTGGAATGCAGCTTCTGTCTGTGAAAGTTCTATTATTGCTAAATTAATTGACCAGGTGCATCTCATTAAGATGATTGGCAGGTAGATCAGGCAGCCCAGAGGAATATGTGGTGAATGGAAAGGCCAGCTAATGAAAGGGAAGGATAGGAAAGTCTCCAGGCTGTTTAAATACCCTCCCCCCACCCCATACAAACACACATTTTTATCCACAGGATGATGTGGTTGAGCATTCAGTGTTATTGATGTGAGATGTACAGTGAAATAAAAGGTTCACTAAGTAGCATGACTATTTGTTAACTGACTTGTTTATGAAAGGTATAAAAATAAAATTAAATGAAAGGTTTAAGGTTACACCTGCTCTTTTCTCCAATGAGTATAAATCCCAAATACAGCTTTGCATCCCCAAGTGATGATTCTTGCATCACAGAACTCCATGAAATTGATGTGTTTTATGCTTATATACCTCATAAGTCTATGCACTGTCTACTTCTGAGTCCATTTTTGTTTGAGTTTCATTTTCATCCAAATCACAGGTTAAAGGGATCCTTCAGAAGCATTTTCATTATACTCCTAAGTTGCTAGGAGGGTTAATGAAGTTCAAAATTTTACTATCAGTCTCAAAATGGAAAAAAATATAAAAGGAACAAAACAAACAACTATGATGACTTGTTTCATTTAGAAATCACTGAGTACAGACTGGAGATGGAACCATCAACATTATATAGACAAATAATTTTGGTAGAAAATTAATTTTATTCAAGTCAGAAGGAGGGGGAAGGGAGGAAGAGAGAGAGAGAGAGAGAGAGAGAGAGAGAGAGAGAGAGAGAGAGAGAGAGAGAGAGAGTCAGTGTCAGTCTCCTGTGGTACCCTGGGATGAACTGGATAGGCTATGATTATTTATCTGGCTGCTGATACAGTTACTAATCCAAATGAGGTGGCTAGTTTTGGACTGCACTTTCCTGCCTCAATTCCTGGTTTCAAATCTTTTGGAGGTTCAGTATGGATTTAAGCCTTGAGTAGTCTCTTTCTCCTTTTTTTCATGATTCTTAACTGAGTCACTTATATCTACTTTTGAAGTCTTAAGAGGCTCAAGTATAACATTAGATGCAACTAGTTAGTATGTATGACGTTCTAGAATTGAGAGCAGGAAGACCTGAGTTCAAATTATGCTTCCAATGCTTGATAGCTGTGTAACCCTAGGCAAGTCACTTAACAGCTCCAATTCTCAGTTTCTTCAGCTTTAAAATGTGTTCTTAGGAGACTAAAATGAGATAATATTTATATAATAGTTTGATAAACTTACAGTACTATATAATTGCTAGCTTTCATTATTCTCATTATGTTGGCCATGGGACTTCTGCACAAATCTCTCACACTGGTACTCAAATATTGAATTAGCTTCTGTCACCAGCAGTAGAATAAGGGGGCAGCTAGGTGGCGCAGTGGATAGAGCACTGGCCCTGGATTCAGGAGGACCTGAGTTCAAATCCAACCTCAGACACTTAACACTTACTAGCTGTGTGACCCTGGGCAAGTCACTTAACCCTAGTTGACTCACGAAAAAAAAAGGTGGAATAAGATAAATGTGCGAAGAGTTTTAATTGACAAAGAATCATATATTTGGTTCTAGAATCAAGAGGAAGTCATTGGAGTTTATTGAAAAGGAGAATGCCATGGTCATATCTGTCCTTTAGGGGGGAATTTTATATATTTATATACATATACACATACATGCACACATATACATATACATACACACACACACACACACACACACACACACACACACACACACACACACACATATATATAAACAGATCTTTGGGGAATGAATGACAGAGTGGAGAGAATTGAGTTAGGGAGCACAATTAAGATTAATAGTCCAGGCAGAGGCAAAGAGAGACAGAACTAAGGTTATGCTAGGTAAAGTGCTATTGTGATTCAGAGAAAGGAAAGATTGTGAGTCAGGTATGCATTTATATAAGAGGTGTTATTCAAGTTGGAAATCTAATATCAGATGGGATTCCAATACAAAAAGTTGGAGACTTAGGGGCAGGCACACTATTTCTTTTTTATTATTATTATTCCATAAATTAACCCATTTATTGTTGGACTATGGGCTATAGATATTTGATGGGGAGAAGATTTTACTGGTCTTTTAATTCCTTCAGTCTTCTGATGGTAGATTTGACTGTAACTGCAGAGGTGGTATTGTAGGTCCATGCACCACCAGCTACCCACAGCTTGTCTCTTCATTTTGGTCTTGCCACAGAAGGAGCAGGTATACTTGGCATGCTGGCTAATTTCAATTTTCTTCACCATTTTTCTGAGGGATGCACCATAACGTGTTCCATATTTACCAACAATTCCAACCTTCTTAGTGTGTTTAGCCATGTTGCCAGTTGTGGTTCTGGAACTTGAAGAGTCAGCACACTATTTCAAATGGATAGAAGAGCCAAAGAAAAAAGCACACAGGAAGAAAGGTATGGGGTGTGTTTAAGGAATGGTGAATTGTCTAGTTGAGAGGGATAATGGATGAAGGGAAATATTTTACATCCACATCGACATAAAATTGAGCATCAATTCCCTTTCAAATAATTGGTAGATGGAATCCTCCTGCTTATGAGATATCTTATTAATTTCCTCTCAAAAATCACAGGTTTCATTCTGAGTTGAATGGAAATGAACCCTAGATAAGCTAGGGAATAGCTTATGATTGATGGACTATATCAGGGAAAGTTTTTTTTTGCTTAAGATGAATTGTTGTCATTCAAAGATAGACATTTCATCAAAGTGACCAATTCATCAAAATATCATCTGACAGATTTGTACTTGTGCCAAAATTAATGTGATTAATTAATTCATGACAGATGAAACGCTAACTATGCCATAGTTTTCAAGAAAATTACATCTTAGTCCTGAAACAAAAAAGGAAAATATTTTCCTTTCCCCTTCCCCAGATTTCTATCATTACCACATGAGGTTTTTATATCACTTATTTACTCACTCAGGATTTGTGATAATTGAAGTGTTTTATTCCAGATCCCCAAATTTTAATCTTGCTCTACTCCAGTCAAAATCTAATCAGATGCAGTGATTACAGTGATATAATCACATAAATATACACATAACACACACCTCACTGCATACATAACTATATTTTCCATCTCCAGAAATCATAAATTAAGAAGAGAAAGGTTAAAGAAGAAAGAAATGCATCCATGTTTCAGTGAACAGAAGTAAAAGGATAGAAGTGAGTTATAGATGTCATTACATATCATTCATGTTTAAAAGAACTTTTTGTAACATGAATATTCAAACTACAATACCTTGTTATAAATCAGCCATCGTCAAGTGAGAGATTTATCTTACTTGCCTGAATGATATCATAACTCATTGCTTTATAGGAGGAAAACTATAGAGCAAATTGCTAAATTCATTAAAAACTGATTTTTCACTGTCTAGAAAAAGACCAGATGATTGAAGAATAGTAAACCACCTAATAGTTAATTCTTATGCATAGAAACTACCTTAATGGCTCTTTCCAGATGAGATATTTCTTTTTCAGTTACCAAGGTAGAAAGATGGTCTGTTCAGCTTAAGAATTTTATATCGAGTCCATGTTAAGAAATATTTTAGGAAAAATTCATTGGTTCTTCTCTAACCTATTTTTTGCATACACAAAAAGTTAAATTCAGAGTGAATGGTTTTGGGGCACTTGCTAAACCACTGAGAACTTATAAGAGAACAGTTTCTCCTTCAGGTATGGGGATTCATAATCATGATAATCAGGTTCATTGTGTCTCTGGTCCTCTGGCCTTTTGATTCAAGAATACCATATAAATTTCTAGAGTTGCAAGGAAAGAGTAGAAGAGCTGAAGACTAGGTCCTATGTATTACTTCAAAGAATGAGTGAAATTCCAACTATGACTAAATTCTCCCTTAGTTTACATATTTCAAAATGGCACGTGAATCACTATGAAAGTTGTCCATACAGCAAGTTGAAAATTTATTAGCTAGATCTGTCTCCTAGAATTGCTTCCTTTTATGTATACTTACAGAAAAGCTTAAAAGTAGACTTTGGATTAAAAGAGAGAAAGAGAGAGACAGAGAGACAACCATAGCCTGGGTGATACTGCGTCAAACACCTTCCTTTCAGAATAACATTTTTAATACACTGGAACCAAACCCTACAGTAATGTAGCAAAATTCTGATGATACAACATCGGACATGGTGTGCCTATAGGGGGTGGAGCTTAAAATTACTAATCCGTAGGCATTCCGTGCAAATTCTTGACTTGCCATTTTAAAAATCCATAGAATAGTAAATGCTATGAATAAAACTCCTCATCTTAATTTTCTCAGTATTAGAAGGTTCTAATTTGGTGAACTATCAACATTCTGAATTTGGGGCCTAAGAGATGCCCCAAGAATGAGTGACCTGGCTGGAGGATTAATTTGGGGATCAAATGAGAGGATGCATATTAAAGTGCTTTTCTGAACTTAAACTATAAAAACTCATGCTTTCAACCTAGAATCTATGATCTTTTTGTTCCAGCCTTCCTTTGCTTTCATTATAGTTAGGGGGAAGAAACAAGAGTACACAAAACCTACTTTGGAGGAAGTAGTGTCCTGTTGTTGACAAAAAGCACCTCCTCATCCTTCCACTTTCCTAAATCCAGGGTCATAGGTTCAAGAAAAGCTGCTGCAGCTTTTTTTGGTCCTACAACCCCTCTCTTCCTAAGAATTATTCATTCTCAGGTGCTAAACAATATTTCATAGTGAATGCCTTAACTCTTCTCAGGAATACAATGATCCAAAATGATTGTAAAAGACTCATGACAGAAAATGCTATCCACATCCAGAGGAGGGAAAAAAACAAAACTCATAGAGTCTAAATTCATATTGAAGCATACTATCTTCACATTCTTGTGTGTGTGTTTTCCTTTTTGTGTGTTTCTTCTTGCACAACATGACTACTATGGAAACGTTTTACATGATTGAAAATAATACATCAAAGTGCTTATCATTTTCAGGAGCGGGAAAGAAAGGGAGGGAGGGAGAAAAGTTTGGAACTCAAATGTTAATAACTGAATGTAAAAAATGGTTTATACATGTAATTGGAAAAAAACAAAATATATGTTTTCATGGTAATAAATTTATTTATTTATAATTTTCCCCAAGTTACATGTAAAAAACCCTAATTTTCACATTGATTTAAAAAAAAAAACTTTGTGTTCCAAATTCTCTTCCTCCCTCCCTTCCCACCCCTTCCTAAGAAATCAAGTAATTCAATATAAGTTACAAATGTGCAGTCATGCAAAACATCTCCACATTAGTCAGGTTGTAAAAGAAAACAGACAAAATAATTTTAGAAAGAGGAACTAATAAAAATATACTTCAATCTGTATTCAGATAACATCAGTTCTTTTTCTGTGGGTGAACTGCATTTTTCAGAAGTCCTTCTGAAAACATCCTGCTCATCATTTCTTTCACAGTTACTATTGCTAAACAATAAAATATTATTTAAAAAAACCACAACAATCCTTCATAGCAAACCCACTATGAGTGCCCCTATGCACTGGTTCCTGGGAATTTCATAGACCAGTTCCTGCACCACCCTAATCACTATTCCCATCACCACTTTATAATGATAACTTCTTTCCCTATTTCCACCTCTCATGGAACTACCTTATTTCAAATAAAGAAAAGAAAAAAGTTTTGTCTTGGATATATCAACAAGCATTTTGATATTTGTAGACTCAGCTCCTTGTCTCCCATATAACATAATAAAAACTGAAAGCCAGAGTACTCAGAGTTTCAATATATTTTCTTTCAAGGAGTGCTAGGAAGTATGGTCCATAAGTACAATAGCCATAGGCAACTTAAGTCAGCTACCTTTTTCCCTTTCAATGTTTATTACTAATCAATTCCAACATCTTCATACTTTGGTGAGACATTTCTTCTTGAGCATCTAATCATTCAAGTTCATCATGATAAAGACAGCATATCTCTCTTCTTTCTATAGTGTTGGTTCATTATCAAGGGCAGAGAGGGCAACCAGGTTTGAGTAGTTGGTATTAACAGATTTGATCTTGGGATTTAAAAAAATGGATGTGACTACTTGTTATTCCTTCGTTTCCACCTCATCATCTTCTAATTAGTGATGCACATGTATAGGAATGAGAGAGCAAGGGAGGGAGGCAGAGGAAAGAGAATTAGAGTTTTATTTCCCTACACTAAGAATAGGTTCAAATCTCATAATACAAGCATACATGCATACATACATGAATACATAAATACTAGAAGCTTTGGAGCACATCTGTATCACCTTAACATGGAGGCAACCTTATTTCTGAGTGAAGACATTCCGAATTCCCCTACAGTGTGGATGGAAGTAGTCTCTTGATTGGCTTCATAGCCAAAAGAGACTTTATCTTTAAAAAGTGCCAAACTGGGATAATCATTCTTTCCTCTCCTTCAATCCAGTAGTGTCCAAAGAGAGTAAAGACCATGTTCAATCAGAGTGCAGGCACCATGAACTGACTTGGTGGGAGGAAAGTTTTTTCCCCTTTTTCATTGTGGCCCTAAGAAATATACTTGAAGCTGGGGGTTGTGTTTCAGTTTGTTTCATTTATCCTTTTAGATCCTAGGTATAAGTGGTGAATTCACCACTGGATCTGAAATTTTGAGCTATGTTGATCTTAGAGGAATGATTCTAGGGTAGATCTGAAACCAACCAGCCTGGCAGGAAGCTCCAAGAAGCCAGAATGCCTGGTATTCAATCACAAGGGGAGTTTGGAACTTGGAACTTGGAACTGTGATATGTTTATTTCTCTTATTATTATCTAAACTATCTTGTGCTTTAACTACATTTTTTTGCAGGCCAATGAGGGTTAAATGACTTGACCAGGGTCACACTTCTAGTTAGAGTCAAGGGTCTGAGGCCAGATTTGAACTCAAGTCCTTCTGAATCCAGGACTGGTGCTTTATCCACTAGGCCACCTATGTATGTGATACAACATATAGTTTAGTCTCTGCTCTCATAGAGGTTATAACTGAAGAACCCAAGGCCAGTGCCCGCTGAGGCATAAGCTGCCTTTGGGACTGTGATATAAAGGAAGTGAACTAAACTATGAACCTAATCTCCTTCCCTTCATCAGAATATGATGTGGTCTAGTGAGTGGGGATTATGTTCCCACCTCCCCCCCCCAGATATTTGGGAACAGAAAGGTGTTTGTATGTTTCTTATTATACCTTTGAAGTAAAATCTAATCTGGATGCTAAGAGGAAAGAGAATTAAAGGTACACGTGCAATTTGTAGAATAATATATTTGGGGGCTGGTGTAAATGGCAAAGAACCTAGGTACCCTCAATCTTTTATGGGTAATGAAGGATCCTGGGTGAGGGGTTAAATGTAATGTGCCTAGCCTGCAGGGAGTGGGAGATAGGGTAATTAGTGTTACACATATAGAAGCAATTGAACAGCCCACTCAGAAATAAGTGGGGCTATCTTTTCTCATTTTCACATACTTCTTTTAGGTTCCTTTCTTTTATTCTATTTTTTCCCTTTTAAAGCTGCCCTTGATTTTAATTTTAATTTTAATCTACTTTACCTTTGTTGTCTGTCCTTCATTCTTGAAGAAGACCATGACATCGGGAGATAATATCATGACTTGCCATGAATTGGAATTAAGAGAGATAGCAAAGTCACCAGCTTCAATCTCTCCTCCGGAGCCATCTGGGTCCAATGGCAATATATACATCCAGATGACTGGTGATATCCCCCAGATGGCAATTGGGGTTAAGTGACTTGCCCAGGATCATACAGCTAGTAAGTAGTATTAAGTGGCTGAGGCTGGATTTGAACTCGAGTCCTCCTGACTCCAGGGCCAGTGCTCTGTCTACTGTGTCACCTTTACAAAAATTCTGAAGGAGGGGTCATATACAGAATGACTTGCCTCTGGACCCATATGCTATACAAATAATCTTGAGTATATGAAAAACACAGAATTCTATATCAGACTGTCTATACTGCCTCATATTTCCTTCTATCTAGAAGTGATTTCTCTCTCATTTGATTTAGAATACCACTTCACTCCCTTTCCATTGTATCTTCTACTATAATTATTTATACACATATTCCATATCCCCTTCTAGGTTATAACCTCTATGAGAGCAGAGACTAAACTGTATGTTGTATCACATACATAGTACTATATAGGAGATGCTCAATAAATATTTGTAGAATGAATGTTGAATGGAAAATGATGATAATTCAGTTCATGAGGCCCTAGAAATAGACCAAAATGATTCACTGAGAAAACATTTTGCAAAGCTTTTAAAGAGAAATAGACATAACAATAAGCTAGAAAATAAGATACCAGATATTTGCAGTACAGGTCATCTGTTTATGAAATATACTTCATGCATGCAGAAAAGCACCTATCAACCTTTCATCACACATGCCTAGAATATACTCCCTGTTCAGCTCCATCATTTAAAATGACTTGCTTCCTTTGAAGTTCAGCATAAGCAAAAGTTCAACTCAAGTCCCACCTTTGCCTTCATGACACCCTTGATTCCTACCCAACCCTAAATTCCCTTTTATTACTTAGTGTTGTAAAGAATTAATTGTTATTTGAGGTTTTTATGCCTTGGCGCGCACTGGCCTGGGGCTCCTCAAACCGCACAGTGCTCCACCCACTGGTTGTAGCCCTTGCCAGGGCTCTGGCACCTCATATCATCACCACTCGCTGACACCTACATGGGCCTGGCAAAATTATAATGATTGGAACCCTAGTGAGGGCAGTCATGTGACTGTCAGAGTGGCCATCCCATTGTCTGGGGCTGTGTGGGGTGTTTCTAGGTTTGGGGGAGGAGAATTGGGCATTCTAGGTGGAAGCTGGAAAGTGACAGGCGTTCTGCTGCATATTTTCAGCTGATTCCTGGGCGGTGGTATTTTTTCAGGTATTATAATTCCCCTTTCCCCATTTTATTTCCTTTCTCTTGATCCTACTGATCCTGTTTGTATGTGTGTGTGTATGTTTTTTAAGTTCATTATTGTTAAAATAAATCTTGTTCTGTTTTGAGGGAGGCTGCCATTCTCCTTCCTTGCCCCAATATTGCTGTGAGCCGCTTAGCTAGCACTCTCCAATTAAAAATTGGTCCCCACAGTGTATATATTTTTTTGTTTTTGTTTTTGGTTTTGGTGAAGCAATTGGGGTTAAGTGGCTTTCCCTGGGTCACACAGCTAGTAAGTGTTAAGTGTCTGAGGCCAAATTTGAACCCAGATCCTCCTGACTCCAGGGCCGGTGCTCTATCCACTGCGCCACCTAGCTGCCCCATTTAGTGTATATTTTTAATGTACTCACGTGAGTACATTTTGTTTCCCCTAATAGAATGTAAACTCATTGGAAGTAGGTGATTTTGCAATTGCTTCTCTATCTTCAGTACCTAGTGCAGTGCTTACTACATAGTCAATGCTTCATAAAAGCTTGTTGATTGATTTTCAGTCTCCTATATTTTATTCCCCTCCATGTTATTTATGATTCAGCGACACTGAATTTTTTGGCTATTTCTAGCACAAAATACTCCATCTCTACACCAACAGACAGACATGTCAGACACAAAGGCATACACAACACACACACACTTCACCTTTCTACCCCAAGTGCCAGAGCCTACTTTAGATCCAGACCCAATTGCTCCTGGATTAAAGGGAAAGGAAGGGAGAAGTGAGACAACCATAAGTCTCTACAGCTGATAAAATTCAGTGCAGTATTGGGCACATAAATAAGAGGTTTGGGTATAGAGTTGACAAGTAAGTCAATAAAGCCAGAGAAAGGGGAGCTGAAAAGGCCCAAACATCCATTAAATCTTAGATGATGTAGTAAATAGCTTAGAGTCAGAAAGATCTGAGTTCAAATCTGCCTCAAACATTTAATGCCTGCATGACCCTGAGCAAGAAATTTGATCTATTTCAGCTTCAGTTGTCCTATCTTTAAAATGGGGACAATTATGGGTACCTTCTTCAGAGGACTGTCATTTGGATTAAGTGAAAGGATATATGTAAAGTACTTTGCAAACCTTATGATGAATACACACATAAATGTTTATTATGTGTATTGTGTGTATGTGTATATACAGATACATATACATACTATGTGTATATATGTATATGTATAACTGAATTTTGCACGAGTACCTAAAGAAAGAAATAGAAAAGAGAGGGTGTTCCTAGAAAATCTAGATAAATATGCTATGGAATCATGTGGGTGACTTTTACCCTTGTTCCTCATCTCAAGAAATTAATTCTTCACAATTATTGAAAATGAAATGATCTTTTTAGCAAAATAAAGTATCATATTAGTAAATGGAAGCCTGAATTGCTACTTCCTGGCGTCTTTTTTCCAGTAACTAGAGAATGTCAGTCTATATCTGTCACTCAGTATTAAGCACACTTCAAGGAAAAAAAAATACATCTTAAATTTTGTTTAATAAGTCTTATACTAGGGCATCACATGGAGATGGATCAGTGATTACAGGGAAATTACAGCTCAAATCCTAAAAAAAAGAAAACTCCAATCCTTTGGGGTTAGCATATAAAGTAAAATTCCCTAAAACTCTGTTTAGAGTATTAAATACTTAATCTCAAGATTTAGCTATTATCTCCATGTAACAGACAGAAATATACCTTGGTAACCAGCCAAACCAAAGTCAAACTGTACCAGGGTCCTTTAGCTCCCAAAGTATGGGTCCCCCTTAAGCTGAAGAAAAATCTTTCCTCCACATCCACATTAGCACTTTGATTGGCTTCATGGCTGATTTAAGGTTAGTTGTCATGTACTTTGTGGTTGTTAGCTCATTTTTCAGTCTCTCTTGAGTAACTCTTGGTGATCCCATTTGCAGTTTTCTTGGCAAAGATACTGGAGTGGTTTACCAATTACTTGTCCAGCTCATTTTACAGGTGAGGAAACTGAGGTAAACAAGATTAAGTGATTTGCCCAGCGTCACACAGCTAGTAAGTATCTAAGCATCTGAGAACAGACTTGAATTCACAAAGATGAGTCTTCCTGACTCTAGGCCTGGTATTCTATCCACTATACCACCTGGCTACTCTTGACATGTACTGTAGAATCTTAAATTCCTTCTTAGAGAAGAAAAGAAATGGTTTATATATACCATCCCAACCAAGGCACAGCTGCTATCTATTATAAACTCCTTCCAGATAGATTTAGACTGGCCCTTTGCTTGGTTTCACTCTTTCTAAATGTAACTCTAAAGAACCTACTTGGTTCTAAGCTGCTTCGATGGTGACATTCTTTTGTTTTGTTTTGTGGGGCAATGAAGGTTAAGTGACTTGTCCAGTGTCACACAGCTATTAAGTGTCAAGTTTGTGAGGCTGGATTTGAACTCAGGTCCTCCTGAATCCAGGGCTGATGCTTTATCCACTATGCCACCTAGCTGCCCTCATGACATTCTTTAAGTGAAAAAATTTTCAAATAAATGGTTGGTTGCTATGAAAAGAAATGATCATGCTAGGTTAAATAACTTTCTCCACTATGAGTATTGTCTCATGAAAACTGCAAAAGATAAAGGGAATTAGTAATGTTCTGGCAGGGTAGATTCTGGAAATCTCAAGGAGTGCATGTAAGATGCTTATTTATTCAAGAGACTTAATATAAAATATTACATTGTATTCCTAAGAACACAGAATATGTGTATGTATACATATCCGTATATGTATGTATGTATGTATGCATGCATGCATGCATATGTGTATGTATGTATAATGGGGTTTTAGGAACTCTGTGGTGAACAAACATGCTCCTGAACCTGTTTGAGGGACTCAGGAATTTGGCTGTGAATTAATAGGCAAGTTTTCACTTCAGTTGAGAAAAAGCATACTTGCCAACAAAAAGTTGTTTTAGAATTACTAAATCTAACATGTCTTACTTCTGAGTCCTATAGCCTTACTAAAATTCTAAGATTTTATTTTAATCTCTCTTTCTCTCTCTTTATATATTTTTGTGTATATGTGTTTGTGCATGTATGTGTGTGTATACATGTATATGTTTGCGTGTTATGTATATGTATATGTGTATAAGTATACACACACAAACACATACATACAGAGTCCATATTTATTTTCATTTAACTAGAAAGAATAAAAGTTGTTAATAGGGAGAAAGATGCTATTATTTCTGTTTTCAATTTCCTTAAACACCCAGAAGCATTCTTCCATTTTTCTTCTCATTGTTTTTGGAAAACTAGGGTTCATTTCCAAAAATGATATTAGGAGTAATCTATTCTCCTTCCCTCTTTTTGTCCCTTCCTACCTCTCTCTTTGCCACTTTATCTCTCTCCCTCCCTCCCTCTCTCTTTCTTTACCTTCCTTCCTAATTCATTGTTTAATTAAGCGTTTATTGTCTATTAGTAGAACTCTGTTATTCTCTGAGGATATAAAGACAAAAATAAAACAATGTTCATTTCAAAATATATTAAAATTTTTTTTTGGTGAGGCAATTGGGGTTAAGTGACTTGCCCAGGGTCACACAGCTAGTAAGTGTTGAGTGTCTGAGGCCGGATTTGAACTCAGGTACTCCTGACTCCAGGGTCGGTGCTCTATCCACTGTGCCACCTAGCTGCCCCTATATTTAAATATTTTGAACACCACAATATAAGCAAACAAAAACATATTATACCCCATACTTTATGGAGGGACACTATATCTAAAGTTAGAAAACCAAGAATTACTAATTTAGATAACTACTTTCTGTAGGGTGAACCCTCAAACTCTCTTAGCTCTGGAACATCTACAAAGGAAAGGAGGTACAGCATTAGCTCATGCTCTTTGACTCACTACACCAGCCCACTCATCAGTTGAGTAGCACATTAATAAGAGTCAAAGTTTGGGGTGGGTGTACATCCCTCCAAAATAATGGCAAAATGGGTGAGGTGCATATTGACCTTATTTATAAGATGTGTGTGTGTGTGTGTGTGTGAATTGTAGTTCTATTCATGAAAACATGGAATGTTGCTTGCAGTGCAAATTTGTATCGTGAACTACATGGGATGATTTTTGAAGTTTTCTTGGGAATTATCGTCTCCAAATATTTGTTAAAATGTATAAATATATTTACTCCTGTGCTAGGGGCCATTGGATTTAAGGAAATATTTTGACTTTACCATTTATTTCTCTCTAGTCGTTCACAGAAAATGACTTTCACAAGAACATCTAGTAATAAGATTACTAATAGTAATAATAGCGTACATTTATAAAAGTGCCATAAGATTTACAAAGAACATTACATTTTTTTTTCTTGAGGTAAAATAGCCAGAGTCAAATTTTATCAAAATGAACTAAGTAATGGTGATATTTCCAATTAATAGTATTTTTCCCCTCCTTGGTATCTATTCAAAATGGCTCATGATACATTTATCCCAAACATGTGAAGATTTCCAGAACAACACTGAGAGAATTCAGATCTCTTTAATGTCAGTCATTTCCTATGAGTCATAAAGAAATTGATAAAAACAAAGCCAGTGTGAAAAATGACTTAGTCTTCTATTTGGCTGAGAATAGATCATAGTTTTAAACAAAAATGGTTGATTGTAAATGGGAAGAAAAACAAAAGCTAAAGTGAATATTTATTACCTTAAAATTATTTTAGTATTGTCCATTTAGGAGGTGACGTAGAAAATTAGAATTAGTTTTATGATGCTACATATAAGTAGGTTAGAATGAAATATTGGCTCCAACACTTATCAACTAGTATGTATCAAGTGTTCACTATGTGCCAGTCTTGTAACAAGTACTGGTAACATAAAGAAAGACAAAAATATGGCCCTGGCCCTGAAAGAACTAATAACTTAACATGTAAAACAACTTATGCAAAAAAGTATGTACATAAATGATATATACTCTGTAGATGAAAAGCAATACCATAGGAAATGAATGCACTGAGTGTATGTTGTGGGGAAAGGAATAAGGAAAGGCCTCCTGGAGAAGATGAGATGTGAACTGGGTACTCAAAGAAGGCAGGGAATCTAGGATGTAGAAAGTAGAAAGGCAAGTATTTCCCATTCTGGGAAATTAGAGTTTGGAAATACACACGTACATACACACTTACATGCACGCAATATAATCATTGAGAGAACTTGTTTTCCTTGACAGCGCACCTTTGTTTTAAGTAATTTGTTTTTCATCTTTATATTCCAATAGGGTGGAGGAGATTTCTTCTGTTAGGGCTCTACATTTTTTTAATAACACTTTTTGCTGCAAGTAGTTGAGAAATTACAAGTATTTGATATAATGATGTATATTAAAATATAGTTCTTAAATTTTATGGATTAATGTTAAGCATGGGAAATTGTGGGTAACAATTTTTTTTCTCTGATAATTCTTCAGTCCCATTATAGTTAGTTTGTTGAATTCAAATGGACATTTTGAGTTATGTATTTGTAGTTCTTGGATCTGCCATCTGTTGATTTAGGGAAGATATCAGGCTTTTGATGCATAATTATTGCTGACAGGTCATATCATGCAAAGCATTTAGTGAGTGCTGAATATTTTGCTGCATTCAGTGAGTTCTTGCTCCATTTCTACTGTTTCTTTGCATAATCTGCATTGCTCAATAAGCCCAAATTCTTCTTTTTTGTTTCAGTTTTCAACATTTGGGTTTTTTTGTTTGTATTTTTTTGTTTGTTTTGGTTTTTGTGGGGCAATGAGGGTTAAGTGACTTGCCCAGGTTCCAGGTTCACATAGCTAGTTAGTGTAAAGTGTCTGAAGTCAAATTTGAACTCAGGTCCTTCTGAATCCAGGGCCAGTGCTTTTTCCACTGTGCCACCTAGCTGCCCCCACAACATTTGTTTTTATAAGATTTCTAGTTTCGATCCAACCATTCTGGAGAGCAATTTGGAATTATGCCCAAAGGGTGATAAAGCTGTGCATACCCTTTGACCCAGAAATACCACTTTTGGGTCTTTTTCCCAAAGAAATCATGGAAAGGGGAAAATGACCCACATGTACAAAAATATTTATAGCTGCTCTTTATGTGGTGGCAAGGAATTGGAAGTTGAGGGGATGCCCATAAATTGGGGAATGGCTGGACAAGTTGTGGTATATGAATACAATGGAATACTATTGTGCTGTAAGAAACGATGAGCAGGAGGAGTTCAGAGAAACCTGGAGGGTCTTGTGTGGGCTGATGATGAGTGAGTGAGATGAGCAGAACCAGAAGAACATTGTACACAGTATCATCAACATTGAGTGTTGATCTACTGTGATGGACTATATTCTTCTCCCCAATGCAATGGTACAGAAGAGCTCCAGAGAACTCATGATAGAAGAGGATCTCCAAATCCAAGAAAAAAAAAAAAAAGAACTGCGGGGTATAGATGCTGAATGAACCATACTATTTCTTTTGTTTTTGGTGCTGTTGTTTTTTCTATCTTGAGGTTTTCCATCATTGCTCTGATTTTTCTCTTATTACATGACTAATGCAGAAATAGGATTAATGTTATTATGTGTATATATATGTATATGTATATGTATATGTATATGTATATGTATATGTATATGTATATGTATATGTATATATATAACCTATATCAGATTACCTGCTGTCTAGGGGAGGGGGGAGGGAGGACAGGGAGGGGGAAAAATCTGAAATTGGAAAGCTTGTATAAACAAAAGTTGAGAACTATCTTTACATGTAACAGGAAAAAACTAAATAAATAAAAATTTAAAAAAAAAGATTTCTAGTTTCAAATTTTTCTCCCTCCTTCCCTTCCCTCTCTCCTCCCTAAGACAGCAAGCAATCTGATATAGGTTACATATTTATAACAACATTAAACATTTCTGCATTTGTCATGCTGTGAAACAAGAATCAGAGCAAAAAAGGTAAGACTTCAAAAAAGATAAACAAAAACTATAGAAACAGTGTTGTTCAATCTACATCTTGATTCCATAGTTCTTTTTTTCTGGATTTGGAGAGCATTTTCCATCATGAGTCCTTTGGAACCATCTTGGACCTCTGTACTGCTGAGAAGAGTCAAGTCTATCACAGTTGATCAACACACAATGTTGTTGATACTGTGTACAATGTTCTCCTGGTTTTACTCAACTCACTCATCATCAGTTCCTACAAGTCCTTCCAGGTTTCTCTGAAATCTGTCTGCTCATTGTTTCTTATAGCACAATAGTATTCCATTATATTCATATACCACAACTTGTTCAGGCATTCCCCAATTAATGGGCCCCCCTCAACTTCCAATTCCTTGCCACCACAAAAAGAGCGTCTATAAATAGTTTTGTACATGTGGGCCCATCTCTTTGGGGGTCAAAGGGTATGCACAGCTTTATATCCTTTTGGGCATAGTTTTAAATTGCTCTCCAGAATGGTTGTATCAGTTCACAACTCCACCAACAATGCATTAGTGTTCCAATTTTTCCACAGCTTCTCCAACATTTATTATTTTCCTTTTTGCCATATTAGCCATTCTGGTAGATGTCAGAGTTGTTTTAATTTGCATTTCTTTAATCGATAGTGATTTGGAGCATTTTTTTTCCATATCGCAATAAATAGCTTTGATTTCTTCATCAGAAAACTGCCTGTTTATATCCTTTGACCATTTCTCAATTGGGGAATGACTTGGATTCCTATAAATTTGATTTAATTCCCAATATATTTTAGAAATTAGGCCTTTATCAGAAATGCTGCAAGCCCAAATTCTTTAAAGATTATTGGTTTGTACTTTCTGGTGTCAATGATCTTATCTTGAATGCCTATTATAAAATTCTCCTTTTCACTGAACTGCAAAATTCAGCTATTTGTTTAATGCTTCTTTGTTGACATATTGTTTATTGAGTTCATGTACATCTCATCCAGAGAGGAGAGACTTTTGGATCACAGCCATTTCATAGACTTTTTTTGTAGATAAATGGTTTTTATCTATATTTGAGAAAATCAATTATGTGTATCTATAGCCAGCCTTCAGCATTGCTCAGTAAAGGAAGGTCTATTTGTTTACAAAGGAGTTTGTAAGTTTTTAATGTTTTTTTCATATAATTGGGAAATATCTATAACCCCCTTCCTTCTTTTTGACAAAGCTATCTTTGTATAGCTATCTTAGTACATTGAGCATTACATATCATTATCACTGAATTTATTTGTTTGGATTCCTTTGATAACAGTTGGTGTCCATTTGAACACACCAAAAGCATTCATTAAGACTGATATTATGTTTGTGTTAATTGTTTTAAAAGTGTCCTTCCCATTAAGGTTTGATTTCAAGACGTTGTGCTCAACATAATTATCCAATTTCTTTTTTCTTGATAGCTTTATGATTCAGTTATCTTGTCTTGAGAACAAAGTATCTATAGCTATTATCTTGGTACATTACTTTATTTGACTTTCTTATTCAAATCTGAAACTTTCATTCTTAACTCTTTGATTAACATTAGGGATTTACACTTATGAAAGTCAAATGAAATCTTGATATTGTTAGAGAAAGTTTCCATGAGATTTATGTTTTTTTCCTGAAGCTATATAACTTGAAATCCTCTCATCTTATTCCAGTTCTGGACTTATAACCCTATCAAATCTGCCATCGGTCTTTAAAAAGATAGATAAATCTAAATGCCTATTACTCCAATCATTAACCAAACTAAAGTATCCCTTTCTGACCATATTCTGTGCTTGGCACCCAATAAGAGGTAAATAAATGATTTTTATTCCACCCATTCATCCACTGATCTCTGTATATTAAGTAATAAATAAGATATTTTGGTCTTACTCCTTCTTTGGCATAAAATCCATACTCAGTTATATTCAAAAGTGATGATAATTAACTTAAGGATAGGTAGAAAATCAGTAGGCTTAAATTGTCTCACTAGAAAATATAATTTTTATGTTCATATATTTATGACATTGAATGGGTGGCATGTTTTGAAAAGATAAGTGATTTCCATGTGGTCATCTGGTACTCTGATATTCCCACTATGGTTGGATTAATTTTATGTATATGCACCAAATGACATGCCTGATCATTGTAAGGGATTGGCCATAACTCACAAAAGGTTTGTAATTTTAAGATACTTTAGCTTGATTTATTCAGTAATCACCAAATGAAGAATAATGCCCTCCTCTTTATTGTTACCCATGTATATATACTGATATTTTAGGTCTTTTACATCTTCTAAATTTTTTCTGTGTAGATCAGTAAAATGAAGATTACTGAGAAAGGTCTGTACTCTTCTGAGGCTTTATGTAATCCATTCAATGTTACCTGAAAAGAAGGCCATCTATAGAATTTCACTGAGTATAATGAATCACGTCTTTTTTTTTTCTATTTGTACTTTGAACTCCTTTGAATACTGATTCCCAAGTACCTTTAAAATTATGTCAACTTCACCAAGTATTTCTGGTCCAGGTACTTAGTCTGTATTCATCTGCGTAAGTGCCATCTGCTTAAGTGCTATTTCTATTTCCTGAAATTACATACAGAGGTATTAACATCTAATTGAGGCTGTGTCATTGTTAATGATGATGAGAAGAGTTAATTATAGAAACATTGACAAAGCTCTTCTATTTTACATCTTTTTAAAAATTTTCCTCAGAGCTTCTGGCATATAGAATGGCCAGTGCAAAGGCATGCAGATGGGAGATGATATATTCTAAAGGAAGGAGAAGGCAAATTTGATTGCATCCCAGAATGCAGAAAGGGGAGTGATGTCCAATAAAACTTGAAAGGTAATTTGGGGCAAGGTTGTGTAGGGCTTGATGTGAAAGGTCTTATAATGATAGAAACTATACTATTTGGCAATTGATTGGGTATGAGAGATAAGGGAGAGTGATGAGTTAAGGGTGAAGCTAAGATGATTAACCTGAGAAACTGGAAGGGTGGTTGTCCCCTTGACAGAAATATTGAGCTTGGGGAAAGGGAAGGGTTTGAGGGTAAAGGTAACTAAGTTTAATTTTAGATATGTTGATTTTATATATGATATCTTTGGGACATCCAATTTGAAATATTCAAGAGTCAGGGCAGCTAGATGGCACAGTGGATAGAGCACTGGCCCTGGATTCAGGAGGACCTGAGTTCAAATCCGGCCTCAGACACTACACCTACGAGCTGTGTGACCCTGGGCAAGTCACTTAACCCCAATTGCCTCACCAAAAGAAAAAAGAAATAATAATAATAAAATCTTGGTGCAGCTATGTGGTACAGTGGATAGAGCACTGACCCTGGAGTCAGGAGGACCCGAGTTTAAATCCGGCCTCAGACACTTGACACTAGCTGTGTGACCCTGGGCTAGTCACTTAACCCCAATTGCCTAAATAAAAAAAAAAAAAAAAAAAAAAAGAAAAGAAAAGAAATATTCAAGAGTCAATTGACTATATAGGATTAAAACTCCTCAAAGAGTCTGAGATTAGTTATATAGTTCTGGGAGCCAACTGAACAAAGAACATAATTAAGTTCTTGCAACTTCATGAAGTTACCAACAGAGTACAGAAGATGTAGTGAGGATGGCCTGGGCCTGTATACATTGGGAAAAGCCTGCAATTGGGAGTGTAAACTGTGAGAAAGAGCAGTCAGGCTGGTAGGAAAAGAACTTCATCTCCTCCTATAACTCAGGTGCCTTTTGTCATTTTTTCCTCCTCCATGACTATCTCACAAGATGATGTGTCCTTACTCATATTTACTCAAGTGATCCCATTCCATCACATCTCCTTCAACAGATTGCTTTCTCTATTATTCCCACTCTTTCACTTATTCTCTCTCTCTCCGTCTCTCCAGCTCTCTGCCTCTCTTTGTCTCTGTCTCTTTCTGTCTGTCTGTCTGTCTGTCTGTCTGTCTCTCTGTTTCTGCCTTTGTCTTTCTCTCTCTCTCTGTCACATGCACACACATACACATACACACACACATACACCCCTGGCTTAAAATGTCCCCCTTATACCAGCTCACCAGAATTCTCAACAGTTAAGAGTTCTGAGAACTTGGGATCTTCTCTTCTCATAGTTCCTGGTCTCCATCTCTGCTCTAGGATTAGCACCACAGCTGCAACGCTTGTTTCTACTAATCTTATTCTCAGTGTATTATTGCTTACAACAGGGCTGTGCATGGTTAAATTATGTTCTGTACATATTGAGTTTAAGATGTCTACTAGACATACAATTCAAGAAGTCTGAAAGGCTATAGAGGATGCAAGATTAGAGTTCAACAGAGAGATTGGAGCAGGCAAGGTAGATTTGAGAATCTGCAACATAGAGATGATAGTGCAATTCTTGGATTTAATGAAATTTTGCCAATTATTACTGACATCTCCAGATTCATTCAACTAATATTTTTTATCTTTTAGGTTTATATACAAAGAAAATTTCAATATGCATATGTTTCAATTCCTCTAGTGAACCAACTTACTGGTCTTTGGACCTCAGATGCCAACTAGTCCAAACCCCTTCATTTTATTGATGAAGAAACAGAGCCAGAGAGATAAAAAGCTTTACTGAAGGTCACACAGGGAGTCAGAATCAGAGGTGGAATTTAAACTAAGGTCTTCCTACTCCATAAGTCATTCTCTTTCCATTATACTACACCCATTGAGTTCCAATAGTAAAAAGTATGTCTCTTGATCTAAATGTGGATAAAGTAGAAGAAGATGAACAGAATCAAGGGTTATTTTGTATTTTTAATTGCTCTTTGAGTCATCATGGCCAAAGGTTCTATCAACTAGTGGCTAGTCTTCTGGTAATGAAAATTTCTGTACTTAACAGAGTTGATACTGAGATACAAAACATTTTTTAAATTCTTTTTTGACCTAAAGGTTCTTCAAGACATATGTTTTTAAAACTACCATGGGGGGGGCGGCTAGGTGGCACAGTGGATAAAGCACTGGCCCTGGATTCAGGAGTACCTGAGTTCAAATCCGGCCTCAGACACTTGACACTTACTAGCTGTGTGACCCTGGGCAAGTCACTTAACCCCCATTGCCCTGCAAAAAAAAAAAACAAAAAACAAAACCAAACCAAAACTACCATGGGGACCTAAAATGTAAAAAATACTACAACTAAAATAGGGGCAAAGATAATATCTATATAATTGATATAAAATTAAGGAGGGAAAGATTGCATTGCATTTATTTTGAGGGATCTGAGAGGTTTTGTGGAGGAGGCTATTTATGAGGGACATTGAAGCAGGAGATTATTTCATTAGGCAGAAATTTGGAGGGAGTATTTTGTAGCTTTGATGAATTCTTCAAAGCATGAACATATATGATAGTTTTTGGGAAAGGTTAATAGAACAATTTGAGAAAAGAGTTGCAGTAAAAATAAAGATTAGGTATGAAGATGGGAATCACACTGAGATGGGTTTCCAATGTCAGACAGAGAACTTTGTATTTTATGTATAGTCGATGAGTAGCTACAAAGATTTTTGATTAGGGTAATGGCAAAATCAGACATGTGTATTTATTTATTTATTTAATTTCTAAAAAATTTTAAACAAGAAGTTTATTTAAACAACAAAATGTTTGACTTGAAGGGAAAACTATCTAGGATCAATTCCTTTATAGTAATTTATCCCTACTGAGAGACGGAGATTGCCCTAAATGTAACAACTACGTACAAAAAAGTTATAAAATTGTCCTTGGTTTTACAATGATAAAAGAAAAATATTGAAATTATACAATCAAACAAGGTATGCAAGGATTTTTTGTGGGGTTTTTTTGTTGTTGTTGTTAAACAGTGAGAGCAAAATAACTTACTGGAATATAAAGATAAAAGTTGAATGAGCATGCCAATAATGGAGAAAAGGGATATTTTCACAGAACTGGTTTGTTTTTTCCCCGCCCCATCTCCATTTGATGTTGATCAAAACATACCATCAACCATTTAGTTAAAAAAATGCATTATGCCTGTGCACATACACCAATTACTTTATGTACAATAAAGGAATCAGGGAAGGGAATCAAAGAAGACAGAAAACTATACTGCAGTAGTCAGGATGTGGATGAAACAAATCTTGGTTTTCTAATTGTGAATGTATTGTTTTCCTCGGGAGCACAGTTCTGGAGTAGAGTTGCAGATTCTCTTTTTAGTTAACACCACCTGTCTGCTACTGGAATACATCAATTGTATCTTCATCCTTCATTTCCAACTGTGCAGGTGTGTCTGTTTCATTGACTGATTGCCCATCAAATTGGAATCTGATCTGCCTCATTGACAAACCCTGTCGTTCACAATAGGATTTCATTAGTTTACTAAGTGCTGTGTGCCTCTTAATCTTAAATTGCACCAACGAACCATCTTGTCCTGCCACCTTCAAATTAATGTGGTCCTTGTTTTCAGTCTTGACTCCTTCCTTTGGCTTTTCATTGGCCATGGTGAGTCCGGGGCTCTCCTCAGCCGCCACTTCACAAAAGAGGCACCAGGAGGGTCCGCTCCAGGGGAATGGGGGAGAAGCAGCACTGGCAGAAGCAGGAGCAGGAGGGGGAGGAGGAGGAAGATGATGGTAGTGGTGATGGAGAGGAAGAGGAGGAGAAGAAGGAGGAGGACCAGGAGGAGGAGGAAGAAGAGGAGGAAGAGGGACATTTGTATTTAAAGGGACTTTTTGGAAGCTGTGTTGAGGATGCAGCATAGAGAGGAAGGAGACTCAAAGCAGTAAGACTATTTACTTCCACCTAGAAAGTACCCTAGAAACTATCTAGTACCTCCCACCTTCTATTTAGAGTTTAAGTAGTTAAGGCCCATAGAGCTTAAGCAACTTATTCAATATTTCTCCTGATTTGTGGCACATTTGGGAAAAGAATCCAGTTTTCCAAGATACAAGTTAACCGTTCTATTAGATCAATAATAAATAAGTCATCAAATCTGGACTAGAAATAAATAGACCTTTAGTCCATTAAAATCTAAGAAATTTTATATCATGAAAGGCAAGAAAAACAAAAACAGTATATATATATATATTTTTATATATATATACACATATACATATATGCATACATATATTGTATACACACATGTAATGTGTGTGTGTATCCTGAATAAACACAATTACTGATAGACTGACCTCATGTTTCTAACTAAAAGATTCTTAAGGCATATGAGTTTTATAATTTCTATATGAAGAACTGACTTCTATAAGTGAAAGGTTTGCATCCCTTAGATGTAACCCTAGTCTCAAAGTCAATTGATATGGGAAGCCTCTTATTCAGGGAAATCATTATCTCATGTCTGGGTGAGGGACCAGACAGAATTGGTGAGTGTGGGAGAAAACTTTTGTTTCTTCAGACATCTTTGAGTATTTGTGGAGTCCTTTTCAAGATTTCAAACTTTAAGTCTGTTTCCAGGCTTGGTTGAATTCCTTCAGTCTCTGCTGTCTATTTGGGTACATTTGGATTCTAGAGGGAGGCATCTAGGTTGCTCAGTGGATAGAGGGTCAGGAAAACCAGTGTTCAAATATGACCTCAGATATTTGCTGGCTATTTGACCCTGAGCAAGTTACTTAACTTCTATTCACCTTAATCCACTGGAGAAGGATATGGCAAATAATTCCAGAATCTTTGTCAAGAAACCTTGATGGATAGTACTGGCATTCCATGATCCATGAGGTCATGAAGAGTTGGACACAACTGAATGACCAAACAACAACAAAACAAGACTTTTAGAGAGAAGATAGCATATGCTAAACCCATGTCAGTTTGCTGAAAGAAAAGACTATAAAAAAGCTGACATGAGAAGAGGTACCAGTATCCATCATATCCCTGTCCCCAACTTCGTACGCTAGAAGCTTTAGGGTACTTCCCCTTGGATGAGATCTGTCTCAGCTGAGATGAATTACTTCATTCACAATGGGAGAGCCCCTTCATTCTGTATTGTCATATATATGCATATGTATATATACATGTATGTGTATATATACATATATTCTCCTATATATTCTTTCTCTGACTTCTATTTTGCTACTGAATTAGATGAATGTTTTTACTGGTTATGTGTGTCCTCTGTATGTTGACTCTGTGTGTTCCCTATGGAATTGCTGTTTGGTGGGAAAGAGATCAAGACTTGATCATACAGCTTAGAGTACTCATCTTTCACCAATAATGAAAAGCAATCTGAGCTTAGGTTGAATCTGATTACATTCCTTAGACTAACAATATTTAATGAAAGAGATATATAACTCTACCTGGTAGCCCTCTATCTGTGGAGAGAAGAATGGTGGCCTCTGTCCTCAATTTCTCCTCCCCTGGGTGGCAATTAAAATCTTCCTTGGAGAGAGGTATGAACTGAAGTGTGGTAAAAATTAGAGAACTCTCCATAGGCAGCCTTTGAAGGACCTCCCTTTTTGGGGAAGGAAAGATTGAATGCTCCCTGAAGGGAAGTGGAGGGTGCTTCCGGAAGGCTAGGCATCTTCCAGGACTCTGCCTTTTCATTCTTAGCCCTTGTGGTGGTGGTGCGTGTTAGCTGTCTCTGGTGACTGCTGTTCAGGCAGCATGAGCAACTGTAAACTTCAGGTTCAGTGAGTTAATTACTGAAAACCCTAAACTCCTTTGAACTATCTTAATTGGAAACAGTCTGAGGATTAAATAGGTTAAGCTTAGAGTTAAGAATATTTATCTGGGGCAGCTAGGTGGCACAGTGGATAGAGTACCAGCCCTGGAGTCAGGAGTACCTGAGTTCAAATTCAGCCTCAGACACTTAACACTTACTAGCTGTGTGACCCTGGGCAAGCCACTTAACCCCAATTGCTTCACTAAAAAAAAAAAAAATATTTGTCTGTATTTCTATTTTCCTATCTCCTTATCTTTCATTTTTTATTAGTTTCACCTTTGTTATTTAATTAATTCCCAAGTAATAAAATCTGATCCTTTTGTGAACTAAAGCTTAGAGGCTCCTTTCTTATTGGACTGCGAGAAATATCTAAAAAGGGCAGTACAGAGGGGAGGATGAACCTAAAAGGTCCCTCATATTTCTGGGACCCCAATATTAAGGCGAGTCACCCAAATAACTCTCCGTGTATCGAATTTAGGCCTTCACGCTAGAGATGAGTATTCTGTCACCTTTCAAGACAGGCAATGATTCCCCCCCCCATGCTACATGTTGGGGACAGCTACATAGAGATAGAAACCAGTTGAATATTAGATGTCTTTAAAGACAGGTAACTCTTGAAACCCTTTTTCAAAATGGACTTGTCATTTCATTTTGCTTAGAACTGAATTTTGGTTTTTTTTTTTCTTTTAGTTCAGAACATACAAATTCTAGCCTCGTAGGCCACAAATGAATGTGACAAAGAGGTGGCTGACTGCACTGACTCCTTTCAAAGGACTATGAAGTACGAACTTTTCTGCATTAGCTGCAAGAAGTTCTTCCTTGGTAAGCCACGTTAACAGGTTAGTCTTGGCACTATAAACATGGACCCCTGTGGAGAATTGCAGCTTTGTTTTCTGTATTGCATTTCTAAAGAGATTGTAGCTTACTGTTATCCTTCTGGCCATATTAAGGGATTGCAGCTTTTAATAGTACCCTCCGGGCAATGAAAAAAGGGATTTTTAACTTACAGCTTCCCCCTCCAGGCTGCACAAAACATATTTTTCCTTCATTCCTCAGAAGATATAAACACTTTCTCTAGCTCTAGTCTTTCTCACATGCACAGGTTTGTGTATTTCAGACACTCAATCTTCTTAACAATCACAGACTGCTTTGTAGCAACAACCTACAGGGTTTTACATGAAGAAATATGGATTTTAATCCTGGCTAGGCTACTACCTAGCTATGTGGTATAGTGGAAATAATGTTGGAGCTGGTGTCAGAAGGACACATGTTTGAATCCTTCCACAGACACTTACTATGTGGATTAATCTATACAAGTCAATTAACCTCTCTGTGTCTCATTTTCATCATCTGCAAAATGGGTACAGGGTACCTTCTTCCCAAAGTTGTTGTGAGATTCAATTGAGATAATATATGTGGATTATTTTGTAAACCTTAAAGAACTATAATAAATGTTGGTAATTATAATAATGATGTCTCCATTGTTGTTGTTGATAATGATTATGTGATTTGGGGCAACACTTTAAACTCAAATTTTCCTTGACTCTTTGATGAATGGGGATAGTAGTACCCGCTATGGATTATATATTTAGAGATGGAAAGGACTTCAGAAAAAATCTAGTTCTATCAATACCCACATTTTATAGCTAAGGAAGCTTAAGTATATAAAGGTAAAGAACTTTCCCAAGATCAGATAGGTAGTAAGAAGCAGAGTTGGGATTTAAACCCAGGTTTTCTTATACCTTAACCAGTGTTCTTATAATAACACCCCATGATATGGTTTGCAATATGGTCATGAGGATAAGATAAAATAATTGAGAAAAGTTTATGAATTATTGAACAAATTGCCAAAGGCAGGTACAAACTTCAACTTACATAAACTGTTCTAAAATGAAGTAATTAAAACTAGGAAAATATATTTCCAATTGCCACAAAAATAAAAATGGAAAGAATTTAGATTTGGGAACCCAATGTAGAGAGATGATAATTCATCCATTCGGAACTGATGAGATAAGGGACTTACAAGGTAAAGAGGCCTCAAAGGACATCAAGTTGAATGCTCTCATTTTTCAGATGAAGAAACTGAAGTCCACTGAGGTAAATGAGTTGCCAAAAGTCATATTGGTATTAAGAGGCTGGGTTGGAATTTGACTTCCTGTCCTGTGATTCCCAGTTCAAAAACCTTTCTATTAAAATGCTCATTAAAGAGAGAGAGAAAAAAAAATGAGGTTCTAGAATGGAACATTGGGAGACACTAATGCTTTCGAGATAGGACATACTACAAAGGAGATTGAGAAAGAATAGTCAAGTAGAAAAGAACCAAAAATGGGGAATGTCAGAAAAGCCAAGGTAGAGAGAATATCCAAAAGGAAGAAGTGTTCAACAGTGTCAAAAACTGTAGTGATATCAAGAAGCTGAGATATATTTGGATGGACCTTGTAGGACCAGTAAGGTCTTAAAAATCATGAAATAATAATATTAAAATAAATAATAGATGACAAATAATGAATAACAATTATTAGTAAAACAAAAGTAAAATAATTATTGCTGAAACATATATTATTAAACTAATTATTAAGACATAACACTTTGGGGCAGCTAGGTGGCACAGTAGATAGAGCACCAGCCCTAGAGTCAGGAGTACCTGAATTCAAATCCAGCCTCAGACACTTAACACTTACTAGCTGTGTGACCCTGGGCAAGTCACTTAACCCCAATTGCCTCACTTAAAAAAAAAAGAAAAGAAAAAAAAAGATATAACACTTTAAGTTTTTCAAAGACCTTTAGAAATATCTAATTTTTATCCTCACAACAACCCTGTATTATCCCCATTTTACTGAAGAGGAAACTGAGGTTAACAGAGGTTAATTGAATTGCCCAAAGCTAGTAAATGTTTGGAATTGGTTTGAATTCAGTTCTTCCTGTTCATCTAGCTGCTTCAAGAAGAGTAATACAATGTGTTTCCAGAATCCCAGGAGGAAGTATCATTGCTAGCAAATGTGTAGAGTCTAGGAAGTGCAGGTTTTATTCAGAGGCCATGAATCAGTCCAGATTCAATGGAGCATCAGATTTCTATATGGAAAAAATGAGAAATAAGATTGATATAATAGACTGGAGAAAGACAATAGAAGGCCTTGAACCAGGTTAAAGAGTATGAATGTTGGGGGCAGCTAGGTGGCACAATGGATAAAGCACTGGCCCTGGATTCAGGAGTACCTGAGTTCAAATCTGGCCTCAGACACTTGACACTTACTAGCTGTGTGACCTTGGGCAAGTCACTTAACCCCCCTTGCTCCGCAAAAAAAAAAAAAAATGAATGTTGTTGGCTAAACAGTTGATAATAATTGAGTGAGGAACATTTTTATTATTATTTCTAATGAAGTGATATACATCATTTCTGTTTTGAAATGTTTTTCACAAAAGAAGAATTTTCTGGGTCTTAATATGAATATGGAATTACTTCACAATAACCATGATGATAACTGGTTTTTCAGTTATTTCAGTTTTGGTTATTCAGAGATGTCAGTTTTGCCAAGCTCTCTTGCACACATTATCTCATTTGAACTTCATATTAACTCTGCAGGACAGATATTATCTTTATTTCACAGATGAGGAGAAAGAGGCTCAAAGCACAGCAATGATTTCCCCATGGTTACACAGCTAGTAAGTTAGACATAGGATTCAAAGCCATGCTGTGTTGGTTCCAAGTTTAAACTTGCTACCTCTACAATGTTACATTGTTTCTAGCTCTAGTAATCAAGTGAGGGTTCCTAACCTTGCTTGTGTCCGGGACATTCTTGGCAGCACAGTGAAACCTATGGACCGCTTGTCAGCTTAATGTTTTAAAATGCATAGTCTAAAATGTATAAGATTATAGAAACAGTTAGGTGATTTGGTGAACATTGTACCGGAACTGGAATCTAAAAGTCCCGAGCTCAAATCCCTGGGAAAGTCACTTTATCGCTGTCTTCCTCAATTTCCTTATCAGCAAAATGAGGATACAATAACATACCTTTGTCTTCTGGTTGTTTTGAGAATCAAATGAGATTATAAAGTTCATAGTAAACTTTAAATTCTGATATAAATGTTAAAAATTACCGTAAACTAATCCAAATATATTGAAACACAGTTGCCATGTAAAATGATGGTTACCTGTAATTCCTATTACCTGGGAGGATGAGGCTGGTGGATCTCTTGAGCTTGGAATTCTTAACTGCAGTGGGCTACGCCAATTGTTTATCCACACTTGGATCAACATTAATATCGTGAGTGCACAGGGCAGGATTGGGGGGAGAGTTTGCCAAAGGAGGGGCAAAGTTGTCCAGATAAGCATCTCCAAAATCCTGTGTTGATCAGAGTGGCCCCAGGCCCATGAGTAGTACCAGAGCTTCTGGCCTGAGCCATACAAAGAGACCTAGTCTTAAAAAAATAGGAAAGGAAATGGAAAAGGAGAGAAGAGGATATGAGAGAAGGTGAAAAGAGAAGAGATAAATCATAAAATTATTTTTTAAAAAGTCCATGGACACCCTGAAATATATCCTCATACTGTTCAAGGATGTGTGGACCTTAGGTTAAAATTTTTTTTGTAAGAGGCATGCATCTAGGCTATTAATTAATTATTATTATTTCCATCCTTCCATGAGTGTCAAATAGAATATCTGATAATGGTAAAATAATTTCATATTTATCTTCATGTTTAAAAAATGAAAATAAATGCACATGACAAAATGGAAGTAAACACATGAAATGAACCTAATTTCACTCCTATTGGAGTTCTCCAGTGAAAAGCAGCTTTAAGAAAAAGGAAGATAGATCCACTGAGTAAGGTAAAGTAAAAACATCCTCCTATCTTCATTTATATCAAACCTATAATTTCTAGTAATTCAGTTACTGGATTTGATTGAAAAATAAAACAAGGAAGGTGCACCCTGACACTAACTGTGCCAAAATGCCACAAAAGAGGTCATCCATGTTTTTTTATAGAATTAAACTGCATACAGGAAAAATCTCATGAGATATTATTTCCCTAAAAGAACAAACTATTTTTGTATTACTAAGTTTAGCTCTTAAAGTTTTCCTTGAAGTATATCTTTCATGAAAAATTGCCCTTCCTATCAAAGTGATGAGGAGAGGATCAATTGTTCTCATCTATTTTTTTGCTATTATTGAAACTTTACCTCTTTAAATAAGATATTTCCAGATATACACTCATTACCAAGACAGCCTTCCTTTGTAAAAATGAGAAACAGTTAAGCAAATCCAGCAGATATAGTGAATATACCTAACATTGTTGTTTAGTCATTTTTGTCATGTTCAACTCTGTGACCTTTTTTGGTATTTCTTGGCAAAGATACTGGAGTAGTTGGCCATTTCCTTTTCATCTCATTTTACAGATGAAGGAATTGAGGCAAACAAGGTTAAATAATTTGTCCAGCCTTACACAGTTAGTATCTGAGGTCAGATTTTAATCTCAGTTGTAAAACCAATTGGTATGGCACTCTCCTTATTGGTGGGGCTTGATATATCATGCCTGTGTGAGGAATGGGGCAGAGTTGGTGCAAATGGGAGAGAATTTCAGTGTTTTCAGTTTTCTTTCAGTTTTTTCCAAGTTGTTTCTGTATCTGCAGTTTCTTTGGGCATTCAGATTCTAGAGAGAAGACAGAAGATGCCTACCTGACTTTAAGTTGCTGAAGGAAAAGACATTGACAAGAAGTCATCATAAGATGGCAAACTTATTTAGTTGTTGATCTATCCCCAAAGTTTCAGTGAATGGTATATGTACTCTATTGAGTTAATCAGATGATAGATTAAGATTTGGAAGAGACATTAGAGATAATTTAATCCAACTGTCTCATTGTATGGATAAGAAAACTGAGGCTCAGAGAGGTTACATAACCTTCCCTTCGACTTAATTTTTGCTAAATTGGTTACCTTGTTCTCTCTCTCTCTCTCTCTCTCTCTCTCTCTCTCTCTCTCTCTCTCTCCAGAAAGTTCTTTGAATGTTAATCAAACAGAAAATAATTATCTACCTGAGGCATGACCTTCAGTATTGCATGATTTGTAAGGAAAGACATAGTCACATTCTGAATGGCATTTCATTATGAAGCTGATCCAGAATCTGTCTTCACTCAAACAGTGTTGATAATACTAACCTCAAATTATCTTCCCTTGTGAAGTTCAAGGAGTGAATGCTTTGAAGCTGCAAGTCCAAAGGTTATCTTAGACTATGAATTGATATTTTCAAAGGGTCTTGAAAATGGAAAAAATGCTAAGTTATAGAGGATTCTGGAAGTTATTCTTAGACAATACTGATCTTAGTTGTTTGTAGAGATTTTTTTTCTTGAAAAATTACATGAAGCTCTAGAAAATAGCATTTGAAGAGTCCTAATAATATACTTTTTCAGCTTTTTCTCCCACTACTTAACTTCCACCTAGATTAGACCATTTGTTCTTCCTCTCTGGTATATTGTGAGTTCTGGGGTTGGAATCAGAAAGCCTAGATTCAAATCTCAGTTTTGTGCATCTCTCTTCTAATTTTTGCTATCTCCTTTTTTTGTAATTCCTTCAAGTTTATTTGTTTCCTATTTTTTTGAAATGTACCATCAGTTCATTAACTTTCTTCTTTCAAATTTTGCTTATTTATATTTGTATGGGTGTAATTTTCCCATGAGGATTGCTTTAGTTATATTCCAGAAATTTTGGTATGTTTATTATCATTTTCTTTCACAAATTTAATAATTTTTCTATGATTCTTTTTCTGGGACCCACTCATTACTTTGGATTACATTTTCATGTCTCCATTTGAGTCTGTGTCTGTGAGTGTTTGTGTATGTATATGTGTTTCCTGAACTGATTACCCTCTTTATTGAGTCATTGTCTGTATAGGATTTGTTTACCACATCTACCTTTTGACATTCATTTATAATATATTAACCCCTAATTCATAGGCAATTTCTGGAAAAGTTAGATATGGTGCTAATTATATATGCATGTGTATATATCTATATGTATTTATGTATACATATACACATATGTATACATGTATGTGTGTGCTTATTTGTATGTGTGTATGTATGTATATTCTATAGCAGCTCCATTTAAAAGATGCCACAAGTCTTCTAGATGTAGTTTCTCTATCAATTTGTTCAAGTCTGTATTTTATCATTTGTTTACACTGTTGTTAGATTTGTCCAAAACTGAAAAAGGGGTATTAAAATATATTGTCACTATTGTATCATTGTCTTTATTTTCTTGGAATTCAGTAAATTATTCTTTTATGTTTAGATGCTGAAGCATTTGGGATTAGATAAGTTTATTATTGATTTTGCTTGGCTGTCTATGGTTTCTGTTTGCAAAATATAATTTCCTTGTTTGTCTATCACAGCTGATCATTACACGACATTGCTTTTACTGTGTACAATGTCCTCCTTTTTCTGCTCCTTTCATTCAGCTTCAGTACACTGAATTCTTTCCAAGTTTTTTTCTGAAACCTGCCTGATCATCATTTCTTATAGCACAATAATAGTTTTCCATTACATTTATATACCACAATTTGCTCAGCCATTGCCCAACTGATAGTCAACCCCACAATTTCCACTTCTTTGCTACCACAAAGAGAGATGCTGGGAACATTTTTGTACACATGGTTCTTTTTCCCTCTTTTATGATCTTTTTGGGATTCAGAAATAGTAGTGGTATTACTGGGTCAAAGAGTATGCACAGCCCCATAGCCATTTGGGCATAATCCCAAATTGTTCTCCAGAATGGTTGCATTAGTTCACAACTCCACCAGCAATGCACTGGGGTTCCAATTTTTCCACATCTCCAACGTTTATTACTTTCCTTTATTGTCATATTAGCCATTCTGATAGGTGTGAGGTGATACCTCAGAATTGTTTTAATTTGCATCTCTAATAATGATTTAGAACATTTTTTCATATGGCAATAGGTAGCTTTGATTGCTTCATATGAAAACTGCCTATTCGTATCTTTGACTATTTCTCAATTAAGGAAGGACTTGTATTCTTATAAATTTGATTCAGTTCTCTATGTATTTTAGAAATGAGGCCTTTATCAGAAACACTGGCTATAAAAATTGTTTCCTTCTAATCTTGGTTGCTTGGCTTCTGTTTGTACCAAAACATTTTAATTTAATGTAATCAAAATCATCCATTTTGCATTTCATAATATTCTCTATCTTTTGTTTGGTAATAAATTATTCTTTCCATAGATCTGATAGGTAAACTATTCCTTCCTCTCCTAATTTGCCTATGGTATCACCCTTTATGTCTAAATCATCACATATATAATCTTACTTGAATCTCACAAAACTTCCATTTTATATGTTTGAAAATGTGGCTTAGCAATTTGTTTCTTGGCTACACATTCAATAACCTGAACTCTCATCTTCCTTACTGCCTCAAAAGAGAAAGAAAATTTTAAAAAAGAAGCAAATGAGAAATTGAATTGTGATGGATATGGGTGAAGAAATAAAAAAGACCTAAACTCATCTTATTTAGGAAACAAATGTAGAATTCCCTTTAGCACCATTAGTACATTTTCCTTTAGTACCAAGATTTAGTCAGATTATTAGGGTTTACAGAGTATATTTCTTTATTATTCAAAGAAAAGGTAGGGTTTTTTGTGTTTTCATTTTTTAGGATAAAGGTTAAAATATGAAATTTTGCTAAAAGGTAAGAGAGCTAGATTTTAATATCTCTTCCACCCTACCTCCAAAAACACAAACCCTGAGATCCTTTCATAAGAAATTTCTTATTTGATTCTTTGACAACTCTCTAGTAAAAATAGAAAATTAAAGAGATATAGACTTAGGAATAAAATAATCATTGAAAAAGCTTGAAAGAACAAAGTTTTCTCAAATTCTATAATCCAGATCCAGTAGTAGATGTTGATGCCTCCCTCAGAGCCCAGGATTACTAATTAGATTATGCAGAGTGTACAGAGAGTAAATGTCTGACGAGTACAAGAAGAGATACTGTTTTTGGCATCTAATTTTGATGAGGTACAATTGGTTCTGACATGCAACTAGGTTTTAAGAAAGTATTTGAAAAATCAGTGGCAGCTACCTTAACAACTCAGATAAGGAAGGAAAGGCATTCTTTACATCCGCATGACACTATTGAAATTCAAATTAGAGATTTAGAGCTATACCAATAAAATTGATAGGGAGATATTTTATAGAGCTAGACAAAATAATGACAAAATTCATTTGGTGGACTAAAAGATCTAGAATCTGAGGGGAAATGATAGGGAAAAATAAACTAGAGATTAAAAATTAATTATACTTCCAGGTCTTAAATTTTACTAGAAAGTAGTGATTATAAAAAATACTTCATATTTATTTAAAAAGCAGAAGAAAAATCAGAGAAACACTAATTAAGAAAGAATCAGAAAAAAATTAAAATCAATAACTCAATATATAAACATGAAAACATCAATTAGTTGGTTTTGTTCTTCAGTTGTTTATTTGTATCTGATCCTTCGCGAATCCATGGACTTACAGACCCTTCTATCCCTCGCTAAATTTTAAAGTCTGTCCACATTCAGGTTCATTGTTCACATGACTCCATCTATCCTTCTCATCCTCTGCCATCCCCTAAGTATATTTCAAGACCTGGTCAGTAAACATTCTTCATCTCCATAGCATTTCCTATGTTGATGTCAAATCCAGCCTTTTTTGAGTGATTGCATCATTCTTTATTTCATATCTTGTCACATGTTGGTGAAAAGGTAACAGAAAAGTTTTATTTCCATATCTTGTATTTCCAGAAATCTAGATGGAAAAGAATTATTGAAGCAATATTGTCCTCTAAAAATAATTTCCCCACTTTTATACTCAACCAACATAATAGGATCTTATATTCTATAAATACTTCATTGAAGTATAACATGGTAAAATGTGTCTCATTATTAAATAACATTTGAAAGAGTTTACATAATTTCTATTTCTAGTCTTAATTTTCAATTCATAGATAGATGACTTTGATGAAGATTTTGTGTAAGAGGCCTATCATAAAGGTTTTTAAAAATTATTTTTTGAGGGGAATGAGGTTGGAGAGAGCAGTCCTGAAGGCCAGTAAAGGTTCATGCTTTCATTGTCTGTTTTCATATTAATAAAGTTTGAGATGTGTTCCATGGCTCTAGAATCTTTGTCTTTTTAAGGTATCTTACATTTCAATTCTTTCCTATACTCACAATAGTGTTTTCATTAGTATAGATCTGTTCTAAATATATTTGATTGAATCTAAATGATTTTTCAGCTTTGTTTCCTTTTTAAAAATTTTTTTGGGCAGGCAATGAGGGTTAAGTGACTTGTCCAGGGTCACATAGCTAGTAAGTGTCGAGTATCTGAGGCCAGATTGGAACTCACTTCCTCCTTAATCCAGGGCAGGTGCTTTATCCACTGTGCTACCTGGCTGCCCCCTGCTTTGTTTCCTTTACAATCATTTTTCTCTATGAGCACACTTGGAACAGTAATTATTATAGTCCATATATGATGGTTCCAATGGCCTTGATGATGAGAATACTTTGTTACATTAATCTTTACAGATTCCCCCCATTTCCCCCTGATTATTGCCCATTTCCAACTCTATTCTTAAATTCCCTTCACATAATTTACTTAGCTTGATCATTTCTTGTTTCCTTTAAACTAGCTTTATCATACATTACTTCTCTCTGTTTTATGAGATAATAATGCTTGTAATCACCCATTATCCATTGTTTTGGTAAAATTTTATAAATGAGTTTATATTCAAAACTGCTATTTTTGGCATTCATCTCTCTTGGCTTGGCAAATGAGGCAAGGGTTTTCTGACTAAGGTGTTTTTTGGGTTCTTTTGGTCTTATTGTCCAGGCAATATGTTTCTACTGGCTGAATCTCTGTATAAAGTTTGTATAGTATTTATTAGCTATGTCATTTTGTTGTCCATTTGCCAGCATTCTGATTGTGTACCATATCTATAAGCAAAATAAATCAATATGATGTTTTTGAAAATTTACAAATAATCACTTCCATCACTCCCCGCCCCCCCCCCCGCCCCCCGCCCCAGTATCCTGGAGCAGTTCATTCAGGCATTTTGACTTGAACAAATTGAAGATAACTAGATGTCTTTATTGTATGGTCTTCACTTAACTTGGATTCCTGTTCCCTATTAACAATTTTAGGTTTTTATTTTCTTTCCAATCCAAATATCATTCCTATGAATAGAATAAGCATAGGCAAATAAGAATAGATTGGTTCTGCTTTTTCTGCATGACTCACCATCATTGCCCCATTCACCTTCTCTTCCCTGAACAGCAGTGTAGTTCTTGTTTGTCCTGTTTTCTCTAAGAAGAACATGATGTTAGGATGATGTCATGACTTGTAGTGAATTGGATTTAAGTGAAGGAGGGCTATGCAAAGTCACCAACTTCACTCTTTCCTCCAGAGCTATCTGGGTCCAGTGGCAAGATATATTTCAGGAATATTGGAGATATCCCTGCATGTTTAAGGCATATTGTGTTTCTGATTGCCCAGGGTCACACAGCCAGTAAGTGTCTGAGGAAAGATTTGAATTCAGGTCCTCTGAACTTCAGGGCCAGTGCTCTATCCACTGTGCCACCTAGCTGTCACATAAGCATCCATATGTCAATTAACCAGAATACCCCATTGCAGCAATTTTTATAGTTAATTATTTTTAAACTATAGTTTCTTATTGCTTGTATATGTGTTACCGAGAAGTCACTTTCAGATTTCTGCGTTTTCATCTTCCTATAAAGCTTAAAAAAAGAGATCATTATTTAAAGATGAAAACATCACAGCAGAATTTTGAATTTTTAAGATGCAATGATGATGGAAAAATAAATGCAAGGGTATTTGGAAAAGTTAGCTTGCAAATTTGGCAAATATAAACACATAATCTAAGTAATTTGGAATCTCATCATTATGTGATCTAAAATATAAGCCCATAACACTGTAGTAGGAAAGGTGAAGGGGGTAAAGATTGTAAAATTTATAGCCACAATTTTTTTTCTTTTGATCTTTTTTATTTCCTTCAGGGATTATTCATGATGTCTTGAACATAGAATAATTGATGAATAAATGGATTGTTAAAAGAATGCTTGAATGGACAATGAATGAAAGTATAAATCACCATATTGTGTTAACTAAAAAATTACATGTCTTGCATATGTGCTAAAGTTAGCTGAGCCTTCCCTGTTTATGTTAGCAAAAGCAAGTGAAAAAGCACAGGTAAATTGAATGCCTCTAAGGCTAATGGTTGCAAGTGTATGATTCTGATAGGCCACAACAGACCTTCCAAAATCCAGCAGTAAACCAAGGAAGTTTGGAATTTCAAGTATTCATGGCAGTTAAGACTATGTAAGGATCAATTATAAATTAAAGATCATTCAGTTTCCTAATCTGAAACATGGGGATAATAATAGCACTGAAGTCCCAGGGTTGTTGTGAGGATAAAATCAGATGATAATAATAATTTTTTTTACCACATAGGAAGAACAGTATAAATGATAGTTGTTATTATTTTTATTACTTGAATTAGTCTTTAGAAATTCTTTCCCTTATAGCAACCATTAAGAAAGTAAAGATACTCTACTTGACTCATGTTCCTAATCGAAAATTTTTGTTTCAAAAGGTAAAAAGATATTTTTGATAACGGAGAATCACATGTGTAAAAAAATCTGAAGTTTTTAATATAACATTATTTTTCTTTAAGCCTTACCATAAAATGTGTTTCAATTTGATTTAAAAAATCTCCAATTTAAGTATAATTTTAAAAGTCAAGTAAAAAAGAATGTTAACTTCATTAATGAACTTCTGAAAAGTATTTGGAAATAACCTTAGTTAAACCTTCAAATGACTACTTTTAAAATATTTTAAACACTGTATTTCAGTCTTATTTGTTTGCTTCTAATTTAACTTATGCAATGGCCTGACAAGTACAAAAGAATTAATTCAAGATCATCATCATATGCTGCACTATTTTGGCAAATCCATATGGCATAACAGAAATAAGGAATCTTTGGAAGTCTTGTTTTATTTCTTTTTTTTTTTTAATTTAAGCAGGATCTTAGTTGAGTTCAGAAAAGTATCTGATATGTTTTCCTTCTCAGTTTAATTTTATTATGTCCAAGGGAGATTATAGTGATGTGTCTATAGGTTAGAAGAAATTCACCCAAACAGATCACTCTACACTAAAATCCCCTTAAGTATAACATGTTTGTTTGCCTCCAAGGCTAATGTTTGCAAATGTATAGTTCTGATAGGCCACGATATAATTCATATTATTTATTTATTATTTTTATAAAGTTGGGCAAGGAGGGTTAAGTGACTTGCCCAAGGTCACACAGCTAGTAAGTGTCAAGTGACTGAGGCCGGATTTGAATTCAGGTCCTCCTGACTCCAGGGCCGGTGCTCTATCCACTGTGCCACCTAGCTGTCCCTCATTTATATAATTTATAATACCAACAATATAACATGGAGTATATAGCTACATGGGAAGTATATATATATAATATATGTGTGTGTATGTATGTATGTATATATATACATATTCATATATGTGTGTATATAAACATTTACACATATACATACACACATATGTATGCAAATGCTCTCAAGGAGCTTATAGATAGTAACTGGGTGAGCCTGGGAAAAATAGACACTTCTCATTGCTCTAGGCAATGCTCTACAACTAGAAATTGCAGGACAAGTATCAATTTTCACTGGCAGTTGGAGTTTTCCTACCTAGGAATTCTTTACATGTATGAAATCACAAGTCTGGAGAAGTGAGAACTCATTGAAAGGAGACAGTTTTTGACTTTGTATTTGAATGCACACTGCCTTACACATAGTAGATATTTACTAAATATCTGTTTAATTGACTATGTATATAGCTGTAAGTATATATCCATATGCATACAGCATATGTGCACAGGTGCATATACATTTCATATTTTCATGTGTCTTTAATACAATTGAATTTATTTTGATTATTGGTCATTTAAATTCACGCCTTTTTAAAAAAAATTTCTATTCAGTTCAGGTCTTTTCATCACAAATGCTTGAAAGACCTCTTTCTCATTGAAATCCCATTTTTGCCTCTGAAAAATTATACTCAATTTTGCTGGGTACGTGATTTTTGGCTGAAGTCCTAGTTCCTTTGCCCTCTGGAATATCATATTCCATGCCCTTCAGGTCCTTTAATGTAGAAGCTGATAGATCTTGCTTTATCTTTATTGGAACTACACAGTATTTGAATTCCTTTTTTCTAGTTGCTTGCAGTATTTTCTCCTTGACCTGGGAGTTCTGGAATTTGGCTATAATATACCTGGAGGTTTTCCTTTGGGGATCGCTTTCAGGAGTTGATCAGTGGATTCTTTCTATTTCTATTTTAGCTTCTGCTTCTAGAATATCAGGGCAATTTTCCCTCACAATCTCTTGGAGGATGGTGTCTAAGGTTTTGTTTTGGTCATGGTTTTCAGGTAGTCCAATGATTTTCAAATTATCTCTCCTAGTTTTATTTTCTAGGTCAGCTGTTTTTTCAAGGAGATATTTTACATTGCCCTCTATTTTTTTCATTCAATTGGATTTGCTTTACTGTGTCTTGGTTTCTCATAAGGTCACTAGCTTTCATTTGTTCAATCCTAATTCTTAGGCAGTTATTTGCAACAGGCAATTTTTTAATCTTTTCCATTTGGCTTTTCAAACTGTTGACTTTTTTCTCATGACTCTCTTCCATCGCTCTCATTTCCCTTTCCATTCTTTCCTCCCTTTCTCTACTTCTTCTTTCTAATTCTCCTACTTTCTCTTCAAAGTCCCTTTTGAGAGCTTCCATGGCCTGAGACCAGTTCATATTTTTCTTGGAAGCTTTGGATGTTGGAGCTTTGACCCTGTTATTATCTTCTGAGGTTGTATTGTGGTCTACCTTACCGCCAAAGAAGTTTTCGATGGTCTTCTGCTTTCTCTGCCTACTCATCCTGGCTTACTATTTCTTGGCCTTTTACTCCTTCTTAAAGTGTTGTGCTGCTTCCAGGACACACTGTTCAAGCTACAGCGTGGCTGGGGGGATGGTTGGTGCAGTGGATAAAGTACTGGCCCTGGATTCAGGATTTCCTGGGTTCAAATCCAGCCTCAGACACTTGATGCTTATCTAGCTGTGTGACCCTGAGCAAGTCACTTAACCCTCATTGCCCTGCAAAAAAGAAAATTGTTCAAATGTTTGGTGTCATAGCTATGTAGCCATTGTAGAGAAAGCTATTGTAATCCATCTGTTCTCTTACTGTAGGTCAAAATTTCATTTTTCATCAACAAATGTGTTTAAGATAACTGGTTTGAATATAAATTGAAATCACCAATTTATAGGGATTTTGAACTTTAAAATAATCATATTCCTATTTTTATATTGCTATCAACTCTTAAAGCCTTTTGGAAACATTCTATTTTAGAATGATTTCTTTAGAATCTCTTATACTTACTACACGCCAAGACAAACCCAGGAAATGTATGGACAAAATTACAAATCACTTTTCACACAAATACTGTCAAATCTAAATAATTGGAAAAATATTAATGGCTCATTGGTAGGAGGAGTTAATATAATAAAAATGACAATTCTACCTAAATTGATTTACTTATTCAGTGCCGTACAAATCAAACTATTAAAATTATTTAATAAAGCTAGAAAAAATAATAACAAAATTGATCTGGAAAACAAAAAGTCAGGATATTCAGGGAATTAATGAAGAAGTGTAAAGGAAGGTGGCTTAGCCACACCAGATCTCAAATTCTATTATAAAATGATAATCATCAAAATACTCTGCTACTGGCAAAAAAAAAAATAGAGGGGTAGATCACTGGGATAGACTAAGTACACAATACACGGTAGTAAATGACCATAGTAATATAGAGCATGATAAATGCAAAGATCTAAGCTTTTGGGACAAGAACTCACTATTGACAAAAACTGCTAGGAAAAGTGGAAAACAGTTTGGCAGACACTAGGTGTAGACCAACATATCACACTGTGTACCAAAATAAGATAAAAATGGGCATATGATTTAAACATAAAGATGATAACATAAGCAAATTAGGGAATATTTTACCTGTGAGATGTTTGGATGAGGAAAGAATTTAAGACCAAATAAGAGACAGAGAACATTACAAGATCTAAAATGGATTATTTTTATTACATTGAATTTTTTAAAAAAGTTTTTGCACAAACAAAACCAATACAGCCAGCAAAGCAGAAAACTGGGGAGGGGATTTTATAGCAAGTTTCTCTGAAAAAAAAATATGTCTTTTAAAAAATATATAGAGAACTGTGTCAAATTTATAAGAATACAGGTCATTCACCAATTGATAATAAAAAATATGAACAGGCAGTTTTCAGAAGAAGGGAATCAAAGAAATCTATCTTCATGACAAAAATATGAAAAAAAGTATTTTCAATCATTATTGATTAGAAAAATGCTAATTTAAAAAATCAAAACTTTGAGGCACCACTTCCATCAAATTTGCTAATGACATGAAAGGAAAATTACAATTCTTGGAGAGGATACAAATGCAATGTTCGTAGACTTGTGGAGTGATCTAACCATTCTGAAGAACAATTTTGAACTATGCCCCAAGGGCTATAAAACTGTGCATACCCACTGATCCAATATTATTAGTAGATCTATATCACAAAGAGATCAAAGAAAAAGGGAAATTACCTATACGTACAAAATATTAATAGCAACTCTTTTTGGGGTTGTAAAGAATTGGAAATGGAAGGGATGCCCAATCATTTGGTGAATGACTGAAAAAGGTATAGTGTGTGAATTTGAGGGAATATTATTGTCCTAAAAGTAATGACAAGGAGAATCCTTTCAGAAAAATCTGGTAAGACATATATGCAAAGTGAAGTGAACAGAACCAGGAGAACATTATACATAGTAATAGCAACATTGTAAAATGATCAATTGTGAATGGCTAAGCTATTCTTAGCAATACAGTGATCCAAGAAAATTTTGAAAGACTTATGATGAAAAATGCTATCCAATTCCAAAGAATAAACTGTTGGAGTCTAAATGTAGATGGAAGCATACTTTTTAAAAACTTTATTTTTCTTGCCTTTTTTTTTTTGGTCTTTGTATTCTTTTGCAATATGGCAAATGTGGAACTATGTTTTGCATGACTGCATATGTGTACTCTATATCAAATCAATTGCCATGTCAGGAATGGGATAGGGGATGAAGGCAGGGAGATAATTTGAAACTCACAATTTTTAAAAAATGAAAGTTAAAATGATTTTTGTATGTAGTTGAAAAAATATTGGAAAATTTCCCCAAAACCCCCCCAAATAATTTTTCATTCACTATTTAATAATTTTGAATGTTAGTAAATCAATTACATGTTATGCAACAATTTACATGTAAATAACTTCAACCGATAAAATATTATGTTTCTTATTACTTCATTCTGTCAACATGAAGGGTGTTGGTTTTTGTTTGTTTGTTTGTTTGTTTGTTTTTTGTTTGTTTTTTTTTAGGCAATGGGGGTTAAGTGACTTGCCCAGGGTCACACAGCTAGTAAGTGTCAGGTGTCTGAGGCCGGATTTGAACTCAGGTACTCCTGAATCGAGGGCCGGTGCTTTAACCACTGCGCCATCTAGCGAAGGGTGTTGTTTTTTAATTTTGTTGGATGTTTATTCCCATGGGATAACTTTAAGAGCCAGTGTGGAATCCATGAAAGGGAATTCATCTCACCACTTTAATAGCAATTTGGTTTTGAGCAACTCAATTAGATTCCATTTCAATTTGACAAAATAATATTAAACACTTACTATGTGCAGGACATAAACCAGTTTACTACCCTCAAGGAGATTATCAAGTAGTTGGGAATAGAGGAAGGGAGAAAGACATGTTCACAAATAACTACATTAGACATTCAAATATGATTAAGAGCATAGGAGTGGTTAAACAGATTTTTTTTGGGGGGGGTGGGGTTGGGCAATAAGGGTTAAGTGACTTGCTCAGGGTCACACAGCTAGTAAGTGTCAAGTGCCTGAGGTCAAATTTGAACTCAGGTCCTCCTGAATCCAGGGCCCATGGTCTATCCACTGTGCCACCTAGCTGCCCCCAGTCAAACAGATTTGAGGAGGGAGGGCTCATTTCTTTCTAAGGGGTTGTGTACATTGTTGTAGATCAGATGGCAATGAAGGAAAAGGGGCTGAAGGGGCTGGCACAAAAGGCTTCCACAAATGTGCTGTCTAAGGAGAGTGCTAGCCACTTGGATTGGTGAATCAAGTCAGGCCTTGTGTAAGAGTTAGCACTTGTGCTGAACTTTAAATGAATCTATGGATTCAGTGATGGTAGAGGTAAGAAGAAAATATGTTCTAGGCATGTGGGACAGCCTGGTGAAGGGTAGAGATGGGAAATGTAATTTCCTTTAGGGTGAACTGCAAGGAAAAAAAAAACAATTCGATTAGAAGGTTAAGGAAAGCAATGCATAATAAGCATGGAAATGTAGGTTAGAACCAGTTTGTAGGATTTGGTTTTATTTTGTCCTAGAGGTACTTGCTAAGTAATTAGTGGATCTTTTTGAACAGGTGAGTCATATGGTCAGCCAGGTGTTTTAGGAATACCATTCTGACAGCTATTTAGAGGATGAATTAGAGAAAGGAGATTAAATGGATATAAGGATACTAGTTAGGTAATGATTATAATAATCTAGTAGGGAATGGACAAAACTCCAGAATGTAGGCAATGTTGTATAAGTGGATAAAAGGGGATGGATGTGAGAGGTTGTTGTGAAGATAGAATCAGCAAGGTTTGGCAACTTATTGCTTATGAGGGATGAGGGAAAGTCAAGAGATGAGTATATCTATTAGGTTCTGAATATCCTCATTTACAAAAAAACCCACAAAGGATCATAGAAAAGAAAAACACATCAATTCTGAAATTCCGTTAGAGATGTTTTTTGCAACTCAATGTTATACAGACATGCTCATTCATTACTCTTACATACTTTTTACACACATTGTTATTTCTCTTTAAAATCTAACAAATACTATTTGTCTTTTCTGATGAAAGTTACAAGATTAATAAGAGAATTTCAGATCTGAAAGGGACATCTGAGTTCATCTATTCTTATACATATTCACACAAAAAATCACTTCAAGGATATCCTCCCCACCCCAAATCATGCAGAACAAGGTAGTTTACTCTTTGTGGGAGGATTACCATATTCAAAGATTAGGTGATAATTTAATTTATTTAATAGATGCAATTTCAATTGACTTGACACCTGGAAAGAAGCAAAATAAGTCCTTGCTTGGGTGAACATTGATAAACTAAACAATGGAAGCATAATAGGAAGAAACAAACAAACAGGTGTTTTGTAAGACTGAGATACCATAGGGAAATCAGGACAAATGATTTTATAGGTTGAGATGAATAGGAAGAGCACATTTGCAGAAAATGTGAAGAGTATTCATTAGAGTGATCTGTAGGAATGGATCTATCCACAAGTATTTATCACCTGCTGTGTGTCCAATGTTATGCTAGGCAGGAAAATGAAGGCTTGCAGTTTTGCTAGATTGAAAACTAAAGCATCTTTTTCTGCAAAGTATCTGGACAGTCTAGAGTTGTTTAAAATCTTGCCAAGGAAGTCTGAGACATAATGCAACTGAGGATAAAATGAATTACTAATTCCAGTGGAGAGGAACATAAGGATATTAATGTAATTAAGTCATCATGAGTAGAAGCTTTCAATTTTGTACTTATCTAAGTCACTCAACCAGCAAACTGTGCCTTAGTTTGTTCTGTTTATAAAGTATGAGTAATCTTGAGTCTCAGCCGCATGGAAATAAAAGTTTCAAGGAGAGAAATTAATGTACTTCAAGATATTTTGATACCATAGGAAATATGTTTTATTCTATTCATAATAGTACATTTAATGTACTTATGTGCTAGGCATAAAGAGCTAGAGTACATTAAATAAAACACAGGGACAAATACTTATCTTTTCCTTATGCATGTTTCACAAATTAAGATGGATAAGCTACTCTCCATATGCAGAACTTATATTATGGATTTATTATCACTTTGACATTATTTCCTTCCCTTAACAGGGATAGAATTTCACTGAGCTATTCCCTGCCTCCCCCCCTCCCCAACTTGGTCCCTTTTGTGACTATGGAACAAAATTCCAAGTGAACAAGTCAGAGTTCATTTAATCCCAGCAGTAGCCTTGAATCCCAGTAACTGATTCAGACATAAAACAGGCCATATTAACATTATGTTCTAACAAGATTGTTAAATAGATTTTTATATATCCAAATTTCTATATATAATATATATAGAGAAAGTATATATATAATATAAACAGTTTATTTGTCTTCAGTGAGTTCTCAAGATGTGTATGTTTGGTTTTTTAAAGTTTCCCCATGAAAACAGGCAAATCTTGACAAATTTGCTCTTAATCAACTAAGTGGGAGTACAATGAGAAAAACATTGAATCTGAAAAGTGCCAGGAGATCTGAATGCTATTGGCATGGACACACTAAGTTGTGACCTCAAGGAAATAACTTGGTTTCCTGGAGTGTATCCTATCTAGTTCCCTTTTAGTTTTAATCCATCCATCCATCTATCTATCTATCTATCTATCTATCTATCTATCTATCTATCTATCTATCTATCTATCTATCTATCTATCATCTATTTATCAATTGATCAGTCTGTCTATTTATTTATCCATCTAACCATCCATCCAAGCATTCATTCATCCATTCATGTCTATGTAGCTATATATCTCTCATCTATTTATCCCTTTATGCATTACTTATTCATTAGTTTATTTATTAATTTTATTTATCAGTTTATTTGTTCACTCATTAATCTATTCATTCATCAATCTATAGATTCATTAATTCACTTATCTATTTTTTTTGAGATTGTCTCCCTATCTACCCAGGCAGAAGTGCAATGGACACTCATAGAACTGATCACATTACTCATTGATATGGTAGCTTTTAATTGCTATGTCTCTACCTTGGGTTAAACTCTTTAGGCAGCTTAATGGCACCTTGATTCTAGGACCTCCATCATATTGGGACTAGACATAGTTTGGTAACTGATTGACATAGACTACCACAGCTCAGAACTACCAAATGCAAGTTAGCCTCAGCCTCCCACATAGTGGGATTATAGGCATACACCCCCACACTTGTACTCCTTTCATTTTAAATCATCTATGACTTTATTCTTAATACTTGAGGACACAGCATGGTAGAATGGAAGTAACATTGGCCTGAACAATAAGAGATAGGTTCAAATTCTGGTTCTACCAGCACAATCAGTATAACTTTGAGCAAGTCACTTAAACTTTCTGTAAAATGAAGGGAGAGAACACTGAACTAGATGATAATAATAAAAGTTAGCATTTATATACCATTTTACTCATGTTATTTTGTTTGATCTCAACAATGATGTGAATTAGAGTATTAACCCCCTTTCACAGAAGAAGAAACCAAGGCTGAAAGAAGTTAAATGACTTTCCCAGAGCCCCGCAGTAATAAAAATTATCTGAGTCAGGACCCAGACATAGACCTTCCTGACTCCAAGTCCAATATTTTATCTATTACACTACCTAGCTCCCTCTACAACTCTTTCAGCTCTAACATTCAATAGATCTAGTTATTGTGGTCTCTCAGCATTTGCAAAAAAAGGGATATTTCAACTTTACTTTGATACACAAACATTTGGACCATGAAAAATATTTGTATTGTAACATTTTAAAATCATGAAAAAAGATATAACCCCCCCCCATACATTATATCATATACTTTGATTTGAAAAGGTCATGCCTTTGTGCCTTCATGGCTACTTCTATCTGCATTTGGTTTCTTTTTGAAGAAATGATTCAAATCATAACATGTGCTCAATTTTCCAAACTGTTGGTCAATTTCTCTTAGAAGAATATATAATAAAAGCTTAATTTTCAAGGGAAAGCAAATAGTTACAGATCAATGTTGTTTTACAACTATGAGAAGGCTAATCCTGATCTATGAAAGATGGGGGAAAATTATTTGTTATTGCTGGGCAGACATTGCCAGTTAATCCAGGCCAAAATAAATGTTTTGGATAATTTATTCTTCTATAGCACCTTTTGTTCTTTGGGGATAGAAATTCCAAGCTCTATATCATCAGGGATTGATTAGTTACCCAAGTACTCTGTTAGAAGCTGAGAAAGTGTTAACTTTCACATTCTTTGGCAGATGAACATGGAAATATGAAGATGAAAAATGAAGTTGAATATCTGACTCAATTGTTAAGGAAACTTCAATGGAATAAGATAAAAAGCAAGGGAAGAGGATGAGAACTAATTTATAGATGGATAGATATGAATAGAAAACTTCCTTGGTGTATTAAAAATGTGGCCACAGTGGTTGATTACTTATTAGGGAATCAGACATTCATAAAAGGCAATTTATCTGGGAAAAACATTGAGGGAGGCAGAAGAGAATTAAAATTATTTTTTTGAAGTCTTACATTTTATTACACATCTTCAGTTAGTGAAACGAAGCTGGGACACTTACAATAACTTCTTTCCTTTTTCCTCTTGCCTTTCTTTCTTCTCATGTCAGCTCCATGAGAAAGGAAATATTTGGCTTTTGTCTTTGCATCTCTGTTGCTAAATACAATGCCTGACAAAGTAGGTTCTTAATAAATGCTTAATTGGTCTCATTTCCTTTCACTTCTTTTTCTTTCACATGAAATTGGGGAAGAGAATGAAAGTACTGACTTGATAGGTAAGTAGAGGATGGTAAAGAAATGAAGGGGGAAAAACTTACTATTTTTCATGTCTCCTGCCTTAATCTCTAGGAAAACTGACATTGCAAGTTGTTATTAAGTGATGGTGCTATACTAATACCTTTGTCTTCTCAGAGTTCCAAAAAACGATGCATAATCTTACTTATTGCTGGATTGTTAGAGCTTTCACATACTGAATTTTACTTCGCTTCCTCCTTGTGACATAGAAATGATCCTGGATTCTCCAAGATTGTCCCAGAGTTCCTCTTTGTTCATTCCCATTTTTTTAAAAGTCACCTTGGAAAGGCTTTGAGTAATGAGATATAGTTGTCAGTGTGATTCAGACAGAACGTAGTACTTTAATGTAGAAAGAAAGTGGATTAAATTATTCCCACAACATTTACCAGATATGTGGCCAATGAAAAGTCACATAAATTCTGTTAACCTCAGTTTAGTCATCTATAAAATGGAGCTGAAAAGACCTACAGAACATGGTATACTTGGTTCTTGTGAAACTTTGACTAAGATCACAAATTTAAAGTTCTTTGCAAACATTAAAGCACTAAAATATATTTTAATTATTATCATCCTGAGTCTAGTAACGCCCTGCCATCTTGAAAAAGGTGACACCAAAGGGTTGAACTAGGTGATAACAGTTTTTTTTTTTCTTTTTGCCTGTGTAACTCATGGAATTGCTTTCTATCAGATATTGTCCATTAGTTTGGGGATTTTTGAGAATCCTGTGTTGTCCCTAAAGTCTAAAGATATCCTGTGTTATATAGTCATAATCATTTTGATCATATTCCTAGGGTTTCTGGATAAGAATGGCCATTGGAAGACAGCAGATGATATTGGTACCAAAATGTAGCTCGGTCTACATTATGGAAGTAGAGGGCCTACTTTTAAATCATTCCCAATTAGAAATCAGAAAAACCCTCACATATATGTGAATTTTTAGGCATGAGTGTCCAAACCTTTGAATCATCTAACCACTGATTCTGGACACTATCTGCTGCCTTTATTCCTTCCCTTTAATCCCACTGTGCCCTTTTACTTTCAGACTCAGCTTTGTATCTAGTTCTAAAATTTTCTGACTTTGATGTAATTTTTTCTTAGATGATACTTAAGGGAAAAATAGATAGAAAACAGAAATCTTTATTATATTTATATCTTTCTTCTAGACATTAAATAATTCCAAAATGGATAGCATCATAGGTCAGCTACATTCATTAGAATAATTAAGATAAATATATTCCTCAATTATATTTGGGGCACATAAGGGTTAAAAAGGTCTTGAACAAAAACAAGAAAGATCTGTGGAATACAGGTGGGAGAGTTCCAATCACCAATTCATATCTTAACCCATCCATGATTTAATAAAGAAATCCTAAGTAATACCTAGTCTTACACAGTAGTTAGATAAGTTGTCCTATATCACACAATTGCTTAAAAAGTGTTAGTCTTTCTGACACTCAACCCATTATGTAACATGACCTCTAAAATTTATGAAGATTTTTAAAAAAATGGAATCTATGGCCTTGGATGAATTAGACTCTTGGAAAAGTATATTCCATTGGTCTATCTAATGTTCTGTAGTCACTGCATTTTGCTTTCTGTCCAATATTAACATTGCCTAGCTTATACACTGGGAAATAAAAGGAAAGAAACTTGGCTATAGAAATCACTATGCACAACATGTAGGCATGGATTTAAACAAAACTTAAAAATTCAAATATGGTAGATGGAATGTGCTATGTCTCTTTAGCTGTGCATAATCGAAGGGCAGTGATTTCCTTAAATAATAAAAGAATCTGAATTGACATACAGAATCAGAAAATCTCAGAATTGGAAAAGGTCATAGAGGCCCTCTAGTTCACTTCGTATCGGAACATGGATGTACTTTGCAAGATTTTTGCCTGCCCTAACTAATGGTTGAAAAGATTCCCCCCCACACCCAATTCGAGTAGAAATTTACCTCTCCTTAATGTCTACCTACCCCTCTTAGTTTGATCCATAAATTCATAAATTAAAGCAGAACAAATCTAATTAATTTTTCTTCTACAAGACACGCCTTATACTAGAAAATAACTATATTGGCCCAAAACATGCCCAGATCAAGTCTTCTTTTTCCTCTCTCTGTTCCTGGATATGTTGTTACAATCAGGAAATATATGAGCTGGACTTAGTTCAATCCTATCCATTTTTTTCAATAAAAATATCCTGAGGCTTAGAGAGATTATTTTTAATAACTTGAGTTCATATAGCATTTTATAGGTTACAAATAACTTTACATAAATTTTATCATTTGATCCTTACAATGGGAAAATGAGATAGTAAAAGCAGAAAACTGTCAGCTCCTTTCATCAATCAATCAATAAGCATTTATTAAGCAAACCCTGCCTATGCATCACTGAACTAAGCATTGATAATAGAAAAAGAAAACAAAAACAGTATTTCCCCTAAATTCCCTCAAGGAACAAAATAGATAGAAATTAAGCTTTGAAAGGAAGACATAAGTAAGTTGGGAATAGTTGGGAGGGCAGACCAAGAAAAAACATGGGTTTTGAGTTGAATCTTGAAGGAAAACATGAATTCTAAGAGAATGAGATGAGGACTGAGCACATTCCAAGTATAATGGATAGCTAATTCAAGGTACAGGTAAGGAATATGGAGTATCATATGTGATGAATATCAAGTATATTAGTATGGCTAAATAGTAGACTGAATGCATGAAGTGATATATTTAAAAACTGGAAAGGCAGGAAATGGCCAGATTTTGAAAGCTTTAAATTTCAAATAGAAGAGTTGGCATTTATTTCTATAAGCACACAAGAATCATTGTAATTTACTGAATAGGGGTGTGACAATGTAAGACACTTCAGGAAAATTACTTTGGTAGGTGAGTGAATGCTGTTATTAGAAGGAGGTAAGACTTGAGACAGAGAGGCCAATTAGAAGGTAATGACAATAATCCCAGCAAGAGTTAATGATCTCCTAAATTAAGATAATAACTGTGTGAGTGTTGACAAAGGGATGAAATTTGATAGGTGTTGTAAGTATAAAAATGACAAGATCTGTCAGATGATTATATACAGGAGATGAATGAGATGAACAATTAAGGATGACATTGATATTATAATTATGGGTGAGTGGAAACATTGTTGTTTCCTAAGCATTAATAGGAAAGTTTTGATGAGAGTAAGTTTAAGAAGAATGATGAGTCCTTTGGAAATGTTTAGTCTGAAATACCAATAGGACATCCAATTTGAAATGTCCAAAGATAATTTGCTGATATGATGCTGGAACTTAGGGAAGAGACTAAGGCTAGATAAATGGATCTGGGTGTCAACTACAAAGAGATGATAATTTAACCAAAGGAAGAGTATGAAATCACAAAGTGAGAGATTATATAGAGAAAACAAAAGACTCTGAGATAAAATATTGGGGCATAACTATAGTTAGCAGGATGAACAGTAGCAATGACTATCAAAAGGTCAATATATGTGAGCACTGAGAAAAGACCAATAGATTTGGAATTAAATATCATTGGTACCATTGGTGATAACAGTTTCAGTTAAATGATGAGGTTAAAAGTCAGATTACGGAGGTTTTTGAAGAGAGAGTCAGGAGAGGGAATGGAAGGGTCAAGTTTAGAGAATTTTTTTTCAAATTTAACTGAGAAGAGAAAAAGATGATATTAAAAAGTACTGTAGGATTTAGTGAGTTTTGTTTGTTTTAAGGATGGAAAAATTTTGAATGTATATAGGCAGCACAGAAGAAGCCAGTAGATAGTAAAAAAAAAAAAAAAAAACTTTATTAGGCACCTACTATGTGTCATCATTAGAGATTGGCGTAAATGAAGGGAATATAGAGAATGATGGCGAGTGGTCTGGGGAATGATGCCAGAAGGGTGTGAGATCAGCAAATGAGAATAAAGACTTTATAGCATATGGACTGTTTTGTTTTTGTTTTTGTTTTTTGAGTGAAGCATGAAGTATGGTTCTTAGCTGAGAGGGTGGGAAGAGGTGGTATATGTGAAAGGTTGGAGGATGGAAGATAAGATTTTGAATGGGCTCAGTGGTAAATTTAGATGGATCACATTATCTTTATCTTAAAACTCTCTGACATCCACTTTCCTCTCCTTTCCTTTACTTCTTATAATGTCCAAAAGAGAGGTGTCTTCTTACTGAGGTCAATACATGTGCACTTAATGCTATCGCCTCTTTTCTTCTCCAGCAAGTCTCCCCTCCTGAATCTTCAATGTTTTCTCATCTAGAGCAGAAGGATTACCTCTCTACAGTAAGATTAGGTAAAATAAATTTGTAGTGGATGCAGCACAGTTTTGTGATTTCCTGAAGCTTTGTTCAGCAGCATATAATTCAGAATAATTTGAAATTTGACAAAGAGTAATTCGAGATAGGATAAGAATGTAGGGGATTTGAGAGAGTGCTGGAAAGTGAATAATTAAATCTTTTGGTTCACCAAAGGTTTGAAATTGAGAATATTAAGCCACAGGCAGAGATGGAATGAAAAGAGCACTAGATTTGAATTCAGAAGACCTGTGTTTTCATACTGGCTCTTCTTGCTATCTATATGATCTTTGGCACATAATTAATCTCTCTCAGATTTAGTTTTCTCAACTGTTTAGCAAAGGGATTGGAGTAGACTTTGGTCCTTTCCAGATCCATGATTCTATGATCTTCTTTCCACTATATATCGCTGAGTTATATGACTTAGCCAAGTTTTTTATTAAGAGAGATAGTACCAGAAACTCCAATCTTTGAATTCTTAGCCTTAGTCTTTTCCAATAGATCATATTGCAATTTAAAGGTCCAAGGTGGACTTTTAATGTACAACATGTGCTTGTGTATATTTATCTTGAAGATGCTGTCATATCACCATATTTACAACATACCCACAATTACACTGTCTTAGTAATCAGTTTTATGAAAGAGCAAGGGCTTTTGGGAACCACATGTCTAGAAATAGCACTTATACTCCCAGAATTTACAACCATAATGACAAGTGTCTACCAGAAGGAGAAGAGATTGAGAGTGCTTACTATATCATGCCTCAATTATCTAAGATTATCTAAGATAATTTGCAGTGTCCTAGGAAAGTGACAAGAAAACAAAGCTTAATCAAAGAGTGACCTAGGTAGCATGATCTGAGTACATGGAGATGAATGTATTCATACAGTTCATCATTTCCACCCCTGAGATGTTTTACTGATGAATCCAAGTTACCCGGTACAACAAAAGGATTATCTAATGAGCATGTGGTCTCACACAATCTTTTATTGTAATGCTGTGTGCTGTTTTTCATATTGCTTTACACTGAAAGATGTCCTTTTTTTAAAGCGGCTCCAATTTTATTTTTCTATGTATTCCCAATACCACAAATGAAGACTTTGGAACTACATGTCACTGTATGAAAGCTCAGTGATTCTTACTCCTCCATTTAGGAAAATATTTTGGATAATGCTAAGTTTCAAAAAGATGACCTATTTTTTCATATATGTTGAGAATTGAGTCTTAAAAACTCTCTTCTCAATTAACACAGTTCTCTAATAAATTATTAAACACTTCAAAATATGTGATAGAAAAAGATAGAGCATTTAAGTGTTTACTATGTGCCAGGCACTAAAAACTGGGAGTACTAATAGAGGCAAAAATATGTTCCTTGCTCCCCAAGGAGTTTGGAGCAGGGGAAGACAATATACATAAGTGATCTGAAAAGCTGGGGTAGGATGGAGGGAAGCATCCAGAGAAATAGTGGAATATTTATTTGGAGAGTCATGATTCAGGCACAAAATCAACTTGCCACTTTGTCTGTTCTACAACTTGCACTCACCCCATTTCTCCAATGGTACTTATTGCAAGTTATTCATTGAGGTAGGAATGGATTAAGAACCATGAAAGAAGCTGAGTCAAACAGCAACAGCCCCTCCCCCCCCCAAAATTGGGGATAAACCCAGATTAATAAAATTATAAAGGAAAAGAGTCATTTCCCATGTAAACAACAGCTATTTAACTGTTTTGTAAAATGGATGTATGGAAATATATAAATTTTTAAAACAATTATTTTGGTTTTTACAGCACCAACATTTCCAATCTTGCTCCCTTCCCCTGCCAGAGAGCCATCCCTCACATTGACAAATTAAAAAGAGGGGACAAGCATTTCAATAAATCTAACTAACATATGGAAAAAGTTTAACATTATAAACAATATTTCATATGCTCAAGTCCCTCACCAAAGAAATGTAATGAGCCATCTTTTCCTATGAACCTTTGAAACCAAGCTTGTCCATTTTAATGTTGCTGAATTAAATTAAATTAAATTAAATTTCAATTATTTTTTTCCAATTGATATTCTTGGGTTTTGGTTATTATTATTTTGCTGGTTCTGCTTACTTCACTTTGTATCAGTTAAACCCTATTTAACCTAGGCAAATTAATCTCTTTCAGACTCACTGTCCTCATTTTCAAAGAGAATAACAATAGTGCACCTAAGAGGATTGTTGTAAGAATCAAATGAAGTAAACTATGTAACTTGCTTTGTATTGTGCTAAAAATTAATTGTGGGAAAGATTAATATTGAAAGATTTAGCTGAATCATTTGGGAGGGGCCACACCTGGCCTACCCTGAGATTACATATGCTACTGAGAAGGACCTCCCCTTTTGGGGGAGGAAAAACTGAATGCCACTGGAAGGGAGGCAACTTCCGGGAGGTGGGGCATGTTCAAGAGTTCTCAATTTTGCAGCCTCGTGGATCATTCTGGAGGCATCAAGGACCTGGCAGAGGCACATGTTTTGCTCTGTTTCGGGCGACCATGTTTCTAATGAGTAACTATAGACTGACTGGGGTTGATGAGTTTAACCCTAAATTCCTTTGAACTAGCTTAATTGGGAACACTCTGGGATTAAGACTATCTACCTGTATTTCTACTTCCTTATTTCCTTAATTGGTTTCACCTTTGTGGTTTAATTAATTTCCAAGTAATAAAACCTGATCCTTTATGAACTAAAGTTCAGAGGCTCCTTTTCTTATTGGCCTGGGAGGAATATATAAAGAAGAAAGTTCAAAGGGGAGATTAAACCTAAGAGTCCCTTATATTTCCAGGACCCCAGTATTAAGGCAGGTCACTCAAATAATGCTCCATATATCGAATTTTGGCCCTCACAGTATACTTTAAAGCATTATATAAATTCTAGTTATTACTATTATTAGTATTACATATAAAATTAGTTTCTATATAACATGCATATGCATACATATATGCATGTTCATTTTGATTTTTTTTTTCATTCTTTTTCAGTTGTGTCTGACTCTTCATGACCCCATTTAGGATTTTCTTGGTAGAGATACTGGAGCAATTTGTCATTTCCTTCTCTAACTCATTTTACAGATGAGGGAACTGAGGCAAACAGGGTTAAGTGACTTGCTCAGGTTCACACAGCTAGTAAGTGTCTGAGGTCAGATTTGAACTCTGGACTCCAGGGCTTGGACTAGCTGCCCATTGATCTTTACATAGCATATCTTTCTAATGACTATATTTCTATTTTATTATTCAGTAATCTAAATCAATATACTAAATAGTATCAGTTTTATGACCTGTAAAATACTCCTTAGCATGGACAGAACACACTTCATGACTTTCAATTGAATGCCTTCAAAATGTATAAATCTATCTTAGTTTCGTCACTTGTTTTTACAGTAAATTTACTAAGAAGTATTTACAGAGTGCTTATGTGTGTGAATGCATACATGTGTGTGTGTTTGTATTTGTTCAACCAATATTAAGCACCCTTATTGGAAGTCTTCATGTAATACAGATGACCACTTGTTGAGTATGTTTTAAGAGAGTATTTGTGTTTATGTAGGAGGTTGAAAATGTGGCCCCTAAGAATCCTTCCAACTCTAAGATTCTGACTTTGTATGTTAAGCTGAAACCATGGACAATGAGATTTAAAGAAAATAATATCCTGTGAAATCCAGTTCAGTATGATTACATTCAGTAAATCACATTGTTGTGCTGTCTAACCCCTGCTCTTAAAAACAAGCCCCGCAGAAGGTCATTGCAACCTTAAGTGATGTTGATTTTCTTCAAATTATGCTCTTATTTGACAGAAGCTGTAAGAGGACCATGTTGTGAAGGATAAATCCTGGCTACTGATGCCCTTGTCTGCCCACACTCAGACAGCTCTAGGAAAAGCTCTGTAGCCTGATAATGCTTTCTCAGTCCTTTTTCAGAATAATGTGAGACATTATATCAAGTGTTGTGGATATAACACCCTAAAGTTCTTCATTATTTTGTGTATCTTAAAAAATAAGGACCTGCTATAGCATAGCTTTTCATCTGTTCCTTTGGGTCTAGAAGACATGCATAACTGGGGGGAAGCTTTTGATATTTTTATTCCAAAATGAGAGAAACTATTTATATCTTTTTGTTCACTGATATATTTGTGCCATTGGAAAAACTAGTAGAAGTGGAAAGGGTAGAGTTGGTTAGTCCCCAACTCACTGAAGATTGTTTTAAAAAAATGATGAAAAATATTGAGTTTTCCTTCTTGCCTTTGCAAAGTAGTCTGAGCAAAATTTCATGTTTTAGACACCAGGATGTATAAATATATGGAACTCAGCATGTGCTTCTATCTTTGAGGTAACGCTAAAGAATTGGCCCAAAGAGAATAAAATTGTCCCATTTATATTTGGAAAATCAAGCTTATTAAAAAAGAAAGAAATCCATTCATTCCACTTCTCTGCTTTTTTCTCCTCTCCTTCCTACCTTCCTTCAGTCATTTGAATGGCAATGAAAAGGTCTTAAGTTGCATAAATTAGTGCAGTTTTGTCCACAGGCTCATCTGTGGAGACTGCATTCATAAGGAATCTCACTTCTAATGTATACATTATACAGAATGTCCTCCACAACACTACTAGACAACCTTGGTAAGTATTGTTTTTACCTCATTCAAAGTGTGATGTTGATACTCCGTGGAACATTGGATAAAACATTTGAAGAGGTCATATTTGTCAGGCAATCTTCACAAAGATATGAGGCAAACACTAAGCAGAAGTTACATTTTGTCCTACTTGGCCATTTTTTTCCTTCTTTATCTAAGAGAGAAATAGGGGAGAGAGCTGGGAGAAAGAGACAGAGACAGAGACAGAAACACAGAGAGACAGAAACACAGAGAGGGACAGAGAGAGGGTAAGAGAGAGGGAGACAGAGACAAAGAGACAGAGACAGAATCAACAAACAATAAAATAGAATCTTACATTCTCTCCATACCTATAATTATATGACTTTGAAGATGGCTCCAGAAAAATGCCTTTGAAACTCTGTCCATTCCCTTCTCAAGTAAAAAAAAAGAATATTGAAAATATGAACATAGAGAATTCTCATCTGGATTTTATGAAGATGAGCAGGTAGCCATATGGCAGAGCAGCTGCTGCTGCTATCTTCTTGGTGTGCTGATTTGGGTAATAGTACTGTTCATGATCTTTTACATTATTTTGGGATATCCCCCTTTCCTTCTTGAGTATTGAAGTATAACCAAGTACACTGGAGTTATAAATGGAGTGAGACTAGAAAGAAAAACTATTTTAGGTAATTTCTCCCTTGAGGAAGGGTTTTTGAGTGGAACTTTTCTTTTTCTTTTTTATGTTTATAGTCAGATGCAAGCCAAGAACTTCATTGAGCTACTAGCTGTCACCTCAATTCGACACTCCATCTCTCACTTCAACATTTTCACATCAATCTCAAAATTCACTCCTTCCTCACCTCTACCTTTTAGAATTGTTATTATGATTCAAGGACCAGCTTAGGCACCACTTCTTCTATAAAGGCTCCCCTCATCCTTCAAGTTAATTCTCTTCATCTCATTAGCTCATTTGATCCTCACAAAATCCTTGAGAAGCAGTGGCTATTATTAGCCCCATTTTACAGTTGAAGAAACTAGGGTAGACAGAAGTTAAGTGGCCTGCCCATGTCACACATGTAGGAAGTATCTGAATCTGAATTTGAAGTGAAGTCTTCCTATCTCTAGGCCCAGCATTTTATCCACTGTTTCACCTAGCTGTCCCAAATAAGATAATATTTGTAAAAAGTGCTTAACACAGTGCCTCACACATAGCAGGCACTTTATAAATGCTGATTTCTTCCACATGCATCTTCTTACTTAGCTTATATTACCTTTGTGGTGTGTTCAGGGAAGGCTAGTACCTCTGGTGTAAGACCTGCCAAACCTTTTTCTGAGCTGCTTTCCACCTTTGGTATCTACCTGATCCACCTGTGTCTCCAAGAAGCTGCAGCATGTGCAGTGTCTATACTCCAGGAAACCAATTCAGCAGACTGGATAAACTAGGTTGAGGGCAACTGAGGAGTCTCAAATCCGTCAGTTAGTTAGGGGGGCATCTACCCCAAGCATGTGAAGACTTCCCTGGTGGAATGGGCAGATGAGAACAATTTGTTCCAATGGCCATGAAGGCAATTGAAGCAGGCACTGTGGAACACTTCGAGCATGATTACATGCCAAGGTCATCTACTTCATCTCAAGCCATAACCAGTTATTTTGACTCTGTCCTGCCACTGCACTATGATGACTTTGGAAAAGACATTGAGGTGACAACTTCATGCAACTCTGTCTCACTTAATTCCAATTTATTCATAAGTCAAAAGACATCAGCCTTACACTTTTAACATTTTTACCTATCTCAAAGTCCTGTGGCAAAGGCAATTAATGAAGCAGCAGGTGCAGATACACTGGGAGCTATAGTCACAACTCTGCACACAGGTGGCCCAGGTCATAGGGTTTCTTTTCACTGGAAGTGGCAGTGGGATTTGATAGCCACCTGGGTGTCTGAGCAGCCTTTTAAGGACCACACCATTAGTTTCTTGGAGTGAGGAAGGGGTTAGAAAATGCACCTTAAATTGTCTGCTTACCTAACTCTGGCCTTATTACTGCAGCAGGTGGAGATCCAACAAAAAATGTACAAAAAAACCTGCAAAGATTATTACACTCATCATTGGTACATGGAATTTGTGCAAACCTATACACAACACAAAACTGAGTAGACCTGAAAGACAAACAACTCTTGTTGTAAGAGAACTTAGCAGGGATCATATCCAAATAATAGCCCTGAGTGAAACAAGGCTGGGAAATGAAAGCCAGCTTACTAAAGTTGGAGATGGATAGACATTTTTTCTGAAGTAGGCACAGTGAAGAGAAGTGATGTGATTATGTTGTAGGTTTTGTGATCAAAGCTAACCTAGTCAATAAGCTTGTATGCTTGCCTAAAGTAGTGCATGTCAGGCTCATGCAACATAATTGCCACTTGCAACAAAATATCATTATTGCCTATGTTCCCACCATGACAAGCCCTGATATGTCAAATAAAAATTTTATGAAGACCTGGAGACCCTTATCATCAATGTCCCAAAAGAAGACAAACTTATAATTCTGGGGGACTTCAATGATAGAGTAGGCTCAGACTAGCAGACATGGCTGTGTGTCCTTGTGAAGAATAGAGTTGGAAACAGCAATAACAATGGTCACTTGCTATTGAAGACTTGTGCATTTCATGACCTTCTCATCCCCAACACTTTCTTCCATTTACCTAAATACAATAAATTTTTAATTTAATAAACTATGTGATTGCAAGGAGATGAGACTGACAGGACATTATAGTGATGAGGGCAATGTGTGGTGTGGAGTGTTGGAACTAATTGTAGACTCATTCTCTCCAAGCTAAATATTTGCATACAACAAAAGCAGTGGCCCTAAGGCCACAAGAAGACTTAATTTCAAGAGATTAGATCACTTCTCTGAGAGGGAACAGTTTGTTGTTAAATTGGAGGGGAAATTGAGCCAACACACTATTGGCAATGGTGTAGCAGAAAAAGAGAGGAGCTTTCAGAGATTTGGTGTACAGTGCTGCATTTGCTAGTCTGTATCAGAACACTTGCAAATGTCAAGACTGGTTTGATGATAATGATGGGGAAATTCAGAAGTTGCTAAATGACAAATGAGAACTCCACAGGGTTTACCAGCAGGATGGTTCATCTGTGTCTAAGAAGGTGAATAAATAAGATGTTTTGAATGGTTTCACCATGATTTCCACCTAAAATCTCCTAAAAGACTCATGAATATTAAGAGAGTCTGTGCAAGCTCACTCAGTGCATGAGAATTGAAAGGTGAAGGAGATGGGAGTCAAACACAATGAGATATGGGTGCTGGCCAGACCTGGATCTCATTAAGTGTTTACAAGATATTAGAAACTCATGCCTCTTGACTGAGTTCCTGGAAGTTATGCCCAAATAAGGACAAGGAGATAAGGCTCTGATCAGCCTTTCTGGGTTGTTCCCATGTCTGCTGAGCTTGTGTAGGATTTGCTGATTTGCCTTCTTTGTTCTGAGACCTTTAACATCCCCTTTGAGAATGTAGATATTTGGAATCTCACCCATGGAGAGGATGCTCTGCCCAGGACCTGTCCCAGTCAGAACTCTGGAAGCTGTGAACTGGGATTCCCCAGATAGAAATCCAGATGTTGATGTTCTCCTGAGTAGGTGATGACTTGATTTTCTGATTCTTGGGAATCTCACCAATGTGCAAGATGCTGTGCCTGGGACCTTCCTGAATGGGACCCTGATAAGCTGTACCCAGGATTCCCCAGGTTTGAGATCAGGAGCTGTTGCTTTCCTAATTAGGTGATGATGTCTTTATTTTCTGTTTCTCTAATTGTTGTTGGTTTATTAGTGCTATCTGTCTATAGTTTATATGCTCTGAATATAATTGCTTCTTTCCTTTTTATAATTAAACATATCTTAAGCTGCTAAAGTGAACATGTTATTATTGTGCTTCTTGAATCCGAATCAAAATCCTATCTGCTGCAGCATGTAACAGCCTTTTCCATTACAAAAGGGAGAATTTACCTCTATAAAAATAAAGTACAGTGATGTTCAGAGAGATATAGAATTCTTGCCTCAGTAAGAAGGCTGATCAAATTCAGTTTTGTGCTGATAGTAACAATCCAAAGGGCTTTTTATGATAAAGCTATTTATGGGCCAAAACATATGGTGCATCTCAACTACTCAGTGCTGATGGAGCCATATTGATTAGTGACAAGGACATGATCCTGGAGAGATAGACTAAACATTTCCACAGTGTTCTCAACAGACCATCTTTAATCAGTGCTGTAGCCATTGACCTCAGGTTGAAGTCCACACCTGTTTAGAAAAAATTTCAAAGTATCCTTAGACTTCCCTCCTGTGGCAAAGCACCTGGTGCTAATTCTATTCCAATTGAGATTTACAAGGTGGTAGGTCTATTGCTCATACAAAGTTTGGCTCAAATCTTTCAACTTACATGGCAAGAGGCCATTTTCTGGCAAATAATTGGCAATTGAGAGGATTCCCATCAATTGGGGGATGGTTAAACAAGTTTTGGTATATGAATGTAATGGAATACTATTGTGCTGTAAGAAATGATGAATAGGCAGATTTCAGAAAATCCTGGAAAGGCTTACATGAATTGATGTTGAGTGAAATGAGCAGAACCAAGAGAATATTGTACATGGTAACAACAACATTGTGTGATGATCAACTGATAGACTTAGCTCTTCTCAGCAATACAATGATCCAAGACAAGATTCATGATGGAAAAGGTTATTCACATCTAGAGAAAGAACTATGAAAGCAGATCAAAGCCTACTATTTTCAGTTTTTGTGTGTGTGTTTTATGTTTTTTCTTTATTTCTTGTGGTTTTTCTCTTTTGTTCTTATTTCACAATGACTAATGTGGATATTTATATAATATCTTTAGCTTGATGTCTTCAGCCATGTTGTCAAATGCCTTCAATGAGGATGAACACTGCCTCAAGGTCAGCTACCACACTGATGGTAAATTCTTTAACCTGAAAAGACTACAAGCCAAGACTAAAGTGGAGGAAGAGTTTGTGTATGATTTTTTTTTATTTGCAGATAAGTGTGCACTCAATGCAGCCTCTGAAGCTGAGATGCAACAAATTATGGACCAGTTCTCTACTGCTTGTGATAATTTTTGCCTAACAGTACCAAGAAAACACAGGTGCTCCTTGAGGCAGCACCACGCCATCCATATGTGGAACCATCAGTTATAGCAAATGGAGAAGTTTTGAATACTGTGGATACGTTCTCTCACCTATGGCAGTATACTTTTCATGGATGTACAAATTGATAATAAAGTTGATGCACACATTGCCAGAGCTAGTTCATTTGGGATGCTCCAAAAGAAAGTGTGGGAGAGAAGAGGTATAAGACTGACTACCAAACTGAAGCTCTACAGAGCCATTGTGCTGACCTCATTGTAGTATACCTATGAAATCTGGAGAGCATAACAGTGTCATGCCAGGAAACTGAATCACTTCCATTTGAATTGTCTTAGGAATATTCCAAAGATCACCTGGTAGGATAAGATACCAGACACTGAGGTCCTCTATCAAGGTAAACTACCAGCCATTCAAACTCTACTGCAGAGCATGCAATTCCAATGGGCTGGCCACGTTGTTCAAATTTCAAACATATACTTGCCTAAAACACTATTTTATAGGGGCGGCTAGGCGGCGCAGTGGATAAAGCACCGGCCCTGGATTCAGGAGTACCTGAGTTCAAATCCGGCCTCAGACACTTACTAGCTGTGTGACCTTGGGCAAGTCACTTAACCCCCATTGCCCCGCAAAAAACAAAAACAAAAACAAAAACAAAAACAAAAACAAAAAAAAAACACTATTTTATGGAGAAATCTCAGAAAGGAAATGCTCACATGGTGATCAGGAAAAGCAATATAAGGACACTCTAAAGGTCTACCTTAACAACTTTGGAATTGATTGCATGACATGATGGATATGGGCACAGGATCCCACAGCATGGTGGGTCCTCATCAGAGAAGGTGCAAAATAGAATTCAAATAACTCAAATAGACATGAGATACCCAAATTTAGAGATTCTAATCCAAATAATCACATGCCCTACCTGTGGTAGAACAGGCTGAGCTCATATTGGCCTGATCAGGGGGTAGCTAGGTGGTGCAGTAGATAAAGCACTAGCCTTGGATTCAGGGGGACCTGAGTTCAAATTCGGATTCAGACACTTGACACTTACTAGCTGTGTGACCCTGGGCAAGTCACTTAACCTTCATTGACCTGCAAAAAAAAATCTTTGAGAGGAAAACTGATATGATATATCAGATGTCACTGGTCTATATTAATGCATAATATTGTTCTGATCTGCCACAATAGGATTCACTATAACTTGTCTTGAACATAGTGATGTCATTTTGATCCTCTTCAAGAAGAAAGGGCAACAACCACCACATTACCTTTATTTATTTATGTATATTTAAATTTAACAAGCATTCCATGAGTACCTACTATGTGCAATGGTGAAGCAATATGGTATAGTGGATAGAGGGCTAGCCTCGGAGTCAGGGATACCTAAGTTTATCTTTTACCCTGGCACATACTGGCTGTGGGGCCCTGGGTCAGTTATTTAATATCTCAGTGGCCTGCACAACTCTCTAAGACTACAAATAAGCCATAGCTGCTTATCTGCATTGTATTAGGTTCTAGGTCTATACAGATGAACTTTTTTTTTCAACGTCCCTGCATTGAAAAGGCTTGCCTTTTATTGGAGGGAAACAACCTGTAATTGGGGAAGGGGACAACTAACAACTAGAGTATTAGGAAAGGTGTCAGATAAGAGGTGATAACTAAGTCTAGCCTTGAAAGAAGCCAGCAATTCTGAGAGACAGTAGTGAGCAAAATGTGCATTCTTCGTGCAGGGGACAGACTGGGCATAGGAACAGAGGTAAGAGACACCATGTCAAGTTCACAAAACAACTGTTAGGGTAGTAGTAGGAACCTATTCTGGGAATGTAAGTGGGAAAGTATGTTTGAGTGTTTTAAATACTTTTCTGAGGATTTTTTTTTTAGACAAATGAGGATCTCTGGAGATTCATGCTTTAACTTCTTATATATCCTCTAATAGGATCTAACCTCCCTGCAGGAAAGAGGTATTTTTTTGGGGGGGGGGGATTTTTATAGACTCACCCAATTCTAAGTAGTAAGGTTCTTAATAAATGTTTGTTGAATTAAATTAAGATTAGTTAATTACTGCTTTGGTTAGATAAAGGAATTTTCATATCTATTAAATGGTAGTAAACCTCACTGTACTTATACCGCAATAGGTCTGTGATGTCACCTGTACTAGTATTGTTGGAGGTTATAATCCATTAATGTCTTTTCCTCTTGTTTAATTATTAGCCATATTCTTCCATAGACATCTTTTTTTTTTTAATTTTTTTTTAGTGAGGCAATCGGGGTTAAGTGACTTGCCCAGGGTCACACAGCTAGTAAGTGTTAAGTGTCTGAGGCCGGATTTGAACTCAGGAACTCCTGACTTCAGGGCCGGTGCTCTATCCACTGCGCCACCCAGCTGCCCCCCATAGACGTCTAATGGAAAATGAATTAATAATCATTAGTAACCACTAAAGACACTTCATTTTCTCCATGTATATGACAGAGAGAGTGTGGAATAGTCAATACAATGTGGTCTCAGGGTCACAAAGAATGGGTTGCAAATCCTGCCTCTGATATTTCGTTGTGTGACTGATTCTAGGGAAGATTTTTGTCTATGTAGAATTTTCATTTTAGAAGTGACTTTAGAGGTACAACATCCTTGTTTTATAGATGAGGAGACTTAGATCCAGAGGGTTAAGTGGCATATGTAGGACATGTAGCTCTTTTAGTATCATTATGAAGGCTGGAACACAGGTTCTGGTAGCTAAGTGGCACAATAATAGAGTGCTGGGCATAAAGTAAGGGAAATCTTAGTCTTAGACACATAGTAAATACCTGATTCAGGGTAATTCAATTGACTTCTGTCTGGTCCAGTGTCTTCAACTGTATAATGGAGACCATAATAGTACCTACGTTTAAGGGTTATAGTGAGTTATTAATTGAAAGAGCATTTGTAAAGTGCCTGACACATAGTAGGCACTTAAGAAATTTCCATTTGTTTCTCTTCCCTAGGTTTCCTGTGGCCCAGTTATAGGATCATAATATCCTAGGATTTAGAGTTTGAAATAGTTCAAATAAGTTTTTAGTTGTTATTTGAACATAGAATTGGATCAATCAAAAGGAAAAAGAAAACATAAAACTTAAATTGGCTAAGGTGATAAAAAGATAGAAATAATAGTCAAGGGGGTGGAGCACATTAGTAAACTCTTTTTGTAGCTGTGTCTTAGCACAATACTTCTGAAAAGCTTCTTGGAATTATGTGAGAAAAATGATGAAACTAGTCATATTCTTTGACTTAGTGATTCCATTTCTGGATGTACCCCCAAGAGAGTTAGAGTGAAGAAGGAAGATCACAGACATACCAAAATATTTGCAGCAGCATTTTTTTATTTTTCTTACAGCAAGGAACTAGAAAAAAAGTCAATGCTCATCAACTGAGGAATGACAATATATTTTGGTATGTAAATGTTATGGAATATTGTTGTACTACAAGAAATAAAATGAGTGTCAGAGAAATATGGGAAGATTTTTATGAGTTGATGAATTATGAAATAAGTGAAACAAAAAAAAATATGCACAATGACCACAATAATAGAAACAAAGATAAAAGATAGTTGTATTCTAAATGATAGTAATGACCAATGTGTTAGTTCAGGATAACAGCTGATGAAACACCTTTGACCTCTCAGTAGAGAAGAATTTCACAAAGGGAGTCACTTAGCTCCATTTAATCTTTAACAAATTTAAATGTAATAATACGTTTTGGGCACTCTGAATAAGCAGAATGTGCTATGCATTGTTAGACATGATTAACACACCTACTAGTTTGGCTTAGCTATTTTCTTTATGACAGAAGATTCAGTGGAAATTGTCTGAAGGGGAAGTGACTGGAATAAAAACAAGATGGACTTGTTAAAGAAGCAAAAAGAAGAAGAGGAAAAATGTTATTGTGACATGTGAGATCACCTGGTCTCTACACCTTGGTATTAAATTTGGTTCTGATTTTGCTCAGCTGAAGAAAAAAGGGAACTAACAGATGGCACAGTTTCCATTTTCTAATGGGAGAAAACATACAAATATATCAACAGAGAAAAATTTTCCCCCTGTAACTAAATTAATGTAGAAATTCATCATGTGAATCCTTGTGCAAAGGACATTCAGGAATTTAATTTTAAAAAATCTATTAATGACCTACAATAAACTTTACATTTACAAAAAGAGAAGACACTTTTTAAATGGATAATTTTGTAGGACCTTTTAAAAGGATTAGATAGCATACTTATTGACATTAGATGTGTAAATATTGATAAAATGACAGCACCTCTACCCTCTGTCCACAAGCTTTATATTCATAAAAAGGAAATACACTTTTTGGGGGGGTATGGAGGGGCAACGAGGGTTAAGTGACTTGCCCTTGTCACACAGCTAGTAAGTGGCAAGTGTCTGAGGTCGGACTTGAACTCAGGTCCTCCTGAATCCAGGGTCAGTGCTTCTGTGCCACCTAGCTACCCCATAAATACTCTTTTAAAAAGTGACTTTTAGTGAGAAAACTGGAACATGGTGTATATCTATAGATTTTACCATGTTTCAGATCTACAATTTTTTTGTTGTTTGTTTATTTTAACTTGGTTACCTAAACTCCAGTTTCTAAAAGTAAATATTACTTTTCCAATTCCATAATGCATACTCTAAAGTCTATGGAGGGGGAAGAGGAAGAGATGACTAACTACTATGGTTCACTTCTAGTCTTAGGAGCCTCTCACAATTACCTTTTCAAATTACTATTCATTTTATTATAGAGGTTGCTGGAAATGAAATAAATTCATCTTTATGGGAAAAAAGAGCACTCAATAGGCTCATTGCTGTTGCAAAAACTAAGCAATCTACCCTGTCATTAGGTCAAGAAAAGGACCCTTATAGGACAACTGAGTGAAGAGTGGTTGCTACTCTGCTGCTGTACTAACCAGTTAGCCAGCTGTACCTAGAAATACTTGTCCAGAAGATACTTTAATGCCTCTGTGAAGTTAATTAGCATAGAAGTACCACTTAACTAAATACTTTCTTATAAGTGGATACTTCTGTGTGACAGTTACATGCATTTTACCACCCTGAGAGGCTCAGAATAAGCCTGCCTTTCTTCTCAAGCCACATTCACTTTTCAGTGCAAACATTCCTGCTCTCAACATGCCTGCCAGAAGTGTATTTCTCTTCTTCCCCAATGAAGAAAAAAGTGTTGGGCCTATAATACACTTGTTAATGAGTTTTCTGGTGAAGTGGTTTATTCAGAGATAAAGGAATTCTGAGTTGCAAGGAGAGAAGGAAGGAATTAGTATTAAGTTTCTACTCTATGGTAAGCACATTAGAAATATCTCAGTTAATCCTCACAACAATCCTTTGAGTTGGGGGTGCTGTTATTCCCATTTTACAGTTGAGGAAACTGAGGCACCCAGGGGTTAAATGATTTGTCATGAGTAGAATAGCTAATAAGATTCTGAGGCTAGATTTGAATTCAGGACTTCTTAAATCCAATCTCAGTGCCAGTTAACTGTAGGAAATAGGGCTATGAAATCACTAATGCTTCAAGTGACACAGTAATTAGCAGAGGTAGAGCAAAGTTTTGTCCTAAATTGCTGTTGCTGAAGTTCCATGGGGAAGGCAAATTGTTGTTGTTTGCATAGGATGTTTGTGGATAGGATACACTTCTGCTCATCAGTGACCACTATTCCCACACTTTATTTTATTGTTTTCTAGTGGTAAAACTGTCTTTAAGTTGTCAATCCCATGGTGCCAATGTCATGATACTTTTTCTCTGGAGCCACCTTTTCCAGCAACTGCCAAATGATAAAGGGCCATTTTTTTTGAATGATAAACCATCCCCTTCTTGTCCGACTGTACTCATAGTGAGATTTTTTTTTGGTATGCTAACATACTACTCCCCATCCTCATCAACTGAATTTGTCATAGGTACAGGTATAACTCTGCCTTGAAGCGAAATTAAATACTGATGCTTGGGTTCCTAGGTATTTTAAAGTATCCAACATGTTAAAAATCTGACTTTCCTTAAAGGTTTGCCTTATCTGGATTTAAAAAACAGTCACATCCTCCCTACTTCCCACAGAATTGCGGAAAGTTTCCTTAGAAGCTGCCCCCCCCCAAACTTTTCCATTTTATAGATATAGAAACTGAAGTACTAAGTACTTTGCTCAAGTTCACACAGATAGTAAAGAGCAAAGCCATGATTTCAACCATGGTGCTTTGGTTCCAGATTCTGGCCTTTATGACCTATACCATGCTGCTTTCTTCCCTATTAATGGACACTTAAGCACTTGTTATTGTGCCACTGTTTTGTGTTACACAATTGTAGATAGATAGATAGAAATAAATAGATATAGATATGGATATGTCCATAGATTGCATTGGTAAGTCATACAGTTATTAGACATTTAGGCCATAATTCCATCGCTCTGCTCAGCTAAAGCAAAGACTCTGAGTTCCTACTTTTCCCTCTATAAGCAGAATGAAAATTGGAATCAGGCTTTGTCCCAATCCATAGAAGCAGCTTAGAAAGAATAAGGAATAAGACAGAATGAAATGTATAAATCAGCTGGTCTTTTATTAGAGTAAAGTTAGTAAGTATCTCAGGTCATATTTGAACTCAGGATTTTTGGATGCTGGACAAGGGGTGGGGGCTCTAAATTAAAATACAGGATTTAAGAGTATGGGGTGAGAATAAAGGATCCAGTTGCTGGATGAGGTAGATAAAAATGGTTGGGACACTGTTGGATTATCTGGTGGTTTTAGGCCTTTAGTGTAGGAGAAGAGTGAGGAGGAGAAAGAAGAGAAATAATCATTTCATAGGTTTAGAGCTGGAAGAGACCCTAGAGAGAATATTGAATCTAATTCCCTCATTGTATGGAAGAAGAAACAACAGATAAATAAAGTAAATTGCCTTGGTTCAGCTGCCTGATAAGTATCTGAGGCAGGATTTAAACTCAGATTTTCTTGAGGCCAACTCAAAGACTCTGTCCACTGTACCATGCTGATCCCTTTAGAGAGATTGCCCATAGATTTGCCACACCAAACTCCATTAAGCTCTTTAAGGCAACTAATAAATTCAACTGAATTTCTTAGATTTTATAAGGATAGGGGCAAGTTCTCCTTCAGGTACATCAGGTTGTCAGCCCATTACTAATGGCATAGGTAAGTAGACCAATAAGGAAATGATTTATGGCAATTTCTAGAACATAGCATGACATGGGTGTCAGGAAATGAGAGAGGGGTTATGTTTAATGACAAGAGAATAGGCAGTCTAGAAAAAGTGAACAGATAGGTCTCAGAAAAGCCCAGAAACTTCAACTTCAGGTTTTTATTTATTTTTTGTTGGTTTGTTTGGTTTTACTCATAATTTTTCAGAGAATTTTGATTTTACAGAGCTTTGATCACTTGTGATTTACTCTGCTTAATGGTCTACCAATGTTCATGTGATCACAAATTCATCAGCTTATCAAAACTCAACTTCATTTGGGATAGGAGGTTGTGAACAATTCTTGTCATTGAAAATCTTAGGTGACAATTACTTATATAATAATTATATCTGGTGGCTCAGTGGATAGAATACCAGGCCTGAAGTCAGGAAGACTCATCTTCCTGTGTTAAAACCTAATCTCAAGGGGCAGCTAGGTGGCAGTGGATAAAGCACTGGCCCTGGATTCAGGAGGATCTGAATTCAAATTTGACCTCAGACACTTGATATTTACTAGGTGTGTGACCCTGGGCAAGCCACTTAATCCTCATTGCCCTGCAAAAACAACAACAACAACAAAACACAATAGCAAAAACTTAACCTGAGACACTTACTAGCTGTGTAACCCTGTTTGTCTCAGTTTTTCATCTATAAAATAAGTTGGAGAAGGAAATGGCAAACCACTCTAGTGTCTTTACCAAGAAAACCCCAAATGGGGTCACAAAGATTAGAAATGACTAAAGAACAACAAACTCATTCCTAGAAAAGTTATTTAGGAAATTTTCAGTTGTGCTCCATCAGAAGCTAGATAAAGACTTCTCCTTTAGGGTCAGAAATGCCTTACTTCATCATTCAGAATTTGGAAGCGTACAAGGTTTAGGGTAAGATTTTAGTCACCCAGTCTAAAAATTGCATCATTACTCCGGTAGTTCAGGGCAGAAAACAGGTTTCAAAGGTGAGACTGTATGAGGGTGATAGGGGGAAGCCATATCTTTTAGATCCATAATACAACCCCTTCTTTTTACACATGAGAATACAGAGCCTCCACATGGAAAGTGACTTATCCAAGTTCACACAGGTGCCAGATGGTGTTAGAAATGGAATTTTAAGTCATTTTTTTTCTTTCTGCTTGCAAATCAGCCTTCTGAGGGAAAAAGAGACAACATATCATACACTCTATGTAAAACAATATAACAAAATAAATGATCTTGCTTTTACATAAATTTCCTATGTGAATAACACCATTTTTTAAATGAAGTTTCACTAGGGAGACATTTGTGATCTAGTGTTTAAACTCTGGGTTGTGATAAAGCAGAGCCATACCTGGATTTAGGAGATCAGGGCCTTGCTCCAATTTAGAAAATGGTGATAATACTTGTAGTCCTTAAGGAACCTAGAAACATCAGGGATTAGCATGCATTAGCAAAATTAGTTAAAATAAGGAACTCACCAGATAGTGATTTCTCTTTCCCCCCCTCCACTAAGGAGGAACTATCCAGGATAACTGGCCTCACCAATTTCACTGGGCATTGTTTGTGGTTCTTGCCTGTTCCAACTACAAGAACATCCCTAACTGTGACTGACTAGAAGAGCTATCAGAAGTGGTTAAAACATAACATGTCAAAGGATGGACCAAGGAAGCAGAGGGCAATAAAGTAGAAATTCCCAGAGGTCACATGATGTCAATATTAAAAAAAAATAATAATATTCTAGATCACAGGATCTAGAGGTGCAAGGGAGCTCAAAGGTGAAATAGTCCAACCCTCTCATTTACCTATAAAAGAGCTGAGGTTCAGGGAATTTAAGGGAATTTTCAAGGTCACAGAGGAAGTAATAATTAAAGGTCAATTTTAAACAATGTTTTTCAGACTCTAGAGCCAAGGTTCTTTCTTTCCACTATATCGTGCTGAATATTCTTTGTGGGACACTGAAAGATTTTGGGGGGAATTGGAACTATGATTTTCTTGCTGCAGAATAAATCATGTTTATTGATTTATCTCTTTTTAATATATTTCTTTCTGATGAGATAATACTAGTATGCTAGCAAATTAGGCATGGAGTGATAGCAGTACCCGAGTCAAATGGGATGTCCAGGGTAGAGATTCCCTGGGTTTTTCAGTGGGGATTAAACAAGAGAATTATGATGCCTCTCTCTTCCCTCCCTCCATATCTCATGAAAGGCCAACATAGGCCTTCATGCCACAGTCATCTCTGACACATCTGCTCAGTATCCTATAGTGTTTGGCAGAGAACCACACACAGGGGGGCTCTTAATAAGCACTGTTTGATGACAGTGATAATGATAATGATAATGGAAACAGGGACAAGGCAGCTGGAAGTAGCAGGTGGTAGCTGTGGTGGAATATCAGTGAAGCAGAGAAAAGGAACCATGTGGAACTGATTCTATGCTCTCATCACTCTCAGGAACTAAGAAATGGTACCTGAGATTGATGGTGTTTTAAAACTTTCATGTATTCCTGAGCAAGAGGCAAAAAGTGGCAGAACAGAAAATGATCTGAGACTCAGAGGCACATTTTGAAAAGAAGGATAGATATTTGTCTTAGGTGGCAGAGTTGAGATTAGGACTGAGTAGGAGAGGTAGTAGAATAGGGCAGAGAACAAGGATGGCCAGAAAGAGTTACATTTTTGACATATTATATAAATATACACTTTTATAAAAAATGGTAATAGCCAATGTTGGAAGAAGTATGGAAAGCAGGGAAAATTCTGCACTCCAGTGCATGGCTATGTTTATTTTGTGATGGAACATGTTAACTATGATAGTGAAACCTTGGAAACCTTCTGGTCTTCAAGAACATGCAGCAGATAGAATGTTCAGATGCAAGAGGGTGTAAATTTCAGATTTTATTCAACATATTAATGACTTGTCTCAGCTCTTTGGGGCAGCAACCTGCCCCATGTGCTTTTATTTCAGTCTAGTTTAAACAGTGTTTTTGTTTTTGTTTTTTTCTTAAAGGCCATTATTGGAATGTTTTCACTCCCTACAACTCAACCAAATTCTCTTTATAAGGTTACTTATTATATTGTGAACCTGGGGCAGAATTCATTATAAAGCAGAACTTTCATGGATTCTATCCAAGGAGGGTGTTTTTTGAAGTAGCTAATCCAATCAAACAATCAATAAGCATTTTTTTAAACTTACTCATTCCTTGGCATTGAGAGGGTTAGTACTTCTTTAGGATCACACAGGTAGTAAGTGACTATGAAATAATTCAAACTAAACTCTTCCTGACTACAGTTCCAGCACTATAATCATTATAAGCAATTTAAGTTATAGAAAGTTACAGTCTTAGAGAACGACATTATTGTAAAACACTAAGATTATTTCATATATCAGTATTTAACGTGCAAGCAGTTATACCATCCATCTTTTTAAAGTCTTACTCAGTGTAGTGGAAATAGTAACAGACTGAGTCAGGAAATCTGGGTTCTAGTTCTAACTACCACTAACTAGCTGGGTGACCTTAGGCAAGCAACTCAATGAATGTTACTTTTTCTTACTGTCCTCCCTTCAAATGAATAGTTTGAACTAGATGATCTCTAGCCCCTAATTCATTATCTTCAATACAGAGTGATACCTATTACCCCACTTAATATTACATTAAAGTTTCTCTGAAGATTTTTTCTTCTTCTGTTTTTTTTTTTTTGTAAGGCAATTGGGGTTAAGTGACTTGCCCAGGGTCACACAGCTAGTGTCAATTATCTGAGGCCAGATTTTAACTCAGGTCCTCCTGACTCCAGGGCTGGTGCTCTATCCATTGTGCCACCTAACTGCCCCAGAAGAATTTTTTTCTTAAATAAATAATTGTGTAAAGCATATATTTATTAATGAATCCTTTTGTTGGAGGGACCTGGATTCATTGAAGAGTTCAACTCTCTTCATCTTACAGTGTAGGTGTACTTGTAATCATGCTGTGCTTAATGATTCAGTATAAAAGAAACCTGGAGGATCCTCTCATGCTAAGTAGGTTCTTTTCTTTCTTTTTTCTTTTTTTCCAGGGAAATGAGGGTTAAGTGACTTGCCCAGGGTCACACAGCTAGTATAAGTAGGTTCTTGAAAAAACATAATTAATATGTTTCAGTGTAGAGGAAGTGTGGTATTATGGATGTTGACATGTTCTTGATATGAGGAAAACCTGAGTTCCAGATCTGCATCTGGCTGTGTGCTCCTGGGCAAGTCACTTAACCCAAGTGATTCAGACAAACTTCTGACATTATAACTTATAGAGAAAATATATTTCCTTACCTGGAAGTTCCCTATACCAATGAAATCACGGGTCTAATGTTTTTCCCTTTACTTCTGTATGCTGAAGTCAGATGAACATAGTTTTACTTTAAATGGAAATTTGGGCATTATTCCATATAACCTAGTTTGCTAGCAGCTATGCAAATAGCGTCTGGGAAAAATGTAACCATGAGGAAAAGAAATGGAACATAATTAACAGAAGTAAAAACACATACAAATATGCTGATCAATTTGCCAGTTAAAGATATTTGTTCCTCTTCACATAGCTGCAATGTCTGTGATGGCATCTAGAAAGCATTCATCTAAGTCAGACCTAATGAAAAACTAAATTAAACTCCCCCTTTTGGGTTGATTCTCTTCCAGCTGCACTAGCTCCAAATGGCCACCAAAGGAAATTCCCTCTTAGCTAGTGACTCAGAATGGCTGCTCAAAGCAATTCTCTAAGTCTCTGAAGGTATTTTTTAATGGGTCATTATTTCTATAAATGCCCAGTGAAAGCTGTATTTAAGAATGATCTTGGCTTCTGCTAATCTGAAATCAGATAGACATATATATGTCTCTAGATAGAGATATGCAGATGTAAATACAACTAATATAGTGCTGGTGAGTGTTCAGGAAATGATAATTATAGATGATCATAAGCTCACATTGGGCTGATGAGATTTATTCTGATAAATATGGGATAAATGAGAAAAAATAATATTACTCTGTATTATTTAATATCCAATATTAGTTTGTAATCCATCCTATTCCACATTCCCCATTTCTCAGTCTAGCTAAAATAAGACTTCTTCCAGTCCAAACTAAATGCATGATTGAAGAATGTGAAAAATCCTAGCTCCCAGGACATTGCTCCCTAACCAATATAAAGAAGGACTATCCCTTCTGTTTATTACAGCTTGGGCTGAGTCCCTACAGAGGGCATGGCTCTTCTGTTCTTGCTTTTCTTTCTCAAAGTTAGGTGTGACTTGGTCTCTAAAGGGAAGGATAAAGCAGGACAAGAGGGGATCCTGATTGGGACAGTGCTATTTTTCTAGCCAAAATTACTAGAGGCAGGTGAATCCCAGAAAATCATTAGCATTCCTTGTTAGTGAGGAAGGGCAGGATCAGCCACACCTGAAGGTCAACCCCCTTTCCCCACCTGCAACTAATCATAGGACTTTTCTGTTACTTAATTCCCCCTCCTTTGAGGTCTCAATATATATGGTCTTTTTTAGCTCTATTAGGGTCACTGACCCACTTGCCGGCAGTTTGACCCACTTTATCAATACTTATATGCATTACTGTTAATAAATTGTTATCTTGCCCAGAAACTTACCTCACTTTATCTTTGTTGTATTTTACTTGCCACATAATTCCACAAAAATGTGTTTTGATTCCTCCTCTTGGCATGGAAACGACCCTGTGCTCTTAAAACCAATATGAGTAGAACCAACCAATCAATAAACATTTATTAATATTTAAGTATGTAAATCACACTGTGCTGGGCACTGGAGAAACAAGGGAAAAAAGAAGCTTTCCCTACTCTTTTTATTCTTGGGGGAGAGAGCATGTACATAAAACAATGCATCCTTTTTTTTTTAAACCAAATCTATAAATTAATTAGCATAGGGAATTTCTTATGAGAAAATCCCAGATACAGGGTTTTTGTTTGTTTGTTTGTTTTTGCAGGGCAATGAGGGTTAAGTGACTTTCCCAGGGTCACACAACTAGTAAGTGTCAAGTATCTGAGGCTAGATTTGAACTCAGGTCCTCCTGAATGCAGGGCCAGTGCTTTATCCACTATGTCACCTAGGTGCCCACCCAGATATAGATTTTTAACTGCTATACAACTTACATACTTAGAGAGTTCTGTGGGTAACTAAGAAGCTAAATGGTTTGCCACTAGTTAAATGGTCAGTATATGTCAGAGACAGAACATGAACTCAGGACTTTCTGAGTCAAAGGCCAGTTAGCTCATTATTCCATAGGGCAGTGGCCTCAAACTCAAATAGAAACTGGGAGCTATTTCATATATTAAGGATCCCTGTGGGTCACATATTGATTTAGTTTTAACATATTATGCTATATAAAAATGCAATGCTATGGATATTTTTGTATTTTAATTTATATTCTCAAATGTTTTCTAATTATATTTTAATCTAATTCATGTTGCACTGAGAATTATTACAGCCCACATACTAGATTTGACACTTTTGAACCAGACTATATGGCCTCCTGGGATACTAAAACTACAGAGTATAAACTCTGTAAAAGCCTTTCAAACTGGAAGGACTTTTGAGTATTGGCTTGGAGCTCATTTACATATGTGTGCCTGGAGGACCAGCCTATTTTTCAGTGGCACGAATTGAAATGATCATCTGAGAAAGAGCACTTGGCTTATGATCTGCATTGGTGGAGGGATTACCCCCACATTGAAACAATCATGGCTTCTTGAAGAAATGGTCTCTTAAAAACATATATTTTTTTTGTTACATTTTAAAAACCAAATGCTCTTCCTCCCTCTCTCCCCACCCTGCTCCATAAAAGGCCACCATTTACAGAGATATCTATATATCTATATCTACGTCTATGTTTGTCTATGTCTATATGTCTATATCTATATCTATCTATATAATCATAGGTTGTATAGATATATCTGCAAAACCATGTTATGCATATTTCTATTTATTAGTTCCTTCTCTAGAGGTGGATGACATCTTCCTTCATAGGTCCTTTGTAGTTGACTTGAGTATTTATAACACTCAGAATAACTTAGTCATTCACAGTTATTCTATGAACAAAATGGCTATTACTGTACACAAGGTTCTTTTAGTTCTGCTAATTTCACTCTTCATTATTTCATGCCAATTTTTCCATTTTTTTTTCTAAAAACAACGTGCACAGGAGTAGTCCATTCCAATCATATACCACAACTTGTTTAGTCATTTTCCAATTGATAGGTATGCCCTCAATTTTCAATTCTTGCCACCAGAAATAGAATTGCTATACATATTTTAGAACATATGCCTTTTTTTCTTTTTTCCGTGATCACCTTAGGAAACAGACCTTATAGTGGTATTGTTGGGTGAAAGGGCATACATGGTTTTATAACTTTTTGGATATAATTCTAGATTGCATTCCAAAATAGTTGGATCAATTCACAGCTCTACCAACAGTGTATTAGTGTCCCAATTTTTCCACATCCTCTCCAACATTTGTCATTTTCCCTTTCTATAAATTTCGGTAATCTGATAGATGTGAAATGATATTGCAAAGTTGATTTACTTTGTATCTCTCTAATCAATAGTTATTTAGAGCATTAAAAATATTGCTGGGGCAGCTAGGTGGTGCAGTGGATAGAGTACTGGCCCTGGATTCAGGAGGACCTGAGTTCAAATCCTGCCTCAGACACTTAACAGTAGCTGTGTGACCCTGGGCAAGTCAATTAAGCCCAATTGCCTCACCAAAAAAAAAAAAAAATATATATATATATATATATATATACACACACATACACACACATATACATATATACATATATATGTGTGTATGTATATGTGTGTATATATATATATATATATATATATATGATTTTGATTTCTTCATCTAAAATTGCCTGTTCATATCATTTGAGCACTTATCAATTGGGGAATGAAAATTTTGAGAAAGTGCTCTATATATTTGAGATATGACTTTTACCATAAAAATATCTATAAAATTTCCCCCAATCTTCTGCTTTCCTTCTGATCTTAGTTACATTGATTTTATTTGTACAAAATATTTTTCATTTAATGTAATCAAAATGTCCATTTTATATCTCACAATCACTTATTTATTCATAAATTATTATATCCATAAGTTGGATATGTAATACATTCCATGGTCTTCTAATTTACTTATATCTCCCTTTATAGCTAGGTAATCCATTTTTATCTTTTCTTGGTAAATAGTGTAAGATATTATTCTATACCTAGTGTCTGCCAGACTACTTTCCTGTTTTCCTAATAATATTTACCAAATAGTGAATTCTTATGGCAAAAGCTTAAGTCTTTGCATTTGTCAAACACAAGGTTACCATAATAATTTACCATGTATGTCTCCTCCATTCCATTGATTTGTCTTTCTTTTTTTTAAACCAGTACCAGAGAGTTGGGAAAATTAACAACTTATGATATAGTTTTAGATATGGTACTGAGAAACCTCCTCCTTTTATGTTCTTTTTTGTTTATTTCTTTCCTATATTTGACTTTTTGTTTTATCCAAATGAATTGTGTTATTATTCTTTTCTAGCCCAATAAAATGTTTTTAGGTAATTTAACTGAAATGGCATTGAATAAGTAATTTGGTTTACATAGAATTGTTATTTTTATTATATTGGCTCTGCCTACCCATGAACAATAAATATTTCTCCAGTTATTAAAATCTAAATTAATTTTTATAAAAATGTTTTATAATTGTGTTCATGTAGTTCCTGAATTTGTCTTGGCATGTATCTCCCTAGTATTTTATTTTATCTACAGTTATTTGAAGTGAGATGTATATATATATATATATATATATATATATATATATATATATATATATATATATATATATATCTTACTATCCCTTCTTAGTGATATATAGAAAAACTGATAATTCATGTGGGTTTATTTAATAACTTGCTACTTTGCTAAAATTATTCATTTTTTCAACCAGCTTTTTAGTTGATGCTCTAGGATTTTCCAAGTATATAATCATCATCTGCAAAAAAGACAGTTTTATTACCTCATTTCCCATTTTAATTCCTTCAGTTCCTTTTTCTGCTCTGATTAATATTGCTAGCATTTCTAATACAGTACTTAGTAAGGTTGGGGATAATGAAAATCTTTATTTAACTCCTGATCTTATTGAGAAAGCTTCTAGCTAATGCCCATTACAAATAATACTTGCTGGTGGTTTTAAGTGGATGTTTCTTATCATTTTAAGGAAAAATCCATGTTTTAAAATGTTTTTAATAGGAATGAGTGCTCTACTTTGCCAAAAGCTTTTTCTGCATCTATTGATATAATTGTCTTTTGTTATGTTTATTGTTAAAATAATCCATTATGTTAACCTTTTTTTTATCTTAAACTATCCCTGCATTCATGGTATAAATCCCACTTGGTCACAATGGATACTCTTTGTAATATATTATTGTAGTCTTTAGCTAGTTTTGTATTTAGTATTTTTGTATTCATATTCAAAGTGAAATTGGTCTATAATTTTCTTTGTTTTTGCTCTTCCTGGTTTAGGTATCAGCACCATATTCATTTCATAAAAAGAATATGGTAGGACTCCTTTGCCTCTTATCTCAAATAATTTATTTAATATTGGAATTATTTGATCTTTAAATGCTTGGTAGAATTCACTTTTAAATCCATCTAGTCCTAATATTTTTTTTCTTAGGAAGTTCATTTGTGATCTGTTCAATTTCTCTCTCTAAAATAGGTTTATTTAGATATTCTATTTAATCTTCTGTTTATCTAGGCAGTTTATATTTTGGAAGTAGTCTTCCATTTCATTTAAATTTTTAAATTTATTGGCATATAATTGGGCAAAATAACTCCTAATAATTGCTTTGATTTCATTTGTTTTAAGCATAAAGTGAGATAATATTTATTGGTAAATTGCTTTGCAAGCCTTAATGCATAATATAAATGCTAGCTATTATTATTTTTGTGAGCTTAAAGAACTATATAGCTTAGTATTCTTGCCTCAGGAAGAAGGATATTGTTTCCCATCCCTGGTCTATGCCTTCCTTTCATTTCAGGAGACTTCTCAGATCACTATGTAAAGAATTAATTGTTATTTGAGGTTTTTATGCCTCAGCATGCACTGGCCTGGGGCTCTGCAAACCGCACAGTGCTCCACCCACTGGTTATAGCCCTTGCCAGGTCTCTGGAACCTTATGTCATCACCACTCACCTATGCATACATGGGCCTGGCAAAATTATAATGACTGGAAGCCTAGTGAGGACAGTCATGTGACTGTCAGAGTGGCCATCCCATTGGCTGGGGCTGTGTGGGGTGTTTCTAGGTTTTGGGGGAGAAGAATTGAGCATTCTAGGTGGAAGCTGGAAAGTGACAGGTGTTCTGCTGCATATTTTCAGCTGATTCCTGGGCGGTCGTATTTTTTCAGGTATTATAATTTCCCTTTCCCCATTTTATTTCCTTTCCCTTGATCCTACTGATGCTGTTTGTGTTTTTTTATTTTAAGTTAATTCTTGTTAAAATAAATCTTATTCTGTTTTGAGGGAGACTGTCGGTCTCCTTCCTTGTCCCACTTGTGGTAAAAAAAAAAAATGAAAGTTTTTAACATTTGGTTAGGATAACTGAAAGATGCCAGTTTTTGAAGGACCACCCTTTTGGGGAGGAGACCAATGGCATGAGCTATGCACGCCAGTCCGCCTGCTGCGCACGTCAGACTGCCTGCTAGCACTCCGCTTCCAGGATGCGAGCTTAAAAGGCAAGGAGAGAACGGAAGTGGGACTTTTTTTCCTGCTCTGCTGGTCTCCTGACTGCGCTGCACAGGCTGATGCTGATGAGAGTTTGACTGGGCCCGGCTCGCGGTTAGCAGCAGCACGGGCTTGACAGGGTCTCTCTCTCTCTCCCCAAAGGTAGCCTTCAGCTTTTGGTGAGTTTTATACAAAATATAGACTAAGCTTAGACTTAAGATGATTTGTATTGTATTTCTACTTTCCTATCCTTCTAATCAACATCACCTTGTGACTGCCATACAATAAAAGCTCTAACTAGAAAACCAGAAGCTTCTTCCATTTACTAGTCTGGGAGATAAATTAAGGGAAAAGTTAAAGAGGGGAGATTTATAATCTAATATCCAATTTTAAATCTCACACACTATTGTGGCTAGCCACTTAGCTAGCACTCCCCAGTTAAAAATTGGTCCCCACAACAATTAGTAGTTTTTGTCCTGGTTTAATTTTCAAATTCATTCTAAAGGTATTTATAAAGCACCAAGTATGTGAAAGTTATTGTACTAGGTAGGCAGAAGGCATATAAAGATAAAACAATAATAATAAGGGGCAGCTAGATGGCGCAGTGGATAGAGCACCGGCCCTGGAGTCAGGAGTACCTGAGTTCAAATCCGGCCTCAGACACTTAACACTTACTAGCTGTGTGACCCTGGGCAAGTCACTTAACCCCACTTGCCTCACTAAAAAAAATAAAAATAATAATAATAATAATAAAAAAATAGCCCCTGCTTTCAGTGTGATTACTGGGGGAATAGATTTAAGCAGAGAAGTACTGATAATGTGGGACTAAAAAGGCTATGGTACTTGATCTGGGACTAGAGAAAAATTAAGGATTCTAACAAGTGGAAGTGAACTCAAAACAAGGGTTACAGCCTGTTTGAAGAAATGGAAGATGGAATAGTGTTCATGAGGGACAACAAATAGGTTATTTTGCCAAGAACGTAGTGTACATAAAGGGGAGCAATAAGAAATATGGATGGACAAGTAGACTGAAGCCAAAGCAAAGAGCTTTTAATTCCATACAGATGAGTTTCTATTTTTTCCTAGGGGAAGCAGAGAGGTAGTTACTAGATATTGCTGAGTAGATGAATGGCAGTCAGGCATGAGGTATCCTCCTTGGAAATCAGGAAGTTTGGAGTTGGGTAGATATACCTTGAAGTCTAAAAAATATAAAGGGAGAAGTAGCCACAGAATTGATATGAGCATGAATTTTGAAACCCAAACCACAAGTCTAATATGGTTAACATTTGCAATTGTGTCATTTTTCCATTGGTGGTGGTGGTGGTTGGGGCATGGAAGGGAGAATCCTAAACCTGTGATTAGGAATTCTCAATGAGGAAAATCATTCTAAAAATGAAAATCTGTAACATTCTGTCACATCATCTAGAAGTGTTATTTGGGATATCAAGATGTTAAGTGACTTGTCTAAAGTCACAGTTACTATGAGGGACTTGCTTTATTGTGTCTTGGTTTCTCATAAAGTCACTGGCTTTCATTTGTTCAATCCTAATTCTTAGGCAATTATTTTAGTCAGAGAGCTTTTCTATTTGACTTTCCAAGCTGTTGACTCTTTTTCCTCATGTCTTTCCTGCATCACCCTCATTTCTCTTAACATTTTTTCCTCTTTCTAACTTTATCTTCTAAGTCCTTTTTGAGCCCCTCTATGGCGTGAGACCAATTCATATTTTTATTGGAAGCTTTAGATATAGGGGCCCTGACATTGACATCTTCCTCTGAGGGTGCACTTCGATCTTCCTTGTCACTGAAGAAACTTTCTATGGTCCTCACCTTTCTCTGTCTGCTAACTTGCCTTACTTTGACTTGACTTTTAGCTCCTTAAAGTCGGGCACTGTTTCCAGGTTGCAGTATCCCAAGCCTCAGAAGTCCCAGGTGGTATGATTTAAGGAGAATCAGGTTCTTCACTCACCTGGCCTGTTCCCTGATCCATAGGTGACTCCAGACCATATTGCTAATCAACCAGCTTTGTGTGTTGTGATTGTCAGCTCTGACAAGCCTGTGCCCCTCCCCAACCTAGGCCACTGCTACTCAAGCCTGCCTCCTGGTTCCCAGCAGGGGTGAAAAACCCAAATTTTGCCTCAGCACCAGCATAGAACCCTGTAGTCTCCCCCCTGCCCAGGGCTCAGCCCTCTCACCAGACGACACTGGCACTTCAGCTGATTCAGATGCTATGGGGGTCTCCTTCTCTGGCAAGGCCTTCCTGGGACTGGATCTGTGTCAGGGTGACTGTGGGGTTGGGCTCTACTCCTGTATTAGCACAGCAGCTCCCTCCTTTTGACCTTCCAAGCCATTCTTGGTTAGAAGATGACTTCAGCACATTTTTCTGTGTGTTTTGCTCTTGTATGAGGGACTTGAATACAAGTCACCTTCTCTTCTCAACTCTAAGGTATCTATCAACTGAAACTATTACTTAATATAAATGAGTTTGAAAACACTTGAATAGCTTTCTGTTTAAAGTATGTAGACATTTATTATTGTATGCTTGCTTATTATTTGTAAATTAGCCCCCTAAGTATCTAAGAATATTTGAAATTGCAAAATACAAATTGTTATAGAAATGCTTTTTTGCAATAAAGCTTGACCATGTGGTGATACTTGGTAGTTAAAACAAGAGGTCTAATTTTCCTGTACTTTACCCACCTCCTGCAACCTAAATAATCTAATCTCCCCTGGGGGCAAAAAGCTCCTTGGGGAGACTTTAGAATCTTGGTTTATGAGACTTCTTTGCAAATCAAGGGGAAAAAATAAACACAACTCAAACATTGTGTGTAATTAGCATTTGCCTATAATTATACTAAACTTGCATTTGGCTAATCTGTATTTTCTCCAAATAAGTTCTGACAGTTGTGCAATAACATAATTTCCTTCTGAGCAGCATAAGGTGCTTTCACATGATAGACACATGAAATTGATGCTGTTAGATAGAGTAAAACTAGCTTCCCTTTCGTATAGCAACTAATTTTGTGTCACTTTCATATAATCCACAGTAATCTTCTGTGATCTTGCCATTTCTGGATAGAAAAGGTAGTCTAGATACTGATATTTGGATGTTGAAGGGCAGCTATGTGACACAGTGGATAGAGCACTGGCCCTGGAGTCAGGAGGACCTGAGTTCAAATCTGGACTCAGACACTTGCCACTTACTAGCTATGTGACCCTGAGCAAGTCGCTTAGCCCCAATTACCTCAAACATTCAGAGTCATTTCCAGTCATCCTGATATATATCTTCCCACTGGACCCAGATGGCTCTGGAGGACAAAGTGAGACTTATGACTTAGCACAGCCCTCCCTCACTTAAATCCAATTCATAGCAAGTCATGATATCACCTCTCAATGTCATGGTATTCTTTGAGAACGAAGAACAGAAACAGGAATTTGGATGTGGACAATTGCATGGATGTGGACAGCTTTGTTTTCAAAGTACTTGCCCTTAAAATTAGCATCACTTGTCTCTTCCCTCACTAAACCTCTTTTAGACTCATTTTCTTTATTTGTAAAATGGTGAAAATAATAGTGTCTGCCTCATAGGGTTTCTGTAAGGAACAAATGAGGTAACATTGAAAGCATTTGTAAAACCAAAAAGTGCTCTATAAATGCTAGCTCTGATTGTCTGGTTCAGATATTAACTTAATCCAGCAATGTTTAGTAGAAAAATAATACCATCTTCCCTATAAAAAGGGAGTGAATGAATTTATGAATTAATGAGGCACTTATTAAGCACTTGCTAATGAGATAGGCACTATGCTAAACACTGAGAAAATACATGCAAAAGAGACACAGCCCCTCCTCTCATGGAATCCTTTCTAGTAGGTGGAGATGATATATGTAGGGAAATGTTGTCTAGGGATGGGAATTTTAATCCTGGAAGACACAAGGAAGAAGAATGCAGAGTGGAGCTATAGGCAAGTCAATTGCTATGTCCTTTCCAGAAGTGTTGGTTTGATTACTTTTGCCAAAGCAAGAGGTGAAATGGACTGGAGGGGACCAAATCACAAAAGCATGAAGATGGCTAGCAAGAAGAATAATTATGGATTAGGGGCTAACTAGATATAATTAGCTATATATTTCTGTGCCCACTTACATACCAATCAGGACAGTGCTCCCTAGAGTGGGAGTTCTAAAGCTGAGAAGTTTTAGTATCATTGGAAGAAAAGACAAATTCACTGTTACCCAAAGTGGTCTCATGATCATTGAGCCGACGGAATCACAAAACTTAGCTTTGGTCCAAGAATGGGAAGAACCTAGCTGACTCTTGTCACACATGAATCCTGTTACCTTGGAAAGTCACTTAAACAGTCTGAGCCTCAATTTTTCCATTTTCAAAATGAGGATAGCAATACATGAACTCCTTGCCTTGTAGAATTATGAATATTTAATTCTAGAGAGGATATGAAAATAACATTGTAAATTGTAAAATCTTATGAAAAAGTAAGAGATCATTATAATTTGAACTCTTTTAGGGCTTGTCTCATAGACTGGATAAAGAATAGTTTGATGCTGCACACTACAGGGTCAAACCTAGGGAAATACAGGCCTGAGGCAAATTGTAATATATACATGAAAATCTACAGGTGAATAAATGAATGAATGAAAAATAATGTAAAATGCACTACTTATGTGCAGTGTACTATACTAAACCCTGAGGATTTGGAGTCCTAGAAAATAGAAAAACAAGACAGTCTCTGACCTGATCTCAAGGATATATACACACATATGCATATTTAAATATATCTGAGATGATTTATAATGACTATACTTATGTAATATATAACATACATATGTTTCATTCAAAGATTTGCAAAGTTATTTAGAAATATCTCATACTATCTTCACAATATTTTCAGAGATAGGTGTGATTATTATGTCCATTTTACAATTGAGGAAATTGAGGCACAAACATTTAAAGAGCTTGCCTAAAGTCACACAACTGGTAAGTGGTTTGAGGAAAACTTACTCAGATATTCCTGATTGTAAGTCTCTATCTATTCCAGCTCCCATTTTTCTCTCTCTGCAGATGTTTATATATATGTTTATTTATATACATATATGTATATTTAGGTAAAATATATGCAAATATAATATAACGTATAAATAAAACATATATACACAAAATATATTTATATATACATTTTTGTAGGACAAAGTACTTTTCTCAAATAGATCAGAGTATTATTTTTCCCAATTTTACACATTAAACACTTTAGATAGAGATTATTTGTTTTCTGTTTAAAAAAATTGAAAGTGTAATATGTGTAGTCAGTCATTAAATAAGCAATTATTATATGGCTGCTATGTGCCAAACTCTGTGCTAAGTGCTGGGGATACAAAAATGGCAAAACTGTCCCTGCTCTCTAGGAGCTCACAATTGAATTGGGGAAATAACACGCAAACACTTTGTACAAACAGACTATATACAGGATAAAGAAGAAATGAACAGAGGGAAGGTACTAGAATTGAACCACTATTATATATGATGGTGTATACTTGTAATCCCTGCTATCAGTAAACTAAATATGGTGGATTACTTGAACACAGGAGTTCTGAAATGCAGTAGGCTAAACTAATGTTGTCTTTACACTAAATCTGGACCCAATATGATGACCACTTAGGAAAAGGGTGCCACCAGCTTGCTTTAAGAGTGAATAATTGGCCCAGGTTGGGTGAAATAAAGATATCAAGTCTTAAAAACAAACAAAAACAAGCTAGTGTTAATCTACATATATGGAAACTCAGGTCTTCTAACTCCAAGTCTAGTGCTTGCTATTAACAACATCAAATCTGTAAATAGATATAGATATGTGATATAGATAGATAAAATAAATAAAAATGAATGAATAAATCTTTAAAACAGTTCCACAATAGGAGCCTTGAATCTTCATTGCTATCCCATCTTCATTAATAATTCTTATTCAATTCTGTAAATTGTTTACATGATGATGTGGTCAAAAAATACTTTTTTTGTTTCAACCCAATCATATATATTGATAGGCAACTAGTTTATGTGATGGAGAACAAGTCCTTAGAATGTCATCTCCTTGAAATCAGGGGCTACTTTTATTTTTATCTTTGTGTTCTTGGTGCCTAGCACAATATATTAAATATACTAGATGCTTAAATGTTTGTTGAATTTAATTAAACATGGATGAAAACATATATACCTCACAAATAAAAGGCAGAAAAAGAATGTCCAATAAGAATTCATTGACATATATGTGTGTGTATATGTATGCATATGTGCATATATGCACATATATAAGTATACACGTACATGTGTCTATATATACATACAAACCACGCAAATATATCTACCTATTTTTTTTAATAAAAAGAGAACTCTAAAGTTAATCTAAACAAACAGTAGGATATGGCAGCCATATTTGGTTTTAAGTCATATTTGTATATTAAGAGAATCCTAGTATCCAGCATTAGATAGGTGAATATAAAATTACTGTACTATGCACTGATCAGACCCCATTTGAAATACTTCAATCTATCTTGTTTATCCCATTTTAGATACTCTCATAAAAGAGTATCCACAGAAGAACAAGAAAGTATATTAATGGCTCTGAAATCATGTCATATAATAGTTGGTTAAAGGAATCAGGGATGTCAAGATTGTAGAATAGAAGACTTAGAGAGGGATACCTAGTTGTCTTCAAATATTTGAAGGATTTTCATGTGGAATAGGGCTAGATTTGACACCAGATAGATGCAATGGACAAAAATATAAGAGACATAAATTTAAGTTTAATGTGAATAAAAATTCCTCAAACTTAGAGTGTAATGGGGTGCTTTAGGTGGTAGTGGGTTCTCTGTCACTGAAGATCTTCAGTTAGATGCAGAATGAGCACATATATTATTCTGTAGAGTTAATATGGTGTTTTAGTTAGGTGAACACTTAGGTCCATTCCAAATCTGAAATTTTGTGAATAATATACTGACCAAGTAAATCAACCCAACCCTCCTACATTCTAGTGCCTTCTTTTTAAATCATTTATCATAAATGACATGTTTTGTAGATAATTGATTGCATATTGTTTCCTTCATTAGATTGTAAGCTCCCTGAAGTGAAGGATTGTCTTTTGCCTCTTTTTTTGTATCCCCAAAACTTAGCACAATACCTGGAACATAATAGATGTTTAAAATGCTTATTAATTAACTGTTTGATTGGCATTGATACAAAGTTTGGGAAATGCCTCATGGATCCATACAGACTAGTAAGGTCAAAGATAATACCTATACACAAATATCTGTATATCATATTATATGACAAGTGTATTAGAGTAGTGGTTCTCACAATGCTTTCAGAGACCGGAGGAACGTGAGGTCAGAACTATTTTTATTATTATCATCAATTTAATATATGATATGATAAATATCAATAGATATAACCAACATGTGCAAAAAAACTTTTTGGGTCCTTAATGATTTTTAAAAGTGTAATAGGGTTTTGAGACCAAAATTTGGAGAGTTACCACATTTAAGAGCTATCAAATAATGGATTGTGTGAGGTATAAAGGGGAAGAATACTGCTTACTTTAGGGTGGATCAGAGTAATCTTAATGGATGAAGTGACATTTGAATTCATGTTTAAAATATGAATAGTAAGTAAAAACATTACTAAATGTAGTCAATGTGGCATAGAGAATGAAAATCTTTCCCAGTAAGTAGGAAGGCCTAACTTCATGTCCTGACTCTGACCCATAGTGATTGTGGGACTCAGGGCAAGTCGGTTAATTTACCAATGAAGTCAGTTAATTTACCAAAGACAATAAATCAAAGAGTGGGCATTGATCTAATTATTAGACACTTTCCTCATTTTGAGTTCTATACACCACTGTAATAGGTCTTGTCTCAAAAAAAGAAAAGAGGGGCAGGTAGAGCATTGGAAGCAGGTGAGTCAAGTGTAAATGTTATCAAGACAATTGTAAAGTTTCTTGGAAAAGCCTGTGCTGACCCATTTCCCATTACTTTGAGATGGTATTTCTTTTTACTTCTACAGCTATACAAGTAGGATTTTCAGGAATTCTTTAGAATATAGATATTTCATTTGCCATCATCTTAATTGTTTCTTTTTTCAAAAAGGGACTTGGCATTATTTGGTGAGGACTTCAATGTCAAGACCACAGCTTTTACAAGAGTGTTCTATATTCAGGCATGTCATAGGCAGAGCTACAAGAAAAAGAGGAAAATGTTCTTTGGTCAACTGTTAAAAGCATCAATAATCAGCAAATATTTTAAAGTTCTGCTATGTACAAAGCACTATGGAGGTAACTGGGGATACGTAAACAAAAACAAAAATGGAAATAGCCCCTGCCCTCAATGAATTCTAAAAAATGTTATTTTGAGTTCCCCAAGATAATTCTACTCTGATAGTCATATTTTTTAAACTTTTAGATATTTTAAAGTTTTGAGTTGCAAATCCTTTCCCTCTCTCCCTTTCCTTTCCCTCCCTGAGAAGGGAAGCAATAAGATATAGGTTATACATGTGAAATTATGTAAAACATTTACATATTAGTCATTTTGTACAAGCCTTGAATAAAAGAAAAAAATGAAAGTGAAAAATAGCATGCTTCATTATGTATTCAATCAATACCAGTGATGTCTCTGGAGGTGGATAGTATGCTTCATCATTAGTCCTTTGGGATTGTTTTGGATCATTGTATTGCTGAGAATAGCTAAGTCATTCACAGCTGTTCATTGAACAATATTGCTGTGTACAACATTCTCTGTATTCCATTCTATTCCATTCCACTATTTATCAATTCATGTAAGCCTTTTCAGGTTTTTCTGGAATTGTCCTGCTTGTTATTTCTTATAGCATAATAATATTCCATCACACTCATATACTACACCTTGTTTAGATATTCCCCAATTGATGGGCAACTCTTCAATTTCCAATTCTTAGTCGCCACAAAAAGAGCTGTATAGTCATATCTAAATAATGTAATGTCTATATAGACCAGAGGTTCAAATAACTACAAACAGCATTTAAGGAATGCTATTTGGAATAGAAGAAATCAACTCAACTGTGTCACTCATTTAATTTTGCTAGAGGTAAAACTTCTAGTCATTGGCACAGTTAAGTCTTCTAGTGAGTACTGTTCCTGATTCCAATATGTAACTTGCAACAAATGAACATATATATGTATATATATGAACATATGTATGTGTATATACATACACACACATATATGTATATGTATATATATATACATATACATACTGTATCTTCACTGAGTTCCTACTTGTAGTGACTCAGGAACCAGAGATGATGTTGGACAAATTTCTCTTTGAGAAATATTTAACTCATTCTGTTCCCATTTTATTTCTTTCTGTTTGAATCCATTTCTTTTTTTAACTGGGAAGCTAAGGGTTCCATGATTTTGAGCTTAGCTACAAATTGAAAACAAGGCCTTCCTTTGCACAAGGATATAAAGCTTAGAAAAGGATTTCATAGTTCACCACATTCTAAAATATATCCCAAATTACCCTGTGAACACATTCTAAACAATTACATTGTCCACCTTGAGATTTGGTAGGCTGATTGTAAAGCTATAGTTAAGTCCTCTTTGGCTGAGAAACAACTCACTGGTGCCCACTTTGGTAACTTCTGCTTAAGAGACATTCCGTCAAGTTCAATGGCCCTGAAAATTAAACAGGGTAGCACAACAGGCTGCATATTAGGCTGGCTATTGTTAAACCTTAGCCCTGGATATTGTTAAATCTCAGATGAGCTCTATGGAAAGATGTAGATTTTCTACATTTAAAATAGCCCAGAAGATAAGGGGATACTAATAGGATGTCCAGGAAAAAAAACCAAAAAACTAAGCTCAAGTTATCTAAAGGATTAGAGTATGAGCCTTAATGGAACTGATAGTTAATAAATTTGTAGACAATTAAATTTTTGTTGAGACAATTTTCAGACTAAGAACATACAATTTAGAATAAGGAAGCAAGGAAAACACAAATTCTTTTTCCTGGCAGTCAATTTCTACTTTCCCCTTATGTCATCTACTTATTTCATTACAAAAGACTAGTTGCTGACACTGAACATCTCCACTCAGGCATTGTTATCAATGATGTGTTAGAAAGCAAAAAGACACAAAAATGGGTGTGATCCATACTGCAGAATTGTCCATTATCTTCTAGTAGCTGAGGAAAAAAAAATGTGCTAGGAATCTGGTTATAGTAAAACCCCATTGTGATTCAGTGTGCGTGACATACTAACCACAATGGAAGCATCAGTTTGAAGAAGACCTGAGTTTAAGTCTCATCTTTGATACATACATACTGATGGTTTGACCATGGGTAACTCACTTACCTCCTTGGTGCCCCAATAATGTACTAAGACTATAAGTCAACAAGCATCTATTAATTGCTTACTGTTTGCCAGTCACTGTGTGCCTGGGGATACAAAGACAAAGAAGGTAGTCCTCATGCTCAAGGAGCTTTGCAATCTAAATGAGGAGAAAACATACAAATATCTAAGGACATAAATGATTCATAGAGCAGATGAAAAATATGTTGAGAGGGGAAAGCATTAGCCTTCTACATTAGTTCTTTAAGTTGTAGAAGTATTGTTCTCTTCCTCCTCAACTTCCCCTCATCAAATCCTTGGTTTCCTTCAAGACTCAGCTTAAGTACCACCTTCTGGAGGTAATTTTTTCCTGATTACCACTCCCTCACTATCTACCAATATTGTCCTTCCCCAAATTATTTTGTGTATGTATGTATACATGAATGTATAGATGTAGTATGTATGTGCAAATATATGTATGTGTACATAGTAAGCACTTAATATAAACTTGTTTGTTCAATGGATTAACTATTACTTATCTGTTTTTGCTTTTGTTGTTGTTGTTTTTCAGGGCAATGAGGGTTAAGTGACTTGCCCAAAGTTACACAGCTAATAAATGTCAAGTGTCTGAGGCTGGATTTGAACTCAGGTCCTCCTGAATCCAGGGCCAGTGCTTTATCCACTGCACCACCTAGTTGCCCCCTACTTATCTGTGTAGTACAGGAAGTTTCTTCACTAGAAAAACTGTACAAAAGAAACCATAGGTAAATGTCAAAAACTTTATTAATTTGAATTATGAGGGAATGGGGTCTGAGTCAACAAGAGTTGCATTATAGATTACATCACAAGAAATAGTTTCATTCCTCTCAAGAAAACTATTATTTTCTAATGCCTTTAATTACTGCCTCCTTGATTCTCTAAACAATGAAGCAGAAATGAATGTTCAAATTCCCTGAGTTACCATATCAAAGTATGACCTACAGTAATGTCCAAACTCAACTTTTCCTTTCTGAAGAATGTTTGAATGCCAACTAATGACCAATTCCCCAGGAATTATCTCTCTCCAGCATGAAGCAATATCAGTTCTAGAATACTGATCTGCATACCAGGTCCAGGATCCCTCTAATCTCCCAGATGCCTGATCCTATTTGATCCAAATAAGAACCATATAAAAGCCCATGACACTTTATCAGTTTAATGTACTTAATTCTACCCAGAACAACATTGGATCTTCCTGATGTCTTTTTGGACTTCCTCTCTTTGTATTGTGAGCATTTTCCCTTAATCACATTTGCTTTCTTAACTTTCTGTCAATTCCTGTGCTCCCATCTTGTACTGTGTTTTGTCTTGTGCTAATCAACCTTCTGGACTTGGAATTTTAAATTATTTTTTTCTTAGACCATGCCTAGGATAAAAGTTCTTGGAATCCACTCCTATATTCCAAGGTATGTCTTAAGGAAGTAGAACACAAAAGTTGACCTGGAACCCTTGTCCCAATATTAAGGCTTCTCCCTCCTTTCCCCCCACCCCACCCCTTCCTAACACCAGGGCTGTGGCCAGGGAAAAGGCTGTGCTTTCTTCCTCCCAAATAAATGGAATATGAGAAATTGCAACCTTTCCTTTTACTACAATTTGGAATCTCACAACTCACTCAAACTTCACTGATGTGCCACAAATAATGCTAACAAAATGTTGCCTGGCAAAAGTCTTAAAATGAAGAGGTAAGTGGTTTGTAATTAGCATGTAAGTTTTTTTTTTTTAACTAACCTATCACTCCCTTGACATTCTACTTTAATTAATCCTTTAAAGCAAAATTCAAATATCCCTTTCTGTAGGAAGTGATCTTTGTTGCCCCAGATAATAATTACCATTTCCTTACTCATACCTCATTCTATTACTTTCCTGACATTTTACAAACATTTATCAGGTATCAAAGGTTTGTTGAATTGATAAGAATCGGTGTATATAAAATTCTTATGGGTCTTTAGAAATAGTTGAATAACTGAAATATTTTAAGAATATTCTAATAAGCTTATTTATAACATTCTTGTAGTAAATGATTTGTACTATCCATGGCAGGGGGAAGTGTAGTTTGATGAGGGAAGGAACTATTCAGTCTCTATCTTTTTTTGTGTATCATATAATTGTGTTTTTCTTTGGAAATTTGAAGCAGCATATGGAACCCTTCTCAGAAATATACACACATCTACATATACCCATATGTATTAATATATTCATATATACATATATAATACACACACACACACACACATATATATATATATATATATATATATATATTCACATACACACTGTGAGAAAATAATAGGGGTTTTGGTACCCTTCTCAATTTATTCTCCAGAGGGGGGCATGTAGGAATATTAAGTTTTAGAAAATATTTCAATAAGAGGGGATGAAGTAATATTAAGTTTTTTTAAAAAAATATTTCACTTTTTGTTTTTATTATATATCTCTTTCATGTGGAACAACTGTACAATAATTTTAAAATCTCTAAAAGATTCTGAATTTCCTTACACATATATTTTTGAGAACTCTCATTGTTTGCTTTGGTTATTGGCAAAGCTATTTAAAGTTGTGTTAAGATCAATTTTGTAGGAAACTTTCCACCTGAGACTTTCTAGCTGATCATCAGTATTTGAAACACCTGAGAAACTTCTTTACAACCGTACACAAAACTCTCAAGCTGAGATTTTCTAGCTAATCATCAGCATCTGAAATACGTGAGAAACTTTTCTACAACCACACTTGAGACCATGCCCAGAAGCCAGAGCCAGAATCCAGAGCTATACACAGATGGCAAGCCAAGAATCATCTGAGATAAGGCTTTCAAAGACTTAAATGGACATTTTCCTGTTTTCCTTTTCCCATTGCATACAATATTTGTAATATCCACTTATTAAAGGGAACTGCCCCCATTAGTTTTTGTCAATGTGCCACTCAATTTCTTTTCTCTTTTCATTCCCCTTATATTGTTAGGTATCAGAGAACTCTTTTATAAGTATTTTGTCATATTCATTGCTTCATTTAAAGAAACCCTATTTTCTTTCTTTTCTTTTTTTTTTGTGTGTTTGAAAATGTCTCATTCTGCACGAGACTATCCTCTAGAAACAAACATTTATTTTTTCCAGTTACATGTAAGGGTAGTTTTCAACATTCATTTTCATAAGATTTAGAGTTCCAAATTTTTCTCCCTCCCTCCCTACCTTTCCTCCCCCCTCCACAAGATTGCAACCTGGTTATATATGTACAGTCCACAAGTGTTCTTTTTATCAGTTCTTTCTATGGGGGTGAATAGTAAGCTTCCTCATTAGTTACTTGGGATTGTCTTGGATCATTGTGTTGCTGAGAGTAGTTAAGTCATTCACATTTGCTCATTGAACAATACTGCTGTCACTATGCACAATGTCCTCCCAACTCTGCTCACTTCACTATACGTTGATGTTCATGAGTCTTTCCAGGTTTTTCGGGGATCATCCTGTTTGTCATTTCCTATAGCACATGACCATTCCACCACAATCATATAGCACAACTTTTTCCATCATTCTTCAATTGATGGGCATTCCCTTGATTCTCAATTCTTAGGCTCCACAAAGAGTTGCTATAAATATTTTTTGTACAATTTTCTTCCTTTTCTCTTTTCCATGATTACTATTGTTAACTGTTTCCCTTCCATCCTATTCCCTTCCCCATGATATTTATTCTATTATCCATCTTCTTTCATCCTCTCACTCTTCAAAATGATTTGCTTCTGTCTGTCCCCTCCCCCACTCTGCCCTTCCTTCTTTTGCCCCTCTCTCTTTATCCCCTTCCCCTTCTATTTTCCTGCAGGGTTAGAGAGATTACTCCACCCAATTGAGTGTGTACATTATTCCTTCCTTGAGCCAATTCTAATGAGATTGAGGTCTTTGAGCCAATTCTGATGAGTTTAAGGTCTTTGAGCCTTTTCTGAGGAGTATAAAATTGATTTACTGCGCTGCTCCTCTTCTATCTCTTCCTCCACTCCATAAGGCTTTTCCTGTTTCTTTCATATAGGATTTCACTTCTACCTTTCCCCCACCCCCAGTGCATTCCCCTCACTCCTCAATTGAACCCTAAGGATGTCATCATGGGGCAGCTAGGTGACACAGTGGACAAAGCATCACCCCTAGACCCAAGGGGGATCAGAGCCAAACCCCGGCCTCAGACACAAGACAATTGCCCACTGTACGACCCCAGGTATGTCCTCCAGCTTCAATTTTTTATAGTTCTCTAGGATCTTGTATTTGAAAGTCAAATTTGCCATTCAGTTCAGATCTTTTCATCACAAATATCTGAAAGTCTTCTTTTTCATTAAAGTCCATTTTTTCTGCTGAAAGATTATGCTGAGTTTTGCTGGGTAGGTGATTCTTGGTTGTAATCCCATTTCCTTTGCCCTCTGGAATATCATATTCCATTCCCTTTGGTCCCTTAATGTAGAAGCTGCTAGATCTTGTGCTATCCTGACTGGGGCTCCACAGTACTTGAATTCTTTCTTTTTGGCAGCTTGCAATATTTTTTCCTTAACCTGATAGCTCTGGAATTTGGCTATAATATTCCTAGGAGTTTTCCTTTGGGGATCTCTTTCTGGAGGTGATCAGTGAATTCTTTCAATTTCTATTTTAGCTTCTGCTTCTAAAATTTCAGGGCATTTTTCCCTGAGAATATCTTGGAAGATGATGTCTAAGCTCTTTCCTTGATCATGGTTTTCAGGTAGACCAATAATTTTCAAATTATCTCTCCTGGACCTATATTCCATGTCAGCAGTTTTCCCCAGAAGATATTTCACATTGCCCTCTATTTTTTTATTCATTTGGATTTGCTTTGTTGTGTCTTGGTTTCTCATAAAGTCGCTGGCTTCCATTTGTTCAATCCTAATTCTTAGGCAATTATTTTCATCAGAGAGCTTTTCCATTTGGCTTTTCAAGCTGTTGACTTTTTTCTCTTGTCTTTCCTGCATCAGCCTCATTTCTCTTAACATTTTCCCTTTTACCTCTCTAACTTTATCTTTAAAGTCCTTTTTGAGCACCTCTATGGCCTGAGGACTAATTCATCTTTTTCTGGAAGCTTTAGATATAGGATCCCTGATGTTGACATTTTCCTCTGAGGGTGCACCTTGATCTTCCTTGTCACTGAAGAAACTTTCTATGGTCCTCACCTTTCTCTGTCTGCTCATCTTTCTTTCTTTGACTTGACTTTTAGCTCCTTAAAGTGGGGCACTTTTTCCAGGCTGCACTATACCAAGCTTAAGAAGTCCTAACTGGCATGAATAAAGGAAGATCATGTTCTTCACTCAACTGGCCTGTTCCCTGGTCCTAGATGACCCCAGACCAACTTGCTAATCAAACAGCTTTGTGTGTTGTGGTTGTTAGCTCCAAAGAGCCTGTGCCCCTCCCCAACCTGGGCCACTGCTACTCAAGCCTGCCTCCTGGTTCCCAGCAGGGGTGAAAAACCCAAGTTCTGTCTCAGCACCAGCATAGACCCCTGTAGTCTCCCCCCTGCCCAGGGCTCAGCCCTCTCACCAGACTGTGAGCTTAGTTTCAGATGACACTGGTGCTTAAGCTGATTCAGAGGTTCTGGGGGTCTCCTTCTCTGGTCAGGCCTTCCTGGGACTGCACCTGTGACAGGGTGAATGTGGGGTTGGGCTCAACTCCTGTATCAGTACAGCAGCTCCCTCCTTCTGACCTTCCAAGAAGTTCTTGGTTAGAAGTTGATTTCAGCACATTCTTCTGTGTTTTGCTGCTCCAGGCATTTTCCTATGGTGTTATTTGAATGTTTTTTGGAGTGATTGTGTCATGAGTTTGAGTGCTCACTGTCTTTCCTCAGCCATCTTGGCACTGCCCTGGAAGTCCAGAAACCCTGTTTCTTAACAAAGCAGAGGGGGGGACTGTGAGAAAATAATAGGGGTTTTGGGATTTCCAGTGGCCTCAAAACTACACCTACCTGAAAACTTTGTTCCCACCCGAGGACCTGTTCTCTGGGCTCTGACATCAGCATAACTGCACCTAACTGCCCTCAAATCCAGTGAACCAATAGATTTGAGTGATGCTAGCCAATTAGCTTTGAACAATGTTTATGGGTGGGCTCTGCTCCTGCCCTTAGTGAGCTTGCACAGCCACTCATTCTCTTTGGTGTGGGAACAAGGTGAGTGCAGATGCAACCCTCTAGGGTTCCCCATTTTCTCTTTCCTCTGGGCTTTCCTATCTCAGAGCCATGTGCACTCTCTTTACTAATACTTAATACACTTTAATGAATATTTAATGCCCCAAACTGGTGGAGTAGGCTTTAATTTCTAAGTAACAAATAGATGATAAACCACAGCTAACTTTCCCTACACTTGGGACAGTAATAGGCAACCACATTTAATTTTAATTGTCACAATACATACATATATATATGTATGAGACAAACATATATATATATATATATATATATATATGTGTGTGTGTGTGTGTGTGTGTGTGTGTGTGCTGTGACATGAAATTGTCTCATATATGTGTATATGGGATGTAGTTTGTGTTCAGGGAACACTAGTACCTCTGGTATGAGAGCTGCTGTCCAATTTTGGTGCCTACCTGATCCACCTAACTCTGACCTGTTGTGTCAACAAGAACTTGTAGCATGCAGCATCCACACCCCAGTAAACCATTTTGGTAGATGTTAACCTAGGGGGTCTCGAACCAATCAGTAAGTTGGGGGTGCCTACCCCAAGCATGTGAAGACATTACTGGTGTAATGGGCATATGAGTACAATTTTTTTTCCCAATGGCCTTGAAGGCAACTGAAGCAGGCACTGTGGAGAATTAGAGCATGGTTAGACATAGAAGATGCCTAGGTCATACACTGCATCTTGAAACTGTCCTGCTGCTGCGCTGTGATGACTCTGGAAAAGAATGAGGTGACAACTTCCTGAAACTCTGCCTCACTTAAATCCAATTCATGAACAAGTCATACCATTTTACCATTTTTACCTATCTCAAAGTCCTGTGTCAACAGGCAAGTGATGATGCAGCAGGTGCAGATACACTGGGAATTGTACTCTCAACCCTGAACACAGGTTTTCCAGGTCATAGGGTTGTCTTTTCACTGGAAGTGGTAGTGGGATTGGGCAGCCCCCCTAAAGTCTGAGTATTTTAGGAACATACTACTAGACTCCTGGAGTGAGGAAGGGGCCAGAAAATTTTAGTGTCATAAAATTGTCTGCTTACCCAATCCTGGCCTGATTACTACTGCATGCGAGGATCCCACTATGGGATTGAAACACACAAAGTACCAAAACTTATACAGAGATGATTCCACTCATCATTGGTACAAGGAATATGTGCATACTTATAGACAATGCAAAATCCAGTAGACCTGACAAACAGTTCTTATGAGAGAACTCAGCAGGTATTGCATCCAATAAGCAACCCTGGGTGAAATAAGGTTGGCAAATGAAGACCAGTTTATTGAAGTCAGAGCTGCCATGAAGCTAGAGTAGGTTTTGAAATCAAAACTAATCTATTCAACAAGCTTGTATACCTATCAAAAGGAATAAATGAGAGGCTCATAACATGGCAAATGCCATGCCACCATCATTGGTGTCTATGCTCCCAACATGACAAACCTTAATGAGGTCAAAGAAAAAATATATAAAGACCTGGAGAACGTTATCATCAATGTGCCAAAAAGACAACAAGTTTATAATTCTGGGTGAGACTAATGCTAGAATAGGCTCAGACTACCAGAAGACATAGCTGGGAGTTCTTCGGAGGATTGGAGTTAGAAAAAGGATTGATCACTTACTACTGAAGATTTGTGCATCTTTGACCTTATCACCAACATTGTCTTCCATTTACCTAAATGCAATGAAACTTTGTGAATACACCGTTCCAGTAAACATTAGCATTTGATAAACTATGTGATTGGGTCAGCTAGGTGGTGAAGTGGATAGAGCACCGGCCCTGGAGTCAGGAGGACCTGAGTTCAAATCTGGCCTCAGACACTTAACACTTACTAGCTGTGTGACCCTGGGCAAGTCACTTAACCCCAATTGCCTCACTAAAAAAACAAAACAAAAAAACAAATAATCTATGTGATTGCAAGGAAATGAGACAAACAGAATGTGAGAGTGATGAAGGCAATATGCGGGCACAGAGTGCTGGACTGATTATAGAAATTCTCTCCAAGTCAAACATTTGCATTCAACAAAAGTGACAGCCCCAAGGCAAAATGACTACTAGAAGACTTCCTTCTCTGAGAAGGAACAGTTTGTTGCTTACTTGGAGGGAAAGTTGAGCCAACACATGATTGGCAACAATGGAGCAGAAAAGGAGTGGGCCGCTTTCAGAGATTTGGTGTATAGCACCGCATTTTCTTATCTGAGTCAGAACATTCACACATAATGACTGATTTGATGAAAAAGATGGGGAAATCCAGAAGCTGCTAAATGAAAAATGAGAACTCTTGCTTTACAAGCAGCATATTTCATCCATTCCTAAGAAGGCACCATTTAACTCTACCAAAAGTAAAGTACCAGCAAAGTTTAGGAACATGCAGGATTCTTGGCTCAGAAGGAAGACAGCTAAAATTCAATTTTGTGCTGATAGTAACAATGCAAAGGGCATTTTATGATAAATAGATAAATAGCTGCTATTTATGGGCCAAAGACATGATGTATCTCAACTACCAAGTGCTGATGGAGCAACATTGATTAGTGATAAGAACATGATCCTGGAGAGTTAGGCTGAGTATTTCCACAGTTTTCTCAATAGATCATTAACAATAAATGCTGAAGCCACTGATCATTTGCCTCAGGTGAAAGTCAACTCCTCTCTACAAAAATACCAACTGAAGAGATTTTGAAAGGCATTAGGCTCCTCTGCTGTGGCAAAGCACCTGATATTGATTCTATTCCAGCTGAGATTTGCAAGTTGGGGGGGGGAGGGGAGGAAGGGGGTGCGGAGGGCATTGCTCAAACAAAAGCTGACTGAAATTTTTAAGGTTATATGGCAAGAGGAGGTTATCCCCCAGGACTTCAGTGATACCTCCTTTGTCCATTTCTAGGAAGGTAAAGGAAATAGATTGTCCTGTGACAATCACAGGGTGCTCTCTCTCTTAGTCACTGCTAGTAAGAGTCTTGCCAGAGTTCTCCTTGACAGACTGATTATTCACCTAGAATGTAAAGGTCATCTACCCAAGACTTAATATGGTCTTTGCTGGCTGACAACTCCAGGAGGAATGTCAGGAGCAGAACAGAGGTCTGTATACAACATTTGTAGACCTGACCAAGACCTTTGGTACTGTTAGTCATGAGGGCTTATGGAAAATTATCTCAAAATTTGCTTTCCTCAAAAAGTTCATCAGTATGTTATATCAATTTGATGATGGCATGGCTTCAAGGTTCTGGATAATGGGCAATGCTCTTGCACTTTCTCAGTCACCAATGGAGTAAAATGAGGCTTTGTGCTTGTTTACATGCTTTTTTAGCATGATGTTTTCAGCCATGTTGTCAAATGCCTTCATCAAGAAGAAACAAAATACACTGATTTACACTGATGGTAAATTCTTTAAATAGAAAAGGCTACAAGCCAAGACTGAAGTGGAAGAAGTGTTTGTGCATGAGTTTTTATTTGCAGATAATTGTGCCCTCAATGCAGCCTCTGAAGCTGAGATGCAACAAAGTATGGATCAATTCTCTGCTGCTTGTCATACTTTTTGCCTAACAATTAGTACCAACAAAACACAGGTGCTCCATCAGCCAGCACCAGGCCTTCCATACATGGAACTATCAGTTACAGCATATGGAGAAGTCTTGAAAACTGTGGATAAGTTCTCTCACCTTTGGCAGTATACTTTTCATGGATGTAGAAACAGATAATGAGGTTGATGCACACATTTCCAGAGTTAGTTCAGCATCTGGGAGTCTCCAAAAGAAAGTGTGAGAAAGAAGAGGGTAGTATAAATATAATTGTCTTTATTTTACAGATGAGGAAATTGAGGCTCAGAGAGATTAAATGGATGACCTAAAATCATGTAAGTAGTAAGTTAACTCAAAGTAGGATTTCACAGTTACAAAGAAAGTGTATTTTTTTTTCAGAATCTCATGCATTCCCACAATGATAAGGAATTCAAGAGACTGAACTATCTCCATTAATGTATAAAAGAAATCAAAGCATCTTTATTAAAAGTAAAAATTTGGTCAGCCATCTAATGATGTTGCTCTGTATAATACTACCCCAAAAGATATAATTTGTTTCTTAAACAAAAAAACCCAATGTTATAAATATAGTGTTGATGAAGACAAAGTTTCAAGTTGGTACAACTGGTGAATATGTAGTGAGTGCTTCTTAGATAGAAACTACCTTGCTAGATATTTGATCTCATAGTCTAAAGATAAACATTTTCAGAGTTTGAAGAGACATTAGAAATGATTAAGTACAATGTCCTTATTTTTCCAGATTTGGAAACTGTGGTCCTGGTCCACACATGTTACTTGACCTCTTTGGGCCACATTTTCCTAAACTAATATTAGGCATTTTGACTTAATTATTCCCACTGTCTCTTTCAACTCTCATTATCACTTCTTTTTTTTATTTTTGGCTGGGCAATTGAGGTTAAGTGACTTGCCCAAGGTCACACAGCTAGTAAGTGTTAAGTGTCTGAATCCGAATTTGAACTCAGGTCCTCCTGAATCCAGGGCCGGTGCTCTATCCACTGTGCCACCTAGCTGCCCCTCATTATCACTTCTAATTCAAGTTATCCAAGATCATAAAGGTAGAAAGCAATACAAAGTCATCGTATGAATCCAATATTCTGACTCCAGTCTCAATATTTTAAACTCTTTAGGGGTTCTAGACTTGGCAATGTTATTTAAAACATTGAATTAATAACTAAACAATGATTTTTGGTGTTCAGAAATATTTTCCCCACCTGTTAGAAATCTCTTCCTTATTCCCAAGGAGTAGAACTGTTTAGTAGGATCTAGACCACTGTTTTTAAAGAAAGCAAAGCTATTGGACAAGTAGAAATAACATTAGTACAGATTCATTGTAGCCATTTGCATATGCAAATCCAGGACCATTCATGCAGGACTATACTGGGTAAATATTAATGTATTGATGGGTGTCAGATAAAGTCACAGTTACAAATGACCCACTAAATGTGAGGGCAGAGCTCTTAGAGTTAAATAGTTTGTTGCATTTGATTGCATTTGAATTTGTCTATATAAATGAAGATAAATATATACTTATAGGACATCAGAATTTGGCAGGAATTTAGGGATAATCCTAACTCCAACATTGTATTGGTGAGAGAGTATACTGACAAAGAGGATTTCAATTGACATAATAAATTATCCATGCCTTGACTGCTTAATTAGATACAAGAACAAGCTCAGTAAAAACTGGTACCTGCTTAACCTTGCTTCTACTTTGCCCTATTCATCCCTTTCCTTCTCTTAGCTTTTTAGCTTTTTTTTCTCTTTTCTGTACATGGCCATACACATACTTGTTCAAACATTTAATTTTGGTCTCTTACTGTTTGCCTTTTACTGCCCTTTCATAGGAATTTGTACTTAGGAGTCAATTTCTCAGCGTTTTGACTATTTTGTTGTTCAGTCATTTCAGTTATATTGGACTCATCATGATCCATGTGTGGTTTTCTTAGCAAAGACAATAGAATAGCTGGCTATTTCCTTCTTCAGTTCATTTTATAGATGGGGAAACAGGCAAACAGGGTTAAGGGACTTACACAAGGTCACAGAGCTAATAAGTTTCTAAGGCCAGATTTGAACTCATGAAGATGAATCTTTCTGACACCAGGCCTGGCACTCTATGCACTATGACACGTCAGTGCCACCATTTCAATATAATTTTGGTCATAGGCACATTCATATATTTTTATGGCTGGCCCCTCAGACTGAGCAGGGAGCAGCAATTTATTGAGTATTCAGTAGTGAGACAAATTGTATATCAGGTGTTAGTGATAGACAAAATTCCCTTTAATTAACTTCATGTGATATCAGAATGGTTCACTGTAACTTGTGGATTTATATTTCTTTCATTTTTTTCTTTCACCATGGTATTTTATTATTCCAGTTACATGTAGATAGTTTTCAATATTTATTTTATAAGACTTTGAGTTCAAATTTTTTGTCCCTTCCCTTTACCTGTCACCAAGGCAGTTTTGGTTCCTTGATCTCCTAATTTGCTTATGGTATATATATATATATATATATATACATACACATATATATATATATATATTTGTGTGTTTGCGTGTTATATACATATGTTAAACAAATATCCACATTACTTATTGTGAAAGAAGAATCTGAACAAAAGGGTAAAACCACAAGAAAGAAAGAAAAAGCACAAAACAGAAAAAAGTGAAAATAGTATGCTTTAATCTGCTTTCAGACTTCATATTTCTTTCCTGGAGGTAGATAACATTTCCCATCATGAGTCTTTTGAAATTGTCTTGGATCAGGGGCAGCTAGATGGCTCAGTGGTTAAGGATTCATGAGTACCTGAGTTCAAATCCGGCCTCAGACACTTAACACTTACTAGCTGTGTGACCCTGGGCAAGTCACTTAACCCCCATTGCCCCACAAAAAAAAAAAAAAAAAAAGAAATTTTCTTGGATCATTGTATTGCTGAGAAGAGCTAAGTCTTTCATAATTGTTCATCACACACAGTTGTTACTGTGTATAATGTTCTTTTGGTTCTGCTCATTTCACTTGGCATCAGTTCATGTAATTCTTTCTACGTTTTTCTGAAATCTTTCCTGTTCATCATTTCTTACAGCATAGTAATATTCCATTAAATTCATATACCACTATTTGTTAAGCCATTTCTCAATTGATGGGTATATCCTTAATTTCTAGTTCTTTTCCACTACTAAAAGAGTTACCATAAATATTTTTGTATATACAGGTCCTTTTCCTTTTTTATGATCTCCTTGGGATAAAGGTCTAGTATTCATATTACTGTATCAAAGGGTATGCGCTGCACAGATTTATAGCCTTTTAGGCATAGTTTCAAGTTGCTCTCCCAAATGATAAGATCAGTTCACAACTCCACTAATAATGCATTAATGTTCCAGTTTTCCCACATCTTCTCCAACATGTATCATTTTCCTTTGATGTCATATTAACCAATCTGACAGGTATGAGGTTGTACCTCAAAATTGTTTTGATTTGTATTTCTCTAAGCAGTAGTGATTTAGAGTATTTCTTCATATGACAATGGATAGCTTGAACTTCTTCATCTGAAAACTGCCTATGCATACCCTTTGACCATTTGTCAATTGGGGAATGATTTGCATTCTTATAAATTTGACACAGTTCTCTATGTATTTGAGAAATGAATCTTTTATCAGAAACACTAGCTCTAAAAATAATTTCCCAACTTTCTGCTTTCCTTCTAATCTTGATTTGCTCCAATCAATAGTGAGAGCATTCCTTCATATACATAAACTTTGACTACTTAATCTTTAAAATGTTCATATCTTTTAATCACTTATCAATTGGGAAATGATTTGTATTAAGAGAAATTTGCTTCAATTTTTTTTCATAGTTAGAATTGCAAACACTTTCTAATTTAAGGTAAGCAAAACTATCCATTTAGCATTTCATAATGTTCTCTATCTCTTCTTTGGTCATAAATTCTTCCCTTCTCCATAGATATGCTAGGTAAATGGTTCCTTGCTCTCCCAATTTGTTTATGGTATCAGCTTATTTGTAGAAATTATGTACCCATTTTGATTTCCTCTTGGTACACTGTGTAAGACCTTGGTCTTAATTTCTGCTATACTATTTTGCAATTTCTCCAGCAATTTTTTGTCAAATAGCGAGTTATTATCCCAGGAGCTGGAATCTTTGGGTTTATCAAACAGATTACTATAATCATTTGTTACTGTGTCTTGTGTAACTAAGCGATTCCACTGATCTACCACTCTATTTCCTATCCAGTATGAAATAGTTTTGATGATTGCTGCTTTATAATATGGTTTTAGATCTGGCACAACTAGGCCACTTTCCTGTGCATGTTTTTTTTTTTCATTAATTCACTTTATATTATTGACCTTTTGGTTCTTTTGTTCTTCCAGGTGAATTTTGTTATTATTTTTTTCTAGTTCTATAAAATAAGTTTTTGCTACAATGATTGGCATGGTACTAAATAAGTAAATGCATTTATGTAGAATTGTCATTTTTACTATGTTAGCTTGCCCTAACAAGGAGTGATGGATTTTTTTTCCCAATTGTTAAGATCTAATGTTATTTTTCTGAAAAAAAAATATTTTTAATTAAAAAACCAATTATATTATTTTCTCCCAATTATATGTAGAAACAATTTTTTAACATTCATTTTTTAAACTTTGAGTTACAAATTCTTTCCCTTCCTCTTTCCCCCCCTGCCCAATTGAGAAAGCAAGCAATTCAATATAGGTCATACATGTGTAATTATACAAAACATTTCCATAGCAGTCATGTTGTGAAAGAAAACATAAACCAAAAGGAAAAAAAAAACACAATAAATAAAACCTCAAGACAAATAAAGTAAAAAAAAAAAAGCTTCATTCTGTATTCAGACACCATCAGTTCTTTCTTTGGGAATGGATAGCCTTTTTCATCATAAGTCCTTCAGAGTTTTCTTGGATAATTGTATTGCTGAAAATAGCTAAGCCATCTACAACTGATCATCTTATAGTATTGCTGTTACTTTGTATGCAATACATTTCACTTTGTATCAGCTTATGAAAGTCTTTCCAAGTATTTTGGGAGAGCATCCTGTTCATCATTTCTCATAGTACAATAGCATTCTATTATAATCACATACTGCCATTAGTTCAGCCATTCCATAATTGATGGGCATCCCCTCAATTTCCAATTCTTTGACACCAGAAAAGATAAACTATAAATATCTTTGTACTTATAGGTCCTTTCCCTTTTAAAAAAAATATCTTTTTGGATATAGACCTTGTAGTAGTATTGCTAAGTCAAAGAGTATGCATGATTTTATAGCCCTTTGGGCATTGTTCCAATTTGCTCTACAGAATGGTTGTATCAGTGTACAACTCCAACAACAGGGCAGTAATATCTCATTTTCCTCAAATCCCCTCCAGTGTTTCTCATTTTCCTCTTCTGTCCTATCAGTCAATTTAATAGGTATGAAGTGGTACCCCAGATTTATTTTTATTTGCATCTCTCCAATCAATAGTGAGAGCATTTCTTCATATATATAAACTCTGACTACTTAATCTTTAAAATGTTCATATCTTTTAATCACTTATCAGTTGGGGAACAATTTGTATTCAGAGAAATTTGCTTCAATTTTTTTTCACAGTTAGAATTGCAAACTATATTTCCCCTCCATACTCTCCCCCTCCAACTTTATTCTAGTCTCTCTTTCCTTTCACCCTATTCTTCCTCAGTTTTACTTCTAACTGCCCCTCCTTCATGCTTTTCTCTTTTCTATCACCGCCCCCCCCTCCTCTTATCACTTTCCCTTCCCATTTTCCTACAGGGTAAGATAGATTTCTATATGCAATTGAGTGTGCATGTTATTCCCTCTTTGAGCCAATTCTGATGAGACTAAGGTTCACTCACTCCTCATCACCTCCCCCATCTTCCCCTCCCTGTAAAAAGTTTTTTCTTGCTTCTTTTATGTGAAATAATTTACCCCAAACCACCTCTCGCTTTCCTTTTCTCCCAGTGAATTCCTCTCACCCCTTAATTTATTTTTTATGGATTTCATCCCTTCATACACAATTCGCACCTTTGCCCTCTGTCTATATATACTCCATTCAACTACTCTAATAAAGAGAAAGTTCTCATGAGTTATAAATATCATCTTTCACTGTAGGAGCATAAAAAAGTTTAACCTTATTAAATCCCTTATGATTTCCTTTTTCTATTTACCTTTTTATACTTCTCTTGAGTCTTGTATATAAAAGTCAAATTTTCTATTCAGCTCTGGTAGTTTCAGCAAGAATAACTCAAAGTTTTCTCTTTTATTGAATGTCAATTTTTCCCCTAGAAGGATTATACACAGTTTTTCTGGGTAGGTGATTTTTGGTTCTAATCCTATCTTTTTGCCCTCCATAATATCATATGCCAAGCCCTCCAATATTTATAGAATCTGCTAGAGCTTGTGTTCTCTGGACTGTGGCTCCATGATATTTGAATTGTTTCTGTCTGGCTGGTTACATTATTTTCTACTTTTCCTGGGAACTCTGGAACTTGGCTATAATATTCCAGGGATTTTTCATTTTGGGATCTCATTCGGGAGGTATTGGTGGGTTCTTTCAATTCCAGTTTTACCCTGTTTCTACAATATCAAGGTAGTTTTCTTTGATAATTTCTTGAAAGGTGAGGTCTAGGCTTTTAAAAAAATTTTGATCATGCCTTTCAGGTAGAATAATAACTTTAAAATTATCTCTCTTGAATGTATTTTCCAGCTCAGTTTGTTTTTCAATGAGATATTTCATATTGTCTTTTATTTTTTCATTCTTTTGGTTTTGTTTTATTATTTCTTGATTTCTCATAAAGTCATTAGATTCCATTTATTCAATTCTAATTTTTTTTTTATTTTTTAGTGAGGCAATTGGGGTTAAGTGACTTGCCCAGGGTCACACAGCTAGTAAGTGTTAAGTGTCTGAGGCTGGATTTGAACTCAGGTACTCCTGACTCCAGGGCCAGCGCTCTATCCACTGCACCACCTAGCTGCCCCTCAATTCTAATTTTTAAAGAATTATTTTCTTCAGTGAATTTTTTGCCTCCTTTCTGATTTGACTGATTCTAATTTTTAAGGGATTTTTTCCAGTGACTTTTTGTGCCTCTTTTTTCCATTTACCCAACTCTGCTTTTAAAGGCATTCTTCTCCTTATTGGCTTTTTGTATCTCTTTTAGCATTTGGCCTAATTTGTTTTATTAAAGCTATCATTTTTCTCAGTGTGTGTGTGTGTGTGTGTGTGTGTGTGTGTGTGTGTTTCCTTTACTAAGCTGTTGACTCTTTTTCATTATTTTCTTGCATCACTCTCATTTCTCTTCCCAATTCTTCCTCTACTTCCATTGATTTTCACAATAATTTTTGAGCTCTTTCATGGCTTGAGGCCAATTCATATCATGATCTGAATGTATTCCTGAAAAGGATACATTTACTATTTCTGCCTTTCTGCATTTGATTGTTAGGTTTTTATGCTCTAATATATGGTCAAGTTTGGGGTAGGTGCCATGTATTTCCAAGAAAATGATATATTCCTTTCTATCCCCATTCAATTTTTCCTAAAGGTCTATCATATCTAACTCTTCTAAAATTCTATTCAGCTCCTTAAATGCTTTCTTGTTTATTTTGTGGTTAGATTTATCTAGTTCTGAGAGGGGGAGGTTGAGGTCCCCCACAGTATAGTTTTGCTGTCTATTTCTTCCTGTAACTCACTTAACTTCTCTAAGAATTTGGATGCTATAGCAATATGTTTAGTATTGACATTCATTGTTTATGGTACCTTTTAGAAATGTGTTATTTCCTTCCTTAACTCTTTTAATTCGGTCTATTTTTGTTGACTGAGATCAGGATTGCTACCCCCCACACCTTTTTTAAAATTCAGCTGAAGCATAATATATTCTGCTCCAGCCTTTTTATCTTGACTCTCTGCTTCACATATGTTTCTTGTAAACAAGATATTGTAGGAGTCTGTTTTTTAATCCACTCTGGTATCTGCCTCCTTATGGCAGAGTTCATCCCTTTCACACTTACAGTTATGATTACTGTGTATTTCCCTCCATCCTATTTATTTCCCCCCATTTGTACTTTTCTTTCTCCTTTCTCTGTATCCCTTCTCACCAATGTTTTGATTTTGTATACTTCCTCCCTCAATCTGACTTCCCTAATTTCATCTTCCCTTCTATCTGTGCCCCACCACACTTTTTTCTTTCCCCTTTCTCTTCCTACTTCCTTATATGGTAAGATAAATTTCTTTACCCAATTGAGTGTGTATGTTATTCTCTTATTGAACTAAATACAATGAGATTAAGGCTCTAACAATGCTCACCCCCTCCCTTCTTTCCCTCTACTTTAATAGGTCTTCTGTACCTAAATATGAAATAGTTTACCCTATTCTGCTTTCCCCTTCCCTCTTCTCCCAAAACAAATCTTTTTTATCCCTTTTTTATATTATAAAGTTAAATTCAACTCATACCCACACTATTTATGTATACTCCTTCCAGCCGCCTTAATAGAGATTGAGTTCTCAAGAGTTACAAGTATCAAAAAAAATGTTATAAGTATCATCTTCACATGTAGGAATGTAAATAGTTTAAAATTATTGAATACCAGGTTTCCCTGTTTACCTTTTTATGCTTCGTTTGAGTCTTAAATTTGAAGATTGAATTTTCTGTTCAGCTCTAATCAGGAAAGTTAGAAAGTTCCCTATTTCATTGAATGTCTAACACTTCCCCTGAAATATTATGTTCAATTTTGCTGGGTAGTGCATTTTTGCTTGATTGAAACTCCTTTGCCTTCCAAAATATCATTTTCTAACGTCTCTGATACTTTAATTTTGAAGCTTCTAAGTCCTGCATATCTCTGACTGTGGCTCTTTTATATTTAAATTGTTTCTTTCTGGTAGTTTGCAGTTTTTTCTCCTTTATCTGATAATTCTGGAATTTTACAACATTATTCCTTGGTTTATTATTATTATTATTATTATTATTATTATTATTATTATTATTATTATTATTGCAGGGCAATGGGGGTTAAGTGACTTGCCCAGGGTCACACAGCTAGTGTCAAGTGTCTGAGGCTAGATTTGAACTCAGGTCCTCCTAAATCCAGGACTGGTGTTTTATCTACTGTGCCACCTAGCTGCCCCCCCCCCCCCGCCCTTCTTTCAATTTCTATTTTATCCTTTGTTTCTAGAATATCAGGGCAGTTTTCCCCAATAATTTCTTGAAAGAAGCCTTCCAGGCTCTTTTTTTTCCTTAAATAATGTCTTTCAGGTAGTCAAATAATTATTAAATCATCTCCCCTGGACTATTTTCCAGGTCAGTTGTTTTTCAGTGAAGTATTTTATATTTTCTTCTATTTTTCATTCTTTTGATTTTGTTTGACTGATTCTTGATGTCTCATAGAGTCAATAGCTTGAACTTGCCAAATTCTATTTTTTAAGGAATTCTTTTCTTCTGTTAGCTTTTGTACTTTCTTTTCCATTTGGCCAATTGCATTTTTAAAGGAATTGTTTTCTTTAGTCAATTTTTGTCCTTCCTTTTCCAAGCTATTGACTCTTGCATAACTCTCATTTCTTTTCCTAGTGTTCTTCTACCTCTTTTATTTGGTTTTAAAATGTCTTTTTGAGTTCTTCCAAGAAGAATTTTTGATCTTGAGAACAATTTGTCTTCCCCTTTGAGACTTTGTTTATAGGCATTTTGTCAGTATTGTCCTCTTCCGAGTTCTTGTTTTGGTATTTCCTTTTGTCATAGTAGCTTTTTATAATTAGGACTCTTTTTCTGTTTCTTACTCATTTTTAGCCTCTTTTGTGACTTTTAATGTTGAGCAATGTACCTGGGGTAGAGAGGTCACTGTCCCAAGCTTCTTGGACTGCATCTTACACCCTTCCCTGGGGTACCCTGGCCTAGCCACATCTGTTTGGGTGCGGAAGGAGGTTTCTGAAATGGCAGCTTGCAGTTTGCCTTCTACACTGCAGCTAGAGGCCTCATAGTTGGCCTGCTTTGCCACTGGCCTGCTCAGCCAGATCCAAGGAGCCTCAGTTGCTGATCTGTGTATGGCTATAAGCCTCCTTCTGGCTTGACTGGAAACTGTCTGTTCTGGGCTGTGAAACAGACATTTCCTGAAATCCTTCCAAGTTATCCTAAGCTGGAAAAATGTTTTACTCCATCTTTTTGTAATTTCTGTGGATCCAGAATTTCTTTAGAGGCTTGGTTTAACATTATTTCCAAGGGAAAGTGAGGAGAGCTCAGGCAACTTCCTGGTTTTTCTGTCATTTTGGCTCTACCATCTCTATACCACAGGCTTTTAACTTGGTATTCATGTACTTATTTTTTTATGTATTATGTTAATTATTTCAATATACTTGATCTCTTTTGTAATCCTGTGTATTTTACTTGATGGATTTGAAAACATTGTTCTCAGAAAGGGACCCATAGATCCATACTGCCACAGGGTTTTATCCATGACACAGAATAGGCTAAGCAGCCTTATTTTAAAGGATATTCCAATAATATTGGTGGGACTCCATATCATTTACCATAACCCTGATTTTTATTGTCTCTGTAGATGTCAATGAGAATAGACTTTTGTTTACTATTTATCCATTTTCACCTCTTTCAGGAAAAGGAATGTGTGAAAAACAAATAAAACAAACCCAAATAGCCTTATTGATAAATTTACAAGTAACAAGAGAAAATGGATGAATGGAAGAATTTTTAATCATCCTGAATATGACTTTTATTTATCATTAGGTTAATAAATGCATTAAAATAATTCAGTAAGTATCAATTAATTATAAAAACTACAAAAAATGTTCTTATACTACAATAGCATTCTAGTATAATCACATACTATAATTAGTTCAGCCATTCCATAATTGATCGGCATCCCCTCAAGGTTCTTAATTTTTATAGTTTGTATTAAATATTTGAAGTTAGTGATTACAAGACTAATTTACAACAAAACTGAAATCTAGTGGTCCCTTTTTCATTGAGATTTCATTAGATGCCTATTAAGTATGGATTAGTAGGCATCAAAGCAAAATGACACTACAGGGGAGGAGGAAAAATACACATGTATGTGGCATGAAGGTTGGAAAGAAGATGACAAGGGAATAGGAAATGAAGTAAAAAAAAATAGCTAAGTACTTTCTAAAATCATAATATCTGCAGGACAGTTACCAAATATATCAGCAGGGCGTCAGTCTGAAGTTACAGAAATGTGTTTATTTATTTAGTTAAAGTTTTAAGTTCTAAATTCTATCCCTCTCTCATTCCTTCCCTCTAAATCTCCCCTCCCTCCCTGAGGTGGTGAGCAATCAGATATAGGTTACATACATGCATTTATTTATCTATCTATTTATTGTTTATTTATTTATTTACTTATCTATTCATTCATTCATTCATGCATGCATGTATTACTCATTTACTCATTTATTTGTTTGTTTATTTATTTATTTAAAGTTTTGAAGTTACAGAAAAGTAAGATAAAACCTCCAAGTTATGGACAATAGCCTAGACAATAAGGCTTTTGAGAAGAAGATAGCAAGGGATTGTGGAGTGTGAACCAATCAAATCATTTTGGAAATATTCTAAATTATGAAAACATAAACAACTCTGGTCTCATTCTCAAAAAGAGATGCAAATCAGTGTGTCTATACCTTATAAGAAAAGTAATGGACAAGAAAATAATAAAAATTAATGTATAGGTAAACTCATCAACCACTCACTTTATAGAAAATTAAGAATTTTTAGCCTTTTAAAAATTTATATAGAAAAGAATCTGATTCCTATACCTTGCAAAACTGCAAAATAAATAAGGTGTTCTAAAAATAGTCTTTTAACTAACAGTATTTTTCTGGTGATGCTATATATTTACAGATCATGGAACCCATGATATTATAAGAACATTCTGAATCTTAAGTAATAAAACTCATACAGAACTCTTTGATATAAGAAAAAATAAGAATATAGCTAAGCAAAATAAACTAATGTTGCTACTGACAAATTATGCTTCTTAAATTATCAACAGTCTTAAACATCTTTGTTCAGTTTTCAGAGGTTTATAGTTCAGTATCTATTTTCTAAAGGAAAGATTGGCTATGATATTGCCCTGAATTGTTCCAGTATTTTTTTCTTCATGTTATAGTGATCATTTTACAAATTGTTACCCTGGTTTTGTTTTTTGTTTTGTTTTGTTTTGTTTTTGCAGGGCAATGAGGGTTAAGTAACTTGCCCAAGGTCACACAGCTAGTAAGTGTCATGTGTCTGAGTCTGGATTTGAACTCAGGTCCTCCTGAATCCAGGGACAGTGCTTTATCCACTGCCCCACCTAGCTGCCCCTATTACCCTGGTTTCACTCATATTCTTCTGCATTAATTTATTTTAAAGGCCTTTCAAAGTTTCTTTGAATCCTTAATATAATGAATTTCTAATACTATTATAATATTTTATTGCAGTCATATTCCAAGTAGTGAGCAATTATTTTCAGCTGGAAATTATTATTTTCCACACAAAATGCTGCTACGAATAATTTTGTATATCAATTCATCATAAAAAGCTTTCCTGTTTCCCTGAATTTTTCATATTGATATTCCCTCTTTTACATATTGCCATATAATATATTGCTAATATTTCATTCATATTTTACATCAATATTCATTAAGATTAACTTACACTTTTCTTTCCCTGTTCTAACACTCCTTGTCTTCCCTATCAAGACCATATTTGAGGGGGGCAGCTAGGTGGTACAGTGGATAAAGCACCAGCCCTGAATTCAGGAGTACCTGAGTTCAAATCCAGCCTCAGATACTTGACACCGACTAGCTGTGTGACCCTGGGCAAGTCACTTAACACCCATTGCCCCACCAAAAAAAAAAAAAAAGGAAAAGAAGAAAAAAAAGACCATATTTGAGGGATAGGAAGAATTTTATAGGATTCCTTCTTTTGTCATTTTTGCAAACAGTTGAATTAATATTGAAATTAATTGCTCTTCAGGTGTTCGATAGAATAACTTATAAATCTATGTAGTCATGGGTTACTTTTCCTATTTGGTAATGTATTTATAACTTGATCATTTTTCCCCAGAGACTGCATCATTTAAATGGTCTAATTTTTATTTTATTAATTTGGCTATTTATGTATTTTGTAAATAGTGATCCAGTTCATTTAAGCTGTCAATACTATTGGAATATAATTGGGCAAAAAGCTTCTAATAGCGTTCCATTTCCTTTTTTTGTGATTGTTGTTTTTTCCATTTTCAATTCTAATATTTTTCCTCTTTAAAAAATGCTATTTTTTGCCTGAAAAACATTCTTAGTTACATTGATTAATATCATTTTTTGTCTCTATTGTAACTGATGCTTTGTTTTCCACAATATATATTTTGATAGTTAAACCATTTTTTTAAAAAATTGTTGTTTTTATAATTGATTTTTAGGTGAATGCTCATAGATTTTCTCTTTATTTTATTGATGAAAATGTTTACAGTTATGTACTTTCTCCTAAGGACTGCATTGACTGCATTAAAAAAAAAAAGCTTGCTCTTTCATTGTGTCTTCTTTTCCTTGATGAAATTATCTTTACCTATTATTTCTCTGAATTGGTAGGTGCTTTTGTACCACAACTTCTTCAGAGTTAAAATAATTTACACTTTAATCATTTTCTACCATATCGATTAAAATGATCTTTTGGAAATTTTTATCAGCAAAATATATTCAGTATTTATGCTTTGCTCTGTTTATAAGGTTTTTAATGCCTAAAGACACGGTCATTGTGTTGTTTTTTGTTTGTTTATTTTTTTGATGAGGCAATGAGGGCTAAGGGACTTGCCCAGCAGCTAGTGTCAAGTTTCTGAGGCTGGATTTCAACTCAGGTCCCTCTGAATCCAGGGTTGGTTCTTTATCTACTGTGCCACCTAGCTGCCCCATTGTCATTGTTTTTAAAAGCTAACATAACACACCTGAGAAATATCTCTATTTATTTCTATTACATTTAATAATCAATCATGAGATAGCTTTCACATCTAACTTTTCTAGGCATAAATTCACATTCTTAACTTCTACATTCCTTATTTTTCCCCTAGATTTCTCAAGGATTAAAAGGGTGCATTGAGGTCCTCAACTATTATAGATTTGCTGTCTATTTATCCCTCTAACTCATATAACTTTTTGAAAAATGTATTTAGATAGGATGATATTTGTTGCCTCTGTGCTAATTATTAATCTATTGTTCAGAGATTTTACTCAACATAGTTTTCCACATTTGTTTCTTTTGATTAAAACTATTTTTGCTATGTTTCTTTCTGAGACTAATTACTATTCCTATGCAGACCTTCATATGCACGCATGCATGTGTGTGTATGTGGTGTTAGCATAATAGATTTTGCTCCAATCATTTATTGTAACTTCTGTGTAAGTTATTATTTTGAAATTATTTTTCTTTAAACAATATTTTCTTAGATTCATCTTTTTAATTTACTATTCTCTTTTATGAATTAGTTGATCTCATTCACATTCATCATTAGGATAATTAATTATGTATTTCCTTCAATCTGGTTGTTCATTCTTTTTCATCTACCTGCTCCCCAGACTTCCCTCTCATTAGAAATAAATTTATTGCAAGAAAGAGTGTGCTTGACACTAAAGACCTATGCTTAGATTAGTAAATAGTCCTCAATAGTTATTATCATTGTGTATTTGTTTATATATATATATGTATATGCTATCTTACATATAAATTATATATAGTTTTTATGTAATATATTGTGATATAATATAAAATATATTTGAGTATAAAATGTATTATATATATGTGTATATATACACATATATACATATATTTATGTGTATATGTATACACACATATATTACAGGAAGGTTCTGCAAAATTCTGGAGAGAATGTTCAGACTTTTAAATATATTTTATTTTCCAGTTAAATATAGAGATAGTTTTCAACATTTGTGTTTGTAAGTTTTCTTGTTTCACATTTTTCTCCCTCCCTCCACTCTGTCCCCACCTCCCCAAGACAGCAAGTAATGTGATATAGGTTATATATGTACAATAACATTAAACATATTTCTGCATTAGTCATGGAATGAGAGAAGAATCAAAGAAAAAAGGAAAAACCTCAAAAAAGAAAAACAAAAACAGTAGAAATAGTATGGTTCGATCTGCATCCAGATTCAACAGTTCTTTTTTTTTCTAGATTTGGAGAGCATTTACCATCATGAGTCCTTTGGAACTATCTTGGAACATTGTATTGCTGAGAAGAATCAAGTCTATCACAGTTGATCAACACACAATGTTGTTGATACTGTGTACAATGTTCTCCTTTTTCTGCTTACCTCACTAATCATTAGTTCATGCAAGTCCTTCCAGGTTTCTCTGAAATCTGCCTGCACATCATTTCTTATAGCACAATAGTATTCCATTACATTCATATACTACAACTTGTTCAGCAAATCCCCAATTGATGGGCAGCTCCTCAATTTCCAATTCCTTGCCACCACAAAAAGAGGAGCTGTAAATATTTTTGTACATGTGGGTCCTTTTCCCTTTTTTATGATCTCCAGGAAAAAAGTCCTAATAGTGGTATTGCTGGGTCAAAGGGTATGCAAAGCTTTATAGCTCTTTGGGCATAGTTCCAAACTGCTCTCCAGAATGGTTGGATCAGTTCACAGCTCCACCAACAATGCATTAGTGTTCCAATTTTTCCTCACCTTCTTCAGTGTATATTATGTAAGAATATTTTAACTGACTAGCTTAATTTGGGGGCGGGGGCGGAAATCTTAATGGAGACTTTTGACTGCTGGCTATCTGACTGCTACTAATTTAATATGGGCCCTTTATAAAGTTCCACCACACTTGCTCCTCCAAAATTGATAAGCAAAAGATTAAGAAGCCTCTTAATTAAAGAACCAAAGCAGGGTTTATTTATAAAAATCAATGTAAAAGATAATGGTTAAGAAATACAAATTATACAACCTTTCTGCTTTCAATATAATAAGGGCCTTTGCTGCTTCTTGCCTTAGTGTATGCTCCAGCTTTCTCCAACTTTCTCTCCTTCACTCAAACACTGCTTTCACTGCTCTGCTCCTTTCTTCTACCTCCAAGCCCCCTTCACTTTGTCGACCCTCCCTGAAAAGCCCTTTAGTGTCCTCACTTCTGTGGCCAACACCCTGGAGGCTCTAGTGTCTCTGTATTGTATTCCTTCCTCGCTTTCTCCAACCTCCTGTACCTTCTCCTGTTCTCTTAATCTTTGGGCATTTCCCAACCTCCTAGTCCTCCAGCATCACCCCCTTCCACTGTCTCGCTAGCTCTCCCCTGTATATATGTTCCTTCTCTCCCTGCAAACCTCGGGCTCTCTGCGCCCTTGCACATGCCAAGCTAATCTGCCAGCCACACTTGGGCTGTGCCCAGCGGGGCTTGAGGTACTCATACCCCGTGTTGTGCACTTGAGACCTCCACAGAATATGCTAGGGCCTGGCAGGCCAAGCCTGGGATCTCTGGGGTAGATTCCCTCAGAGCAGAGGGAGCTGGGGCTTTGTCCCACAGCCATCTGACCTGGTGTCCTGAAAAGCCCATGGGGCTTTTTGGCTCAGCTGAAGTAGAGGGGGAGGGGCACCAGGCCCTCACACAGAAAAAATCCCTGAGAGTCTAAGGCTTTTTAATTTCAGCCCAAAGGCAGGGTCCCCAAACCAAAACATATTTCCACAATTATTTTCCTTTTTTTCATATTAGTCAATCTGATAGGTATCATGTGGTACCTCAGAGTTGTTTTAATTTTAATCTCTCTAATCAATAGTGATTTAGAGCATTTTTTCATTTGGCAATAGATAGCTTTGATTTCTTCATCAGAAAACTGCCTGTTCATATCCTTTGACCATTTCTCAATTGGGGAATGACTTAGATTCTTATAAATTTGATTTAGTTCTCTAAATATTTTAGAAAAGTGGCCTTTATCAGAAGTACTGGCTATAAAAATTGTTTCCTAGTGTTTTGTCTCCCTTCTAATTTTGGATGCACAGCTTCTGTTTGTACAAAACCTTTTTAATTTAATGTAATCAAAATCATCCATTTTGTACTTCATACTATTCTCTATCTCTCATTTGGTCATTAACTGTTCTCCTTTCCAAAGATCTGAGAGTTAAATTATTCCTTAGTCTCCTAATTTACCTATGGTATCACTTATTTTTTTATTTTTTGGTGAGGAAATTGGGGTTAAGTAACTTGCCCAGGGTCACACAGCTAGTAAGTGTCAAGTGTCTGAGGCTGGGTTTGAACTCAGGTCTTCCTGAATCCAGGGCCAGTGCTTTATCCACTGAGCCATCTAGCTGCCCCTGGTATCACCTTTTATGTCTAAATCATGTACCCATTTTGACCTTATTTTAGTATAAGGTGTAAGATGTTGATCCATGCCTAATTTCTGCCATACTATCTTCCAGTTTTCCCAGCAATTTTTGTCAAATACTGAGTTCTTATCCTGGAAGCTGGAGTCTTTGGGTTTATCAAACAGTACAATATTAAAGTCATTTACTATTGTATGTCCTGTGCCTAACCTATGCCATTGATCCTCCACTCTATTTCTTAGCCAATGCCGGATAGTTTTGATGACTGCCACTTTATATTAAAGCTTCAGATTTGCTACTGCTAACCCACCTTCCTGTGCATTTTTTTCCCATTATTTCCCTTGATATTCTTGACATTTTGTTTTTCCAGATGAATTTTGTTATAGTTTTTTCTACCTCTATACAATAATTTTACATAGTTCTATTGGTATGGTACTGAAAAGGTAAATTAATTTAGGTAGAATTGTCATTTTTATTATATTAGCTCAGCCTATTCATGAGCAATTGATATTTTTCCAATTATTTATATCTGATTTCATTTGTGTGAAAAGTGTTTTCTAATTGGGTTCATAGAGTTCCTGGGTTCATCTTGGCAAGTAGCCTTCCAAGTACTTTATATTATCTACTGTTACTTTAAATGGAATTTCTCTTTCTATCTCTTGATGCTGGATTTTGCTGGTCATGTATAGAAATGCTGATGATTTATGTGGGTTTATTTTAAATCCTGCTACTTTGCTAAAGTTGTTAATTGTTTCAAGTAATTTTTGAGTTGATTCTCTAGGATTCTCTAAGTATACCATCATATCATCTGCAAAGAGTGATAGTTTTGTTTCCTCCTTGCCTATTCTAATTCCTTTAAATCCTTTTTCTTCTCTGATTGCTAAAGCTTACATTTCTAGTACAATATTAAATAATAGAGGTGATAATGGGCATCCCTGTTTCACCCCTGATCTTATTGGGAAGGTCTCTAACTTATCTCCATTACATATAATGCTTGCTGATAGTCTGAGGTAGATACTGCTTATCATTTTAAGGAAAGCTCCACCTAATCCTAAGCCCCAGAGTGTTTATATTAAGAATGGGTGCTGTATTTTGTCAAAAGCTTTCTCTGCATTAATTGAGATAATCATAAGATTTTGGTTAGTTTTCTTATTGATGTGATTGATTATGCTAATAGTTTTCCTAATGTTGAAGCAGGCCTGCATTCCTGGTATAAATCCCTCCTGGTCATAGTATATTATCCTGGTGATTACTTACTGTAATCTCCTTGCTAATATCCTATTTAAGATTTTTGAATCAATATTCATTAGGGAAATTGGTCTAAAATTTTCTTTCTCTGTTTTGGCTCTGCCTGGTTTTGGTACCAAAACCATATTTTTGCCATAAAAGGAATTTGGGAGAACCCTTTCTTCACCTATTTTTACAAATAATTTGAATAATACTAGAATTAATTGTTCTTTAAATGGGTGGTCGTGTAGGGGCCAAATTTCAATTGGGGAGTGTTAACTAGGTGGCTCACTGCAATATTGGGGCAAGGAAGGAGACTAACAGCCTCCCTCAAAAATAGAACAGAGTTTATTAACAAGAACAAAATTTAAAACACAAGCAAGATCAGTAGAATTAGGGGAAAGGAAAAAAAAATGGGGAAATGATACAACCTGAATAACACCACTTCCCAGGGATCAGCTGAGAACACATGGCTGCATCCTGTTGCTTTTCACCTTCAAGCTAGAATGGTGAAACTCCTCCCTTCTCCTTCCCAGCAGACCCCAGTCTGACCACACACAGCCCTAAGCCAATTGGCTGGCAGCCCGGACTGACAATCACTTGACTGCCCTCGCTGGGCTTCCAGTCATTATAATTTTGCCAGGCCCATGTAGGAGTCAGCAAGTTGTGATGATGTGAGGTGCCAGTACCATGGCAATGGCGACAACCAGTGGGTGGAGCACCATGCCATTGCAGAGGCATGGAGCCTGAGTTTTTAAAATTCTAGCCAAAAGATGGGGTCATAAAAACCTCAAATAACAATTAATTCTTTACAGTAGAATTCACTTGAAAATCCATCTGGCCCCGGAGATTTTTTCTTAGTGAGTTCATTAATGGTATGTTCAATTTCTTTTTCTAATATGGGCTTATTTAAAGATTTTATTTCCTCTCCAGTTAACCTGGGCAGTTTGTAATTTTGTAAATATTTGTCCATTTAATTTATATTGTCAAATTTATTGCCATACAGTTGGGCAAAATAGTTCTTAATTATTGTTTAATTTCCACTTCATTGGTGGTGAAATCACCACTTTCATTTTTGATAGTGGTAATTTGGTTTTCTTCTTTCTTTTTTAAAATCAAATTAATGAATGGTTTATCTATTTTATTGGTTTTCTCATAAAACCAACTAATAGTTTTATTGATTAATTCTTTTTCGTGCTTTCAATTTTATTAATTTTGCCTTTGATTTTGAGGATTTCTAATTTAGTATTTAATTGGGGATTTTTAATTTGTTCTTTTTCTAGCTTTTTAAGTTGCATGCCCAATTCATTGATCTCCTCTTCCTCTTTTTTTTTGATGTAAGCATTCAGAGATATAAAATTTCCCCTAAGCACTGCTTGGGCTGCATCCCATAGATTTTGTTTTGTTGTTTCATTATTGTCATTGTCTTGGATGAAGTTATTGATTGTTTCTATGATTTATTGTTTGACCCACTCATTCTCTAGAATGAAATTGTTTAGTTTCCAATTAAGTTTCAGTCTACCTTTCCATGGCTCTTTATTACATGTAATTTTTATTGCATCATGATCTGAGAAGGATGCATTTATTATTGCTGCCTTTCTACATTTGACCATGAGGTTTTTGTGCCCAAATACATGGTCAATTTTTGAATATGTGCCATGTACTGCTGAGAAAAATGTTTATTGCTAGCTATCCCCATTCAGTTTTCTCCAGACATCTATCATGTCTAACTTTTCTAACATTCTATTGACCTCTTTAACTTCTTTTTTATTTATTTTGTGGCTAGATTTATCTAATTCTGAGAGGGGGAGAGTTAGATTCTCCACTAACATAGTTTTGCTGTCTATTTCCTCTTGTAACTCATTTAACTTCTCCTCTAAAAATTTGGATGCTATACCATTTGCTACACAGGTTTAGTATTGATATTTCTTCATTTTCTATAGTACCTTTTAGCAAGATGTAGTTTCCTTCCTTAGCTCTTTTAATTAGATCTATTTTTGCCTTTGCTTTGTCTGATATAAGGATTGCTTCCCCTGCTTTTTTGATGTCAGCTGAAGCATATTTTGCTCCAATCTTTTACCTTTACTCTGTGTGTCTCTTTCTGCTTCAAATGTGTTCTTGTAAACAACGTATTGTAGGATTCTGGTTTTTAATCCACTCTGCTATTCACTTCCCTTTTATGGCAGAGTTCATCCTATTCACATTCACAGTTATGATTACTAGCTGTCTATTTTCCTCCATTCTATTTACCCCCTCTTTAGTCCCCCCCATTTATTTGACCCTATTCTCCTCACCAACGTTTTACTTCTTACCCTTGCCTCCCCAATGTGCCTTCCCTTTTATCAGCTCCCCTCCCTTTTCTTTACCCTTTTCTCCTCTGCTTCTGCCCTCCCTTCTATTGGACCCTCCTTTTCCCCTTTCCCTTTTACTTCCCTAAAGAATATGCCAAGTTTCTTTATCCAAATAAATGTATATGCTATTCCCTCTTTGATTAAAATCTAGTGAGATTGAGGTTGAAACAATATTCCCCCTTCCCTTCTTTTCCTCTATTGTAATAGGTTTTTTGCACCTCTTCATATGATGTAATTCACCCCATTCCACCTCCTTTCCCCAATTGATTGGCATCCTCTTAATTTCCAATTCTTTGCCACTTTGTACATGTGGGTCCTTCTCCCTTTTTTATGATCTCTTTGGGATATAGACTCAGTAATGGTAATGCTGGGTCAAAGGGTATTCCCAGTTTTATAGCCTTTTGGACATAGTTCCAAATTATTCTCCAGAATGGTGGTATCATTTCACAGCTCAACCAACAGTGCATTAGTCTTCCAATTGTACCACACTTTCTCCAATATTTATCATTTTCCTTTTTTTTGGTCATAATAGCCAATTGGATATGTGGGAGTTGGTGCCTCAGGGTAGTTTTAATTTGCATTTTTCTAATAAGTAGTGATTGAGAACCTTTTTTTTAAAAATATGGGTATAGATAGCTCCAATTTCTTCATCTGAAAACTACAATGCTTGAATAGTTGTCAACCTACATTTGTGGCTGAAGTTTCCTCATTGAAAACACTACAGAAATGAAACTCCTGTTCTGGAATGCCTGCCTTTCATTTTTATATGTTTAAATATAATTTTTTTCATGTGATTAATTATGATCACTGATTTTCTAATGTTGACATAATTACATATCCTTAGCATAAATCCTACTTGAATTTGGTGAATAATTTTGGACATATTATTATAGAATTTGACAGTATTTTAATCCCAATTTCAGAATAAATATTAATTGGTAACATGGTTCTATATTTTTTTTTTCTTTTGTCCCCCCAGGTTTGTGCATTAACAACATTTCTGTCACAGAAGAAAAAATGATGCTGTCCTGTATTTAATAATCATTGTGAATTACTTTTATAGCACATATATTAGTTTTTCTTTAGAATGTTGCTGGAATTCACATACAAATCTATTTGAAGTAGAGTTTTCTTTCCCAATGCTGTCATTGGTCAATATTTGGCTGATCAGGAAAAGATACGCCCTAACTTTCTTCCCTTACTGTTACATACAAACCATTACATTTTACATTTATTTCATTCTCTTACACTGTTTTTATTGTCTGTCTCTCAATTTTTCATTTCATATATCTTGGTACTATCCCAACCAAATCAATTACAGTTTTCGATGGGTGAATGGGTTGCAGAGATATAATGTTTGCAAGCAACTCTCAAGATTGAAACCTCCTCTGCTAATACAGATCAACAATTTATGTTCAACCTATGGTCTTAGAGAGTTTTCTGGTGTATGAAGAGTTTAAGTGACTTCTCTTAAGCTTCACAATTTGTATGTCAAAAACTGGACTTGACATTCATCCCTTCTGACTTCAAGTCAAACCCTATAACATCCCATTTCTCTATGAGATGATAAAATAAATGAAAATAGACCTTGGTAATTTATAACCACTTCCACACAGTTGAATTCAGCTTTCAGGTTCCCAGAGATGTTAAGCAGGACAAGTGAATATGTGGGTATAACAAAAATCTATACGTGGTAAAAGCCTAAATTGATACTATCAAGCAGAGAGAAATTCTAAAGACAGACAAGAAATCAGTAATTAGTGAAGACAAAAAAATTCATATATCTATTGGTTCATCTGTATGTCATTGTTACTCATTACTTACCAAAACAGAATAAACAGAACCAAGAGAACAATATCCACAATAACTGGAAAATGTAGCTGGGAGAAATAGGAGAATGGAACTGCATGCTGCATAATTCCAATGACCAAAGTTGGTCCCTAAGAAGATTTTGAGATGATGTACTACCTTTGTTTACAGGGGATTCTGGTGGTGTAGGTGTATATGTTATCAGATACAGCTAGTGTCATCATTGGTTTTGTGGAACTGTTTTTGTTTTTTTGTTTGTTTTTTTAATCTGCTATAAGGGAGCTAAGAGGTTTGATGTACAGATTATTTAACTTTTATTCAGAAAAAAGCTGAACTCAACCTCTACCTTTGATACTAAAGAGCTATATAATAATTTAACTTCCCAGCCTCAGTGTCCACATCTGCAAAAAAGGAATATTATTAGCATCTAGCTCAAAGTGCTTTGAAAATAAGTCAACACCACTTTAATTCTATTAATGTAAATGAAGTCTCTCTGGGATGGGGAGGGGAAGGGAATAGTTCAGAAATGAAATTGATGCTACTAGGACTTTACCCAAAGGGATCAAAGGAAAAGGACTTATATGTACAAAACTATTTATAGTGGCTCTTTTTATGGTAGCAAAGAATTAGAAAGTAATGAAATTCTCATCATTTGAAGAATAGCTAAACAGGTTTTTGTATACATTTGTGATGGAATATTATTGTGCTATGAGGGATGATTAGCTGGATGATACCATAAAAATCTGGGAAGATACATATGAACTCATGCAAAGTGAAGTGAGTAGAATTAGGAGAACATTGTACACAGTAATAGCAATATTGTAATGATGATCAACTATGAAAGATTTAGATACTCTGAACAATACAATGATCTAAGTGAATTTCAAAGGATACATGATATAAATGCTATGTACTTCAAGAGAGAGAACTGATGGAGTCTGAGTACAGATTCAAGCATATTATTTTTCTGCTTTGTTTTTCTTGCTTCTTTTGCAAAGTGTCTAATATGGAACTATATTTTGTATGACATGAGATGCATAATGGATATTATATTCCTTGTCTTCTCAATGGGTAGAGGACGGACTGGAGAGCGGGAGAAAATTTGGAACTCAAAAAAAATAATTAAAATAAATAAATAAATATTCTACTAAAAAGAAATGAAAGTGTTATAAAATAAAAGTAATAAAATTAATAGTGAATGAAAGGGAGATAGAAAAATACAATTACTGTTATTGTCACTATATTATGCATTATTCTTTTGCCTGACTACACTGTGGATAGATGGGCATGGTAGGGGATGAAATATGAAGAAATACAATAAAAATTAGGGATCAAAAAGTATAGTTTCCTTTCACAAATGGCCACAGCATAATTTGAAATTTAAAATTATGGATTTAAAAAAAATTAATAATATCTAATCATCAGCTTTGATCTGGGGAGACTATATCAATTTTCAAAGGACCTTATAGAAAAGTTGGATTGTGAGAAGGCATATGAAAGGAGATCACTTGTAAGATGGGCATAATAAACAGAGGCAAGAATAAGACAGGGGAACAAAAGAAGTAGATAGAATATGTGCTTAAAATGAATGACAGGAGTGAGATGGATATAGTAGAGGAAAATTAGAGAAGCAATGTAGTCAGGAGCTGAATAGTGGGGATTTGGAGAGTCAGGATAAGAATACAAAAATTACTAAATTGTGATTCATAGCTACAACTCCTCTTTCTCCTTTTAGCATTTTGCATATTTCTGAAGTTTTGAAAGTCACTCTGAGCATCATCAGAAAAGCATGTCTATACAGTATTTATAGAATTCTAAAAAGCTTTATAATTTTTAAAAATAACATTTTTATTGCAATTCCAGTCAAGGACATTTTTGTTGAGTATTTTCTCATTTATATAGGACAACAGAAAAATGTTGGAATGAATGAATGGAAACATGCATATCCCATAATTTCATTTTCCAAATTAGTCTAAGTAATTGTTGTTCCTATCATTAAAATGGTGATGATTAACTAAATGAAAACTATAAACTGAGTATTGTGGCTGAATGACTAACTACTACACTTATTTTGCAGTTTATATACTGCCAAAAAGAAATTATAACTAAATCTTTTGGGGAAGTATTATCTTGTTCAATAAGTATAAAAAGAATGCATCTGTGTCAGATAGAATTCTAAGTTTTAAGAGAAGAATGATATGTTAAATCTCAACTTAAAATGTAAATATATATATATATAATAGAGAGAGAGAGAGAGAGAGAGAGAGAGAGAGAGAGAGAGAGAGAGAGAGAGAGAGAGAGAGAGAGAGAATGCTGTTAGAAACAACATGGTTTAATAGAGAGCTAAAATTCCATTTAGGCTGACAATGTTTCTAATACCAATCTAGATAATTACTTGGTGTATGACACTGGTCAAGTCATTTAACCTTATTCATACTCAGTTTTCTCTAATATAATTTAGGGATTAAAAACAGAACAGACCTTACAAGGTTGTTATGATGATCAAATCATACAATACAAGCAAAATTTGGAACGATCTATTAATGTCAGTTACTATTGTGATTAACACAATGTCCAACAAATTGGTACTTTGCATCAGAAGAAAAAAGTGCTACTGAAAACAAATAATTTACATTCTGAGGTTATTCAAACATTAAATTGTCAGTGCTCTAGTTGTTGAGTCCTGATAATGTGGTTGGTTCTACTTACCTAGTTTTAAATTAGGAATAAATAGCTTTGATAGTTAATGCTTTGTAATATAGTTTGGTATCAATTCTTCGCTTCCTTTCTGGTTTTAAAAAGTATTAACTGGGAGCTCTAGACATTTTATTTCTACAATTGAATTATTCCAATTTTGTCTAATTCTATGGAATAATGACTAGGTAGTTTATAGGTATAGCACTAAGTTTGTAAACAAATTTAACCATCCATCAACAAATATTTATTAAGTACCTATGTATTCAAAGCACTGTATGGGGGGGCTAGAAATACATATACAAAGGGTGAATCTCACAAAGTGCTTCCATTATATTTCTCAACACAAGTATGTATGTATATGTGTGTTTACAGCAAAAATAAAATTAAAGCAAATACACATATATTTAACTACTAAAGTGAATAACTACATATATATACTTTACTATATATGTGTATATATATGTACATATATATGTTAAATCTATTTTTTTTGCAAGGAAGTCATTAGTAATGAGGGAATAGGAAAAGGTTTCATGTCTGTGCTTGAACTGTGTCTTAAAGAAAGAGAAAGACTCTATAATTTGACTATAGGATGAATTCAGGTTTGGAAAATGACCAGTGTGAAAGAATAAAATATCATGAGTTAAGGAGAAAAGGTAAATTTGGTTACATTGCAGAGTGCTACAAGACATGTAATGTTCAATAAAACCAGAAAGATAGATTATAGAAAGATAGTGTAGTGCTTCTAAAACTAAACAGAAGAGTTTATAAGAGTCTAAAGATGGCAGGAAGTCAGATGAATTTGTTGAATCATGTAGGCACAGTAAGATCTTTGCTTCAGGAAAATCACTTTGATGGTAGTGTTTAAAAGGGATTGCAGTATGCTAAGACTTGAGGTAAGAAGACCAGCTAGGAGGATATTATAGCAAGCCATGCAAGAGGTGATGAGTAATTTCACTGGTGTTAGAAGTTAGTTCAATAATTTTTTTAAAAGACTATTACTAAATCAAAATACAGAGAATATCCAATTTGGATTTATTCTTGTAGATGTAAACAAGAAATATGAATAATTAATAAAGAAGTAGCTTTCAACAAAACTTTGCACTCAATTCTATTAAACCCCTAAAATCATAAGCGTGAGAATAACATTTTAATATGGTAAAAAGCATATATCTAAATATTAAAATTAGTATTATTTATAATGGAGAAATGCTATAAGCTTTTCTTTTCAGTAAATATTCCTTTATGTAAAGTTTTGAGTTCCAAATTTTTCCCCTCCTTCCTTCCCTCTCATCCCCCTCCCTAAGGTGGTAAGAAATCAGATATAGGTTATACATGTGCAATTATGTACAACATTTTGTATAAGAAAAGTTAAATAAAAGAAAAAAGAAACTTGAAGGAAAGTGAAAAATAGCATGCTTCAGTCTGTGTTCAATCAATATCAGTTCCTTTTTTGGAGGTGGATAGCACGTTTTATGGTTAGTCTTTTGGGGTTGTCTTGGATTATGGTATTGCTAAGAATAGTTGTCATTCACAATTCTTCATCAAATAATATTGCTGTCACTGTGTACAATGTTCTTTTGTTTCTGCTCACTTCCCTATACATCAGTTCATACAAGTCTTTCCAAGCCTTTCTGAAAACATCCTGTTTGTAATTTCTTATAGCACAATGATATTTCATCACCATCATATACCACAACTTGTTTAGCCATTCCCCAATTGATGGGTAATCCTTTGATCTCTAATTCTTAGCCAATACAAAAAGAGCTGCTATATTTTTGTACAAATAGATCTTTTCCTCCTTTTTTGGAAGTCTTTGGGGGTATAAACTTAGCAGTGGTATTGCTAGATCAAAGGGTAGGCACAGTTTTAAAGTCCTTTGGGCATAGTTACAAAGTTCTCTCTAGAATGGTTAGATATTTTCACAACTCACCTACAGCAGATTATCATCCCAGTTTTCCCATATCCCCTCCAACATCCAATATTTTCTTTTTTCTCCTTAAATTTGACACACTGATTGGTGGGACGTGATACCTCAGAGTTATTTGATTTACATTTCTCTGGGTTTTTTTCCAGTAAATACTCCTTTCTTTAAAGTTTTGAGTTCCAAATTTTACCACAAGCTTTAAAGAATGTTTTCTGCTCTTGATACTATGTGGCTCATCCTCTCTCTCTCTGTGTCTCTGACTTTCTATCTCTTTGTGTGCATGCATACATGTGTGTACATGTGTATGTGTGGGTCTGTCTAATCTAGTATTTTATGTAGAACTCTTATTTCAATGCTAAGTGATAGTGGCCTATAGTTCTATTTTACTGATTATCCCTCTTTGGTTTAATTAGTAGGTACACATTTGTCTCATAAAATGAGTTTTATATGGTACTCTCATTGTTATTTATTGAATTTATTTTTGGTAATGAAGATATTAAACTAGAAAAATTCCCTAATACATGAATGGTCAAAAGATATAAATAGTTTTCAAAAGCATATTTAGCTATCACAAACATATGAATGATAATTTAATATCATCAAGGATAAAGTAAAATTAAAACTACAACAAAGGGCATATTTAGTTAACATATTGGAAAGGCTGTGAAAATACACATATACTAATGAACTGTTGGTATAGCTGGTAATTGGCCTAACCACTCTAGAAAATAATTTGGAATTATGACTATAATGGCCACACATTTTTGACACAGATATGCCACTACTTGGGCACATGTTAGAAGGAGGTAAAAAATAATACGTTCCCCTATGTGCTAGCATAGCTGCCCTTTGGGGGCTACTTCCCCAACCCTTACCCCCACCAGCAGACTGGATATCTAGAGGGAACAGGTCATTACTTCTTCCCTCAGTATTTTAGGCAGTATTCCTGAGGGATAGGGTTTCTAATATCATCACTTATAATCCCTCACTGGTGTGATTCTCTTCGAAAAACAGCTTCAATTAGCTTTTATTAAGGGTATTTACCAAGGTAATAGAAAAACAAGAACTGTTACAGACTATTCTCTCTAAATAATAAACATGCTCTCCTCTTACACACACACATACACACACACACACACACACACACAGAGAGTCCCTAGGGAGATTAGATGATAACTTAAAATGTTAGCAATTATGTTAGAAAAATACATATATTAAGAATAGGTGAAGCAAAGTGGTAACACATAATCTTCTCTGTCTTCTTTCTCCCCTCTCCCTTTTAAATACCTTCACATTTTGGAATCTGCATTACATGATTTAGTCCATTATTTTTCAGTCCTATTTCTCCATCTTTATCTGTATTTTATTTCTGTTTTCACCCTTGTCTCCTCTTGTACATTTATAAAGAATTTATTAATGGTCTTTCTATTATTAATCTGGTGTTATTTTCTATGGTTGCTGTATTTCTTTACTTTTCTTATATTTCTATTGCCTGAAATGGTGGAGAACATTTTTTTTTCAGGCCTGGACTTCTTTCTAGGAATGTTCAAACACCCCTTTGTTATTGAATGTCCATGTTTGGAAATTTATGGTTAGGTTTAAATTTTCAGATATGGGGAATTTAGGCTGTATCTTAAGCTTTATTGGTCTTTGGAAGACATTATTCCATTATTTCTTGTACTCTCAAGTGCATCTGGAATAATTTTTCATTACTAAAATTTATTTTCCTTTATATATAAAGAATTTTGTTCTTGTTCTCCCTCTCTCTGTATGTATGCATATGCATGCATGCATGCATGTACACACACATATATGCATATTCACACAAAGCTGTATATACATGTGCATATATAAACATTTATGTATCTATACATATAAACATACACATATACACATTTGTTTAGACCTATTTGTACAAAAATAATTATAACAGCCCTTTTTGTTGTTTCTCAGAATTGGAAATCAAATGAATGAATGTGTGTGTATGTATGTATGTATGTATGTAAGTATGTATGTATTCACACATATCCCCTCCCTGGGGGGGTAAACTATGAGGTTCATCAGTTGATACTTTGTTTTCTGTGTTCAGAAGTTCTATGTAGTTTTATTGTATCATTTTTCCCTGCCTCAAAGTCAGCAGTAGCATACCTACTTTACCCCCCTGAGAGGACATGAACTCCTGACATAATAGTTATATTAGCCATTTATCTTCCCAATGAAATTCATCCTGAACTCTGGACATATAAACTACCTTCAAAGCCAGCATTTCCTTGATCCATTCTCTTCATAAGTCAACTATTAAGGCATCTAGATCTAGATATACTGACCACATCTCTAGGGACAATCACATATATTCACCTCAGTAGTTACCCAGTAATGGTCATGTGAGAAAATAATGGGTTTTGGAATGCTCAGAGTCCCCCGTCCCACTTTCAAGGTGATTATATTGATTGATTGGATAGACTTTGATGATTGACTTACTTGAATTTGACTTGATTGAAACCACACCTACCTGTGAGCTTGTCCCTCAGGGGGTGTGTTCTCTGAATTTTGGCCTCATTACATTCTGCTCATGGACCACCCTCAAGTCCAGTGAACCAAAGGATTTGGGTGATGCTAGCCAGTTAGCTTGAAGCAGTGTGTAAGGACTGCCTCTCCTCCAGACCCAGAGGGAGTTTCCACAGAGAGTTACTCTCTGTGAGGTGCTCTTAGTGGCAGAGGACTTGGAAGAAGAAGCAGGCCAGGCTGAGCTCTATTTTTCCTCTAGCTCAGAAGGCCAGGCTGAGCTCTATTCACTCCTCTAGGCTAGATAGGTCTTCTGAAATTCCAGAGACATGTGTACTCTCTTTACTAATATTTAATATACTTTAATAAATGCTTAATGCCCCCAAGCTGGTGCTAAAGCTTCTCATTTATAAGTAGCAATATATTAGAAACCCTAGCTAATTTTTCCTAAACTTGGGACAGAAATAAGGTGACAACATAGAGTTTTACTCACCACAGTCACAAGAGCAATCCAATCCAATCTCAAGCAACAGCAGGTGTAGTAGAAAGATGAAACTGGCTCAGAAAACAAATATTCTGTGATCCATCCTCCAAATACCCAATGGCAAACTGTCTGGACAACCTGCCCCATAGCATCTTTTTATCCCTTGACAGACTCCTTAGGGATGTGTATTCAGGATGGAGTTGGTAGAGAGTCTCCCCTGCTCTGGAAACCACTGTTAAGACCGACAATATTACATACCTAAGCCTAGCTCATTGTGGCCATTACTGAACATCCCATTATTTTATTTTATTTTATATTTTAATTTTTTAAAATTAAAACAACAATGAAGTATCGCCTCACACCTACCAGAGTGGCAAATATAACAAAAAAAGGAAAATGTTGGATGTTGGAGGGGGTGTGGGAAATCTGGGATGCTAATCAGCTGTAGGTGGAGTTGTAAAGAGATCCAAATATTCTGGAGAGCAATTTGCAACTATGCCTATAGAACTGTGCCTACCCTTTAATCCAGCAATACCGTTGTGAGGTCTATATCCCCAAAAGAAAAAGACCTATTTATACTAAAATATGTATAGCAGCTCTTTTTGTGGTGGCTAAGAATTGGAAATCAAAGGAATGCCCATCAAATGGGGAATGGCTAAACAAGCTGTGGTATATTATGGGGATGGAATATTTCTGTGTTATAAGAAATGACAGGAAGGATTATTTTAGAAAGGCCTGGAAAGACTTATATGAACTGGTGTATAGGGGGCAACTGGGTGGCACAGTAGATAAAGCACAAGCCCTGGGTTCAGGAGGACCTGAGTTCAAATCCGGCCTCAGAAACTAGACACTTATTAGGTGTGTGACCCTGGGCAAGTCACTTAACACTCATTGCCCCATCTCCCCACCCCCCCACCCTCAATAAAAGAAAATAAAGTAGGAACGTTTTTGGAAAATGAACTGACATATAGTAAAATAAACAGAACCATGAACACATTGTATACAATAACAGCAGTACTATTTGATGAAGAACTGTGAATGACTTAGCTATTCTCAGCAATATAATGATCTAAGAAAATCCCAAAGGACTAATGATAAAGCATACTATCTACCTGCAAAGAAACAACTGATATTATTGAACACAGACTGAAGCATGTTATCTTTCACTTTCTTTTATTTATTTATTTATTTTTTGGTGAGGCAATTGGGGTTAAGTGACTTGCCCAGGGTCACACAACTAGTAAATGTCAAGTGTCTGAGGCCAGATTTGAACTCAGGTACTCCTGAATCCAGGGCCGGTGCTTTAACCACTGCGCCATCTAGCTGCCCCCACTTTCTTTTATTTTTTTAAAATTTGAGTTTTATTTTACAAAATGACTAATATGGTAATGTTTTACATAACTCCACATGTATAGCCAATATCTCATTGCTTGCCACCTCAGAGAGGGAGGGAGAGGGAAGGAGAGATATAATTTGGAACTCAAAACTTAAAATAAAAAATTTTTAAATATTCATCCATATCAAAGCCTGAGAATAGCTGAACACTTTTTATGGGTGACCCTCCATCAACAGGGGATGAAGACACTAATTTCAATGCTTTCCTCCCTCCTGGTCATATCTTGGTGGTCACCCAAAAAGACTAGGGCTCAAATGATTATCCATCCCTAGAGACAGATTCAGCTTATATGAAACTAATATTACTTAATCATACAACTTGTACATACAATTGGCATATATGTACAACTAATAGCCTAGAGAAGATCCACCATGGAAATTCCTTTCATAGTATAGGGGATGTTGATTTGGTGAGAAAAAAATGTTAGGTGGTTATCTATAGAAATAATCACCCAAGTAACAGTGAACATGGTCTGGGCTATGTAAAAAGGTAAGAGAATATATAAATTGAAAGGGAGGGAGAACATTAACCTCCTGGATTAGTGTTGGGTGGAAAGGAGCCATAAAGGTATATTTCTGCTTACACCACAAGCAACAACTCGTGTATACTAACAAGGACTCCATAATTTATTTCCTGAAGTTTGTAAAAAACCACCTTCATTTTTTTTCATGATATGTAACCTGTTTCTTTGTTTTCTACTGAATATTAATTCAATTAGCCATAAATCTCTATTTTGTGTAGATTCCTACTACTTCCCATATCCTTACTCCTGGTCCTTGCCACTGTTATAGAAACATCCCTAGAAACTACATCGAACGAGATGGAGTGCAGAGTCTGTGAAATCACCATCAGCCAGGAACATGGCAGAGCTATAACCAGAGAGCCTGACCACAAACAGTACTTATTTCAAAGGAAACAAGACTAATTTCTGCCTTTACTGTTGTCAAAATCAAACTGGTTATTTGATCAATGCAATTGGAAAATTTTACACCTTCCCTATTCATCTGAGGTAGTCCTGGTGGGCCACCAATACATGCTGACTGTGTGACTGTTTAGCCCCTAATTATGAGAACCAGGAGGGTGTTTCTCTGATCCCAGAGCCATCACCATCTCCTGACATTTATTACATGCTTTGTGAGTTGAAGAACACAAGATTGCTTCCACCAGGGCATTGGCCATGTGGCATTCCAAAATCCAGCCTGGAAGTAAAGGTTAATGATGTGGATGATCTCTTCTTCTGGTTAGGATTAGGTTCCTTGGCATCTTCCCACCAGCTATCTTGATTCTCATAGTGATTTTTTGTGACACTTATGGTGGTATAAGCAATCATATGCTATATTTTCCAAATATTCAGCTAACCACTCCAGATCTACTTGGTCAAGACAAATGCTTTCTATGAAAAAGATTACATGAGGAAATGAAGCAGATCTAGTGGTGAATTGAAAAGCTATTTATGGACTAAGCATATGCTTTGGCACTTTCCTCCTGTCCTATAAAACAATGTATGTTTGCCTAAAGTGGAGGCCTACCAAGACCACTGTAACTTCCCAATTTTCTCAACTTCCATGAAGAAGTTAAAATTCCCTGTCCTCTCTTCTCTTGCTGATTATGTATGTTGGTATGGGCCAATTTCACTACATGCAGTAGGCTATAAAGCCTTTTCTCAGGGCCTTGGACCAGAATTCACCCTTCCTGCCGCTTGTTCATGTTGCTGATGGCATGTATGCCTAGTGGGACTGTGTTAAGTACAGGGGCTACATGCATTCTACATTCCTGATTGGTGATAGACTAACATTTGATTCCAAGTCCTGCAGTGTTCAGCATGTCCTTCCTTTCTGAACTCCTATTGAGCATCTTTACCAGAATTTCATGACTTAAAGCAAAGTCATGTAATAGAAAAACTTTGAAAAGAGACAGATGACAAATTTTGGTTCATATCTGTTATTGTTCCCATGTCAGTCATTAGGAGCAATTGCTGATGCAAAGATTCACAGGCATTAACCTTTCTATATCATAGTATTAAAATAAGGATTAAACAAAAAATGACATAATTATTCACATATTATAAACCACAAAGTCACAGAATTTCAGAGTTGTAAGATTTGAGAAGGCATTGCATCCAACCCAGACCAGAAAAACTTACTAACAGCTTATCATTTTGTTTTTCTTGGAAAAAAAACTTTAGTGAGAAGAACTAGCTACCTTTTACAACAACACTTTCCACTTTTTGATAGCTTTCTTGGGATGTTATTTTTCCTTACAGCAAGCCTAAATTTTATTCTTCTACCCATTACTTCTGGTTTTGCCCTCTAGGGTCAAACAGAAAAAGTCTAATATCTATTCCACAAAAGAACCTTTCAAGTACTTGAAGACAGTTATCAAACCTCCTCTGAGTATTTCCTTCTTTAGGTTATCCCTCCACTGCTTTTCTTGCCTCCCTGGAGAGAAAGGAAATGGCCAGAAAAATCAGGTGTGGGAAAAGAAAATAATATAAAACCAAACTCCAATCGATATTGCCATGGTCATCCACCATGTAGTACAGTAAGAGTTTTAGCCAGATGGTCCAGCATTTACATCAGAAACATGAGCAAAGACACTTCAAAATGTCAACCAGGCACATCACCAGGGCAAATACTTTTAAACCAGTCCAACCTTGTGACTAGAACCACAGTCCAAGGATACTAAAAAAAGCTGTGACATGGTAATATAAATTCAGACCAACAAGTAAAAAACAGCAATAGTGTGGATTAATGGACAAGAGGTTTTAATTATGAAGTTGAGTCTAGGAACTTAGAGAATTGCAAACAAAGAGAACTTTTATATGGGATTATTGTTATACTATATAATTAAAATAATCTTTTTTTATGAATTCAGGGCGCTGGATGGAATCACCACGGATATAAATACTTAACTCACATAACATCCAAAGAAGGAAGTCACAGAAATATGAGAGAAAGGAGATAAGCCATTTTCTCCCTAATTAATAATGACATAATGACTAATAATTAGGTTGAGGAAAAAGAGTCCAAGAGTTCAAATAGCAGACATACTGAGAGATGTGATGCTTCAATATTTTTTGGAACAAATTCTTCTCATATACCCATTCTGCTAGTGGAAGTCTCAACATGCTTGGGGTGTCCATCCCCATAATTCACCTATGGGTTTGAGGCCTGTTGGCTACCCTCAACTTGGTTTATCATATCTGCAAAGCAATTTTACTTGCTATGGCTTCTTGGAGCCACAGGTGAGAGTTAGGTGACAGGTAGACACCAAGGGTAAACGAACATCCCTGAAAAGGGCTTGGCAAGCCCTCACACCAAAGGTACTAGGCTTTCTGACCACCACTACAAGGTTCAATGAATAGAGTTTGGGTCCTGGAATCAGGAAGACCTGAATTCAAATCTGGCCTCACATGTTAACTAGCTCTGTGATCCAGGGCAAATCACTTAACCTCTGTTTGCCTTAATCCGCTGGAGAATGAAATGGAAAAATCACTCATATCTTTACCAAGAAAAAACCATATGTTGTCCCAAAGATTCAGACAACTAAAATAACTGAATCTGAATTCAAATACCTTATGTGGAATCAGGAATCTGTAGCTCTTCTTATAAAGGAATGAGAAAAATAGGAGGAATGAATCATAATCCCTAAATCATTAATGATTAACAGGCATAAATATCAATGTGTTTATTTTTCTATTATATTACTGACTTTTGTATTTGAAATTATTTATATTCATGATTCATAGCTTTTAAAATTTAAAAATAGATGTTGTTGAAATCTCATGGACCTTCAATAAAAAAGCATTCTTATTTTAACCATTAAACCATGTCACCACTGCTCACCTGGTGACCAAGTATTTTAATCACACAGTACTTTCCAAAGGAGAAAATAATCAGCAACTTGATTACTAAATTTTTAAACCTATACTAATAACAGCTTGTATCACATTCAAAGAATTGTGACTTTTCTACCAATGTTTTCCTCCTTCTAGTCCATTATTAAAGCTTTATTTGTAAAAACATGTGTAACTGGAAATATATCAAAAGGGATTTGAATATGCTTATTTGTGTTTTCTGGTGTCCAACAAGGTCAAATATAGCTCTACTTCCTCAAAGAGATAAATCTTAGTTTTTACTTATTTTTCCATAACAGGTGCCAAGAGGTCCCCAGAGGTCAGTAATAAAAGAAAACTCTTGAGGCTATTTAAGGAAAGTACATTAGAGCACACATTTATTAAATTATCACTCAGCAGAAAGCTTTTAGTCCCACAAGCTTATTTCCAAGTTACCTTGGCCATATGGAAATGCCAGTGCTACAAAGCCACCTTCCAAGTAACATATGGAGCCTGCCAATCAGAATAACAAACATTTTCCTGAAGATGTAACTGGACTGCTCCCTCCCTAGAGTGATCACAAATCTAGATTATATCTGGGGTCTTATCTGGCATGCATAAAAACATTTTTTCCTTCCAATGTCTCTATGTAGAATGCCTCTAATAATTTCCTGTCTCCAGTGGTCCTGAATCATTGCTCTCCATCTTTGCTATGTAAGAATCTTGAAGGATAGTGGTAGAAATCTCGTGTTGCCTGTTTGAATAAAATTGTAGAATCACTATTCTCCCATGTAAATTAATCATTCTGTTCAGCCATGTTGATTCTCAATATTAAACCTTGGTGTCAAATTACACTGAGATGATTGGTCAAGACTGAATGGGGTTGCCTCACTCAGGGATTAAAGTCAAAGTAGCTAATTGTTGGGACAGCCTATCTGAAAAATAAACAAATTGTGTCATACCTATTTGATCATTGTATTTCTGAGAATAGCTGTCATTCACAGTTGATCATCATACAATTTATTTTTTTTTTTATTTTTTTTTTTTTTTAGTGAGGCAATTGGGGTTAAGTGACCTGCCCAGGGTCACACAGCTAGTAAGTGTGTGTTAAGTGTCTGAGGCCAGATTTGAACTCAGGTACTCCTGACTCCAGGGCCGGTGCTCTATCCACTGCACCACCTAGCTGCCCCTGATCATCATACAATATTGCTATTACTGTATACAATGTTCTTCTAGTTCCCTTCACTTCACTTTTCATCAGTTCCTATAAGACTTCCCAGGTTTTTCTGAAACCATCTTGCTTGTCATTTCTTAGGGCACAATAGTATTCCAGCACAATTATATGCCACAACTTCTTTAGCCATTCCCCAATTGATGGGTATACCCTCAATTTTTAATTCTTGGCCACAACAAAAAGATTTGCTATAAATATTTTGAACATACAGGGCCTTTCCCTTTTTCTTCAATCTTTTAAGGATACAGACTTAGTAGTGATATTGCTGGGTCAAAGCGTATGCATAATTTTATACCCTTTGGGCATAGTTCCAAATTGTTCTCCAGAATGGTTGAATCACTTCGCAATTCCACCAACCATGTGTTAGTATCCCAATGTTCACACATCCCCTCTAAAATTTGTCATTTCTCTAATTTTTTCCCCAAACAACTGGGACAAATAACTCCTTTGTCCCATGTAGTTTAATTTATAATTTCTTGAACTGGAGCTCTGGAAAACCAGGTTTTGATAAAGCTCATATGGATTCAAACAAATGAAGCTACGTGACTATGCCTTAAATCCAAATCACTCTGGCTGTCACTGATGGGTCAATAATAGGTCCCAGCCTAATCCTCACTCTGCAATTGTTTGGGCTTTGATGGTTGAAAATGTAAATAGCAATTGTTTCTCTTCTGGCCAGAAATTCTAATTATATTCCTTTTCCAGATTTTTTTTTTTGAGTAGGCAAACTAGGCCATTTTTTGCCTCATTTTTTACCTAGCTTTAAATTACTGAATCACTGAATGGGTATTGTCTCAGACAAACTGAGGCCTGGGAAAGGCCTTAGCTTAAAAGGTCAAGGTCTCACCAGGGCATTTGGGGGCCATCTTCAGTTATTCTTACCTATGTCTTGCCACTAGTCTCAGATGACTGATTACTTTGCACAACCTTGTCTCAGTTAAATCCACCCTACTGATGTTATTGGACAACGTTTTTGACATATTAACCAATATGATAGTTGTAAGGTGTTATCTCAGAATTCTTTTTGCATTTCTCTGATCAATAATGTTCTAAAGTATTTTTTGAAATGACTATAGATAGCTGATTTCTTTTTCTGAACACTTCCTATTCACACCCTTTGACCATTTAGCAAATAGGGAATGACTTTTATTCTTATGAATTTGACTCAGTACCCCATATTTTTGAGAAATGAGACTTTTTAAAAGAAAGTTACTCTACTCCTCCCCCCCATTTCCCACTTTTAAATGTTGGCAGCATTGTTTTTGTTTGTGCAAAATCTTTCTAATTTAATGTAATCAAAATTATTCATCTTGCATCACATCATGCTCTCTTTATCTTGTTTGGTCATAAATTCTTCTCATCCAGATATCTGACAGATGTACTATTCCATGGTCCAATAATTTCTTTATATCAATCACCCTTTATCTTCAAATCATTTGTCCATTTTGGCCTTATCTTGGTATACAGAGTGAATGCTGATCTCCACCTAGTTTGTGCCAAACTACTTTCCAGTTTCCCCTGCAAGTTTTGTCAAATAGTGAGTTCTTGTACCAAAATCTTGGCTCTTTAAATTTTATCAAACACTAGATTACTCTGATCATTTTACTACTGTGTGTTTTGTACCTAATCTATTCAATTATTTTATCACCATTTCTTAGCCAGTACCAGTTTGTTTTGATGATAATGCTTTGTAATCTAGTGCAGCTAGCCCTATCTCTTTTAATCCATTATGGTTTTGCTTTGATTTGTCTGAGTTCATAATTGCTACCCCTGATCTTTTTTCACCCTTTGGATTAAACACAATAGATTCTGCTCCAGTCTTTTATTTTTAATTCATGTGTATCTCTTTGTTCCAAGTATATTTCTTGTAAAAAAAAAAGTTGTATTCCATTTTATGGGTAAGTTAATCCAATTCCCATTCACAATTATGATTACTGTGTATTTCTCTCCATCCTATCCTCCCTCCCTATTTTTTCCCTTTTTTTCCCTTTTTTTTGGTCTTTCTCTCTTTAATCTGTCCCTCCTCAAAAATATGTTTGGAAGATGTTTCCCTTCGTGTTGGGATCTCTCATTTGTCTGCCATGTTTCTTACAGCATAAGTGTGTGTGTGTGTGTGTGTGTGTGTGTGTGTGTGTGTGTGTGTGTAAAACAATACAGAGTAATAACCTCCTACCAGAAAGGTGATGTACTCTGGGTAGAGATTGATACATATTTTGGGATACTATGTATATTTTTACAATTTTTTTCCAGTGGGGGATGAAAGTGAGAGAAAGAAAATACATTTTTCTAATTAATATTAATTTTAAGGAATAAATAAAAGAATTTACATGAAAGATGTCCTCCCTACTAATCTCAATGAGATGTAGTAGAACAAATTTGCCCATTGTGTTAGAATGTCTAATTTGCCTTATTTCCTACACTCAGAATATTTGTATTTGTATATATTGTTTGTGTGTATATTAGTAAAAAAATATCTGACCAGACACCAAAGTATAGTCAAAATGGGGACATGTTCTAAAAATAAAGAGTGATACCATAGGCAAAATAGAAAAGGAAGGAATAGTTTATTTCTCAGATCTATGGAGAGGGGAAGAATTTAAGAACACAGATGAGATAGAGAACATTAAGGAATGCAAAATGGATAATTTTGACTGCATTAAATTAAAAAGTTTTTAGCACAAACAAAACCAATGCAAAAAGGATTAGAAGGAAAGCACCAGACTGGGAAAGAATTTTTATAGACAATGTTTCTGATAAAGGCCTTGTATCTAAAATATATAGAGAACTGAATCTAATATATAAGAATGCAAGTCATTCCAAAATTGAGAAATGGTCAAAGGATATGAACAGCCAGTTTTTAGATTAAGAAATTAAATCTATTTACAGTCACATGAAACCATTCTGGGAAGCAATTTGGAACCATGGCCAAAAGGATATAAAATTGCCCATACCCTTTGATGCAGCAATAGCTCTACTTGGTCTATTTCATAAGTAAGAGATCATAAGCAAGGGAAAAGGACCCACACATACAAAAATATTTATAAGTGCTCTTTTTATGGTGGCAAAGAATTGGAAATTGAGGGAATGACCATGAATTGGGAATGACTAAACAAGTTGTGGTATATGAATGTAATGGAATACTATTGTCCTATAAGAAATGATAAACAGATGGATTTCATATAAACAAGGAAAAAATTACATGAATTGCAGCTGAGTGAAATGAGCAGAACCAAGAAAACATTATACACAGTGTCAAAAATATTGTGTGATGATCAACTATGATAGACTTAACTCTTCTCAGCAATATAATGATGCAAGACAATGCCAAAAGACTCATTATGGAAAATGGTTCCACATTCAGAAAAGGAACTATGGAGTCTGAATGCAGACTGAAACATACTATTTTCACTTTTGTTGTTGCTTTTTGTTGTTATTGTTTTTTATTCTTTCTTACATTTTTTCCCCTTTGGTTCTTATTACAACATGGCTAATGTGGAAATATGTTTAACATGGTTTTAATGTATAACCTATATCAGATTTCTTGCTGGCTTTGGGAGGGAGGAGGGAAAGTAGGGTGGGAAAAAAATTTGGTCCTGAAAAAAATCTTTACATGTAATTGGAAAAAAATTAAAAAAAAAAATAAAATAAAATCTGTTTGGCTTTTGACCACTGCCTCCCTTAATCTGCTCTTCCTTATAGCAGGTCCCTTTCTTTCTCTAATCCCCTTCCTTTTGTACTTCTCTGTAAAGTAAGATAGATTTCTATACTTAATTGATTGTGTATGTTATTCCCTCTTTCAGTCAATACCACTGACAGTAGGATTCAAGTGTTGTGTCCCACCCCTTTTTCTCCTTCACTGTAAAAGCTCTGCCCATAAGGCCTCTTTCACATGACATAATTTCCCTCATTCTGCCTCTTCTTTGCTTATTTTCTCAGTGGACTCCTTTTCACCTCAGTTTTTTTTTTTTTAATCATACCATTATAGTAGTCAACTCACACCCATGTCCTCTGTATATTTACACTCCTTCTAAATTACTCCTAGTAATGATAAAGTTCTTCAGAGGTACTAGCATGATCTTTACATATAATAATTTAAATAGTTTAATCATATTTAATACCTTATGATTTTTTTTATGTCTACCTTTTTGTTTCTCTTAAATGTTATTTTTAATGACACATTTTCTAGTCTTTTCATCAGGAACACTTGAAAGTCTGCTACTTAATTAAATGCTTATTTTTCCCCTAAAGGATTATATTCAGTTTTCTAATAGGTTATTCTTAGTTGTAATCCTAGTTCTTTTGCCTTCTAGAGCAACATTTCCCAAGACTCTGATCTTTTAATGTAGAAGCTGTTAAATCTTGTATTATCCTAACTGTGACTTTTTGATATTTGAATTGTTTCTTTCTGGCTGCTTACAATATTTTCTCCTTGATCTGAATGCAATGGAATTTGACTTTAATATTCCTGGGAGTTTTAATTTTGTGCTCTTTTTCAGGAGGTGATTGGTGGATTCTTTCAATTTCTCTTTTGCCCTCTGGTTCTATCATATAATGGTAGTTTCCTTTGAAAAAAATCTTAAAATATGATGTCTATCATCTTTTTTTTAATTATGGTTTTCAGGCAGTCCAACAATTCTTAAATTATCTCTCCTTGATCTATTTCTTAGATCAATTGTTTTTCCAATTAAATATTTCTCATTATCTTCTATTTCTAAAATTCTTTTGACTATACTTTATTGTTTCTGAAAGTCCCATGAAGTCATTATCATCTACTTTTTGAATTCCAATTTTTAAGGCAAAATTTTCTTCAGTGATCCTTAGTTCCTCTTTTACCAAGTGTCTAATTCTGGCTTTTAATGTTCTATTTTCTTTAGTATTTCTTTGCCTTTTCTCTTGCTAAATTATTGATTCTTTTTCATGATTTTCTTCCATACTTCTTCCTTGTCCCAATTTTTCCTCTACCTCTTTCATTTGCCTTTGAATATTACCTTTTACAGCTCTTCTAGGGATTCTTTTTGGGCTTGTATCCAATTTTCAGTTCTCTTTGAGGTTTTGCATTTCACTGTTTTGACTTAATTGTCTTTGTTTTTATTTCTTCCAAGGTGGTATGATCTATAAAGAGATCTAGTCACTGCTCTCTTAATCTGTGTTCTGCCTAATGATTGGTTAAAAGTACTTTTAATTTTCCCTTCATGGAACTTTGAAGTGGGTTCCTGTTGCTCTGCAGTGCAATTGCTCCTTTTGTTTCTGGAAATATTACTTGGGTTCCTGCAAATTTAACAGATGATGAGACTGAGTCAAACAGATGTTAAATGTTGTGCCTAGGGTCACACAGCTAGGAAGTGTCTGAGGATCTACTTGAACAAATGTCTTCCTGACTCCAGGCCTGGAATTCTTAGAACTATTCCAAAATAGAATTATTTCTTTTGGAGGGAGTGCATGCATACACACATAATACACATATGCATATGCATGTGTATGTATGTATAAATGTGTTTATATATATGTATATATATGTGTGTGTGTGTGTATGTATCTTTCCTAAAGTTTGACCAACCAATAAGACAAAATGAAAACGATAGAAGGAATGAGTATATGTGCACACACAGACACACATGTATTCCATCACCAGAGACCTTTAAAAATAATAGATGAAGGGGCAGCTAGATGGCACAGTGGATAAAACACCAGCCCTGAATTCAGGAGGACCTGAGTTCAAATCCGGCCTGTTATACTTGACACTTGCTAGCTGTGTGACCCTGGGCAAGTCACTTAACCCCAATTGTCTCACCCTCCAAAAAATAATAGGTGATCATTTTCCAGACATATTATGTAGGAAATACTTATTCACTTATGGATTGCAATAGATGACAGTTGAGGTCCCTACCAACTCTGGCATTCTGGCATTCTGTGAATCTCTCTACCACTTATTCATCCCTTCTATGATTTTCATGTTGTCTTATTAGCCTTGGTGTTGTTGGTATTGCCTTGGTGGGAATTTGTTCAGTTCTCAAATGTGTAGAAGGCAACAAAAATATTTTTTATGAATGCTAAATAAGGTTTTTGTTTTGGTCAAGAGGGAAAGAAATAGGACAAGGACCCTTTAATCTTCCTCTATTTGCTTAAGATATGATAATTCCTTCTTAAAGTTCCTCAAGAATAGCTAGGCATCAATCTGTAGATATATTAAACAGTGAAGCAAGGTGGGCTAATTCATTTTACTTACATAGTTGTCAGGCAGTTATTGTCTCTCTGAAGAAAAGCATGTTGTGACTTCAGTTCTGAAAGACTAAAATGAGGAAAGCTATCTTTTGTAAGTCACAAAACCAGTGAAGCATCAAATCATACTATGGTCTCCTAAATGTACAATAAAAGCCTTCTAAAAGATGAAGCACTATTCAAATTTTGCTTTTCAACTAATGACACCCAAGGAGGACAAGGCAAGTATAATTTCCCAATGAAACTAGAAAAGGTTGAGTACATGCACTATTTTCCATTCACATTATAATTATGCATATTTATGAGAACAGTTTCATTTTTAACTGTCTCTGGCAGTAGGATAAGGATTCCTGAATTATCATTCCTGATGGAGTATACCATATTGTGGGAAGTTGAGATGAATGCTGGACTGCTTTAACCTTTGTAAGACTATGTTTTCCACTACTGTCTTTTTCCTTCTACCTAGCAGTTCAAAGGTTTAATCCACAAACTCAATTAAAGGGATGAAATAATTAAGAGAGAGAATTCAAGGGAACTATAATTGGTAAGATGTCAGAGTTATTTTAATGAATTAAATAATACTTTTACAAGATAAATTTTAATGGGAAACAAGGTATAGGAATTCATGGAATCACATTTATACCTTTTGTCTGAAATCCTCCTTCAGTCTGCATACAAGATTTTAGAAATTCTGTGGTATTTGAAACATGGGATTTCTAAGAGACATATGTATTTATAGGATAAGCCGGGGTGAAACTGGGGCTTTCAATTCTCTTTACAACCCATTAATGCTAATATTCTTTAAAATTCTGACTTTGACTTTCTTCCTTTTTCTCTTTCTACATTTTCTTCCTTAATAATTCCATTCATTTACATGGTTGAATTTATTATAATAATAAATATATTTAAATACATATTCTCAGCCCTTATCTTCAAAAGCCCCATATATGAAATTTGTTATACCAGAAATTTAGACATCCCCCTCTTTGACTTAAAATTTATTATTAAGTTTATTATTTCTTCCCTGAAATTTCCTCCCCCTAACATCTATTTATTGCCATGTCCCTAACATTAAAAAATAACCTAGCTCTGGTGATTCAAATGGGAAAAAGTGACATTTCCAAAAGGAAACTAAAAAAGCAATGCTGGGGATCATGGATTTTTGGTCAAGAAAATGAAGATATTTTGGCATTGTCCTTTTGAATTCCTTTCAGCCAGACTCTACCAGATCCTGATAGATTTCATCTATTAGCCCTCAGATGATTTTTCATTCTTTCTTGAAAATTTTGGTGACATGCTTGTAGTTTTATTTTTTATCCTAATATTCCTTTACTGATACTTGAGGACTTCAAAATGCATGCAAATATCCCCTTAAACATTCTGGCTAACTAGTTCACTAATCTCTATAACTCCCCAGGATTGCATCTTCATTTTCCCTCAACCACACAGATGGATGATCCTGCTTATGATGTTTATCCTTATCAATAAGTGTTTCAAATTCACAACATAAAACTCAGTTATTGCTCTATTTGTGTCGCTTATTATATTTCTATCTCTATGACACACCTTCCTTAAATCTATTCTTCATATTTGCATCAGTTCCAGTCAATTGATATCTTTGTTTTTTGAGTCTGTCACTACTAGACCCTTCTCTTTTTGATTTATTCTTGATCTTGACATTATTAGGTACATAATATTTATAGTATCCTCCACCTTCAAAACTCTTGCCTCTTTCCCTTAAATCAATACATTATTTGTAGAATACTAACTCTGAGTTGTCTCCATCTCCCTCTTTCCTTACTCTTTATATAATTATTCTGATCCTCTTCACAGATTTCTTTCTAAACTTTCTCTTCAAACAATCCTCACCTCTTCCCAATAGCAGAAGGCCTTCCCCCTTACTTTAGGGTTTTGTTTTGTTTTATTGGTTTTGTTTTGGTTGTTTGTTTTTGTTTTTTTTGCAGTACAATGAGGGTTAAGTGACTTGCCCAAGGGCACACAGCTAGTAAGTATCAAGTATCTGAGGGCAGATTTGAACTCAGGTCCTACTGAATCCAGGGCCAGTGCTTTATCCACTGCACCACCTAGCTGCAACCCCCGCCCCCCTCACTTTATGGTAAAAATGGAATCTATCCATCAGAAGGCAATTTCTTTCCCTACTCTATTCTTCAAAACACTTTATCACTACCCATTCTCTTCTATTTTGCTCGAATCACTCATGAAGAGGAAAACTTTCACCTTGTCACAGCTTCCTCCTCTATTAGAGTTCTTAAGGCTGTCCTTTTCCATCTTCTCTGAGAAATTGCGCTTTCAATTATTTTCTTACCTTATATCTTATTTTTATTTTTTTTCATTAATCTCACCATCTTAAATCTCTCTTTATCTATTAATTGGCTACTTCCACACAACCTACAAGGCTGCATAGTCTCCTCTAACAATTAAAAAAAAAACTTTGGGAAATCCTGCAATATGTGAAATCATTGTCCCATAATTTTTTCATTTTTTGAACTAAAGTTTTAGAAAGGGTTCTATATATTCTTTGTACTCATTTCCTTACCTCCCATCATCTCCTTAGTTTCTTACAAGATGCCCCTGAATCTCAATATTTGACTGAAACTTCTGTCTTGAAGCTTATATTTTGTGTGTGTGTGTGTGTGTGTGTGTGTGTGTGTGTGAGACAATTGGGGTTAAGTGACTTGCCCAGGGTCACACAGCCAGTAAGTGTTAAGTGTCTGAGGCCAGATTTGAACTCAGGTCCTCCTGAATCCAGGGCTGGTGTTCTATCCACTGTGCCAGCTAGCTGCCCCCTTGAAGCTTTCATCTTAAAGGTAAATCTAATTTATACTGCTATGTTTATTTGATCATTTTGTAGTTTTTAACACTAAGGGTCACTGCCTCCATGCAGACATTTGTTCTCCCTTGAACTACATGAAACTGCTTACTTTCTGGGGGCAGCTAGGTGGCACAGTGGATAAAGCACTGGCCCTGGATTCAGGAGGACCTGAGTTCAAATATGGTCTCAGACACTTAACACTTAATAGCTGTGTGACCCTGGGCAAGTCACTTAACCCTCATTGCCCAGCAACAAAACAAAGCAAAAGGAAAACTGCTTACTTTCTCCTCTCATCTCTTTCATTTCTTTTTGGTATTATCCTCCTCTATTCACTGTGTGGTGATCTCTACACTTAGAAATCTATAGGTATCTCAAACTCTAAATGTCCAAAATAGAATCTATTTATTATCTCTTTTCATATATCTTCCTTAGAATCATGCTTTCTCTTTGAAATATTGCAACATTATTTTAAAAAATTATTATTGCAGTTTTTCTTTCTCTTTATGTGGTTGTGTTTATTTTGTATTTCATTGTGTATATTGTTTTTTTGAATGTGCATACTTCACTCTGCATCAGTTCATGAAGAACTTTATATTCTCTGTATTCATCACATCATTATTTCTTATATCACAATAATATTTTTTCATATTCATATTTTTCAAGCCTGTTACATAGTCATTTCTTTTTTCCATTTGACTTATGTTTAAGTCATTATTGTCTTGTGTACTTTTATGAAGAAATCTCTTAATGGTATCTCCAATTGTTATATTATTGTTATTGTCAAAATTTGTTGATGTATTTGGTTATATTTCCTGTATTTCTTTTTTTATCCTGGATGTTGGAAAAACAAATAATTCATTTAGGCCTGATTTTCTTTGTAGTAATGCTTTGATCTCCTCTTTTTTTATTTCAAAGTCTACATTCTTTCATTAATGGTTAAGCTTAGGGTTTTGTGGTATGTCACCTTGGGTTACATTTTGAGTGACTTCATTCTTAGTCTTGTGTTATTTAAATTTACTTTCCTTTATATTTGACAGTATCCTGGTGGCTTATATATATTGTTGTTTGTTTTCGATATTGTTAAATTTTACCCCTTAGTTTGAATCCAACCCGAACCCTCACCCCCTAATCCCCAGCGCATATGGTCAATCTAAAGATTTTTTTGATTGGCATTTCCTTTTCTATTTTCAGAAATTTTGGATAGTATTAAATTGTTTGAAGATATTTAGGTATTTTGACTCTTCATATTCACTGGACACATAAGTTGTTTATATGAATAATTTCTTTGAGATCATTATGTTTACTTAGATGAAGATTCTGTTTTCTTTGAACATTAATGCTTCTTTTTCTCAAGTTGTCCTTTACTTCTCTGTATTTTCCTTACCATTTATTTATTCTATCTTCCATTTCATTGATGATGTTTGCCACAATAGATCCATTTTTTTTCTTTTTAATTCCGTTCATTACTTTTTCTGTACAGGCCACAAGTTCTACTTCCATAATATTTATTTCTCCTTAAACCAATCCAGAAAAATGCTATTGTGTTGCCATACTTTTTATTTATTTATTTATTCATTTATTATTCATCCATCCATCCATTTCTTTCTTTCTTTCTTTCTTTTTCTCAAAACAAAGATTTATTTTGTCGTTTCCAGTTACATGTAAGGGTAGTTTTCAACATTCATTTTCACAACATGTATAGTTCCAAATTTTTCTCCCTCCCTTTCCTGCCCCCTCCACAAGATTGCAACCAGGTTATATATATACAATCCACAAATGTTCTTTTTATTGGTTCTTTCTATGGGGGTGAATAGTAAGCTTCTTCATTAGTTCCTTGGGATTGTCTTGGATCATTGCATTGCTGAGAGTAGTTAAGTCATACACAATTGCTCATTGAACAATACTGCTGTCACTATGCACAATGTCCTCCCAGCTCTGCTCACTTCACTATACATCACTTCATGAGTTTTCTGGGTTTTTCTGGGATCATCCTGTTTGTCATTTCCTATAGCACAATACCATTCCAACACAATCATATACCACATCTTCTTCAGTCATTCCTCAACTGATGGACATTCCCTTGATTCCCAATTCTTAGCCACCAAAAAGAATTACTATAAATATTTTTATGCAATTTTTCCCCCTTTTCCTTTTTTCATGATTACTATTGTTAACTGTTTCCCTTCCATCCTATTGCCTTCCCCATGATGTTTATTATATTATCCATCTTCTTTCATCCTATCCCTCTTCAAAAGGGATTTACTTCTATCTGTCCCCTCCCCCAATCTTCCCTCCCTTCTTTTGTTCCTCTCTCTTTATCCCCTTCTACTCCTATTTTCCTATTTTCCTGCAGGGTTAGAGAGATTACTCCACCCAATTGAGTGTGTATGTTATTCCCTCCTTAAGCCAATTCTTTTTGTTTTTTTGTTTTTTTTTTTGTGAGGCAGTTGGGGTTAAGTGACTTGCCCAGGGTCACACAGCTAGTGTTAAGTGTCTGAGGCCGGATTTGAACTCAGGTACTCCTGACTTCAGGGCCGGTGCTCTATCCACTGAGCCACCTAGCTGCCCCTCCTTGAGCCAATTCTAATGAGAGTGAGGTCTTTGAGCCAATTCTGATGAGTGTTGGGCTCATTTACTCCCCAGATAAAATAGATTACTGCATCAAGTTGGGTGTGTGTGTTAGTCTCTCCTTGAGTCAACTCTGATGAGTTTAAGGTCTTTGAGCCTTTTCTGATGAGTGTAAAATTCATTTACTGCCCTGCTCCTTTCTCATCTCTTCCCCCATTCCATAAGCCTTTTCCTGTTTTTTTCCTGTAGGATTTCACCTCTGCCCTTCCCCCTCCCCCAGTGCATTCCCCTCCCCCCTCAATTTAAACCTAAAGATGTTATCATGGGGCAGCTAGGTGACACAGTGGACAAAGCATCCACCCTGGACTCAGGGGGATCCCAGCCACAACCTGGCCTCAGACACAAGATAGTAACTTACTAAATGACCCCAGGTATGTCCCCCAACTCCAATTTTTATGGTTCTTTAGGGTCTTGTATTTGAAAGTCAGATTTGCTTTTCAGTTCAGGTCTTTTCATAATGAATATCTGAAAGTCCTCTTTTTCATTAAAGTCCCACTTTTTTCTCTGAAAGATTTTGACCAGTCTTGCTGGGTAGGTGATTCTAGGTTGTAATGCCAATTCCTTTGCCCACTGGAATATCATATTCCATCCCTCCAGTCATTTAATGTAGAAGCTTCTAGATCTTGTGCTATGCTGACTGGGGCTCCACAGTAGTTGAATTCTTTCTTTTTGGCAGCTTGCAATATATTCTCCTTGACCTGAGAGCTCTGAAATTTGGCTATAATATTCCTAGGACTTTTCCTTTTGGGATCTCTTTCTGGAGGTTATCAGTGGATTCTTTCAATTTCTATTTTATCTTCTTCTTCCAGAATATCAGGGCAATTTTCCCTGAGAATATCTTGGAAGACGATGCCTCAGCTTTTTTCTTGATCATGGTTTTCAGGTAGACCAATAATTTTCAAATTATCTCTCCTGGACCTATATTCCAGGTCAGCATTTTTCCCCAGAAGATATTTCACAGTGCCCTCTACTCAAGCCTACCTCCTGGTTCCCAGCAGGGGTGAAAAACCCAAGTTCTGCCTCAGCATCAGCATAGACCCCTGTAGGCTCCTCCCTGCCAAGGACTCAGCCCTCTCACCAGACTGTGAGCTTAGTTCCAGATGACACTGGTGCTTCAGCTGATTCAGAAGCTCTGTGGGTCTCCTTCTCTGCTGAGGCCTTCCTGGGACTGGATTTTTGTCAGGGTGACTATGGGGTTGGAGTCCACTCCTGTCTCAGAACAGCAGCTCCCTCCTTCTGACCTTCCAAGCCGTTCTTTGTTAGAAGATGATTTCAGCACATTCTTCTGTGGGTTTTGTCCTTTGGCATTATTGTGATGTTTTTGAAACGGTTGTGTCATGAGTTGAAAAGCTCACTACCTTTCCTCCACCACCTTGGCTCTTCCCTAGAAGTCTGAGCAGGACCTCTGCACTGTTGCCATGCTTTTTAAGAAATTCATAAGCTCCTTACATGCATTAGATATTGATTCACTTTACTTTTTCTTTCAATATTTAAAGCTGAAAAGATTTATTTACCTGATATGGATCCCATATTCCCTTCTGTTATTAGTAAATTCCTTGGATTATATGTTTATAAAATAAAAATTTTTAGTTGATTTTTTTCTCCTAGAGATCTTTAATTTCAGTTTCCTCTGCTCTCCCCATTTTATTTCCCTATTGCTCACTTTCTGACTCTTATCCCATTGATTTCAGATTCCCTGGTTGCTGGACCAGTTATTTCCAACTTCTCCCATACTTACCTTGTTCTCTGCCCTAAGTGGCTTTTGGGAAGATAGACTTTGTCCCAAATGGATGTCAGTCCACTTCACCTCAGATTTAGTAGAAGTCCACATAAATGACACATGTTGATATCCGGTCCTAGTTCCTTTTGTACCTCAGTTGAACTATTGCATCATAGAGTATGTCCATGCAATAATCTCAGGCAGACAAAACTATTGCTTTTTGATTTTTTGTGTGTGTGCCACTAGGAGACTGTGTGGATAGAACTCAATTCTGTTACAAGCTATTGTGTTAGCTTGTGTAGTCCTATGAGAATAAGGAAACTGGTGAAGGAGGGAGTACCAAATGTGTCCATTAGGAATTAGAGATTAACCTTCTTGGTTTTTAGTTTATTGAGCATCCTTCCCCTTATTAGGGTTCTTGGGGTCTTTGGCTTCTTAGAGTATAGTAACATCTAAAATTCCTTTTCTCATATTCATAATTCTTATGTAGAGATTTTTGAGAGTGTCAGCATCTTGTTGGTCATTGCAATAGTCTTTTATTTTTTCTCCTTGTCTCCATCAAGTCTGTCTCTCTATAACACACACACACACACACAAACACACACACACATTATATTACCCTAGTAGAATATGAGCTGCTTGATTGCAGGGATTTTTTTCCTAAGTATCCCCCAAATCCAAGGATAATGTCATGTACATAATAGGACCTATTTATAATATAATAAAATGTTCCAAATATGTAACTTATATTCCATTCCTTTATTTAAAAAACTTTGTAACCCCAAACATAATCCAATTATAAAGCATTAAAAATCAGTATTATATCCAATATTCCTATTACTGATGTCCATGGTTTCTCAAATCCATTTTTAAAACTAGTTGTCAATATGAATCTATAATTTCCTTCTTTCTATATTTTGTTAGATTTATACATATATGTATACATTTGTATGTAGATGCATGATAATGTAACCTATAGGTTATCACCAGCAACTTGACAACTAGATAATTCTTTGCTCATAATGACACGTGATACAGAAATAAATGATAGAAAGTGATCATCCATCTTATGTAGATCTCTTTTATCCCTTTAGTAATGTTAGACCAATGTGTTCAGTTATAATTTGCAATTCATCTACAAACATTAAATCTTGGTATTTAGATAAAAGATCAATATGTGAAAACTAATACTATTTGGGTTCTACTAAAACATATCTACATTCAAATTATTTTTATGGATGAGATCAGAAAATACAAAGAAATTGTGCATAAATGGAAAGATGATCACAGATTATCTTTCAAATAAAGTTGTTTAAGTTGAATTTATTTGGTGCCCAAAGAAACGAGTTATTATTTCATGAAACATGTGATCCTCTTACCTTGTAGTGCTCATTATGAACAAAAGGAAAAGACAATTTTAAATTATGAGGTAACTACAAATTATGTGACAACAGCTGTTGCAGGTAAATTGTATTAAGAAGTCAACACAATCATCCAAACCAGAGGTATCAACCATGCAATCCAGACACTTTATTCAACTTGCAATCTCAAGTATGACATGAACAAGATTAAAATGTAATTGGGGAGGGCATCTAGGTGGTGCAGTGGATAAAGCACCGACCCTGGATTCAGGAGGACCTGAGTTCAAATCTGTCCTCAGACACTTGACACTTACTAGCTGTGTGACCTTGGACAAGTCACTTAACCCTCATTGCCCCACCAAAAAAAATGCAATTGGGAAATATGCAACAAGGTAAATAAAATATAATAAAACACAGATGACATATTTAAAAACTATGTCAATATGCAGCCAAGAGGTATCTTTAAGTATAGGTTAGTGGGCCCCATCTCTATTTGAGTTTGACAGCATTGATTCCAACCATGCTAAAATGTACTGTGTCCTTTAGTCAATTAAATGTAAAGGTGTGTTATAGGAAAAGAAGAAAAGTATGTTAGAAAATATGGCTTGAGATTAAGATACAAATGACCAAAGATATATAAATTACCCAGAAGATGTATCTGCAAATCATGTATACTTTCTTCAATATAATTTTTATTGTAATTGTTATTACTAAGTAAAAGAATTAGAAATCACTGGATATGAGAAGTACAGAATAAGGTCACAAAAGTTGTAATTTAATCTATTATATAAGACAGGAAAACTGATGATTAGTGTAGGAGTAATTTCAGAAAGCTATTTCTGTGCAGATTATTGACTTAAAGCAAAGATCTAAATAAACCACAAAAATGGTATTAATGACATGAGAACATAAGATTTAGGACTAAAAGGAAACCTATACAAAAAAGTTATTGCATGATCCAACATAACCTATATAAAATGCATTATCTCTGAACAATAAGAAATGGATATAGATTAAAGCATAGTTTCTTATCGTCATCTCTTCTTAGATAAATTCCACTGATATAAAAAGAAATCATAATATAGAACAAAAAGAAAGATGTCCTGGATCACCCCTAGATTAATCCCCTTGATCTCACTGCCAAAAAGAAGTCAGCCAGCCATGGGTAATAGGAAGTTTAGGTTTAGAACTTGAGTGAGTTGCAAAAATAAAAATGTCCTTGCTGAAAGCACAGTGCCTTAAACAAAGCAGGTACTTTACATTTTTACTGGATTGAATTCTAACTACATAGACAGATTACAGGCATTACTATTAACCAAAGAATAGGAAGAAATCAGCAACTATAGACATATACATAATAACTCATCTCTATGAAAGAAACAGCATAACACTAGAATAGTATAGTCACACCATGAAGATTTTCTTGACAAAAATTTGAAGAAGAAAGACTTGAATTTGCAGACAAATTTTAAATAAAACGCATAACCTTGAAACTAAGGAACTAGTTGAGAGATTCAGGGTAAAAAACTACCCTGTGTTTATTACATATGACTTGGGGAAAAATTACACATAAGGAGTATATTCTAATGAGGTATGTTCCCATTCATATATTTATATCAAACACAATTGCTTTCTAGGAAAAACTAGAGATAACTTTAAAAATGATTTCTAATACTATTTAATTCAACAAGCTTTTATAAAGTACCTACTATGAGTAAGCTACATTACATGTAAAGCTACTATCATAAAAAGCAAGACATATTTCATCACATGTAAAAATAATCATCTGTTCATCCTGTTCCCAATTACTGGGCATTCCTTTAGTTTAGAAGTTAGAGCATGGTGAAAAGAGCTGTTGTAAATATGTTTGTACTTCTACTGTCTTCCAAAATCAGAAGAAACTCCTTTAAAAATATCTCATCTTAGGGTAGTTAGGTGGTGCAGTGGATAGAGCACCAGCCCTGGATTCAGGAGGACCTGAGTTCAAATCTGACCTCAGACACTTGACACTTACTAATTGTGTGACCCTGGGAAGTTACTTAACCCTCATTGCCCCGCAACTTAAAATAAAATAAACATATCTCATCTTTATAATAGAATTATTATCCTGCTGATATTTGTGACTGTAAATTATAGAACATCATGATTCCAGAAGAATAGCCATTATAAGTGACCCCCCCGAAATTGGCAAATCTCATAGTATGTGTAAATATACTACAGTTTACTACCAATCATTACTTTTTCTCAAGAATTAGCATAAATATATTATCATGTGTATTTATGACTGGAAAAAAGCAAGCATGAAAGAAAATAGCCAACATAAATGTTGTACTTATATTCATAAATTAAATGATATAGGGGAAGGACTCCAGTGTGCTGCATAGATCAGCTATGGAAGATTTATTGAAGGCTATGGTCAAGGATTACATAAAATATGAATATATGAATAGGCTGGAATCCACACAAGAGCCACACCTATGAACTCATGGGATCTATTGAAGTTGGTGCTCTGATTTTTCATATCCAGAGGGCTGTTAGCTATTTATCTGTCTCAGAGCTCTAGGCTAACTAATGTTAGGTTATCACTTTCTCTAATGTTATCCATTCAAAACCCTATTATGTTATATTCTCTCACTGTTACCTGTCAGTGATTAATGCCCCAGTTCAATTTAACCAATCAATAAGCTTTTACAAAATATGATAGAACCCAAAATTTCCTGATACAACTTCATTGGTTCCAGTTTCCCCAACAGCTCTAGCTTCTTTGATAACCTCAGCTTCCCTGGCACAGATTTGAGGTCAAGAGATATAAAATGTCCCAGCAGCATATAGTTTGGAACTCTCAGACCTGGTTGGTGCCTGAGAGCATGCTAGATGTCATATCCTGATCATTTATTGACTACACGCATTTTCAGATATATACAAAGGGAGCCATATCCAGAGTAGCTAAGTGCCATTTTACTTTTTTTTTTGCATATTCTTGCTGTATTATGAAAAAGAAAACTCCTTTGCAAAATGTTTAGTGATATGCAAGTACTTTCTTTTATTCTAACACAACTTGAACTAAGACATTGCTTGTGTTACGCCCTCCACACAAAAAGGATATTTACTTCTAACATATGGTAAGAACAAAAGTACTAGCATTGTTTTCTCATACTCATTCAATACCTGTGGGGAACTTGGTATTCTATACTATTTTGGTGATTGGAAAGGATGTGTTCATATTTAATGCAGTTTGTATGTGGCATTGCCCCACCAAGTTCAAATCAAAATATAGCATGGACACTGGAAGAACTTGCCTCTGCTCAGGTCATTATTTCTCCTTAGGACCCAGTTTCTGTATTGGCTGACTGCAAAATTCAACATGTTTTATACTCCTGATACATTTTTTTCCTTCCCAGACTACTAAAACTAACAAGATAATAATGTTCATCTTTGATCTCCACCCATAAGGAAGAAAAATAAATAAAAAAGGCAAAGATTAGGACCTGTTACTCATGGACCATATGTTGCCTCAGTTAGAAAGGATCCAAGGCCTCTATACTATAGCACTATCTTCTCTAAACAAAACACAGAAGTAAAGAATGGGGGAAGTGTGTCCAGATAAACGTTCTTGTGAAAAACATCTTGGGATTTTAGTGTGTTTTAAAATAGTATCAATGTGGATTGCATAATCCAAGATAAAGGAGATAAAAGTTTGCTTACTCTATTCTACATGGACCGTTGTGTTAAGATTGATTAATCACTGCATTTACTTTAGTATAAGTTCCTTGTAATTCTGCTCAAAATAACCATAAATGCATAAATATTTGGAACTAATTTACTAAAGCTTACAAAATACTTCTGTACATTTGATTTCAAAGTGCTCCTGAAAGAAATAATGAACAACTTAAAATGCTAGAGAAGTATAAGTTCTTATGATTGAACGTGGTCCATATGAGAAAAATCATAACATTAACAAAGTTAATTTACAATTTAATGTTATGCCAATTAAATTATAAAAGGACTATATTATAGAATTTGATAAAAAGTAATAACACAATTCAATTGGGGAAGCAAAAGTTCTGTAATATCAAGGGAAATAATGAAAAATATTAGGAATGAAGAGGTTATAACAAACATCAAGCTTTATCATAATGAAGCAGTCAATAAAATCATATGGTATGAGAAAGAATATATGAGTAGCCAATCAGAAGGTCAATATATAATTTAGTAATCCAGGATTTTATATACCTCAAACCATAAATTACCTAGAAAAGAACTTCCTATTTGATTAAAAATACTAGTAAAAGTGGAAAGTAGCTTTGCAGAAATGAGATTTAGACTAACATTTAAAAACATATTCTATAATAAACTATGTATTTATATGTGCCTGATGTTAAAGTTCATAATGTGAAAGTTAAGTGAAAAGCATATCATATGCATTTTTCACTTATGTGTAGGGAATGCAATCTTAAACAACAAGAAAAAGGATACAAAATTTTCAAAAGATAAAGGATATAATTTTGATTATACAAAATTGAAAAGTCTATGAACAAACAAAATCAATGAATTTAGGATAAGAATGGAACGGGTAAAATGGAAGGAAATATTTTTATAAAATTTCTCCAATAAGTATTTTTAGCCATGATGTTTAAACCAAGAATAGAAGACACATTATGTATATCTGTGTATGCCTATATGCATACCAGCATATGTACATGAACATGCATATATATATTCATACATATGTATACATATATACTTATATAATTTTGCAATACATGCCGGTATTTCAGATGTGTGTATATATATTTATATATATATATACACACAAACATCCATGTACATATAAACATGTATAAACATCAATGTATATATACACACACACACAAACATTAATTAAAACATATATGTGTAGGTGACCAATCATCATTCCCAATAGACATAGTCAAAGAATATGAAGAAATAATTCTAAAAAGAATTACCAATGATTAACAACCATATAGAAGAATGTTCCCAGTCACTAATAAAAAGGAAAAAAATGTAAATTAAATCAACCTCAGATCCAAGAAATTGCTACAGATGACAAAATGTGAGAATAATCAAATTTGGAGATATTATAGGAAGATAGGCACACTAGTGCATTATATTGAAAACCGAATCAGTACAATTATTTTTGGAAAGTGACTTCAAAATTCATACTTTTGGACACAATATATTGTAGCAGATAAATGTAAGGGAAAATTATTGTGCAGTAAGAAATAATGAATATGATGTATAAAAGAGAAGAATGGAAAAACTTACATGAAAAGAAGCAGAGTGAAGTAAACAGGACCAAAACAACAACAACAAAAAAACCCAAAAAACCAAACCCACCAGTATATACAAAGACAACAGGAATACAAATAGAAAGAACAACAACCACACAATCTTAATAATTAATGTTGCAACATTTGTAGAATAATCATGGAACCAGAAAGGGATATAAGAAAAGACTTCCCTCCTCCTCTTTCCAGAGGTAAGAGATTCACAAAAATGTTGAACAATGCAAATATTTTCTGATTTTTTTAAGTATAATAGATTTTCTTTTTCTTTATCATTATTACTTTTCTTAAAATATTATTTATTATGTGATATGGCTCCCTTAGAGAAGATGGCAGAGGGACACAGAGGGAAATTTAGGAGATGTAAAAACAAAAGGTAAATATATATATATATATATATAAATACATAAACAAAAATATATTTGAATGTTGGAACTTTGGGTTGAATTTCAGACTAAATTTTATAGGGACAAACATAAAGTTTTACTTGGAAGTTAAAAAAAAGTCAATTTAACAATCAGATCATTGGGGAATTATGGGTAAGAAAGTTTCCTTTAAAAAAAGTGGGGTTTTTTGGGAGGTTTTTTTTTTTCTTTCAATGGATTACATACTCAGTATAAGCAAACAGTGTGAGAGGAAGAGGAGTAGCAGTAGTAGTAATATTAGTAGTTGTAGTAGTAGTAGTAGTAGTAGTAGTAAACTAATTCATCTTGACTGCATTAAGAAAACCATAGAGTTCTGGTAAAAGTCTCAATATCCTCTGGCTCAGGTCAGAAAACATCCAGCTTACTTTGTTCAGTTCTATGCATTATATTTTAGGGAAGTAATAGAGGTAGGCAACATTCAGAAGATGGAAACCAGAATAAGAAAATGACTGGGTTCTATGTAATAGGGAGGCAAGGTGGTATAGTCAAAAATGAACTGAAAATGGAGTCATAGGATTAGAGTTAGAATGCTGTTATCACTACTTTTTCAGCTATTTGCATTCTTTAGGAAAATAATGTCTGGGACATAAATTTCTTATCTATAAACTGAGGCGGGGTACACTAGAAGACCTCCGAGGTATCTTGTAGCTATTGATGTATGAGCCTCTTTGATTCTTGACTTGTTTGAGAGAGAAAGCTCATTTAGCTTGTAAATTAAGAGAGATATGACAGCTGTTTTCAATTATATAAAGGAATAGCATGTTAAATATAGACATGTTCCTCTTGCCCCTGCAGGAAGATTAAGAAACAATACTTGGATTTTTATGAATATACAATCTAAAAAATATTTTTCTAATAATTAGAGTTATCCAAACGTGGAATGGGCTTCTTTGGGCCATAGTGGGTTCTTTGTTATTGGAGTTCTTTATGTAAAGGTTCTACGGTTTTAGAGATGAGTCATATATGGGTTTTTTGTTGCTATGAATAGGACTAAATGGCATGAAGCTCCCTTCCAATTCAGACATTTTGGGATTCTTGAACATCAAAAATTTAAAGAAACAGAAAAAAATTGATACAAATCAAAAAAATTAAGTGAAACCAAAGAACAATTAAGACAATGACCACATCAAGTTATATTAAGACACTTACCAGGCCAAACTGTTCAGGCAAAAGGTAATCTATTGTTGGCTTCAGATGATTTTGGTTAAAAAAAAATTTTCCATTAAGAAGCGGTAAAGTATGTGTTGAATTCTATATATATTTCTACTCATGATCTTTATATTATGCCATTTTGTTTACCTTTTTAATTGAAAATATAATGGGATTATGTATTAGAAAGTGATTGATATGTAAAAATAAAATTTACTAAATCCTAGCATATTACCTATCATGTAATAGGTGATTTGACTAATGATTGTTGATTGAATAAAAAAATGAAGTCTTAAGTTTATCAATTTCTGTAGTTTTGTTTATTATATTCCTTTGGTTTTTTATGCTGTGTCAGAGAGTTTCTAAATATTTTCAGTTCATTAGTTGTGGTAACTGAATTACATAAAATTTACTTAGGAAATAGTGATTTTTGTCAATCTGTTATTTTGTCTAGTTTCCATTTTTCTAATCATTTTTCTGATTTCAATTCAGATTGAATTTTATAAAATTGCTTTCCATATGTCCTCATTTATTTTTCATATTGATCTAGATTTTCATTCCATGAATTCATTGATCTAATTTTACATAGAAAACTGCTTTCTGATTCACATATGATTCCCCCATAGGTAAACCTCAAAATAAACGCCTCTATATCTACATATTGAAAAATATCTGGGTAGTTCTCTCACTTATTTCAAGAATCATAAGTTTACAAAATTCTTGCATAACATAATAATTTGAGAGTTTATTGGAGTTAGTGACAATGGAATTTGGCATTTCGACATCATGTGCTTTTAGTATTAAACCATTTGCAAATAGAATGCCACTAAGAACAAATATATCATTTGCTTCAATAACAAAAAGCTATTCTTTGAAATTGGAAAATGAAATATGACAAATTACCAATCCTGATACTAAATTGCATTTCAGTCACCAAATAAGCAAATATTCCATTACATTCTGTTCTGACTTTGTTTAATGTATTATTTTGAACTTGGGTGGCTGTAAGGGCAGGAAATCTTATTTCTAGGATAATTTGTTCATGTACTTTTTAATCTGTAGAAATTGAATATTTGCTTTAGCTTTCCAGTTAGTGAAAATTAATGAGTCTGGCCTCCTTTAAATGTAATTTTAGTTAGTAATAACTTAAAACTTTAAAGATCACATATTAAATGATTTGAAAGAATCTTAGAAGAAAATGTACATACCTTTTGGATTCAATATCATTCTTGGTGCCAAGCTTAAGTCAATTATTTCAGTTTTTACAGAATTCAATTTTACCAATTCTTTAGAAAAGCCAGATCTATATCCATTCAAATTGCTATCTAATATTTTAGTAAAATATACTTTTCCCTGCTGTGGGGCAATGAGGGTTAAGGTATTTGCCCATGGTCACAAAGTCAGTAAGTGTCAAGTATCTTAGGTCAGATTTGAACTCAGGTCCTCCTGAATCCAGGGCCAGTGCTTTATCCCCTGTACCACCTAGCTTCCCCCTATACTTTTCTTTTATACATTTTGAACATGCCAGGGAGAGCTGTGGATAAGAAAAGTAGTTCATCTTTCTCTTATCATTCTATCTGCATTTAGTCCTTAAGTCATTGTCTTACTGTTAGACCATTAAAGAAAGAAGTTAATTCATAATGAAGACCTTGATACAATTGGAAGAAATTGACCACATTCACAATAACATTCTGCATATAAACCAAAATTAAAGACAAAAAAATTGCAACTATATGGAAGAGCAGCACACAGTTATGGGATGAAATAAAGAGGTTAGTAGAGTTAGTTTTATTGTGATCCCAAAGGCAACAAAGACATAATTTCATAAAAACTACCTTCAGTTATCTTACCTCAGTATATTCATGATGAAGTAAGAAATATTCTTATGTTTGTAAAATAAAACCTAAATTAAGTGATTTTTTATCATAGGTTAAGAAGATTGAGAAATCATATTCCAAATATATGAAGAGACGAAATAAGTCAATAGTAATAAAATAGTTCATTTCTCTTTCCTAATGTTGAGATAGGGAGTTTACTTGTTGGCATGAAGTGTTGTGGATTCATAGATAATTTTTATTTATTAAAGGTCATACATGACATGGATTCCAGTATCCCTTCAAACCTATATTGGCTTTATAATCATAGGCATAACTTAACCATTCCCCCTTTCCCATATAAATTTCTGAAACTCTAATTAAAGATTAGATATTGATTTAATTGTCACAGGAAATTTTCTTATTGGAGGAAACACCTGTGTCATTACAGATCTGAAACAACAACAAAAAATAAATTTATTAGATAGTGGAATGGGTTCTGATGGAGAAGATAGAATTCTAGATTATGGAATCTCTATGAGAAGAAGCTAACATTGATTGGATTTATATCTGTTTGAAGAGATCAGTGTCTATATACTATGTGACACTTTAAACATCCCAATCAACAATATAATTGCATTCCATTTTGCTCTGGAATTGAAAAGAGTCCATGTCTTTACAAATAAATGCCGAATTTTTTGTGTGTTTTGTAAGTTTTAGAAATAATTGTTTTCACTAAACAAACAAAAATAAATCATAAATGGCTGATATTAAAAATGCAAATCTTGTTTAATTAATGGACTGAAAATTGACTTTTAAACAGTAGGAGATTCTCTCAAGAACCATAAGGACAGAATGATATGAATGTAATAAGAGTTGTCTCTTAGAAGGAACAAGAAAGACATAGACAGCTAGAGCATTCTTTTAGCTGGAGATAAAAGTCACAATAGTATGTGAATTAAAAGGCATAGATTCATTTATCTCTGTCTCTTTCCACCTGGACAGAATGCTAAGAGCCATCTGTCAGAACTGCATGCAATGCAACACAGGGCATTTTGTTTATCTATGAATAAATTAAATGGACCTGGATGAGATTTACATGGAAATATGTACAGTTGAGTTTCCAAAACATTCAAGCTTGCCATTTCCTTCAACTAACTTTTGATGGACCCCTTCAGAGGGCAAGTCTCAAGGAGAATTCTCTTTTGCTTTCTGTATTTGAAACATGGCCTTTCAAATGCTGTCCCTCTTCAATACCTGACACATTTAAACTCAGTAGAAAATTAGAAAAAGAGCTGCCACCAATCTCTACAAATAAGATTTTGCCCTTGGGATGGATGAATACATGGTGGAAAAGATGTGGCTTTATTTGAAATGCTAAAAACTATTTCCCACCGTAATTGAAGGAAGAAAAGAGTTTATCTTTTATATAATGACAGATTGGCTGAATAAATGGCACACTTAAGCCATGTTGATATCATATCAGTGGTTGACTTCGCTCCTTTAAAAGTGCCTTTGCTCAGAGAAGATACATTCATGTTATTTGGAGTTCCTTGGGGAAGAGGAAGACATTATGATGTTCTTTGTACCTTGAAATGCTATCATTATTTAAAGAAAAAAGGCACAGGTAGGGAAAGTAGGTGCTTATCAAAAAGAATTTATAGGAAACAACAATGGGAAATTTAACTCTGTCTACATCTCTGTCTCTCTCTCTCTCTGTCTCTCTGTCTTTCACTCTATGTGTCTGTCTCTTTAATTCTCTGTAACTCTGTCTCAAATGTTTTATTGATACCTGTTGCCCTTTTATCAAAATCATTTAAGGTGAGGGAGAGATGCATGACCATCCTACATATCCATAAAGAACTTTTCCTTGTGACAAAGATTAATAATTATTATTATGCCATTAAGTATTATTAAGTATACATAATGACACTTGATTTTTCAATTACTTCCTGTTTATCTTTTCTTTAGTGATCTTTCAAGGTAAGTCATTTTAGTTATATATATATATATATATATGTTCTATTTAGGTAAGTAAATTTGTCCATTGCAAATAGATAAATTTTCCTTTATGTAATAGAACTGACGAGTGGTTTACTATGTTACTGTCATTGTGAGAAAGATTTGGGCAGGGGGAGGTGCCATTCATAGGATCATATACTTAGAGTTAGAAGGGAACTTAGATTCATATAGTCCTCTCATTTCACAGATGAGGAAACTAAGATGTAGAGAGTTTATGTGACATGACTTTGATTACATAGGTGGTAAATGGCCCACCAGGATGTGAATCGAGGTCCTTTAACTCAAAAATCTTGTTTTTTTTTTTCCTTATTTTATTAGGCTCCCTTTAGTGTTCAGAGCAGAGGAGTACTCATATGCTTTATGTTTTTTGCAAAATGCCTGATATATATGGCCTCATTAAATCTTCACAACAGTGCTGTGTGTTAGGGAACTTTATGATTTCCCTTTTAGAGGTGAGCAAACTGAGGATTAAAGAGGTTAAGTGACAAACTTAGGGTCATATTGCTCATAGGTTATTGAGGTCAGAGTCAAACCAATGCCTTTCAGACTCAACCCCTAGCTTTCTACCCACAAGACCATGCTGACTATAGTAGGTTCATGGAATCATGTATTTGTATACATTCTGCAATAAAATACACATGTTCATACAAATACATAGCAACAAAAGCATTAATATTGATTTATTTGTGCATGGGCATTTATATGCATAGATACTTAGATACTTACAGGTAGCTTAGTTTTGAACTTGGAGTCAGGAAGTCCTAAATTCAAATCTGGCTTAAGATATTTATTAACTATGTGGCACAAATATCTTTTCTGTTGTAACATACATACGTAGAGACAATGCATACCCATACATATATGTCCATATGTGTATACATGTATACATACACACATACATATAAACACACAATATTCTTTATGTATGGGTGATACATATAATAATAGTCTCTCTATGTATATATCTATGTATGTGCATATGTATGATCATGAGTTATGAGTGATTCATCAAATAACATTCTATATACATATATATAATATGTATGCATGTATATGTATAACCATGTGTATGTATATGTAACTATAAAGTTGGAGGTAATACATTCTATTCCATTCCATGTATTTCAACAGCAATGATGAGTCTTCCTATATCACATTATCTACAATTGCTCATCTATATCCCCATGGCCAACAAAGCTAAGTGACTAACAGTGAGCAGAATGCAATCTATGAATATTAAGAGAAATTCCATGAAGAAAAACTGACCTGATACTTCCACTGCAAATCAAAAGCTTTCAGAGAATTGCTCCAATTAACTCACCAAGGTTCGAAAGCTTATATACAAACTGTTCTATATTCAAACCAGCTTTTTAAAAAGTCCCTTCTAAGAATCAGTTTTCTGAAATTGTCATTCAAAAATTGTAAGAGAAAATTCTGGACCAAACTCCAGAAATATAGCTATGTTAAACAGGTGAGAATAATGGCCAAGTTCATAAGTAAAGTAGCATATAAAAATCAAACAGATTTTTTTAAAATGGTAGGGAGTATTAGCTTAGAGTACTTCAACATAAGTTCAAAAGTCATTATATTTATCCTACCATCTCTAAAAAGAACATTTTCCCCCTAATCTTAAAGTTATGTAATATAGGACCAAGAAGTCTGCAACTATTTTTTTTACTAAGAACTAGTGTTTAAATGATCATTTGAAGTGTTAAAGGTTGTTTCTGATGTGATCACATCCTGGTCCAGGAGAAAAATGATTTTGCATGTGAGCCCAACTGGACATGTGCCAGATCACCTGCTGTTTCATTGAGATTGTAAGAGACAGTCCTGAATGTATATTTAATTTCATATTCCACAACCATTTCAGCAGGACTGGTTATCATTCATAGCACTGAGTTTGCATTGTGAACACAAAAGAACAAAAGTTAGAGTTGTTATTTTCCCTCTTGCCTTCTCTTCCCGCAAGCTATAGGCTTATAATGGAAAGGAAATTCTGAACTATACTCAGGCCTCTAAATGTGGATATCGACAGGAAGCTTTCAAGTGAGGATGGGGAGAGTACCTTAGGATAGTTAGAATTGTAGTCCCTACAATTTAACAAATTCAGGTAATGGATTTTTAATGGGACTTTTTTGTACTTTATTTGTCCCAGTCTACTGGATCATATTCTAATATACCCATAACTCATAAAACATATACCAACTTATATGCATGCATGTGTCACTGTGTGCATATATTAATCAATGAATATCTCAATAGATATAAATCCACACATGAATCCATACATATACACATATATTATATATGTGTGTGTATGTCGACTGAGATATTCATTGATTAATATATGCACACAGCGACACAATCTTATATACATATAAACACACATACATACACATATATGTACATACATATGCATGTGCAAATATATATAAATATAAACATATATAAATACATATATCTACATATCTATCTATATCTATATCTCTCTATCTCTCTCTTTCTCTATCATCTATCTATCTATACAAAATAAGAGAAAGAGGTGGATAATTGAAAAAGGATGGTAAAACCAGTTTTAAAATAATTGACTGGAGACCAAAATAAACAGTCACCTTGAGAACACTTACATTCAGAAGAAATGTGGAAAAGAGCTGCATGATTTTATGACTATAATTTTCATCAACAGGGCAAATAGAGCCATTAAATATGGATTCTATAAGTAAAGGTAGAACTCATGATAGCCCATATATGATGGCTTCATTCTTTCTCATGGTGAAAAAGCAAAAACCTATGCAAATATTTCCCATCTTTCCCCCTTTTTTTTCTTTGAAGTGAAACAAAAGACAAAAAAGAAAATAAAAACAGCTGGTTCAAATGTATTCTATATGAAGGTAACATAATCACAAAGACATTAAATGAATACATCATGCCACCAAAAGTGAGTGAATATATCAAAGTCATGGAAAAGTAATCTTAGACTGTACTTTTACCTCCAAAAACATGACCAAGAGGATATTAGGAACAATTATATCTCAACTTTCCCATCTATATAAAGATTATAGAAATAATATGCATATTGTATCAGTAGAATTATTTTTCCCATTTATTTAGAATTTTATTTTTTATTTATATTTTTTACAATTTTAATGTCCATTTTTAAAACTTTGTGATGCAAATTCTCTTCCTCCCTCCATCTCAACCCCTCCTAAAGAATGAAAGCAATTTTATATAAGTTATACATGTTATACATGTATAGTCATTCAAAGCATTTCCGTATTAGTCAAGTTGTGAAAGAAAAACAGACAAAAAAAACATAGGAAAAAGAAACAAAAAAAAATTACACTTCACTGTATTCAGACATCATCAATCTCCTCTGGAGATAGATAGCATTTTTCATAAGTCCTTATTTGTCATGGATCATTGTACTGCTGGAAATAGATAAGTAATTCACAGCTGATCATCTTACAATATTGCCTTTGCTTTGTCTACAATAAATTTCACTTTGCATCAGCTCATGTAAGTCTTTGTTTTTTCTTAGAACATCCTCATCATTTCTTATAGCACAGTAGTGATCCATTATAATCTTAAGCCACAATTTGTTCAGCCATTCCCCCATTGATGGGCATCTCCTTGATTTTGAATTCAACTTTTTGTTTTTTATCTCTTTTTGGATACTGGGCAAGTAGTAGTATTACTAGGTCAAAGAGTATGCATAATTTTATAGTCCTTTGGCTGTAGTTCTGAATTGCTCTATAGAATGTTTGAATCAGTTTACAACTCTACCAACAGAGTGTTAATGTCTGATTTCCCCCATATCCCTTACAACATCTGTGATTTTCCTCTGATGTCCTATTATCAAATTCAGTAGGTATGAGGTAATACAACAGAACTGTTTTTACTTGCATCTTGCTAATCAATAGTGAGTTACAGAATTTTTTCCATATAGCTATAGATCACTTTGATTATATCATCTGAAAATTGTTCATAACTTTTGTTGCTTTATCAATTCAGTAATGACTCACATTTTAATAAATTTGGCCCACTTCTCTATGTGTTTGAGAAATGAGGCCTTTGTGAGACAAACTTGCTTCAAATTTTTTCACAATTACTATTTCTCACTGTATTTCTTTCTATCCTATTCCCTCCCCATGATATTTTCTATATTCTCTATCTCCTCTCTTCCTGTCCCTCTTCAAAATTGTTTTGTTTCTGACTGCACCATCCCCCATGTGCCCTCCCTTCTATCAACACCCACCCCCATCCTTTTCCCATACTACTTTCCTGAAAGGTAAGATATGTTACTATACCCAAATGAGTGGGTATGTTAATCCAGTTTTGAGCCAATTCTGATGAGAGTAAGGTTCACTTACTCCCCAGAACATCCCCCATCTTCCCCTCCACAGTATAAGCATTTCTTGCTTCATTTATGTGAGACATGTTACCTCTCCCTTTCACTTTCTCCCAGGGCATTCCTCTCACACATTAAATTAATCCTATTGTATTCAACTCACACCTGTGCCCTCTGTCTAAATATACTCCATCCAAATGCCCTCATAATGAGAAAGTTCTCATGAGTCACACATATCATCTTGCCATGTAGGAATGTAAACAGTTTAACCTTTTAATATCCCTCATGATTTCTTTTTCCTGTTTATCATTTTATGTTTCCTTAGAGTCTTGTATTTGAGAGTCAAATTTTCTATTCAGTGGAAGTATTTTTCATAAAGAATGATTGAAAGGGCAGCTAGGTGGTGCAGTGGATAGAATACCGGCCTTGGATTCAGAAGGACCTGAGTTCAAATCCAGCTTCAGACACTTGACTCTTACTAGCTGTGTGACCCTGGGCAAGTTATTTAACCCCAATTGCCTCACAAAAAAAAATGCTGGAAAGTCTTCTTTCATTAAATTCTCATTTTCTCCCTGAAGGATTCTACACGGTTTTGCTGGGTAGGTGATTCTTGACTGTAATTCCAGTTCCTTTGCCATCCAGGATATCATATTCCAAGCTCTCCAATCCTTTAATGTAGAAGCTGCTAGATATTGTGTTATCTTGGCTGTGGTTCCACAGTTCTTGAATTTTTTTTTTCTATATGCTTGCAGTATTTTTCCCTGACCTGGGAACTCTGGAATTTGGCTATAATATTCCTGGGAACATTCATTATAGAATCTCTTTCAGGAGGTGATGGATTCTTTCCATTTCTATTTTACCTTCTGGTTCTAGAATATAAGGGTAATTTTCCCTGACAATTTCTTAGACGATGATGTCTAGGCTCTTTTTTTGATCATGGATTTTAGATAGTCCAATAATTTTCAAATTATCTCTCCTGGATCTATATTTCAAGTCAGTCATTTTTCCAATGATATATTACACATTGCCTTCTGTTTTTTTCATTCTTAAGGTTTTGCTTTATTGTTTCTTGATTTCTCATAAAGTCATTAGCTTCCATTTGCTCAATCCTACTTTTTTTTTAATGAGATATTTTATTTTTTCCATTACATGTAAAGATAGTTCTCAACTTTTGTTTATACATGCTTTACAATTTCAGATTTTTCTCCCTCCCTCCCCTCCCTCCCCCCTCCCCTAGACAGCAGGTAATCTGGTATAGGTTATATCTATATATCTCTATACGTATACATATATATATATATACATATATATATATACATATATATATATACACACATATATATATATACACATAATAACATTAATCCTATTTCTGCATTAATCCTGTTACAAGAGAAAGAATCAGAGCAGTGATGCGAAACCTCAAAATAGAGAAAAAAAAAACAACAGCACCCAAAACAAAAGAAATAATATGGTTCAATCAGCATCTATACTCCACAGTTCTTTCTTTCTTTTTTTTTTTCTTGGATTTGGAGATCCTCTTCTATCATGAGTTCCCTGGAACTCTTCTGTACCATTGCATTGGTGAGAAGAATATAGTCCATCACAGTAGGTCAACACTCAATGTTGATGATACTGTGTACAATGTTCTTCTGGTTCTGCTCATCTCACTCATCATCAGCTCACGTAAGACCCTCCAAGTTTCTCTGAACTCTTCCTGCTCATCATTTCTTACAGCACAATAGTATTCCATTGTATTCATATACCACAACTTGTCCAGCCATTCCCCAATTGATGGGCACCCCCTCAACTTCCAATTCCTTGCAACCACGTAAAGAGCAGCTATAAATATTTTTGTACATGTGGGTCCCTTTCCTCCTTCCATGATTTCTTTGGGCAAAAGACCTAAAAGTGGGATTGCTGGGTCAAAGGGTATGCACAGCTTTATCACCCTTTGGGCATAATTCCAAATTGCTCTCCAGAATGGTTGGATCAGTTCACAGCTCCACCAACAATGTATTAGTGTTCCAATTTTCCCACAGCCTCTCCAACATTTATTATCTTCCTTTTTTGTCATTTTAGCCAATCTGATAGGTGTCAGGTGGTACCTCAGAGTTGTTTTAATTTGCATCTCTCTAATCATTAGAGATTTAGAGCATTTTTTCATATGGGAATAGATAGCTTTGGTTTCTTCATCAGAAAAATGCCTGTTCATATCCTTTGACCATTTCTCAATTGGGGAATGACTTGGATTCTTATAAATTTGATTTAATTCCCTATATATTTTAGAGATGAGGCCTTTATCAGAAGCACTGGCTTCAAAAATTGTTTCCCAGCTTTCTGCCTCCCTTCCAATTTTGGATGCATTGCTTCTGTTTGTACAAAAATTTTTTAATTTAATATAATCAAAATCATCCACTTTGCATTTTATAATATACTCTATCTCATGTTTGGTCAAAAACTGTTCTCCTTTCCAAAGATCTGATAGGTACACTATTCCTTTCTCTCCTAATTTACCTATGGTATCACCTCTTATGTCTAAATCATGTATCCATTTTGACCTTATTTTAGTATAAGGTGTAAGATGTTGGTCTAAGCCTAATTTCTGCCATACTATCTTCCAGTTTTCCCAGCAGTTTTTGTCAAATACTGAGTTCCTATCCCAGAAGCTGGAGTCTTTGGGTTTATCAAACACTATATTACTAGTGTCATTTACTACTGCATTTCCTGAGCCTAGCCTATTCCATTGATCTACCACTCTATTTTTTAGCCAGTACCAGATAGTTTTGATGACTGCCGCTTTATAGTACCAGGTTTGGTACCGCTAACCCACCTTCCTGTGAATTTTTTTTCATTATTTCCCTGGATATTCTTGATTTTTTGTTTCTCCAGATGAATTTTGTTATTATTTTTTCTAGCTGTATAAAATAACTTTAGGTAGCCTGATTGGTATGGCACTGAATAAGTAAATTAATTTAGGCAGTATTGTCATTTTTACTATATTAGCTCTGCCTATCCATGAGCAATTGATATCTTTCCAATTATTTAGATCTGATTTGATTTGTGTGAAGAGTGTTTGGTAGTTGTGTTCATAGAGTTCCTGGGTTTGTCTTGGCAAGTAGACTCCCAGGTATTTTATATTATCTACCATTACTTTAAATGGAATTTCTCTTTCTATCTCTTGCTGCTGGACTTTGTTGGTCATGTATAGAAATGCTGATGATTTATGTGGATTTATTTTATATCCTGCTACTTTGCTAAAGTTGTTAATTGTTTCAAGTAATTTTTGACTTGATTCTCGAGGATTCCTTAAGTATACCATCATATCATCTGCAAAGAGTGATAGTTTTGTTTCCTCCTTGCCTATTCTAATTCCTTTAATTCCTTTCTCTTCTCTTATTGCTAAAGCTAACATTTCTAGAACAATATTAAATAATAGGGGTGATAATGGACATCCCTGTTTCACCCCTGATCTTATTGGGAAGGCCTCTAATTTATCTCCATTGCATATAATACTTGCTGATGGCTTTAGGTAGATACTGTTTATTATTCTAAGGAAAGCTACCCCTATTCCTAAACTCTCTAGTGTTTTTATTAGGAATGGGTGTTGTATTTTGTCAAAAGCTTTCTCTGCATCTATTGAGATAATCATATGATTTTGGTTGGTTTTCTTATTGATGTGGTTGATTATGTTAATAGTTTTCCTAATGTTGAACCAGCCCTGCATTCCTGGTATAAATCCCACCTGGACATGGTGTATTATCCTGGTGATCACTTGCTGTAATCTCCTTGCTAATATCTTATTTAAGATTTTAGCATCAATATTCATTAGCGAAATTGGTCTATAATTTTCTTTCTCTGTTTTTGCTTTGCCTGGTTTTGGTATCACCACCATATTTGTGTCATAAAACAAATTTGGTAGAACTCCTTCTTCACCTATTTTTCCAAATAATTTGTATAATATTGGAATTAATTGTTCTTTAAATGTTTGGTAAAATTCACCCATAAACCCATCTGGCCCTGGGGATTTTTTCTTAGGGAGTTCATTAATAGCTTGTTCAATTTCTTTTTCTAATATGGGCTTATTTAAGGATTTTATTTCCTCTTCAGTTAACCTGGGCAGTTTGTATTTTTGTAAATATTCATCCATTTCATTTAGATTGTCAAATTTATTGGCATACAGTTGGGCAAAATATTTCCTAATTATTGCTTTAATTTCCACTTCATTGGTGGTAACATCACCCTTTTCATTTTTGATACTGGTAATTTGGTTTTCTTCTTTCTTTTTTTTAATCAAATTAACCAATATTTTATCTATTTTATTGTTTTTTTTCATAAAACCAGCTCTTAGTTTTATTGATTAATTCCATAGTTTTTTTACTTTCAATCTTATTGATTTCTCCTTTAATTTTCAGGATCTCTAATTTAGTGTCTAATTGGGGATTTCTAATTTGTTCTTTTTCTAGCTTTTTAAGTTGCATGCCCAATTCATTAATCTCCTCTTTCTCTTTCTTATTCATGTAAGCATTTAGAGCTATAAATTTTCCCCTAAGCACTGCTTTGGCTGCATCCCATAGATTTTGGTATGTTGTCTCACTATTGTCATTCTCTTGGATAAAGTTATTGATTGTTTCTATGATTTCTTGTTTGGCCCATTCATTCTTTAGAATGAAATTATTTAGTTTCCAATTGATTTTCATTCTACTTTTCCCTGGCTCTTTCTTACATGTAATTTTTATTGCATCATGATCTGAGAAGGATGCATTTACTATTTCTGCCTTTCTACATTTGACTATGATGTTTTTGTGCCCTAATACATGGTCAATTTTTGAAAATGTGCCATGTACTGCTGAGAAAAAGGTATATTCCTTTCTATCCCCATTCAATTTTCTCCAGACATCTATCATGTCTAACTTTTCTAGTAATCTATTCACCTCTTTCACTTCTTTCTTATTTATTTTTTGTCTAGATTTATCTAATTCTGAGAGAGGGAGATTCAGATCCCCCACTAGTATAGTATTACTATCTAATTCCTCTTGTACCTCATTTAACTTCTCCTCTAAGAACTTGGATGCTATACCACTTGGCGCATACATATTCAATATTGATATTACTTCATTATCTATAGTACCTTTAAGTAAGATGTAATTTCCTTCCTTATCTCTTTTAATGAGATCTATTTTTGCCTGCACTTTGTCTGAGATAAGGATTGCTACCCCTGCCTTTTTTACTTTAGCTGAGGCATAATATATTCTGCTCTAGCCTTTTACCTTTACTCTGTGTGTATCTCTCTGCTTCAAATGTGTTTCTTGTAAACAGCATATTGTAGGGTTCTGGTTTTTAATCCACTCTGCAATTCGCTTCCGTTTTATAGCAGAGTTCATCCCATTCACATTTACAGTTATTATTACTGACTGTCTATTCCCCTCCATTCTATTTACCCCCTTTGTACTTTTCCCCCCTTCTTTCACCCTATTCCTCCTCACTGACGTTTTACTTCTTACCCCTGCCTCCCCCGATCTGCCCTCCCTTTTTATCACCCCCCTCTCTTTTCTTTACCCTTTTCTCCCTTGCTTTTGTCCTCCCTTCTATCAGTCCCCCCCTTTCCCTTCCCCTTTTGTTTCCCTAAAGAATGAGTTAAGTTTCTTTATCCCAATGAACGTATATGTTATTCCCTCTTTGAGTCAAATCTAATGAGAATAGGGTTGAAACCATGTTCCCCCCTCCTTTCTTTCCCTCTGTTATAATAGGTTTTTTTCCACCTCTTCATATGATATAATTCATCCCATTCCACCTCCCCTTTCCTCTCCTCCCCATAGACTCCCTTTTTATCCCCTTAATTCTTTTGTATCATCACATCAAAGACAATTTATATTTATACCTTTTATATAAAGTCCTTCTCTCTGCCCAAATACATTTACAGTTCTTAAGAGTTATGAGTATTATCTTCCTGTGTAGGGATATAAACAGTTTAACCTAATAGGGTAACCTTTTTTTCCCCCTCTGTTTACCTTTTTAAACTTCTCTTGAGTCTTGTATGTTGAGATCAAATTTTCTATTCAGTTCTGGTCTTTTCACCAGGAAAGATTGAAAGTCCCCAATGTCATTAAATGTCCATCTTTTCCCCTGAAAGAAAATGCACATTTTTGCTGGGTAATAGATTCTCGGCTGCAATCCAAGCTCCTTTGCCTTCCGGAATATCATATTCCAAGCCTTGCGGTCCTTTAATGTTGAAGCTGCCAGGTCCTGAGCAATCCTGACTGTGGCTCCATGATATTTAAATTGCTTCTTTCTGGCTGCTTGGAGTATTTTCTCCTTCACCTGATAATTCTGGAATTTGGCTACAATATTCCTTGGAGTTTTCCTTTTGGGATCTCTTTCAGGACGTGATCGGTGGATTCTTTCAATGATGATTTTATCCTCTGATTCTATGATATCAGCGCAGTTCTCCTTAATAATTTCCTGGAATATGGTATCTAGATTCTTTTTCTGGTCATGGCTTTCAGGCAGTCCAATGATTCTCAAATTGTCTCTCCTCGATCTGTTTTCCAGATCAGTTGTCTTTCGAATGAGGTATTTCACATTTTCTTCTATTTTTTCATTTTTTTTATTCTGCTTGACTGATTCTTGGTGTCTCATGGATTCCTTATCTTCCAACCGTCCCACTTTAATTTTTAAGGCATTGTTTTCTTCAGTGAGATTATGCACCTTTTTTTCCATTTGGCTAATTGAATTTTTTAAGGTATTGTTTTCTTCAGTGAGATTATGCACCTTTTTTTCCATTTGGCTAAGTGAATTTTTTAAGGTATTGTTTTCTTCATTGAGATTATGCAACTTTTTTTCCATTTGGCCAAATGAATTTTTTAAGGCTTTGTTTTCTTCAGCTTCCTTTTCCAAGCTGCTGATTCTTTTTTCATAGTTTTTTTGTTTTGCTTTCATTTCTCTCCCCATTTTTTTCTTCTACCTCTTGCAATTGATTTTAAAAATCCTTTTTGAGCTCTTCCAGGAAGGCTTTTTGTTCTTGCGACCAATCCACCTTCCCTTGTGAGGCTTCAGATGTAGACAATTTGAGGCTATTGTCCTCATCTGAGTTTGTGTTGGCTTCTTCCCTATTGATACAGAAGCTCTCAATGGAGAGGGCTCTTTTTTGCTTCTTACTCATTATTGCAGCTTATTTATTTATTCTTTAAGTTGAGGTCTGCTCTGGGGGCACCAGGGTCCCTGTTTTGGGCTTCTTGTGCAGGTGTATAGGTGCTGTGTGACCGGGCTTTTACTCTGAGGCCTTTATGGTGTGTGGATATCCCCTGCCCTGCACTTCCTGTCTGATTGTGCTCAGCCAGCCAGGCGCCAGACCCCGGCGTCTGATCTTGCCATTCGTGGCCCTCTCGGCCGGTGCAGGTAAGTTTTTCCACTGTCCTTCTTGGCCACCAGATTTTTGAACCAGGTTCCGGGAGCCTCAGTTGTTCAGCTGTGGCCCGCAGCTCCTGCTGACTTGCCCCGACCCCCTTGGCGCTGGGTTGCTGCCCTGGGCTGGGCCTCCCTTTTGCCCAAGTCAGACCGACCTTTTCCTGAAGTCTTCTAAATTATCTCTGGTTGGAGGACTGTGTCTCTCTGTCTCTTTGCAGGTTCTGTAGTTTCAGAATCCATCCAGAGGCTTGATTTAATGTTCGTTTTGAGGGAAAAGAAGGAGAGCTCAGGCAGCTTGCTGCTTCCTCTCCGCCATCTTGGCTCCGCCCCCTCAATCCTACTTTTTAAGAAGTTATTTTTTTCTTTCTTTTCCATTTGACCATTTTGGCTTTACAAGGTATCCTTTTCCTCATTGGCTTTTTGTACCTCTTTTATCATTTGGCCTAGTCTGTTTTTTAAGGTGTTATTTTTTTCAGAATTTTTTTGTTTGTCTCCTTTACCAAGCTGTTAACTTATTTTTCATGATTTTCTTGTATCACTCTCACTTCTCTTTCCATTTTTCCTCTCTCTTTCTTACTTTATTTTGAAAGTCATTTTTGTACACCTCTATGCCCTAAGACCAGTTCATATTTTTCTTGGAAGCTTTGGATGTAGGAGCTTTGACTTTGTTATCTTGTATTTTGATCTTCCTTGTCACAATAGAACCCTTCTAGGGTCAGGATTATTTTTTTTTTTCTGTTTGCTCACATTCCCATGCCTTTTCTTGACTTTTAACTCTTTGTTAAAGTGGGTCACTGCTTCCAGGGTGGAGGGTGTACTGTCCCAAGCTTCCATGGGTTTGTGCAGCTATTTTTAGAAATACTTTGAGGAATTTGTAAGTTTTTATTTCTTCCAAGCTAGTATGATTTAGGGAGGGGAATGTTTACTTCTCTCCTGGCATGTACTTAGCTCTACAAGGAACTACAGGCCTGCTTTTCTGCCCTGGAACTATCAACAGTCCTGCTTTAGTGTGGCTGCAAGCTAGAGCATTTTTGTGTCCCTCCCCCACCTAAGACTGCCACCCAAAGTTATGACCTGGATCTGAGTATGAGCAAAACAATAGATTCCTGCCTAAATGCTGGCAAAGAGATACCTGTAATCTTCTCCTGGCCAATTGTTCTACTCCCTTACTATCTGGGGGCTAAGAGTTCCAGAAGCAGTTGCTGCTGATGATAATTCAAAGGCTCCCAAGGCCTGACCCTGGTTTGCTGGGACTGGCACTGGGGCTGGGGCAGTGCTGGGGTTGGATCATTTCTGGTACAGCCTCTGCTGGGCTGTGCTCCACTCTCAGGTATACCAATACTTTTCAAATTATCTCTCCTGGACCTATTTTCCAGGTCAGCAGTTTTTCCCAGGAGATATTTCACATTGCCCTCTATTTTTTTATTCATTTGGATTTACTTTACTGTGTCTTGGTTTCTCATAAAGTCACTGGCTTCCATTTGTTCAATCCTAATTCTTAGGAAATTATTTTGATCAGAGAGCTTTTGTACCTCCTTTTCCATTTGGCCAATTTGACTTTTCAAACTGTTGACATTTTTCTTATGTCTTTCCTGCATCACCCTCATTTCTCTAAACATTTTTCCCTCTACCTCTCTAACTTTATCTTCCAAGTCCTTTTTGAGCACCTCTATGACCTGAAACAAAATTGTATTTTTCTTGGAAGCTTTAGATATAGAGGCTCTGATGTTGACATCTTCCTCTGAAGGTTCCCCTTGGTCTTCCTTGTTACTGAAGAAACTTTCTATGGTCCTCACCTTTCTCTGTCTGCTCACGTTGCCTTTCTTTTACTAGACTTTTAGCTCCTTAAAGTGGGGCACTGTTTCTAGGCTGCACTATACCAAGATTAAGAAGTCCAAAATGGTATGAATAAAGGAGAATCAGATTCTTCACTTGCTTGGCCTGTTCCCTGGTCCTAGAAGACCCCAGACCAACTTGCTAATCAACCAGCTTTGTGTGTTGTGGTTGTCAGGTACAATGAGCCTGTGCCCCTCCCCCACCTGGGTCACTGCTACTCAAACCTGCCTACTGGTTCTCAGCAGGGGTGAAAAACCCAAGTTCTGACTCAGCACCAGCATAGACCCCTGTAGTCTTCCCCCTGCCCAGGGTTCAGCCCTCTCACCAGACTGTGAGCTTAGTTCCAGATGACATTGGTGCTGTAGCTGATTCAGAGACTCTGGGAGTCTGCTTCTCTGGTGAGGCCTTCCTGGGACTGCATCTGTGTCAGGGTGACTGTGGGGTTGGGCTCTATTCCTGTATTAGCATAGCAGCTCCCTCCTTATGACCTTCCAAGCTGTTCTTGGTTAGAAAATTATTTCAGCACATTTTTCTGTGAGTTTTGCTGGTCCAGGCATTTTCCTATGGTATTATTTGGATGTTTTTTGGAGCGATCATGTCATGAGTTCAGGAGCTCAGTGCCTTTCCTCCACTATCTTGGCTCAGCCCCAGAAGTCTGCTTTGCTCCACTCTCACACCATTACAACAGACCTTTCCTGCGAACCTTATAAGTTTTCTTTGGTTGGAAAATTATTTCACCCTGTCTTTTTGTGGGTTCTGCTGCTCTAGGGATTATCTTATGGCATTATTTGAAGGTATTTGAAGGAGTCTTGGGGAGAGCTCAGGCAAGTCACTGCCTTTCCTCTGCCATCTTGTCTCCTCCCTCTATCAGTAGAATTCTTGATAAAAGTATTATGTAGAGAATATATAGTTTTTTGTTTTATTTTTTTGTTTTTGGTGAGGCAATTGGGGTTAAATGACTTGCCTAGGTCACACAGCTAGTAAGTGTTAAGTGTCTGAGGCCAGATTTGAACTCAGGTACTCCTGACTCCAGGGCTGGTGCTCTATCCACTGCACCACCTAGTTGCCCCAAGAATATATAGGTTTTTAAATGTGATACTACAAGTAGACCACACAAAACCTTGTGGGGGTAGAGACAAAATGGTGGAGTAGATAAAACTGAGCTCTTCCAATATTCTGTAACAAATTTCTTTAAAGTAACTCCTAAAATTAACAATAAAAAGTCAGAGTGAAGTATTCTTCAAGCATAAGACAACATAGTAGGTTAGAAATAGAGATCTGTGACGTGGTGGATGAGGCTAGCCTAGAGTACACATGGATGAAACACTAGTAGTGGGACTAGTTATTGGAGACAGAAGAAGAAGCAGCTTCAGGTACTCATTCCAGAGGTCATAAGGGAACTTGGAAACTGGTCAGAGATTATAGGGTAACTCTGTGCTAGCCTTGGATGTAGTACCAGATGCTGTTTGGCATCTCTATTGCCTATGCCCACTTTTGGGTTACAGTTCAAAGCAAAGAGTAACACTTTCATTCAAGTTGAAGTGTGATCCCAAAGGTACAGTATCACTTCAGGATCCAAGAGTTCAGGTACACTAAGGGACAGTATCACTTCTGATCCCAAGGAAGTAGGGGCCTTGAGGAAAAGAATTAAATACAATTTCAAGTGTTTAGGTACTCATCCTGGGTAAAAACAAGAATGCAGACCAAGAGAACAGTGATGACATATCTCCCCACATCATATCACCTTGGAAACATTAAAAACTTTCAAGGCCACAGAACTAACTCTGAAAACAGAAGTACAAAATAGCCTCAAACTTTAGACAGTGCCCCCTCTTTCTAAGACATATTGACATAAATTCCAAATCAAGAAACAGTGTGCAAAAAATGAGCAAACAACAACAACAACAAAACCTGACCATAAGAAGCTACTATGGTGACAGGGAAGTTCAAGAAACAAACTCAGAAGAAGACAATGAAGACAAAACAGCTACAAATAAAGTCCCTCCCCCAAAGAAAAAAAAACTAAACAAGAAAATTAACAATGTGAGTTGGACACAAGTCCAATGAGAATTCTTAGAAGAGCTAAAGAAATTATTTTTAAAATCAAATAGGATTGCTAGAGGAAAAATTAGAAAGAGAAATGAAAACAAAAGAAGAAAATTATGAAAAGACAATTAACAGCTTGGTAAAAGAGAAACAAAGTATTGAAGAAAATTACAACATAAAAAGAAAAATTGGCTAAATGGAAAAAGAGGTGCAAAAGCTCATGGAAGAAAATAACTTCTTAAAAATTAGAATTGGGCAATTGGAAGATAATGACCCCATGAGACTCCAAAACACAATAAATCAAATTTTAAAAAGATTAAAAAGAAAAGAAAATGTGAATTATATCATAAGAAAATCAACTGGCCTGAAAAATAGATTGGAGAGCTAATTTTAAGAAATATTGAATTACTTGAAAGTCATGATCAAGAAAAAATAACTTAGACATTATATTTCAAGAAAGTATCAAAAACATAATAAAACAAAATAAAACCCTTCCTCAATATCCTAGAATCACAGTGTAAAATATAAATTGAAAGAATATACTGATTAACACTCGAAAGAGATCCCATAATGAAAAGTCCCAGGAATATTATAGTTAAATTACAAAGCTCCCATGTCAAAGAAAAAAAATACTTCAAGCAGTCAGAATGCAACCATTCAAATATAACAGATCTACAGTCAGTATCACACAAGATCTAGGAGCTACTATATTAAAGGTCTAGAAGGCCTGGGATATGTTATTCCAGAAGGGGAAAAGGCTGGGATTACAAAGAAGAATACCTTATAAAGAAAAATTGAGTATAATCCTTCAAGTGAAAAATGGATATTTAATGAAATAGAGGACTTTTGAGCATTCCTGATGAAAAGAACAGAACTGATTTTTTTTTTAAAAAATGACTTTTAAATCCAAGACTCAAGAAGAATATAACAAGGTAAACATAAAATAGAAAGCATAAGGGACTCAAGAAGATTGAACTGTTCAGTATTCTATATGGGAAAATCATACATGTTTCTTTTAAAAAAAAAAAAGTATAGCCCTTTGGGAAGGTAGGATTCTACATAGAAAAAAGGGCATAAGAATTAGTTGAGTATGTTGGGATGATGTTAAAAAATGGATAAATGTGGGGCAGCTAGGTGGTGCAGTGGATAGAGCACCGGCCCTGGAGTCAGGAGTACCTGAGTTCAAATCTGGCCTCAGACACTTAACACTTACTAGCTGTGTGACCCTGGGCAAGTCACTTAACCCCAATTGCCTCACTAAAAAAAATGGATAAATGAGAAAGAACCTGGGTGAAGACAGAAGGGAGAGGAAGAATGGGGGAAATTATCTCACAGAAAAGAAACACATAAGAAAGAGGTTTTACAGTGGGAGGGAATGGTGAGGGGGGTAGGCAATACATTTAAATATGTTCAAAAATAAAATACACACAAAAATGGAAATAAAAATCACATTATACATATAAGGGAGAGAAAAGAAGGTGCAGAAAGGAAAGATCAGTCAGAGCTGCAGGGATCAGAGGTATAATTGAGTGGAAATCTCACTGCAGAGCTGGATATAATTTGTATATTTTTTAAAATGAATAAATAAAGCAGAATATGAGACTTGGCTGTCCTGAAAGCCTGGATACCTGCATTTGTTTTTATCATGAGTCTTCACTGGGTGAATGCAATTGAGTTTGTTATATATGTGTATGTGGTTTTTCTTTTCTTAAAACTTCTTTTCTGAGGATTTGGAGACATGGAAGTATGGATATGTATGTGTTCTTTAAAATTTGGTTTGTTTTCTTAAGGGAGAAAGAAGAGTCAGTTGAGTACTCAATTTGTTTGTAGAATCCTAAACAAGTAATCTTTTATCTTGTAGGGAGAAAAATATTTGAGACTCTGCAATATGAAATTGACAGTTGATGCTATTACAGAGAAGTGGGAAGGAAAGGGGATAAGAAAAATAAGGCATGATAAAAGGGAGGGAAAATGAAATAAGGCAATGATCAGAAGCAAAACAAACTTTAGAGAAGGGAAAGAATAAAAAGAGAGAGAGAAATCACCATAGGCAAACAGGAAGGAGAGAAATGCACAATTGTTAATCATGAATGTGAATACAAATGGAATGAATTCACCCATAAAATGGAATTGAGTGGCAGAATGGATTAGAAACTAAAATCTATCAATATGTTGTTTATAAGAAACACACTTGAAACACACTGAAAGAGAAAAAGAAGCACACACTGAGATAAAAATAAGGCGATAGAGCAGAATCTATTATGCTTTATTTGAAGTAAAAAAAAGCAAGTGAAGCAATTATGATGTCAAACAAAGCAAAAGTACAAATAGATTTTGTTAAAAGAGATAAACAAGGAAAATAAATATAGCTAAAAGGAACCACAGACAATTAGGTAATATTAATACTAAACATATATATACCAAATGGCATAATATCCACATTCTTAAGGGAAAGTTAAATGAATTACAGAAGGAAATAGATAGTAAAACTATCTATTGGGCATACTAATGCATTTTCTGTGGAGTTGTGAACTCACTCAACCATTCTGTGGAGTAATTTGGAACTATGTCCAAAAGGCTATAAAAGTGATGCTTTTAGAAAATCCTGGAAAGACTTACATGAACTGAAGGAAAGTGAAATGAGCATTATTAGGAGAACATTTTCCATAGTAAAAGTAATATTGCATGATGATCAGCTGTGAATTACTTAGTTATTCTCAGCAATACAGTGATATGGCGATTCCAAAGAATTCATGATTAAAAATGTTATTCATGTCCAGAGAAAGAACTGATGGAATCTGAATTCAGATTGAAGCATAATTACTTTCTTTATTTTTCTTGTTTGTTGTTTGCTTTCTCTTGGCAAACTAGCAGTTCCAGATTTCAAATTATAATACAAAGTGATAATCATAAAAAAAAAAATCTGTTACTGGTCCAGAAGTAGAGGAGTAGATGATGGAATAGATTAGGTACATACTAAACAATAATAAATGAAAACAGAATTCTACTTTTCAATAAAACCAAAGACCCAAGCTTTTGGGTTAAGAACTCGATGTTTGAAAAATATTGCTGGGAAAATTAAAAAGCAACTTGGTAAAAACTAGGTAGAACCAAACACATCACACATATACCAAGGTAAGGTCAAAAGGGAAAAGGGATTTGGACATAATGGATGATATAAATAAATTGGGGTAACATGGAAAAATGTACCTGTCAGATATATGGATAAGGAAATAATTAATGACCATACAAGTGATATTATCACAGGAAGTAAAATATATAATTTTGATTATATGAAATGAAAAAATATATATTTTGCATAAACAAACCTCGTAGAGGAAAATTAAAAGAAAAACAGGAAACTGGGAAATTTGTAATGAGTTTCTTTGGTAAAGGCCTCATTTCTAAAATATGTAGGAGTAAAATCTATTAAAAATAAGAGCCAGGGCTATGGGACTGTTCATACCCTTTGAAGCAGCAGTACCACTGCTCGGTCTGTATCCCAAAGAGATCATAAAAAAGGGAAAATGTCCCACATGTACAAAAACATTTATAGTAGCTCTCCTTGTGGTGGCATAGAATTGAAAATTGAGGGAATGCCTATCAATAGGGGAATGGCTAAACAAGCTGTGGTATATGAATGTAATGAAATACTATTTTTCTGTAAGAAACAATGAGCAGGAGGAGTTCAGAGAAACCTGGAAGGATTTACATGAACTGAAACTGACTTAGAGGAGCAGAATCAGGAGAACATCATACACAGTAACAGCAACATTACATGATGAACAATGGGGATAGACTTGGATCTTCTCAGCAGTGCAACAATCCAAAACAGTTTCAAAGAAGTCATGATAGAAAATGGTCTCAACATCCAGAAAAAAGAACTGTGAATTATGAATGCAGATTGAACCATACTGTTTCTACTTTTGGACTATTTTTTTCCTTCTTTTTTGAGGTTTTTACCTCGTGCCTGATTCTTCTTTCACAAGATGACTAATGTAGAAATAGGTTTAATGTGATCATACATATACAACCTATACCATACTGCTTCCCATCTTGGGGTGGAGAGAGGGAAGGGAGGGTGGGAGAAAAAAATTTGGAAGTAAAAATCCTGTGAAAACAAATGTTGAAAACTATCCTTACATGTAACTGGAAAACAATAAAATATTTAAAAAAATAAGAGCCTTTCACTATTTGATCATTAGTCAAAGGATGCAAACAAGCATTTTCAAAAGAAGACACCAAAGCTCTCAATAGTCACATGAAAAAATACTTTAAATCATTACTGATTAGAACACTAAAAATTAAAACAACTCTGTGACACCACTTTACATGTGCCAGATTGGCTTACATGACAGGAAAGGAAAATGAGAAATGCTGGATAGGATTTGAAAAAATTGTCCTAATGCTATGTTGGTGCAGTTGTGAATTAGTCTAACCATTTTGGAGAAGAACTTGAAACTATAAACAAAAGACTATAGAACTGTTCATACCCTTTAACCCAGCAACACCACTTCTGCATCTGTATCCCACAGAGATCAAAGAAAAGAGAAAAAATATTTATAAGCAGTTATTTTTTGAGGTGGCAAAAATTTGAAATCAAGGGTATGCTCATCAATTGGGGAGTGGCTGAGAATGTTATGCTATATGATTTTGATGGAATACTATTGTCCTATAAAATGGTGAGAGAGATGGTTTAATTAAAATCTGTGAAGATTTACATTGAGCCATACAAACTGGAGTGAGTAGAACCAGGAAATCATTGTACACAGTGACTAGCTACATTGTAAGGATTATCACTTATAAATGATTCAACTACTATGATCAAGACAATGATACAAGGCAATCCCAAAGGACCCATGATGAAAAGTGCTATCCACCTACACAGAGAGAGAACTGAAAAAACTCTGAATGCTGATCAAAACATACTTTTATTTTTAATCTTTATTGTTTTATTTTGTTTTTGTTTTATTTTGAAATGTGGCTAATACAGGAATATGTTTTTCATGATCACGCATGTATTAATAAAAAAATTACTTGACTCTTAAGGAGGGAAAGGGATAATAGAGAAAATCTGAAACTCAATTTTTTGAATGATTGGCTTTTTTTTTTTACAAATAAATGTAATTCACAAGTATTTAATGAAATAAATAAATATAATGAAAATAGATTGCATTTTTAACATCATATAATTAACTAGAAGATATAAAGTTGTCCTTAACCTGGATTGTAGGACTTTGTGGATTAAAAAGTCTTATTCTGACAATAGGTCTATAATCTTCACCAGAATGCCAAAGAAATCCATCACATACATATACACATATGCATACATACATACATAAAATGACACAGTTAAAAACACTTTAATATAGCAGACATAATTCCGTAATGTGGTCATTGGATTACCATAGTGGTACATTGGCTATAGCACTAGATTTGGAAACCAGGAAGACCCATGTTCAAGTCTGACCTCTGACATTTTCTACCTATGTGACCCTGAGCAAGTCAGTTTACCTCAGATCCTCATTTGTAAAGTAGGGATAATAATAACATCTATCTTCTAGCATCATTGTGGGCGACAAATGAGATAATTGTAAAGCATTTAATACAATTCCTGGTACATATTTTAAACTACATAAGTCTTATTATCATTACTTTTAGCAAAGCTTTTGATGTGGCACAGCAAATTGCAATTTTAAAGGCTGCCTTTCAATAAGATGCCTCCTATGAACACCCCAAATTTTTATATCTTGAAAATGTATGAGAAATACATGCTTCATGAGCCCTAATCATTAACATCATTGCAATAATATTGAGTAGTAGTTTTGTATAGTGAATGGAGAATAGGACTTAGAGTCAGGGTAGCTTTGCTCCAGAAACTTATTAGGTATGTGGCTGGGAAAGTAATTTAATATTTCTCAGTCTTCATTTTTCTAACTTGTAAAATTGGAGTCATAATAATAATCTATTTCCCAGAGTTTTAATAAGTATCAAATCAGGGGCATCTAGGTGGCACAGTGGATAGAGCACCGGCCCTGGAGTCAGGAGTACCTGAGTTCAAATCTGACCTCAGAAACTTAACACTTACTAGCTGTGTGACCCTGGGCAAGTCACTTAACCCCAATTTCCTCACTAAAAAAAAAATAAATAAAATAAAAAAATAAGTATCAAATCAGATAATGTAAAGTGTTGTGAAAATCTTAAAGTAAACATAAAGAGAGGCTATTATTGTTAAAATCAGTTAAGAGATAAGAAAGGGGGAGGGAAAAAACACAAACAAATAATGTGGAGATTTTTGCTATGTCCTCACAGAAATAAATTAGAAAACTTTACTATTAATATTTGCAAAATATATTAGCATTTTACCTAAGAAGTTGTGTCTTAATTATAAACAATACTTAGCCTTTAATAGATAAAATTGTTATTTTAAGTAAGTATATTTCAATTCCTCATTTTAAAATCTTCATGGGGATTTTGATAACCAAGAACCAAAGTCATGAAAAAGCTATCTTAAGGAAAGTCTTCTGGTCCATGCCTAAAATCTTAATTTAAATATATTACTATTTGGTATTCAAAAGTGAAGGGGGCAGCTAGATGGCACAGTGGTTAAAGCACCGGCCCTGGATTCAGGAGTACCTGAGTTCAAATCCGGCCTCAGACATTTGACACTTACTAGCTATGTGACCCTGGGCAAGTCACTTAACCCCCATTGCCTAAAAAAAAAAAAAAAAAGTGAAGTCCAATCTGGTAATTTATGAAGGTGTTCATTATTTTCCTGTTGGACATTATTTAGCTTACATTTAATCCATTAATTCTTCTCAAAATTTGTATAATACTCTACAAGTCACAATTTGGTATTTCTAAATTATGAAAAATTTTCTAAAAGATAGCTGATCTATGTTTTAGGAACTTGCTTCCTTATCCAGCCTTGGCAATATCAGAATTAATTTACATTTGGTTACTATGTGCTGGGAATGGGATACACAATAATTTGTTCTTCTTGCACTCATGTCTAGCAAGAAAAAAAGAAGCAGCTCTCTGGAAACTGGATTGGGATATAGCTACTGAACTGCATAGGGTTTCCAAAAGGCTTTGGTTAGGCTTAAGCTTTAATAATTACAAAAATAAAAATGTACAAACTTACCCCAAAACCCCATCATTTGGGAGTGTGATTATGCTATACTACTCTTTGGTGTCATGAAGTTTGAATAATAAATGCTTAATTTTAGCAAGATGGGGCACCCTATTGTTATTCATTGAGTTATGCACCTATGAGTTATAAGAAAGAATATATATGACACTTTCTTAGACTGATAGATCTATAGAGGATGTCTTCTTGCCTGGACACCTTGGTCACCTGAACTATATCCATCAGATATTTTCTAGGAGGGCCACGTCAAAAGTGTCATGCATGCATCAAAACTTCATTCTTTGGATAATCTTAAGCCTAGGATTATAAACACAATCCTTTCAGTCACTGAGCAGCAGCAGATGAAAATTTTTAAAAAGCTTTATTTGACTATCAACAAGAGTATTTTTATTTCATTTAATAAGATATATATATATACATTAAAAATTATAGTAATTAATCTTTAAACATCTTTTTCTGTAGTATTTATACTTCTGAAGTTAAAGCTTAAAAATTATACCAATGGGGTAGCTAGGTGGTGACTATCTGTGTGACCCTGGGCAAGTTACTTAACCCCAAATGCCTCACCAAAAACAAACAAACAAAACCAAAAAAACAAACTATACCAATTTTGGGATGTGCTCATATATTTCTGCCCAAATCCATATTATTCCATATTTAAATTATGTTTTCAAGTACAAATGCTTTTTCAAAAGGATTCATTTTACCAAGTGTCTTATTTTCCATTTCCAAAAAAACATTTAGAGGTAAAGAAAGCCCTTGACTTCAAAAGATTTGGAAGACAAATTCAGATAATGTTTATAACAATAATGATGGAAGATTGAGATTTAAAGGGAAGTATGGCATTATCTTATCACACGTTGTACTTATTAGGGATGCCATAAGATTTAATCCAACATCTAGTGAATGTCAGGATTATAGGATCTCTAACAGACATAATGAAAGAAAATAGGGAAGGGTTCAGAGTGTATTGTTAAAGAAGCAGCTATTAAAAAAACAAAACAACTTTGAACTGAAACATTATCTCCCCAAACTCATGGTGCTTTCTATGTTTATGACATTTAATTACTTACAAAATAGCATGGCACCAAACTTGCCCCAAGAATCACAGAACAAGGGGAAATTTAGAAAACAATTAGAAATCCACCCAGAAAGGGGATGTTCCAGATATTACAGTTTTATATCACCTGGAGGTCACATCCTGTTTCTTCCTCAAGGTTAAGAATATCTGCAAATTCATTGTAATACTTTCACCTAGTAATAATTTATGGGTTTGATCTTATTCTGATTTAAACTGTTGCTCACAAACAAATTCAGAGTGGGAGGGGAGCTCTTCCTCTCATTAGGTCATTGAAATTGGTTTCTACCTAATCATCCCACAAAACATTCTTTTTATCCTTCCCATGTGGCTTGGTAATAGAGAATGATTTTTTTAAACCTCATAATTGCATTCCTATTGTCCTCACAATAATTCCTGTAATTGTCAGAAAACCCCACAGTTATTGCTCAGACAAGAAATGATCCTGTAAAGCCTCATTTCCTTTTCATCAAATGCTAGGTGAGATCCATGTTTCATATCCCATACCTATGTATTCCTGGAATCGTGGTATTCCATTCTCACCTGGTAAAAATATAACTGGTGTTGCTGTGATTGGGGGGTGTAACTATTCCCAAGTTGCCATACCTCTTTTTTTTTTTTTTAACTACAAACCTCATTTTATCTGTGACATGAGTCAAATAGGATTTTGTGGGTCACTCTGGGAACCATAGTGCCATTTGCAAAATAGTTCCTAAGCAAAAAGTTCTATCTAGATTCCAATTATCTTATAAATGAATTTGAGAATATATAACCTTTCCATATATTGGAATGTTCATAATGTGGTATAAAATGTGAAGATATATAGTAAAGGTTAAAAGAGTTAATTAAGATTATTTCAATGATACCATCTTTAGTTCTTATTGATTACTTAAGTGGTAGCAATTTTTCATATAACTCAGGGTAATATAATTCATATTTTTATTTAAACATAAATTTGTATAGTGCTTACTCCATAGAATTTGTAACAAAATATCACCTATGACTAGCCATTTTAAATCACTTTTATCTGTGGAAACACTACATATAACACTTTAGAATGTTATAAAGATTACAGAGTGTAACTATGGAGATTTGATTCAACTCCTACAATCCATTGTCTTAGACCACAGAGAAACCCTCCTCATTTCCTGTGTATTTAATGGTAATGAGTCACTTTATGGTGCTACAGAAGAAATAGGTATGTGGACTGAAAACAGAAATGGAGGAAGGAGGGAAAAAAAGATGAAAAAGAAATTGGAAATGGATTAGAAATGAGATCACCTCCCAAGGCAAACTCTTGTAACATAAATATTTTGGTTATAAACTATTACATTGTTGATGTGGCTGTAGATTGATCCAACTAATTTTGAAAAGCATTTTATAATTATACTAAGAAAGAAACTAATATAGATATATACCTTTTGACCCAGACCTTATACTCCTATGAGGTAGAAGACAAAGAAAAGGTTACATAAACACTAAAATATTTATAGATGCCCTTTAATATGCCTTTTTTTGCAGGGCAATGTGGGTTAAGTGACTTGCTCAGGGTTACACAGCTAGTAAGTGTCAACTTTCTGAGGCCATATTTGAACTCAGGTCCTCCTGAATCCAGAGTCAGTGCTTTATCCACTGTACCACCTAGCTGCTCAAAGCCTTTTAATATGTAAAAAATAGAAATGAAGTAGATTATCATCCATTGAGGGATTGTTGAACAAATTATAGTAAGGAATGTAATGTAATATTCCTTTGTCATAAGAAATTTTGAATATGAAAACTTCAGTGGGGCATTACTGAATGGATGCAGAATAAAAGAAGTAGAAGCAGAAAAAATATGCATAATAACAATAGGAGGAACAAGAAGGAACAAGAAGGAAGAAGAAGAAGAAGAAGAAGAAGAAGAAGAAGAAGAAGAAGAAGAAGAAGAAGAAGAAGAAGGAGAAGAAGGAGAAGGAGAAGGAGAAGAAGGAGAAGGAGAAGGAGAAGGAGAAGGAGAAGGAGAAGGAGAAGGAGAAGGAGAAGGAGAAGGAGAAGGAGAAGGAGAAGGAGAAGGAGAAGAAGAAGAAGAAGAAGGAGAAGAAGGAGAAGAAGGAGAAGAAGGAGAAGAAGAAAAGGAGGAGGAGGAGTTGGAGGGGGAGGTGGAGGAGGAGGAGGAGGAAGAGGTGGAGGAGAATGAGGTGGAAGAGGAGGAGGAGGAGGTGAAACTGAGTACTTTAATTTTAAAGACTATGCTTGTCTTTGGAGATGAGATAATAAAATTCACTTTTCTTTGCAGAGGTGGATGCTGTATGCATGGATAATTGCATGTATTCAGATGCAATTGATTTGTTAGTAATTTTTTTTACTAAGTCCTTTTTTTACTAAGTCCTTTTTGAACACTTTGTTACAATGACTAAGTTGCTACATAGGAAAGGGAAGGGATAGAAATTGTTGATCCCAAAACAAAAGATGGTAAAAAAAATTATTTTGTGTAAAACAAATGTAGCTAAGGATAGAGAAAAAGAAAGGGAAAATTAAATATCCACAGATTACACAATATCAGTGGTAGCTTGGTTTAGTTAAAGCATATTCATGCCAATAAAACCTTACACTGATTTCTCATTATAATGTGTGGATGATTCTAGGCTCTACAATCTTATTCCACTCTATTTCTAGCTCTGGTAGGTCCTTCTAAATAAGAAATGCTTTAGGTATGGGCCTGGTGTTTGTGCAGCAGCTTCACTAGCTTCAGCAAGAAGTTGGTTGCAGTATTGTTCAATTTACAGTCAAAGCAACTCTCAAAAATCAGCTCCAAAGTTATGGAGGCAGGAAGTTCCTGAAATTCATGCATTAGCTCTCCTCATTTCTCAAAGTGTGATGAATTAGAAAGGCAAAACCCTGTTATTTTTTTCCCTGAACCATACCATATGACCACATGTATAGTCTGGCATAGCTTCAGATAATTTATTTTCATATTCAGGTGCTTTTTTTCTAATTAAAAAAAACCACTGAGTAGTTTCAGTATGTCATCTTAAATTGGGATCTTTTCATACTATATATTGCCATGTTCCAGTGGAATGAATTCACAGCTAAGCCTTGCACAGGGTAATAAAAATTGCTACATACTCTCTGATTCTGGCAAAAGAAGATTAAAACCCTGAAGTCAGTGACTCCAAGTTGACTGAATGCAGATAATTGCTTCCTACTACCCAGAGATATAGTTCTGATCTTTGGTCAGCCAAAAAAAAAATCAAGCAACTGTCAAGTGATATCAAGGATCCACCAGTGTTCAAGTTCCTAAAAATTTAATGTTCATAGACAAGTAGAAAGAAACTCAATTTTTAGCTTTGGCCAAAATGAGTAATTCCAAATCAGAAACAGCACTAGAGCTGGTTTTCCCTCTAAGGGGATTTCTAGGAAATCTTTAGCTGTCAAAATATTAACATTTTATAAAATAATTCTTTCTTTTAAAGAATTGGGTAAATGTAATGCTAGTGGACTTCCAAGTCTACTGTATCTTTTTAAATCCAATTTCATATTATTTCATTTCAACACAAATCAAGAAATATTTTTAAACATCTACTATGTGCAAGGCACTGAGTTAAGGACACAAAAATATACAAACAAAAGTAATACCTCCTGAATTAAATTAAACTTTCTATTGAGAAATACAATATATAAAAAAGTAACTAATTAGGAGATAAAATAAAGAACCACAAAGCACTAATCAGTAAAGAGAGCAGAAAAAAAAACCCTCATAGAAGGGGAGAGTGAACTGAAATTTGAAGGGCAAGGATTCTAAGGGCCAAAGCTGAGGAGGTAATTTAAGAGGTAAGAGTGGATTGTGAAGACAGAGATTCAAGATAAAATGGTGAGTTCAGCAAAGAATGAACAGGCCTGTTTGAATCAACTGAAAGAGAAAAATATGAATAAAAAAGAATCTGCAAAAGTAAGCTATTTATTGGGGGCAGAGCCAAGATGGCAGAGGAAAGTCAGTGATTCCTCAGACTTCTCCCCCAAAATACCTCCACATATTCCCACAAGACAATTCGTGGAGCAGCAGAACCCATAAAAGGACAGGGTGAGATCATTTTCCAGTCAAAGATGGCTTAGAAGATTGGCAGGAAAGGTCTGTTGTACCAGGGTGAGAGTGAAACACAGTCCTGTAGCCATGCAGTGCAGATGCAGCCCCAGGTCATGCCACTCAGATCCAGCCCCAGGCAGGCTTCTCTAGAGGAGCCTCTCTGCTATGGCTGCAACTGCTTCTGGAACTCAGCCCATGGATAGTGAGGGGGTCAAACAGTTGGCAGGACAGGGGAGATTATAGGAGTATCTGTGGGCAGTGAGGTGGAACTCTGTTGTTTTGCTCATGCTTGGATCCAGGAAGCAGTTGGGAAGCAGCCCAGGTGAGGGAGGGACGCAGGCACACAAGAGATTGTATCCATAATGGAATAGGATTGTGTTCCTGGGTTAAGTGGCAAGTGAGCCTGAGGTTAAATGCAGACCAGAGCACAGGCCAAGGGGAGTGAGGAATAAGCCTCTCCTTAAATCATACCACCTTGAACCCCCTGAAGTTTGGGACAGTGTGTCCTGGAAGCAGTACCCCACTTTAAGAAGGAATTAAAAGTCAAGAAATAGACTACAAAAATGTACAGAAAAAATGTGGACCCTAGAAAGTTTCTTTGGTGACAAGAAAGATCAAAATACATCCTTAGAAGAAGATTAAAAAGTCAAACTCCTATATCCAATGCTTCCAAGAAAAATATGAATTGGTCTCAGGCCATAGAAGTGCTAAAAAAGGTCACTGAAAATAGAGAAAAAATGGAAACAGAAATGAGCGAGATGCAGGCAAGTTATGAAAAAAAGGCAACAGCTTTAAAAGCCAAATGTAAAAGGAGGTACAAAAGCTCTCTGAATAAAATCATTGCTTGAAAGTTAGGACTGAGCAAAAGGAAGCTAATTACTTCATGAGACATCAAGACACAATAAAGCAAATCCAAATAAAGGAAAAAATAGAGGGCTATGTGAAATATCTCCTTGTAAAAACAGCTGACCTGGAAAAATAGACCTAGGAGAGATAATTTGAAAATTATTGGATTGCCTCAAAACCATGATCTATATATCTATATATCTATATATATCTATATATCTATAGATATAGATATATATAGATCTTAGACATCATCTTCCAAGAAATTGTCAAGGAAAATTGTCCTTATATTCTAGAACCAGAAGGCAAAATAGGAATTAAAAGAATCCACCAATCACCTCCTGAAGGAAATCCCCAAAAGAAAACTTCCAGGAATATTATAGTCAAATTCCAGAGCTCCCCGGTCAAGGAGAAAATATTTTAAGTAGCCATAAAGAAGCAATTCAAGTACTGTGGAGCAGGAGGGATAAGATGAAAGAAGATAGAATATAGAGTAAATGTCATGGGGAGGGGATAGGCTGGAGGGTAATATACTTATCAATAGTAACTGTGAAAAATCAGATTTGAAGCAAGTTTGTCTGATAGGTCTCAGTTCTGAAACACATAGAGAAGTAAGTCAAATTTGTTAAAAAAGAATGCCAATTGATGGATGATGAAAAGTCATGAAGTTTTCAGATGAAACAATCAAAGCCACCTATAGTCATATTTTTAAAAATTCCTCTAACTCATTAATGATTGGAGAAATTCAGGTCAAAATAATTCTGGGTACTATCTCATACCTATTGGATCTGATAATAGGACAGCAGAGGAAAATGACAAATGTTGTGGGGGATATGGGGAAAATAAGACATTAATACACTCTTGGTAAATTTGTAAACTGATTCAAACATTTTGTACAGCAATTTGGAACGATGGCCAAAGGACTATAAAACTAACAGTACCACTACCAGGTCAGTACCATAAAAGAGATTTTTTAAAAAGTTGAATTCTAAAATGAGGTGATGACTATCACCCCAATTGAACTAATTGTGGGATGAGATTAGGATGGATCACTATTGTGCTGTAAGAAATTATGAGCAAGATGCTATCAGAAAGACTTAAGAAGAATTAGCTCAAATACCTCAATCTCATTAGAGTTGGCTCAAGGAGGGAATGACATACACACCCAATTGGGAGGAGTAATCTATCTAATTCTACAGGAAAGTAGGAGGGGAAGAGGATAAGGAAGGAAGGGTTAAGGAAGGGAGGTCAGAATGGGGGAGGGGGCACTCAGAAAATAGAGTAAATATCATGGGGCAGGAAGAGGATGGAGGGAAACAGTTATTGATTATAATGACAAAATGTATAGTACCTACTTTGTTGGGCTATTGTGATGAAAATTCTTTGTCTAGTTTAAGGTACTATATAAAAGTTATGATGAACAGGATGCTATCAGAAAAACCTTGAAAGTCCTACATGAACTGAACAGAGTGAAATGTACTGTATACAAAATAACAGCAATAGTGTAAGATGATCTGGGAAGGACATGGTTATTTTCAGCAATGCAATGATTCAATATAACTCTGAAGGACTTATGAAAATTGCAATCCATCTACAGAGAAAGAACTGATGGTATCTGAAATCAGATTAAAGCATATATTTTTTGACAGTTCCTTAATCTGAAGTTTTGTTTTTATCTCTTTTCTCTAACAGCCTAGCTAATGTGGAGATGTTTTCCATGACTACTCATGTATAATTTATATTGAATTACTTAAGTTCTTGGGGGTGGAGTGGGGTGGGAAGGGAGAGAGGAATAGAAATTGGAACACAAAGTTTTTAAAAAATTGATGTCAAAATTTGTTTTTACATGTAATTTGGAAAATAAAATTCTAAACAGAAGAAAGGACTTATGAAAAATGCAATGCATCTATAGAATAAGAATTGATGATATCTGATTACACATTGAAGTATGATTTTGTTGTTAGTTCTAATATGGAGATGTTTTGCATGACTGCACATATATAACATATTGAATTGTTTGAGTTCTTAAGGAGGGGTGGGGAGGGAGGGTGAAAGAAAACTTGGATCACAAAGTTTTCAAAAATTGATGTGAAAATGTGTTTTTATATGTAACTGGGAAAATTCTAAATAAATAAAAAATTTAACTTGAAAATGAAAAAGATCAATTTGAAAATTTGTACATTTAACTTGGGGAAATAAAACAAAAAAAGTTATATTTTTAAAAAGTAAATTACTGTCAGGTTGATAAGATTAAACTGAAGTGTTTTCCCTCTATAAAATTGTAGTTTATCAGCTTAACTGTGCTCTGATTATAAGGAGACAATCACTTTACTTCTCCCTAATTGGATCTTTACACCATTCACATAGAGGGTATTTCTAATCTTACCTTCTTTTTTTTCAAGCTTCCCATTCTCCCCCACCTTCTCAGATAAGGATGTCACTCCATACCTTACCCAGAAAAAAATAAAGCCAAACTGTAAGTTCCCTCTTCTCTTCTATCCATTAACTCAAAACTAGTGAAATATATCCATCAATATTTCCTCTGTTATTCCAGTCCCTAATGAAATGCTCCTCTTTTTGTCTATTTAAGTCCCTCTACATATACCTTTAATCCTATTCCCTCCTGTAATCTCCAGCAGATAGCCTTCTCTATCATCCCTTTTAATATTCATTATTTTTCTTACTACTATGTATTCTACTTCTTCCTACAAATATACTCCTTTCAATTTGAAAAACCAAAATTCACTAATTCTATAACTCCTCTAGCTCTCACCTTTTGTTCTTTGTAACTCTCAGCCTAATTCCTTAAAAAAGTGCTCTTTATCCAGTGCCTTCACTTCTCTCCTATCACTTTCTTTTTAAAATTTTTAATTTATGGAGTAAAACATTTTCATAATGCAGTAAAATAAAAAGATGATTGTACACAAGACTACAAATCTTCTATGTACAAATTGCTATTCATTTTAGATATAAATGTAAATTTATCTTTTTTCTTCACTCCCTGTCCTCATCCTAGAGATGACTACCATTAGACACAAATAGATATATGCATACATCTACATCTATAAGTGTATCTATATCTACATACACATACACATATACATATATACATATATAATTATTCTATATATATTCTATTCATAAGTTCTTTCTCTGAATGCAGAGAGTGGCATTCTTCACATGTCCTTTATAGATAATTTGGGTATTTATTATGGACAAAATAATGTATTCACTCAAAGTTGTTCTTAAAACAATATTGCTGTTAGTATATACAATGTTCTCTTCCTTCTTCTCATTTTAATCTTCATTATTTCTTCTAAGCCAATTATGGTATGGTTGTTTACTGCATTATCTGACTGAAAGTACACTCTCCAAAATTGCCCCATCTCCTTCTTTTTTTGATACTGTTCAATGATCCCTTTTTTTTTTCTGACTGCTTTATCTGGGTTTTCCCCTTCCCTATCCAAACCCTCCTTATAAGTCTCCTTTGCTAGATCCTCATCCACATCATACCACTAATTAGGGATATAACCCAATGTTCAGTCCTGTACTCTTTTCTCTCTACTGTAATGTTTAAAAAATAAAAGAGCCATAATTTTTGAGTAATTTAATAATTGCATTAGAAATTCCAGCATGTTTATTAATAAAGGGATGGTCATTTGTCCAACTTTCTCTTAAGCCAAAGACAAACATGGCAGTGGGCTCATGGTTTATATGTCAATTGGAAGAGGGGTGTTTCCAAGGGTAGCAATTAATTCTGATTGGTTAACAATTAATGAGAAAATGAATATTACAGCGAGTGGCTGAACTTATTCATATGAACTTTGAAAACTTAGAAAAAGAGAAAAACTCTGGATCTCCACAAATCTTTGATTATTAATAATTATTTTTCTCACTAAAATCTTTTCTTTGGTTGCATCATCAGCTCACTTGGAGTCAGTTATCATACATTTTCCAAAGACTCCCTAATTTCTCTGATTCCCAATTCTGTATCACTAATGACCTGTTGTACATTTTGAACTAGATTTCTTGCAGGCATCTCAATATCAATATATCTAACATATAATTCGTTATCTTTCCTTCAAAACAGACTGCTACCCAGAATTCTTTAATTACTACTGAGGACATCATCATCTTTTCAATCTTCTTCACCCAGTGCCTTTTCCTCTCTCATAAATTCATTTCTTTTTGTAGATCATCCCTATGTAACCAACTCACTTCTACACCTTCTATAGAGTTTTTCCAACTGCCCCAATAAAGATAAAGCTTTTATAAGTTACATATATCATCTTCCCATATAGAAACATAGTTTAACCTAATTGAGTCTCAGGATTTCTTGTTCATGTTTACTTTTTTATTCTTCTCTTGAGTCTTCTATTTGAAAGTAGAATATTCAATTAAGCTATGGACTTTTCATCATGAATGCTTGAAAGTTCTCTATTTCATTAAATATCCATTTTGTCCTAGAAATATTATACTCAGTTTTCTTGGGTGTGTTATTCTTAGTTGAAGTACTAGGTGCTTTGTAATCTGTAATATCATATTCCAAGCCTTCAGAACCTTTAAGGTGGTATCTGATATATCCTGTGTTATCCTGACCAGTTCCACTGTATTTGAATGATTTCTTTCTGACTGAAATATTTCCTCTTTGACCCAGGATCTCTAGAATTTGACTCCAATATTAAAGAAAGTTTTCATTTTGAAAACTCTTTCAGGAGGTAAGGGGTGAATTATTTTAATTTTTATTTTACCTGATGGTTCTAGGATATTGGGGAAGAATTTCTTTATAATTTCTTGAAATATGTTGTCTAGATCTTTTATTTGATCATGATTTTCAGGCAGGCCAATAATTCTTAAATTAACTTTTTTTCCTTCTATTTTCACATCATTTTGTTTCCTGAGGAGATATTTTGCATTTCACCCATTTTTCATTCTTTTGACTTTTTATGTTTTCGTGAAATTTCATGGAGTCAATATATTTTAGTTGCCCAATTCTAACTTATAAAGAATTATTTTCTTCAGTGAACTTTTACACCTTTTTTTTTTCATTTGGGAGATTTTTTAATGAGTTATTTTGATCCATAAATTTTTGTACATTTTTAAAACTATTTGGCCAATTTTAAAATGTTATTTTCTTCATCTTTTTATCCTGCTTTTTCCAAGATGTTAATATTTTCAAAATCTTCTTGTGTCACCCTCTTTTCCTTTCCGAGTTTTCCTTCTAGAACTCTTATTCTAATTTTTAAAACTTCTATTGGAGATTTTGCAGAAATTTTAATTGAGCTTGTGTCTAATTCACTTTTTCCCCTTTTGAAACTTTGCTTGCACATTTTTTGACATACCTTGTCTTTTTTCTATATTTGTGACTTGATCTACTCTTTCACCATAATACATTTTAGTGGCCAGGTTCTTTTTATGTGTGTGCTAATTTTCCAAACCTACTTTTTGACTTTGAAATTTATTTTAAAGTTAGCGTGTAGATGGGTGGGCATGTCCAAACTTCAGACATTTTCACCCTATTTTCTTTTCAGAGGTAGTTTTGGGCATTTGGAAGTTTTCAGTACTTTCAAGATGATGTGCTCCACGAATAGATTTTGTCACTGCTCTCATAGGCCCTGCTTTGAATCTTACCCAGTAAGGGCCTCTGATCCATTTTAGTCAGAAGTGATATTGATCCTCTAGATTACTGCTACCTTGGGACTAAAAGTGATACCGTTCTTCAGAGTCCCTTTTCCCTTAGGGTGCTCAGCAATACTGCTTCTCACATTCCCTGATGCCTTTTGACTGAAAAAACAACCCTCATGTCTTCCTTGGAACTGTGACTCAGAAATGCATGTGGGTAATGGAGTTTCCAAACAGCACATTGTTTTATGTCCAGTGCTATACAGATGTCCCCTATAATCTCATTCTGAACAGTTTCCAGATCCCCTTACTATCTCTGGCTTGAGAGCTCCTAAAGCTTCTACTGCAGCTATTGTTACCTTCAAAGCCCACATAGGTGGTATTTTAACCTAGCTCTAGGATAGGTGCTCAGTGTGATAGAACTATCCTTCCATCCTCATAAGTTGTCTTGGGATGAAAAACTGTTTCAACTTGACTTTTTGTTGGCTCTTCTGCTCCAGCATTCAGTGATTTAAAAGGTAATGTTGAGAGAGTATGGCTGCTTTCTTTACTCCACTAACTTGGCTCCACCCCCAGAAGTAAAAAAAATAATGTTTTGAGGAAAATCAATCAGAATAACATAGAATTAGTTTGTATTTACAAGAAATCAAGGGGTAAATACAAATATGATATTCTGAAAAGAAAAGATTAGTTGATAACCAAAATAATATAGCCCAAATATACATAGACACAAAGACAAAAAGACATACATATAACTGCATCTTTAATAAAGCAAAGGGATAAGGCAAAACAAAGTTATTCTCTTTAGGAAGGCAATAAAACTATTTCCATAGGGATAGGAACTAGATAGGCAATTGATTAATATCTATGAAGCTTATTTCATTATTTATTTATTTTCCATCCTTTTTTCTTTTCTTTTCTTTTTCTTTTTCTTTTTTTTTTTTTTTACAAAAAAATGAATTTACTTATGGTCAGAGAGATATTCATATGGCAAAGAACATTACTGGGATAAAAACTCAAAGTTATAAAGATGGGAAAATCAAGGGAAAATTAAGAGGATGTGAGGTAATACTTCAGGGGAAATCTCATTCCCTTAGGAAATCAAAATTATTTCTGTTGGATAGTACAGAGTAGTTTTTCTAAATTAAGAGAGGAAACAAAATGAGAAAAGAGAAAACACAAAATCCTTCCTTTAAGATATCAATTGGAATAGTAGGAACCCTGTTGTATCAGTAGAAAGAGAGTGATATAACAATATCACAAATTAACCCCATAGATGTGAGAGGGAGTTGAGACAGCAGTATTACAATTAACTGCTGCTGGTGGGGAAGGTTTGAGGCAATTAACTTCAACAAAGCAAAATTGAGAATTTGTACTATTTTTGATTAGGGGGAAAGTTATTGAGACCTCTAGAAGACACAACTCAGATACTATAGTCATCCTGTGAGAACCCGAGCTCCACACTGAGGAGAAAACATGTGACTTGGCATCTGAAAGTTACGTCTATAGAACAACCTGTATTCATGTCAAGCAAAGCTACCAGCCAATTAGCTTGGAGCTGTGTGTGGACGGCCCTGCTTCCTGTTTCACAGATGGCTTCTGGGAGAAGCCACTGAGGATTGGACTCTTTTCGTTCAGACATCAGCTTGGCAGCAGAACTTCACATGGGCTGCTAGGAAAGGAAGGTCTCTCTTTTCATTTGGGACTTAGGTTTGGTGGGAGACAGAGAAAAGGCAGACAGACAAAAAGAGAGGAAAGTGTATAAACGTTTCTGGTGTTACAGGATCCCATGTGTTGTCTTTACTCTTTAACAAATCCTTAAAAGCCTAAACTCTTGCTGAATTTATCAATAATCTTAGCCAGTTTTCCCCCCAAAACTGGGGGGGGGGTCAGGTTAGGGCCCACATTAGATTTTAAACATCATAGTCCATAGGTTCAAAGGGAGAAGAGAATAAAAGCAAATGGAATAAGTAATGAAGAAAAGACAAGGGACAGGAGGGGGTTCCCTAGACTTTTAATATAGGAATGTTCCCACGAAACCTATCTATCTTCAAAGATAATTAACTTTTCTCTATACTGGCACTAGAGTATCATGGAAGGTAAAAAAAAATGATCAAGAAAGGGGGTAGAATAAAAATATCATTTCTGGAAAGGGAACAATACAAATTAATACCACTGAATTGGACAGAAAGATAAGTAGATAGACAAGGTAGATAGTTCAGGCATATAGGATATGGGAAGAGAAAAAATACATACAAAACACATGGAAACATAGGCAAAGAGAATGACAGAGAATAAGAGGCAAATAGACAAACAATAAGAATTAAAGTAAGAGAAGGGGACTGGAATCAAATTCTTTAATCAATGCCAACTATTCCTTATAGGGAATGGACCTCCAATTTCATTAATATTGGGACCTCCAATAACCATTAAGATTTTATTTTATAATGCTCTGTTAAGAAATGATTTGCTGGGGCAGCTAGGCGGCACAGTGAATAGAGCACTGGCCCAAGAGTCGGGAGGACCCGAGTTCAAATCTAGCCTCAGATCTTTGACACTTACTAGCTGTGTGACCCTGGGCAAGCCACTTAACCCCAATTGCCTCACCAAAATAAAAAGAAAAGAAAAGAAATGATTTGCTGTTTCTAACTTTATACATATTTATAAGTTCTTCAAGTGTAGCATGTGATTATTTTTTTCAGATATCATGAATTCTGAAAATGTGTATTATATAAAGTGTGATTCAGAAACCATTTTTTCATAACCATTTTTTATGATATATGTGGTCTTGAGACCAAAATCAGAGAAAGAGAAATAAGAAAAAAGAACTATAGACCAAAGTCTAATCGATAATGATGGAAAACTTACTCACTAAAATTTTCAGAGACCAAGGCCATATATCCTGAAAATAATTCTCTATGACAAAGTTGGATAAAATATAGAGATGTAAGGATTATTCAACATTAGGATAACTATTAGTATATTTAATAATAAAATCATAAATCAAAAACATGTATGTTTTGATTGATTAAAAACTTTAAATAAAATATAGCATTATTTTAAAAAATATATAAAAAGCATAGACTTTTTGGAAGGGTTTTCTTTTTGTAAAATCAAAATAAAATATTAACAACCTTTAAAACAAGAATGAATCATATCATCCCTCGTTTTCAAAAGGATACTAAAATTACTATTTATAGAAATGTAAGAAGAGAACAAATTTAAAAGCATAAACACTAGAAAAAATGAAAAGAAATAATCCTTATCTACAGATACTAGGAAAATGTACTTAGAAAACCATGGTGAATCAATAAAGGAACTATTTAAAGAGGTATCAGGCAACAAAATAAATCCACAAAACTTTTTCTTTTTGTATTTCTGGTCAATACTACCAATCTAAAGAGAAATAGTAAATGAAATTATATTCGAAATAACAACAAAATATATAACACAGTATATTTCGGTGTTAACATATCAAGGTAAATGTATGATTCAAATAAATAATATATTTTTTAAAAGCAACTTTAAAGAAAGATAGTTAACTACTTAAAGAGATATGTACTCATAATGGTTACCATCTGATAATATAAAAAAATAAAAATATTGATTTGTGTGCTAATCAATCTTTCAAAGATCATTTTTAGAATGAGATAAAAGTATAGTGAAATTAATGTTGGGAAAGAAGGATGCTATAATCCCAAGAGAAATAATAAAGAAAAGTAAAAATGACAGGTATAGAAATTACATTAGCATACATCAAAACTTTAGATATTTAAATAATTTTTTGGACTTGCAGGTCATATAACCAATAATATCAAGGACTATACATATGCTTTGATACTGACAACCTCAAGAAGCTCTTAAAAACGGTCTATGTGCCTAAGATAAAGAAACTTCAGTATCTCCATGGCCTAGTATACCAGAAACAAAAAAAGTTAAAAAACAAAACAAACAACTCTATGAACTAACACCTACCTTGAGCTGTCTTACCACCCCTTGTCTCAGTACCCATTATGCCACTACCCAACATCCTATTAGAAGTTAGGCTGTATTAGAAAACTTGAACTATTGGCTTGCAACAAAAGAAAATTTAATATTCTTGTTCTCCTTCCCTCTTTCCAATGCCATGGAAATCCAATCATCAAAGTTCAGAACATTTCTGAGGCCTTGTCATCATTATGTATGGCAAAAGTTGTTTCTAAGATATTGGAAGAACAGAGGGAAAGTAATAAAATTCATGTTGGAACTGGAAAAGGAGCTCAAATCTGTCTCCCCCCAAAGTGCTACAGTACATCAATCTTTGTCCCTTTTTAAAGTTTTGGACATTCAAACTGCAAACAATGGAAATCAGCTAAAGCCATAATAGCACCAGCTTGGCAGTATTGTGAACTGGCAAAACATAGAACTGAGAAATAAAAGGAATGAGACCTGATAATATGTAAGTGGGAACAGTGGGGATTTGTTCATTTGAAAATCTAATTAAATTGATAAGAACTTTACCTAATCTGATCTAGAAGAAGAGGTCAGAAAGTAATCAATAAAATAGCAAATGAGCAAGGTGAAATCACACAAAAACCAGAGAAAATTTAAAAAAAGAATTATTAGAACAAATTACGTACATTTAAATGTTAACAAAACTAGAAACATATGCACAAAAAATAGAAGAATACTTTAAAAATAGAAATTTCTCAAAGTGTAAGAAAACTAGTTAAAGATCTGACATAATCAGATAAGAGAAAAGGAAATGTAACTAGCCCTAAAGGAATGACCAAAGGAGAAATGAATTTGTCCCTCCCCCCCAAAAAAATTTCTTAAGATCAAGTTGGGTTTATAATAGGTATGCAAATATTAATTTAATATTAGGAAAATAAACAACCTAATTAATCATATTAAAATTTTCAAAATAAAAAATCATATGATTATCTCCAGGTACAGAAAAAGTCTTTCACAAAGCACCATGCTCCCTTATACTAAAAACCCTCTAAAGTGATGATATAAAGGTCCCTATTTTAATATCATAAGCCTAAGGCAAAAATCATTTGCAATGGGAACACTAGAACCACACAACACACATATGTATGTACATATATACATACAATATGCTAACATATCAATGATTACAAAATTATAATATGTAAAAAGAGAAGTATTATGCATTTATATTTCTATGTGAATAACATTAATATGAGTAAAATATTTTATGTTATCTAATAAATATTATAATGCATATACATATGTGTGCATGCAGAGTAAAGAAGATATATATATAGCGAATAAGGATGGTCCAAGGAAATGAAGTTTTCATGAAAAGCATTAAGTGCAGATTTAATATCAATGAAAGGGAGAATAGGAAGTTAAAATAAGAAAATAAAAATTTGGAGTTCCAGAAATTGCACAGGTGATGAAATTATAAAATACAAGTCTAAGATATGATGATTTCAGTAAGTCCTCTATTCCAAAGAAGGGTGAAGGAGTTTGAGTTACTGAGAAATCAGGATGTTAGATGGGTGATCCAAATGGAAATATGACCCTATCAGAAAATTTAATCAACAGTCTGTCCCTGAATTCCCCCAACTCTTCTGAAAAGATGGAGACATGTTTCCTTATTTTGCCACCATAATCTAGACTAGTTATTATAATTTTCCAGGAGTCAGATTCTTTGAGTTCTTTTTTTCCTCCTTGTCTTTTGTAAAATAAAAGGTCTCATTACCTTTGAGATTTTAGGAGTGACCTTGTCTTAAGGTAACAAAATGAGCTAAATTGCTTCCAAACCTCTTTTTATAGAATAAAGCAAGTTTCTTATGCTATGGAAGGTGATAAGTGATAATGTTTAGGTGACAATGTAAGAAGTTTAGAAAAGAGAACACAATTACCTGAATTTGAAATTTTGTAGATATAATTAATACTGCTACTTTCAAGATTTTATCTTATGGCTCATTTGAAATACAGTGCCTCTATGGATGATTTCATGTGAGCTGCATAATTGTCTTTCCTTTGCTTAGGTGAATGCCTTAGAGTAGTGGGAAGTGGCTATACCACAGGTGCCTTCACTAATGGGGAAACTTCCACCTTCTTTGTAAAGCTATGTGAAGCCATTGCATATTTTTACTGTTCTTATGTCTACATTCAGTTCACTCTCTTGGAAAATCTGCTCACAAATGCTTTGTCACACTAAGGATTACATGGCCTCCTCAAAGGGTATTTACATTTTAATAAGAATCAAATACTTAAAGGGATTGATTGTTAAAGGGAAGAATTTCAGGTTTCTTTCTGTAAGTGAGAAAAATGTTTTGGGGAGCATCTGACTCTTCCCAGTACCTTTCCAATAAGATTTTGTAAAATGAATAAATTCACTATGAAAATACTTCCTATACTTGAGACCAGCTTTGCTGTTACCCCTCTCCCAATTTAACAAGTGAATTTCAACTCTGAATCCCTTTGATATCAGAGTCAATTACTGCCCTAGAACATCTGGATGAAGGCATGAAGTCCAGTTGGAGTCAACAAACTCAAGATGAGGTACAATGGGAATTTAATCAAGGTCAGCAAAGTCATGTTAAAAAGTATATATTAAGAGTTTACTCTGTCCCAGACACTGTGGCAAGCACTAGGGATACAAAGAAAGAGAAAGAAAATCTTAAAGAGCTCACAGCTTTCTTGGGAATTTCTTGCCTCATGGGTTCAGAAGTAATGCCAGTTCAATCCCCATGTCACCATTTTTATTCCCACCATCAGGTCTGTGTGTAGCAAATGTATTTGTTTATTGATCCACTCCAAGAGCTATTGATTAGCTTCTTGTGATCAAGCTGTTCAGCAATCCAAAGAGTTACACAAACAGAGTGGAAAGGCAAAAACATTATTTTTTATAAGTTATTTCCCAAACTAAGGTAAATACAGAAATGTTTCCCCAAGTAAAACCAACCAGTTATGTACAAAACAACTTACATCAAAACCACCATTTCAAAACAAGCCTGAAATTTCTTATCAGGAGTAACTATTATTATATAGCTAAGGAAATAACCTCCTTCCTAATGCTTCAAAAAGTTATGGATTAGATAAATTATCTTTATACCCTCAAGGGTATAAAGGGTATCATAACTTCAAAGTTAAAAAGACACCATCAAGTCTGACCTCTGAGTAGTTTTTTTTTTTTTTAAAGTTTAGGATAAAAATCAACAGATAACACTATTAGACTTTGGGAGAAATTTAATATGAGGAATTCAGAGAAATGGGAATATTTGCATAGTTGTTTCCTTCATCCATTCAAATTACTTTTATTCAGTTAAAAGTATTCTCATCTATAAAAAGAGGGGGATGGACCAAGTATAATTTGTGATACCTTCTATCTCTATATCTGCAATCTTATGAACTTTAACATGTAGTTGTTTTGACATTTTTTCTAAATATATTACATTTACCATTTGTTACATCAAATTGCATTTCATTGATCCATATGCTAGAATGTTTCACTCAAATTCCTAGGCTTCTTTTTAGTTTCTGGTTCTGTTATAAAAAAAAAAAAACGTGCTGCTATGAATTTTGTGGCATATATAGGACTTTGACTTTTTAAATAGCATGAACACATTTATAAAATCATTATATCAAAGGATAGAAAGAAGTTAATTTCTTATATAATTTCCAATAATTTAACAGATATATTGGATCATTTCATAGCACCATCAATGGTGTATTGGGGTGCCTGGCTTCCCTCATTTATACAACTATTTTTCTCTTTTATAATGTTTTCTAATATATTAGGCAAGGTGCTATAATTTGATTTTTTCTTATGTGTTATTTAAATAAGTTTTCATTTTGTTGACATTTTATATTCATTCTTTTGAAAACCACATATTCTTTGAGCATTTCTCTATTATTGAAGTTCTTTGTGATATTATATGTTTGTGAAAATTCCATGTATGTAAAATATTAAATATAAAATAGTATATGTGTATATAAGATTTTACAAGAGATAATTCATATAAATATATTTTCTCAGTCAGTAATCTCTTTTCTTATTACTGTTGCATTGATTTTGTAATCTCAATCTTAAAAGAATCATGTAAACAAAATATGTTTTGTTTTCCTGAGCTATTCTATTGCTTGTTCATGAATTCTACCCCAACCATAGATCACAAAACTATCTCATTCTAGTTTATTTTTAAATGATGTGACTTTTCATATTTATTTATTAGTTATCCACCTGAAACCTGTTGAATACATGCTGAAGTTAGACATTTAAACCTATTTTCTCCCAAACTTCTTTCCATAATGTTTCTTCTTAGCAGTGTTGATTGAATAGCAATCCTTCCCATACTAGATTTTGTTCTAGAATTAATTGGACACTGTTGAGTTCAACAGATTTCATTTAGTCTCTATACTCCCTGACCTTTCTACTAACTATTTTAATAATGGTGACCATGCCATCCTATTTTTTGTGTCTTCTTTGGCTTATATAACACTATTGTTTTCCTGGTTCTCACCTCTGCCTGATTCTTCTTTTTCTTTGCAGGACAATGAGGGTTGTGACTTGCCTAGGGTCACACAGCTAGTAAGTGTCATGTGTCTGAGGCCATATCTGAATTCAGGTCCTCCTGAACCCAGGGCCAGTGAATTATCCACTATGCTACCTACCTGCCCTGCCTGATCTTTCTTAATCTTACTTTTTGAATCAGCAAAGAATTTCAGCCATTAATTGTGAGTGGTCCTCCAGTCTTGTCTTTTGATTTCTCCTTCTCCTCCTTGTTCTCCTCCTTTTCCTTGTCCTTGTCCTTGTCCTCCTTTTCCTCCTTCTCCTTCTCCTCTTCTCCTCTTCCCTTTTTTTCCTCTTCCTCTTCTTCCTCCTCCTCCCTTTCTCATCTTTCCCATCTCCTTCATTTTGCTGAACGATGGAGAAAATGTGGCTGCACATAATTGTATCTTAAACATATTTGGAAATGATTGAAATACCTGGACTGAATAATATTTGGTGATTCCATGGAAACTCGAAGAATGCTTTCAATGGAATACTTTAGGGACCTTTGCCCCTGTGCATTAACACTTTAAAAAAAATCAATGTCTTAAATTAAGCCGTAGAAAATACTGTTATTAATTTTTAGATGGCACAAAAGCAAACATAGCTAACGAATCAGATGACGGTTGTGATACAAATGTATCTTGACAAGCTATAATATTGGCCTGAATACCATAAGATAGAATTTAATCAAAATAAATTGCATCACATTTATGTTCAAGAAATAAATGTCACAAGCATGATATGGTATGGGATATTTCTTTAAAGCAGTTTCTCTTTTTTAAAAAAATGAAGGTGTAATTCAATGAATTGTAATTCAATATGAGGTAATAGTATATAGCTGTCCAAAAAAGCTAAAGTGATCTCAAACTGCTTTAAGAGAGGCATAGCTTCTTTGAACAAAGACATTGTAATCCCACAGTATTTTAATCCAGTCAAACCATATCTGCAGAATGATGTTCAGTTCTGTCTTATTTTAGAAAGACTAATAAACTGGGGTGAATGCAGATGTAAACATCCAAACTGTTGAAGGATTTCACATATGTATTATATTAGAAGTGGTTGAAGGCATCAAGAGGACTATTTGAAAGGATGTCTTGTGGTATACAAATTAGACATATGTAATCCCTTTCCTCCCCAGAGGGGAGTAGATTTAGCAACAGAAAGTGAAAATTTCATATAGGTAAATTTAGGTTTTGATGTAAAGAAAAAAACATTACAGAATTTAGTGAAATTTAGTAATGGAACTGATTATTTTGGGGTAGTTCCTCTACTTAGAATTCTTCAGGCAAAGACTTCACAGATCCTCTTTCAGCCAATTTCAATGTAGATTATTTTACCTAATATATTTTAAAGCTGTTGAGATTCCTTCCAACTCTGAAACCACATGACTCTGTGATCCCTTGTGGTCCCATAATATACTCATATGGGTTTCTCTTATCATCTCTATCTATATGTACAACCCTGGTCCCCTAAATTGTATTCCCACATTGTCCACAGGGTTGTTATATCAAATGTGATGATATTTAAAAAGGAATTTGCCAGCCTTAAAGCACGATATAAACATTATCTATCATTATCTATACTCCATCCACTTCGCTCCCCTCAAAATATCATTTCCCTACTTTAGGCCCTTCTTAGTTCTCACCTTGAGATACTGCAATAGACTTTTTTTGTGTGTGTGTGTGTTTATTTATGGAATAAAGCAAACATTTCAATAACTGTATAATTTTAAAATTTTTCAATGAAACTGAAAATCTATTATGTACCATTTGCTATTGCTTTTAAATATATAATTATCATGTGCATTTCTTTTCTTTTTCCTTTATAGACTTTTAATTAACCTTCCAATGGCATCCTCTATTCAGCTTTCACAATTATCTTCCTGAAGTACAGGGCTAACATATCGTCCCCATATTCAATAAGCTCCAGTTGCTCCTTATCTATCAGCTCCAGGATAAAATATAAATCTCCCTGTTTTGTGTTTAAAACCTTTCCTAAATTGCTCAGTCTCTGATTTTTCAGTCTGTTAATTTACACACACATTCCAGTGATACAATGACACTAGCCTCCTTGAACATGACCTTCCATCTCCCAACATTGTGTATTTTCTTTCTTTCTTTCTCTTTTATATTTTGCAGGGTAATGAGGGTTAAGTGACTTGCCCAGGGCCACACAGCTAGTAAGTGTCAAGTGTCTGAGGCTGGCTTTGAACTCAGGTCCTCCTGAATCCAGGGACAGTACTTTATACACTGTGCCACCAAGCTGCCCCAACATTGTGCATTTTCAATGGATGTCTCCCACATCTGGAATGCTCTCCTGACTTCCTTCAAATCCCAACTGAAATCCCATCTTCTACTGGAAGATTTTCCCCATTCCCCTTAGTTCTAGTCCCTTCCTTCTGTTTATTATTTCTAATTTATCCTATATTTTTTGTATACATAATCATACCATGAGCGCTATGAAAGCAGAGGCCATCTTTGCCTATTCCCAACAATGAATACAGTATCTGGTACAGAGTAGGTGCTTAATGTATATTGACTCACTGATTCATGTTACCTAAAATGTTCCTCCAAGGACCTATCATGGGTGTATGGTGAATCTTCAGATCTCCAAACTGATAATGATCTTCTACAACTCAGGAAGGGAGATAGAATACACATTGATTCTAGTTTCTGAGACATTATAGCCCCAGAGATTCACTTTTTGGAAGTATGATCTACTTCCATCCTTCTTAAGTTATGAGACTCTTAAGAAAATGATTGGAAGAACAGCTTAGAAGGTCAGAAGGAGGGAGCTGCTGTACTGATACAGGAGTTGAGCCCAACTCCACAGTCACCCTGACACAGTTCCAGTCCAAGGAAGGCCTCACCAGAGAAGCAGACCCCCAGAGTCTCTGAATCAGCTGCAGCACCAGTGTCATCTGGAACTAAGCTCACAGTCTGGTGAGAGGGCTGAGCCCTGGGCAGGGGGGAGACTACAGGGGTCTATGCTGGTGCTAAGGCAGAACTTAGGTTTTTCATCCCTGCTGAGAACCAGGAGGTAGGCTTGAGTAGCAGTGGCAAGGTGGGGGAGGGGCACAGGCTTGTTAGAGCTGACAACCACAACACACAAAGCTGGTTGATTAGCAATTTGGTCTGGGGTCATCTACAGACCAAGGAACAGGCCAAGTGAGTGAAGAACCTGATCCTCCTTAAATCATACCACCTGGGACTTCTTAAGCTTGGGATAGTGCAGCCTGGAAACAGTGCCCCACTTTAGGGAGCTAAAAGTCAAGTCAAAGAAAGGCAAGATGAGCAGATAGAGGAAGGTGAGGACCATAGAAAGTTTCTTCAGTGACAAGGAAGATTCAGGTGCCACCTCAGAGGAAGATGTCAACATCAGGGCCCCTATATCTAAAGCTACCAAAAAAAGTATGAATTGGTCTCAGGCCACAGAGATGCTCAAAAAGGACTTTGAAGATAAAGTTAGAGAGGTAGAGTAAAAAATGGAAAGAGAAATGAGGGTGATGCAGAAAAGACATGAGAAAAATGCCAACAGCTTGAAAAATCAAATTGGCCAAATGGAAAAGGAGGTAAAAAAGTTCTCTGATGAAAATAATTGCCTAAGGATTAGGATTGAACAAATGGAAGCCAGTGACTTTATGAGAAACCAAGACACAATAAAACAAATCTAAATGAAGAAAAAATAGAGGGCAATGTGAAATATCTTCTGGGAAAATCTGCTGACCTGGAAAATAGGTCCAGGAGAGATAATGTGAAAATTATTGGTCTACCTGAAAACCATGATCAAGGAAAGAGCTGAGACTTTGTCTTCCAAGATATTCTCAGGGAAAATTGCCCTGATATTCTGGAAGCAGAAGATAAAATAGGAATTGAAAGAATCCACTGATAACCTCCAGAAAGAGATCCCAAAAGGAAAACTCCTAGGAATATTATAGCCAAATTCCAGAACTCTCAGGTCAAGGAGAAAATATTGCAAGCTGCCAAAAAGAAAGAATTTAAGTCAGGATAGCACAAGATCTAGCAGAGGGCATAGAATATGATATTCCAAAGGGCAAAGAAAATGGGATTACAACCAAAAATCACCTACCCAGCAAAACTCATCATAATCTTTAAGTAGAAAAATGGGACTTTAATGAAAAAGAAGACTTTCAGATATTTGTGATTTAAAGACCTGAACTCAATGGCAAATTTGACTTTCAAATACAGGACCCTAGGGAACCATAAAAAATTGGAGCTGGAGGACATACCTGGGGTCATACAGTGGGCAACTGTCTTGTGTCTAAGGCCAAGGTTTGGCTGGGATCCCCCTGGGTCCAGGGGTGATGCTTTGTCCACTGTGTCACCTAGCTAGGTGATGAAATCTTTAGGGTTAAATTGAGTGGGAAGGGGAATGCACTGGGGGAGGGGGAAAGGGCAGAGGTGAAATCCTACATGAAAGAAAGACAAAAAGGCTTATGGAGTGGGGGAAGAGATGGGTGAGGAGCAGGGCAGTAAATGAATTTTACACTCCTCAGAAAAGGCTCAAAGACCTTAAACTCATCAGAACTGCCTCAAGGAGGGACTAACACTCACACCCAGGGGCAGCTAGGTGGCTCAGTGGATAGAGCACTGGCCCTGGAGTCAGGAATACCTGAATTCAAATCTGGCCTCAGATACTTAACACTTACTAGCTGTGTGACCCTGGGCAAGTCACTTAACCCCAATTGCCTCACTAAAAAACAAACAAACAAAAACAAAACACTCACACCCAACTGGGTGTAGTAATCTATTTAATCTGGGCAGTAAATGAGCCTAACATTCATCAGAATTGGCTCAAAGACCTCAATCTCATTAGAATTGGCTCAAGGAGGGAATAATGTACATACTCAATTGGGTGGAGTGATCTCTCTAACCCTGCAGGAAAATAGGAGTAGAAGGGGATAAAGAGAGAGGGGCAAAAGAAGGAAGGACAGAGTGGGGGAGGGGACATACAGAAGCAAATCCCTTTTGAAGAGTGATAGGATGAAAGAAGATGGATAATAGAATAAATATCATGGGGAAGGGAATAGGATGGAAGGGAAACAGTTAACAATAGGAATCATGAAAAAGAAAAAAGGGGGAAAATTGTACAAAAAATATTTATAGCAACTCTTGGTGGAGGCTAAGAATTGAGATTCAAGGGAATGTACATCAATTGAAGAATGATGGATAAAGCTGTACTATGTGATTGTAGTGGAATGGTCTTGTGCTACAGGAAATGACAAACAGGATGATCCCCGAAAAACCTGGAAAGGCTAATGAACATTGGTGTATAGTGAAGTGAGCAGAGCTGGGAGGACATCGTACATAGTGACAGCAGTACTGTCCAATGAGCAATTGTGAATGACTTAACTACTCTCAGCAATGCAATGATCCAAGACCATCCCAAGGAACTAATGAGGAAGCTTACTATGCACCCCCATAGGAAGAACTGATAAAAAGAACACTTGTGGATTGTACATATATAACCTGGTTGCAATCTTGTGGAGGGGGGAGGAAAATTTGGAACTCTAAATCTTTAAAAATGAATGTTGAAAACTACCCTTACATGTAACTGGAAAAAATAAAATAAATGTTTGTTGCTAAAAACAACAACAACAACAACAACAACAACAGCAACAACAGCGACAATAAATAAATAAAATAAAGTAAAACACAAAAAAAGAAAGAAAGAAAATGATTAACCCAGTCAGAAGCAGATGGACTTAGCATTGGGATATTTGACTCCTGTTGAGGTCTTGAAAATTATATTGTTTATATCTACCCAGACCATGTTGCCTCCTTCTGGTCAGATGACTATTGTCTATAGAGATATAATTAGTGAAAATTAGAATAATAGATTATATATACAGACCTCTCTACACAAATTGTCATCATCTATATAACTATGGAAGAAATGGAGATAACACTAATGAAACTACATTGATCTAGCTAGTCCTATGTTAAGAATGTGAAATTTAACATTGACTACTTCAATATAACCAGCAGATGATATTGTGGAGATCAGAGTTGAATGAATAATTCTCACTTCTCTCTCCCTTCACAGAAATTGATAGAAATCAATCTTTGAAGACCATGACTGTGTCTACCTGTGGGGGCAAGGCTTTGGATGTTACTTTTATTCTGTTTATACCTTTATTGCTCATTTCTTTGTTCGAGAAAACCTAAGACACTCTTGTTCAAAGTTATTCAAGAAACTATTGCCTATAATTTTGAAGATTTTAACTTAGGGCAGTAATCTGGCAGGTTCATGTGATCATCCTTTGCTGTTCATTATTTTGAGGAGTTTAAAAATAAAGTTATTAATAAAAATACTGATAGCCATGAAACCATAGACCCTATCCTCTCTTTGGTCACTAGAATTGGATTGAATTTCCCCACTTATTTTTATCAGTGTAAGAATTTGTTAATCACTACTGTTTCATATTAACACCTCCTCCAAGACCTTATCAAAGTAGAAACAGGCAATATATAACCAACATGGTTGACCATAGGTTTTATGGGATGAAAAAAAAATTATGATAAAAATAATACAAAAGAATGATATAAATATAGACATGGATAGTGCTACACAGAAAATTTTTGAGATCTTCATCAGTACTTATAAAGGAAAAGCTACCTCCTATATGTATGTATGTATGTATACACATACAAATATAAATGTCTGTATGTATATATTGTGTTTGTGTATACATCATACATGCATGTTTTGTATACGTATATATATATATATTCAAATGGTGCACATTATTCCTGCTTTCCCAAGGATATTTATGATACTGATTCCATTGATGGAATGATGACTTTGGGAGCAATGCAGATAAGCATACCTGCCAAATAATCAAGAAAAACTTAAAGACAAGCAGGAGAGCTCATGAAAAATTAGATAAAAAATAATAAAAATAATAATAATAATAATAAAATAATAAAAAATTAGATAAGTAAAGATGATAATGTATTCTATTTTTTGTTTATTTTTGTTTGTTTAATTTCTATGGGGAGACTCTATTTAATGCAGAGCTGTCAAAGTATAACATTACATTAGCAAAGAGTTACAGTGATATGTGCTGGATCCAGTAAAACTTTTTGAGGTTGATTACAATTTTGGTACTATGTATAAGGGTAGTCAAAAGAATAGATTCCTTTATAATGAATTCTATCATCAACATTTTCATCATAACTGTTATCATTCTCATCATCATTCTCATCACAGATCATATTTTTATAGAACTTCAAAGTTTGCATTTTATTTTCCCTACAATAAACCTCTAAGATAGATAGTATAAACATTACTTATCTACACTTTGTAAATTGTAGAATGGAACCCACAGATATTAGGTCACAAAGATCAGGGTCAATTATGAACATGAATCCAAATCCATGATTTCCTCGGAAATAAACAAAATTTGTATGTGTGTATGTGTGCATGTGATCCAGGGTTTTTCCTTAGTGTACCCCAGCATTCCCTTTCAGGAGTAAATATTATTTATCTTGGTAGAAAATTCAAAGTATTAATATTCAATCCCTTGATCAGATAATGTCTACTTAACTCCCTCTCTTTTCCATCAAATGCCACCTTCTATAGGGAATTTTACAAACTTATAGATTCATAATTTTACCTCTCGTGGTAGGCTTTCCAGGAAGAAAGAAATCAAGGATCATTCCTTACAGCATTCCTTAGGGACCTACACAATGTGCATGACTCAATATACTCATGAAGACAAAGAATTAATGATTCTTTCATGTTCTGGCTCTCTCTTGTTTCTATTCTGCTTCATGTTTCTATCTAATACAGAGACCTTTCCTTTAACTTTTTTGACTCCTACTCCCTCTATTGACACCAACAGGAAGCCCTTTTCATTGTTTCTGGCATCTCCTACTTCAGTGGGACTATTTTTTTCCCCTCTGCTTTGTCCTTGTCTTTCATTGGTATGAATCTGTAAGATCCTAGAAACATAGATTTAAAAATTGAAGTGACTAAAGATGTATATAATCCAATACTTTCATTTTGTATATGGGGAAAGAAAGGCCAATAAAGATTAAGAGATGTGTCCAAGTCACACAGGTAGCAAGGAACAGAGCTGGGATTTAAACCCATGTATTCTAACACCAAATCTATTTCTCTCTTCACTCAACCATATTCTGAAATACTACTACTTCTCTGCAATTGAAGCATGAAGCTAGATGGAAATTTAAAGAGGTACAATTAAAAAAGGAGAAAAAAGTGCTAATGCCTATCTCCCATTGAATAAGAATAGGGATTCATTAAATGAATCATTCAGTCTCTTCACCCCAAATAAAGAAATTAAGAAGATATTATGGTCATAATACCGTTACCAGATGAGAAAGACAATCTTCTTGTTGATTGTAGTGAACTGGATTTAAATGACAGAGAGTCTGTGCAACATCACCAACCTCACTCTCTCCTCCAAAGCTATCTGGGTTCAGTGACAAGATATATATCAGGACAACTGGAGATGGCCCTGGATGTTTAAGGCAATTAGGATTAAGTGACTTGTCCAGGATCACACAGCTATTAAGTGTCTGAAGTGAGATTTAAACTAATATCTTCCCATCTTCAAGGCCAGTGTTCTATCTATCTAGCTATCCCACTTATGTAATCAGTTAACCAATCAATCAATCAATCAATCAATCAATCAATCAATCAATCAATCAATCAATATCACCTAGTTTTGAACCAGACCCACTCCGTGGGTCTTCTAAAAAACAGTAAGACAGTTTTCAGTCTAGCATTTGAGTGTCTAATAGCTTAGAGGAGAAAGCAGTTCCAGCCTAAATAAGGGGGAGGGAGTCTCAGTATTCTGTCTTTCCTCCTTGACTGGATGCTATTGTGACTTTCTATTGATTAGAAGTTTTTACTTCTTATCGGTATCCTACTAACATTCCTAGAATGGCAGTGACTGGTGGCCTGCACCAGAAGTCGAAGACAAACTAGTAATACTATGAAAAGGCAGCATTTGGCCTACAAAGAGACCAGAAAGAAAAAGCTAAACTAAACCTAAGGGGAGTATTATGAGGACCTCATGAAAAAGGAAAAAAAAAAACTTTTAGCAACTAGCAGCTGCCATTTGCTATTTTGCCACGTGTGGTCTCTAATCCTAAAAACACTTTCCCTTGGACTCTTTTTTTTTCTTTTTTTTTTTTTTTAGTAAGGCAATTGGGGTTAAGTGACTTGCCCAGGGTCACACAGCTAGTAAGTGTTAAGTGTCTGAGGCCGGATTTGAACTCAGGTACTCCTGAATCCAGAGCCGGTGCTCTATCCACTGCGCCATCTAGCTGCCCCTCCCTTGGACTCTTAATGCAATGATGAGAAGTATTTTTTCTTTTTTTTTATTGGGGGGATGTATTGTACTATTTTTGCTCTCTCACCTTAGTAAATATTAATTTCTAAAATCTGGATCTGGCTGAGTAATTTAAATTGATAACCAGTGGGTGAAATACAATGGTGGGCTCATGTGATATAATATTAGAAAATATCAACCATCATTGTTATTTCTAGGAGCAAGAAGAGAAATCTAATCCATTGTTCCACAGGGAGACAACCTGCCAATGAAAGGTGAAATGGAGAATATTAGTCCCAAAGCCTATTCCATGTGGATATTGGAGTCCTTCAGGATAATGACAGCCTATGGTATTTATAGGGACCTCTGGAAGAATTCTTTACCGTAGGATTTTGTTATTGCACATCCTGGTTTCTAGATCCAGTAGTAAAGATATTCTCTTTTTGTTTTAGTCTGTAATGTTTGGGTTTCTTTTTCTTTTTTTTCTTTTGTTACATGTAATCAGATCTAGAAATTGCATTATTTATGACACAAGTTGAGTTATCTGTCCAAGATCTTTATGGGATTAGGAAGCATAGTATAAGTTTTGCCTTCTGGCCTAAAAATATCATTATCAGTTCTAAAAGCTCATACCAGTCTGAGGTACCCCTTGTCTCTTTCAAGACTTTGCTCGGGGTTTTTTGTTTTGTTTTGTTTTTTAAAGCCTGCTTTAACTTTAAGCAGCTAGAAATTCCCTTTTGGGGTATCCTTCCAGTAGCAGTGGTGAAAATTTTGGGTACCTTTTATTATAGTCATCCAGAGGAAAATTTCTTGTACCTTGAAGAGGTTCATTTATGGTATGAATATAGTGCAAGTATCCCTGGACAATTGTTTTACCTGCTCTTTATAAGAAAAGCACATAGAAATTTTGTCCAGCCTTCAGTTGGATTGTCTTCTTCATTTGCTTCCCTCACCCTATAACCATGTCTCTCAGTTGTAGCATTTCACCTGTATCTCCATGCTTTATAATGCATATTCATATTGAAAAAAATTGGTCTCAAAGCATTCATGCAATAAATAGATGCCTGCAAGAAAAACATATGCTCATTCATGTATTTACTCCTAAAACTCACAGTCTGTGTTCTGAGCACTAATGTGTTAGATAGTGAATTCTGCTAGGCTCTGCAAAGGCAGATGCATTCCCCCAGGCTAGCGCATATAACTCCTAAGAGAATAGAATTTGGGGTTATATTTCTCACTCACATGGTACCTAAATGCAAGGCCCTAATAGGTTACTGCCATTCCTGTTATGCATAGATGCTTGTAGATGTTCCAGTAATGATTTTGGTGACAGCTTATTCATTTCACAGTCCTAAAAACAAGGTTATCAGTAAGTGTTACTGTGTTGTACTGCCAATGCAGCAATTGGATCCAAAAAATTAAATTATCCCTGAGAGACTATCAAATAGTCATAAATAAGTTACAAATGCAGCCAGCCCAAAGTCATCCAAATGCAGTCTTTTGCTTCTGTAGCCCCTATACACAGAGGAACATAATATGAGTAACATTAAAATCCAAATGCATAACTCCATTCCTTCATTGTTAGCCATATGGTCTTTATTCTTTTCAGGGTTTTCAAGTATTTCTTAGGAAAAAAGGACAAATAAATCAGAGTAACAGTAATTAAATCAATAGTGACGATCAAGGTATTCTTATGGTAAGAGAAATTCCAGATACTTAAATTCTGGGTTGTTGTACAAATCACAAAGTCAAACCTACACTTCAAGGGGCAACTGTGTGGCCCAGTGGATAGAGAATAAGGTCTGAAATCAGGAAGATCCATCTTTCTAAGTTCAAATCTGGATGCAGACTCTTACTAGCTATATGATTTTGGGCAAGTCACTGTGTGCTTCAATTTTCTCAACTATAAAATGAGCTGTATAAGGAAATAGCAAACCAAATCTATTTACTACTGCATTAAAATGGAAAAGAGGATAAATTACTCAGTTTGTGATTTCCCATTCTGATATTTTCCTATTATATTTGTGCAACCAGGTAAACATGTATCAGGTATGTGCCCAAATGAAGATTTCTAACTATAAAGGAAAATCTACTGAATCACCAAGAGTATTAATATATAAAGAATGTTTAGGCAGTTCTCCACATCTTTATTGGATACAATGTTGAATTTTCTCATTTAAAACAAGGAGAAATAAAAGATTTTGCTTTTAGTGTAGATATTATCACCACGTTAAAGTGGTGATATGGTTTGCATATTGTAATGAAATGTTGGCTGTATGAGAACCTCTAACCTTGGCAGTTGGTCCTTTGGTAGGTAAATTAAAAATTAAGCCATTACCTGGGTAAGATGGCATTCTCTGAACATAGTTTCCAAATTGGAAGAGTTTTATTCTGGAATACAAACTAAATTACTAGTTATCTAGCAAAGCATTTCACATTTAGATGGTGGTAATTCCTATTGATAGGCTTAATTTTGAAAGTCTACTTAAGCACTACTATAAATAGAAACTATTAATCTGAATTGTACCTAGTTGAGTTTACAGTTTTTCCAACAGAAATGTCTAGCTAAGTGTTAGAATTGTCTTTTTATTTTTGTAGTCTTTTTTCTCTATTTTATTTTCTCCTATATACTGTCTTTTATATAACTTTCACTCTTTTCTCTGTCTCTCTGACTCTCTCCTGTTTCTTTGTCTCTGTCTCTATGTGTACCTTTTTCTTTTTCTGTTTTTATGTCTGTCTGCCTGTCTCTTTCTGCTCTCTTCTTCCCAGGCCATGTAACCAGGCTTTGATTGAAAACTCTTCAGTACTTGTCAAATGAAATGACTACCACCCATGTCTAGTAGTTCACTTAGGTAGAAATGATACCATCAGAAGAAAGCTAGAAAATATTGCTTAAATTATTGTCTTAAGTGAATGTATCAGCAGGTGAAGAAGGAAGATGGTGAAGAAGTCATTCACCTAGGAAGAATATGGAAAGAGCTGGTGAAGCTGATTGACTGGTCCACTGCTGTAGCATGTGTTCACCATCAATAATGGAAAGGACCACAATATGAACAAATTGTCCTGAAAATCAATAGATCTACATGTAGGCAACCTTCAAAGAAATTAGTCAGAATGATTTAGTAAAGAGAGTTCTCTAGAAACCTGAAAGATAGGCACATATTTCAAAATTTGCTACAGTTTTTGAGGTTCTTTAAAAAAAACCTCCAATAACATGAAAGGGATAGTATTGAATCTAGAAGCAAGAGACATATTGACTCTATTATTCTACAGCTTCAGATATTCTAAATAGATTATTTGGCAATGAATTTGGCCATCAACTTCCAAATATGAGACAATTTAGCAATTATACCTCCAAATTGAGTATCATGTTCCTCAACATTCATGAGACAATACTAAAATTTGATGACTATTTTTTATTTGTCCTTCTGTCAGTTAATATCAGCTCTTTTTACTATTGATATCATGCTTTGGAACTGCTAAACCAAGTTTTAAAGTATTTGTTTAGAAATTCAACTTATCTCTGTCTCAGTTATTCTGGTATATATATTAATAATAGTCCAGAGTATTTCAACAAAATCTATAAAATTTTAATACCATAAAAGTGATTTACAAAAAAATATCTTGACTTCTTGTGTAAAAAAAAAAAAGGCGGGGCAGCTAGGTGGCCCAGTGGATAAAGCATCTGCCCTGGATTCAGAAGGACCTGAGTTCAAATCTGGCCTCAGTCACTTGACACTTACTAGCTGTGTAACCTTGGGCAATTCACTTAATGCTCTTTGCCCTGCAAAACAACAACAACAACAACAAAGAACTTTAGGCACACACATGGTGTTTTTGTTAATACTAGTTATTGAAGAAAATAAATTTGGAAAAGACAGGTAAATAAGGTCATAACTTATATTACTGTTTACTTCAATAAATTAATGATCTCATCAATATGGATTCTTCCTCTAACAGGTCAAATTAAAACCCAGGATGACATTTTCATCCTTCTCTTTTCCCTGAATACCTATAAATCCTCCATTAGGGGAAATTATTCATATTTTTTGACTATCAGTAAAGCTACATGAACTAATCTTGGAATATATCTCCTTGTCACTAAATTACTGGCCCACTTCTATTTCAGGTCATACATCTGTGATATCCTTTATGTTACCTATTGTTTCTGCATAACTTTTCATTGGTAGTATAATATAGCCTACTCTTACTCAGGACACATGTCACCATTACCTTTGGAGTATTACCCAAACTCAATTCTTCATAGAAAGTTATATTATATGATTCACAGGCAAAGCATCAGTGTAAGAATATTAATGTTAAAGTAAGTTTTAGAGATGCTAACCCCATTCATAGCCTATTTGGGATGTGCAATGCAATATGTTAACACCTAGATTAATCACCATCCTTCTTAATTGCTACTGGCCCATTTCTTTAATAATTTTCTACCCTTATTAATTCCAAGGAAATCAAGGAGACTTATTCTTATATTGCCTCATAAATTGACAGAAATGCAAAATTTCTCTCATTATTTAATCAATTAACTCTGAGTCCCTCCATCCCCACACACATACATTATAAATAAAGTTTACCTATGAACTTTCATTTGTCTTCTTTTTCTCACAATCTCCATTCCTCTGTTCAAGCAGGCTTGCACAATGTCACTGTTAATCATTATATGATTAATTCCAAAAGAAGTTTTTTTTAAAAAAAGAATGATTCTCGATGTATCATAGTGAGTAAAATGCATAGCCAACATCACCTTTAAGTACTCCAAAAGCAGGAGATAACAAATTGAATATTCGCTCCAACTATGCCAATGCTTCTTTTAAACAATGGAAATATATAGCTTAGGATGGGAATTCAAGTCTCTCAGGAATTTGTAATATCTCTTCCGAAAATAAGATCTAAACTCAGTTCTCTTAATTTTTATTCCATCTTCACTTCAAAGAGGACATTTAACTCACTCAGTCTCTTGTGACAGAAATTCTTTTAGTTCTTCTTTGTGCCTAATACAGTTTCTCTCAGCCATGACAGTAAATTCCTTTAGATGACAAATAAACTTTTCCCCAAGGCTCTTATTTCTGTCTTCTTAAAGATACAGTAATAATAAACAAAACCTCAGTGAAAGGCTACATCAAAAGGAAGAACTTTTAGGCAGATGCTTCAGGTTATTGAAGACAGTGTGTAATTTTCCACAGATAAACAAGCATACTATAACTCAATTTGGGACCATATTTACTTTAAACTTCATTACCTGTTTAAACTATATTTACTAGTAGAATGGCTTTATCCATGAGTCATCAGTCCAACTGTATAACATGATTTCCATGATAGCTATTTTATCTATTTATTTTTTCTTTGTGGCTAGTCAGTCAGACAGGAAGGTTAATTTCCTTCAAGTAATTATAAATATCTCTTCAAAGACATTACTTTATTCCAGGACTTCAAACAATTAACTCAATGTCAGGATTAGGATGATCTCACTATTGGGAAGGAATTCTTCTTCTCTTTGGATTCTTTCCTGAAGAACCCTATATGACAGTCACAAACACCTTTGGCAAACATATCTCTCTACCTGATACCTTACTTGATATGGTCAATCAGTTCACTCTTCCGAGAAGGGCCACCTCACCTTCTGAGACTAAAAAAATTATAAGACAGGAAAGGACAGAAATTTGATGCATTAAATTGCAGATATACTTACAATTTGTCTGTCTTCTTTCTTCTGAAAGAAAGGAAGAAGTTGGAGCTGTAAGTTGGCAAGAGATCATTTTGAACAGTCATTGTGAGGGGTCAGATACGAGAGTCAAGCAAAGATGAGTAAAAAGGCGTCCCTTTTGATCGTGAGTAGGCAGTTAAGGTTGGATAACATGACCAATATAGCACATTCCCTTGGAAAAGTTATAGATCATATATTTTAATGAGTTGCATCCTGAAATAGAGATTCAAATTTCTCTGATAATTGAAAAACCAGGAGAGAACTCAAATCGTCCTTCTTGATCAGCTTCATCAAGCTCTTACCTGGTACTCTAACACACAGAGGAAGATTTAGTGTATGGTTTGTTTAACTCTAAAACCATTCTCATTACTATACAACTACTATACAATTACTATACAACATTCAGATGAACCTGAGTGAAAAATAAATGACAGGCTACTGAAGATGTTTTATTTTAAGTGGTAGCTAGTTGGCACAATAGATAGAGCACTGGACTTGATATTGGGAAAGAAAGAGTCCACATTCAGCCTCAGACCCTTTCTGGGATCTTGTTTAAATCCTTTAACTTTTGTCTTCCTTGGTTTCCTTATCTATAGAATGGGGACAATAATAGAACACATATCCCTGGATCTAATTGTAAAGATTAAATCAGATAATATCAGTAGCATATTTATAAACCTTAATGCTTTCTATCTAAATGATGGTGATGGTCATATATATATATATGTATATATATGTATATATATGTATATATATATATATATATATATATATATATATATATATATATATATATATATATATATATATATATATATATATATATATCAAACACTATTCTAAGAGAGAGTATACTACAGTTGAGAACCAATTTCAGAAGATGAGTGATCAAGCCTTATTTCTGACTCAATACAACTTGTTTAATTTCTTAGGCCCCAGTCAACTATGTAAGACTATGAATTACAGGGGCAGCTGGGTGGCATAGTGGATAAAGTATGGGCCCTGGACTCAGGAGGACCTGAGTTCAAATCTGGCCTCAGACACTTGATACTTAGTAGCTGTATGACCTTGGGCAAGTCACTTAATCATCATCCCCCCCCCCCAAAAAAAAAGACTTCTGCCTCACCAGAATTTTCTCCATAGCAGCTTCTTAGTGTCATCCTAGAATCCATTTCTTGGGGACAATAAAGTCAAACCAATTTTCATAACAGTAAAAAGATGTTTTTTTTTAATACCATAAACATTTGTACATATAACCCATACAACAAAAAGTTCTTAGGGGGAGGGTCCCCAACAATTTTTAAGAAATAAAGGGAGACTGAGTCTAAAAATGTTTGAAAAACTGCTTAATTATAATAAAAGCATAGGTCTCTCCTTCATATTCCTCCTCCCTACATATAGACAGTACTTTACTTAATAGTAATAAAGAATCCAAAAATTAATGTAGCTTAGGCTCCTGGAAATTAATTATTCTAAGTAAAGTTGGCTGCTGATTATCACTTATCAGACCATTACTTTAGTCTACAAAGTCTGCCTTAATGGAAAAGCAAAATATGCTTACTTGTGACTTTATCATGACTTCGGACTTACAGGTCAAAAGGGATCTTTGCTCATGGCATTCATACATATTCACAATACTCATGCATATTCACATGTTCTACATCTTTTAGCTTACACTAAAGAATTTTTCAAATTAACAAAGATTGATTCGTTCCTTGTCACCTCTTTTAGATGTGTTGGGTTTAGATGATGTTTACATAACCCATATCAGTGAAGAAATAAACTTGATAAGCATCTTAATCATAGTCCAATTATTATAGATCTCACTGACTAAAAAGCAGCTGAGTTTTTTCCTATTATATCTCTGCAGAATTAATCTTGGCAAAGTGAAGGTTTAGAGACAAGAGTGGAATGGCCTGTCGTGACCGAACTTTGCCTTTTAAAATATACTACTTTACCTTTAACAGCACAATATTTTGCATTTCTCTCTGTTCACATTTTTTGCCCAAAGTCCAAACTACAGTTTGATGCTTTGAGGAATGAAGTTAATGACCTCCCCCTTACCATAGCACTAGCAAAACCTTCAAATGTGTACACTGTCCCTGAAAGGCTTCAGAAACAGCTTATGACATTGGTTCTATAGCACTCTTCCCTGCTGTTTTATTTGGGGCAAGCTGGATATTAGATGAAGTTCTTAGCTTAAGGCAACACAGGGTGACAGAATGCCTAGAGTAACATATGTCCCCATTTTTGAAAGAGTGGTACATGTCCAAATCCTTAAAAAGAGATATTTCTTTACTTTTAAGCATTTTTTCCTTCTAATTCTAAACATGTCCTTTAAAAAATTTTATCAGGGAAATAGTTTTTTATGAAAAAAAATGCCCAAATTTAGTTTTCTATAGTTGAATGTCATTGGGATTGCTCAATTCGTTTCTTATGAACCTCACAACCCTTAAAGTGACTTGCACAGTTGCACATTTTCTTTATTTTTTTTTCCTGTACATGTACTTCTAACTGTGTATGTATGAAATACTTTAGACATATGTGTCATTAAACTTCATCAATTAAGAGGTTCTGGATTGGTTGTAGAGGTATGGTGGAAGAGAGTATATGTCTTTTAGAGATGTTGTGAAAATAGAATTTATAAGATCCAGCAATTGTTTGGATATAGAGGTGGAGGAAGAATGAAAAACCAATTGTGATTGAGAGTTTGTGACTGGATAACTGGAAGGACAGGGATATGAGAAATAGAAAAGTTGGGAAGAGGTTCCAGGTTAAGGGGGAGTTGGTAAGTACTCATTAAGGCATATTGAGTATGAGGTGCTAGTCTAACATCTGGGTAAAAGTGTTCAGGAAGCAGCTGGAGATATGAATATGAAAAGTAAGTGGCAAGATTAAGTATGATTAAGTAAAATTGGTAGTCATCTCTGTAGAAGTGATCATTGATCTTATGGGAGCAGACAAGATGAACTAGGGGGAGAGTGAAGGCAAAAGACAGCAGGACTTATGAGAAAGTCTTGGTGGCATTTTCATATTGTAGTAGGAAGGGGCTGTAGAGTAAGAAAGAACAATAAGTCAGGTAGAAGAACCAGAGGCAGCAGTGACATTGAAGTTATAGGAAGAGAGAATCTCTAGAAGGAAGGCATGGCCAGGTCTTTCCAAATGTTTCAGAAAGATAAAGGAGGGCAAGAAGGAAATACTAGTATATTTAGCAATTAAAAGGACATTGGTTACCTTGAGAGAGCTATTAAAAAACAAGATTCTGTTCAGAGAATATCAGGGAGAAAAATTCTATAACTGGGAAGGGGCTGTTGGTGTAGAGCCACCTAGTGGTACAGTGAATAAAGCACTGGACCTGGTATCAGGAAGACCTATGTACAAATCAGGCTTCAGATATTAACTAGCTCTATCACTCTAGACAAGTCATTTAACCTATACATCTCAGTTTCCTCAACTGTAAAATGTTGATAAAGATATAACCTAATTCACAGGCTTCAAAGGAGATATTTGTAAAAGCAAAGCAAAACAAAACAAAAAATCCTGGCATATAGTCAGCTCTATATAAATGCTTATTCTTTAAATGCCTATTTTTTCCTCCCTGAGTCTATTCTCTGAGAACCACTAGTTTTGACTCACTTTTAGGGAAACTTAGGAGCAAATGGAAAAGGTCTTTCCCCAAGATAACAAGGCTCCATAGATGAAACATAAATGTCCCCCAGGAGTGTAAATGATACAGAACAAACTGCAGACATATAGTATAGTGCTAACTCCATTTGATGGGCCATTGCTTTTTTTGATGCCAAATAACCTTGCCATTACAGTATCAGTGATGTGTACTGTGTGACAATTGGTGCTTTTAGACCACTTGAGAATTAGCCAGTCTAGTGGCTAGAAATGTTAAAATGATCATTTTTTCTATCTCTCTATTAGTAAGAAAGGATTGAAATCATGTTGTAAAACTTAAAAAAAAATTACAATTCAGCATTTGTGGATCATCAGATTTCTATGTCTCAGAGTAGACACAATGTTTTAGTCTCTGTCCTGTATTTATGATTGTGCCCCCGCCTTTTACCATTATATGTATTTTTTTTTACTATTATGGTTTCAGTCCTAGGTAACAAAATCCTGTATAACACACCTTAGTCATCGAAATTTCTCTTTTCTAACCTCATTCATTCAACAATGATTTATTCAAGAACTGTGCATATTGTATAGCCTTGATATCCCAGGGAATATTACTGATGCTAAATAGAAGGATTCTAAGAGGGCATCTTGTCTAACTGGCTACAGAACAGGAATCCCCTCTAAATATAGGTGTTAATCCAGCTTCTATGTGAAGCTTGGCAACAGAGAGGCCCTCATTCCTCCCAAGGCTACCCATCTCACTTTTGTTTAGTTCTTATTCTTGGGGATCTTTTCTTTACACTGAGACTGAATCTGTTGTACTTTAATATTCACCCAGATAGAGCACTGGCCCTGGATTCAGGAGGACCTGAGTTCAAATCCAGCCTCAGACACTTGGCACTAGCTGTGTGACCCTGGGCAAGTCACTTAACCCCAATTGTTTCACCCAAAATTTAAAAAAAAATTTTAAAAAATTAAAAAAAAATATTCACTCATTGACCCAAGATCTGCCTTCTGGGGCTCTAATAACAAGAGAAAACTCCATTTTCCACTCAATGTTCTCATATTTGAAGACAGCAGTCAAGTCACCCCTACATTTTCTCTTGTCTGTGCTAAGCATTTATAATTCTATCAACAAGTCTTTATATAGAATGATCTTCAGTTTCCTCAATATGTCCTACACAGAATTGAGTGCAAAACTCTAAGACAGAGTACTATGGAATTATCAGTTCACTCATTCAGAGCACTTTGTCTCTTTTCATTTAGCCTAAGATGGCATGAACTTTTTTTTTTTCCACAATGTTGACTCATCAGGCTGGTGGTTCACTAAAACCTTCATATCTTTTCACATACAAATTGTCACTCCCACACTATCCTATATAATAAGGTACTTATTAAATGTTTATTAATTGATTGACTGACTGACTAGTGAGTCTTCAATAGAAGTTGTTAAAAGGAGTAATACTGAAGTTAAAGGAGTCAAATTAATCTTGGACAAAACTTTGAATAAGACAGTATCCCTTCAATCTGAACTCAGGGCAGTTAACTCAAGGCATTTTCTTTGGATGTTTGGAATGTATTCCCTTATGTGGTAAACAAGATATTGTTTTCATTAATGTGCAGAGAAAGAATATCAAAGGTATTAAAGGCTATGGATTAATCTAAATACCATTAAGGTTGAGATAGAGTAGACTTGTGATTTTCTTTGTATAGGGAACTCCCAGGAGAGGAAAAACCCTCTGCCAATGCAGGTCAGCAACTTGTCTGCAGCTTAAAGCCTTAGGCAGTTACCTAGAGCATTGAGAATTTAAATAACTTGCCCACTGTCACCAAGCTGGTGTGTGTCAGAGGCAGGATGAATAACCTGATTAAAATAAATTGTGATAAAAATGGGAAGGGGGTGAAATATAGAAAAAATATATATCATTAACCAATGTGTATTCAAAAACTTGGTAAATCCACCAAGATTTTCAACTAAATTTGTTTTTCCCCCTCTCTTCACAATTCTTGAATTCTCGTAATTCAAAATTCTGAGTTAGAGCACAAAGGGAGAAAAAAACTTGCATATTTATTTTATTTTTATTCATGTATTTGTTTGTTTATCTGTTTGTTTGTTTATTTATTTATTTGTTAGGCTTTTAAGCATTTAAAAAATATCCTTGTGCAGAGGCCATGCAAATCTCTGTATTGTTCCAATTTTAGTATATGTGCTGCCAAAGCAAGCACCATAAGAAATATTTTTAAATATTTCTCTTTTTGTTAAAATATAAAATAAAGTCTGTGAATTTTAGGAAGGTACTTTTCAGGATTATGGTACTTATAATTAAAGTGGCTAAGATGGCACACATATTGAATGATATCTCTTAAAGTCTCTTGAAAGTCACCCATAACTATTAAGTGCTACTCACAAAGTTAGATTAAAGCATAATTTGACCATCATAATGCTAATTTGCCTTAGAGCTCATTCACATTAAATATACTTTCCATTTAACCTCACCAATTGTGAATTTATGGAGATTTTCTGAAATGATTTTGGGATTATTTTGATTACTTCCCACTAAAGTCTTGCTTTCTGCTTCATTGCATTGTTGGGGTAACTCTCAGCTCTCACTGATTATACCAGCAGAATGCAAATACTGAAAATTCTTACTAAAATGGATAATGATTTGTCTATCCACCTATCTCTATATGTATATGTGTGTTTGTATGTCTATGTGTAAATCTATTATCCATCTGTCTGTCTATCTATTGTCTATCTATCTTTATATCTATATATAAACACACATTTACATATATAGTGACATTGTTCATTTGATTGCATACATATGTTATACACACTACAAAAACACAAATGTGTATGTATGTAATCCAATGATCTTACTCACTAAGTTTGGAAACAGCTCAGATGCAGTTCATAACCAGAAACTTGGCAGGGTAACACACGAAGACTATGAGATAATCTAGAGAGGCAGTTATATGTGATACATGGCTACCACTGAGCCATTGTATTTAGGATTGGAAAATTAGGATGTAGCCAGGTGTAGGAAATTTCAGGTGAGTAAATTCTCTCTAGGAATTCATAAGGGTAACTGTTCTACAACCTTTGTTTTAGAATTTTCTGGAGTATTTGGAGGTTAAGTGCCTTGCCCAGAGTCAGAAGTGTTATTTGTTGGAGATGTGACTTGAATTAAATTTTTATGAAGTCTCACATTACTTGTCATTAATAAATTTTTATAAACATGATCCCATTGGGGCCTCATAAAAATCCTATGAAATTGGAACCCATCCCAATTAGGATTATCACAAATTTATAGATGAAGAAACCAGGGTTTCTAGAGGCTATGTGACTTGCCCAAGTTATATAGCTTGTACATATCAGTGGTAGGATTCAAACTCAGTCCTTCCTGATTCCAGTTCAGCACTCATCCACAATGGTTTACTCATGCCTTTAATATTGCTTACTGCTTAATTTCTAGAGAGGAAACTCTATGTTGTCCAGAGCAGCTTGAACCCTGACTGCATCAACATATACAAACTTGTTATCATGTCTGTGCATTGCAATGGTGTCCCAGGTGGAGAAGATTACCTACCTGTGCCATCTTTCCCAGCTTTAACTGGTTTGACCCTAGCACTCACTCTAATTACTGAAACGATATACTCCTTCTGAACTTAGAGATGGGCTGGTTCCATTCAAGATATGCTATCCCTGTTCAAATTTTCTGGTTCCCCTAAAAATTCTAGCAGATATACTAGAGGTAATTAGCTTCTTGTACTGAAACCTTAGTACTATGAGGAAAATCTTTTCCACAAATTTTAAATAGCATCTACATTATCTTTTGTTTTCCTTCCCCTGTAGTGCATGTTTCTACATATTATGTTCCTAGTATACTGCTTCTAAGTCCATACTTTTCTTTTTTGACTCTTAGCAGCAAAGAATAGTGGTTGTTCTTTTGCAAATGACCCAGTAGAGGAATCAAGATTGACTACTGAAAGTCAGAGAAGATATTAATGGCCAGTTGGAAATCAGATGAATAGCCAACTGTTAGCCCTTTCCTCACTTTTCTGCTACACACACACACACACACACACACACACACACACACACACACACACACATATTTCCTCCTGCTGGGCCAATAGGTCTAACCAGGTAAAATCTCTTCTAGCACATTTTAATTCATTCTTGTACAGCACTCTCCAAATTTATTTTCTATGGAGCTCTCTACTGACATTTTCTCAGAGAGCTGGTATATGGGAAAGATCCATTCCTAATTCTAGAATTAGTTCTATATGCACTGAAGCACATTTTCCCACCCTTCTGGAGATGGACGTATGTAGTCCTATGACATGATATACAGTTGGAAAGAGAGAGAATGGCAGAGATAGAGGCCATGCCTTTTAAGGGCCACTGAATCTTTGGAGGTTACTATTCAGTAGTCAATAAGGGGATTTTTTGTCACCTCCAAATGACCCATGATCTTTACTTCTAAGACACATAGATGTCTAGAAGTATCCAGTGGCTTCATCTTCTTCCAAGAAACAACATACTGAAACAGCATACATTACATTATAGAGTCAAAGCATGAAGGAAAATTTTATGTATATCACATTTCATTTAGATAATAGAATTGCAGGTTTGGAGTTGAAAGAGGTAATCTGGGACAATTTATTCATTTTAGAGAAGAGGAAGCTGGGATCCATGGAGTTAAATGATTTGCCCCCAGGTCACACAAATGGTAAGCATCAGAGACATAATTCGAATTCAAGTCATCTGATTTCAGAGTCAGTGTCCTTTCTACTTCACTGTTTTCCTTCATATAAAATAAATGAGAAATGTTATTTTTTCATAGCAGATGCTTATAATATCTAACTTTTTAAAATATAATTTAGCTTCCTTTTTCAGAACATGAAACACATGTACCAAAATACTAAGAATAATGGCTCATATTTAGGTAAAAGTTTTGAGGTTCACAAAACATCTTCCTCACACCATGCTATGAGGTAGGTCACTTGATAGTTAATATTAGCTCTATTTTTACTGTTAAGACTATGGAGACTATAAGAAACAACTTGCCTATGGTCACACAGCTAGTAAATATATAAAGTTGTATTTGAATACAGGTCTCTTGACTTGAACACTTGCATTTTTCCTATACAATAGTCTTTCTCTCTTTTTTTTTTTTTGCAGGGCAGTGGGGGTTAAGTGACTTGCCCAGGGTCACATAGCTAGTAAGTGTCAAGTGTCTGAGGCTGGATTTGAACTCAAGTCCTCCTGAATCCAAGGCCAGTGCTTTATCCACTGCGCCACTTAGCTGCCCCTACAATAGTCTCTTAAAGAGCAAGTTCTAAGAAATAAACACATTGTGTAAAAACACAGGGATGCATGAGTTACAGGTACAAAGGAAATAAGCTTATTTAAACTACATGTTATTTAAACTACAAGGAATATAGTGAAATCAAAACTTTGGTCTCATCTTATCAGTTAAAATATCTGTATGTTCACTATAAATGAAATAGAACACAGGAATCTCTCTATGGGGAGAGTGGGCATTACAGAAGAGGAAAGATGAGATTTAAGCCTAAAACACACACAGAGACAAAATTTCTACTTTTGATAATTTAATGATTTCATTTAAATAAGATAGATGAGCATAGAGCCAAGACAAATCTATACCTAGCCATTTACAGTAGGCATACACATTTCATTCTTCTAAATAAGCCTGAAAAGGTTTCAAAGCTTTCCAAAGATCAGACTAATACTTTTAAAGAGGATCACATCAATCAGGACTTGTACTACAGTGGTCTATTTAAATTATAGCTCAGATCCTGAAGCAAAACTACATTAAATTTTCTTTTTGTAGTGGAAATAGAAATAGATTTGGAATCCAAAGACATTGGTTTGAACCCCCCAAATCTGACACATTACTTACAAGAATATAAACAAATTTTTTTTTAGCTTTAGATTATTTATTTATAAAATGGGGATGACAATACATGCCTTATGTAGCCCACAGTACTGTCAGGAGGAAAATACATTACAAATTTCAAAGTCTATGTAAATAGCAGCCATTGGTATTATTTATTATTAAACAGATCTTCCTCTTCCTTACCTGCTACATTTCATCCTCAGTCTCATAGGCAGACAATAGACATATATTAATCACCTACCATGTTCCAGGTACTGTCCAAAGTTCAGGAGAAACCTCCATCCTGGAGTCCTGCTTTCTTCATTAGTGACTCTCTGGGACCATCATTTTAGGAAGGGCACCATTTATGCTTCCCCTTAGTTATATATGATCTTTCTCTGGAATAATTATTCTCCTTACGTGTCACATTGCCCTTGCATGGCTACCCTTCCTCCTTCCCTCTCCTCCTTTATGTGTCATAATTGAAAGTGTCTTGTTTTTATTTATATTCTCAAACACTTAGTACTGTTTGTGGAACATTGTAACCATTTCATAAATAATCCAGGGACATTCTGGCAAGTGTTTAACAACTGGCTTCCTAAAAAAGTATGCAAAACACATTTTTAAATATAATGTACATTATTACCATTTATTTCTTAAATACAGACAATCAAGAAAACACTAACTCAAGCCTTAATGTATAGAATTTGCCAATTTCTTAGGAAATTAAAAATGTAACAATAGTTCTCAGAAGTTGACTTGAGCTATCTCTAACGCACCTATCTCTGTGGATTTATACACACACATATATGTACTAGATATAATATGTGTGTATGCATATATACACATAGAAATAGAAGATAGATGACAGATGATAGATGATAGATAGATAGACCAATAGATATAATATAGTGGATACACCCAAATACATACATACATACACACACACACACCTACAGCAGGCAGCTATGTGATATAGTAAATGGAGTACCAGACATAGAGTCAGGAAGAACTTAATTTGAATCCAACCTTAGACAATGGCTATGTGAACTTGGAAAAATCATTATCCCCAACCTTCATATCCTCCTCTGTAAAATGGGGATAATAACACTACCATTTTTCACATAGTTTTTAGGATTATGTAAGATAAATGTGCAAAGTGCTTTGTAAATCTTAAAACATCATATATTATGGTTATAATCTTCAAAATTATCATTATTAAATTGCATGTCCTATTCGTGAAGTTCATAAATGAAATAAGCAAGTGAACCTTAATTGCTGCTGATCAGGCTTTTCTCTTTGCCTTTTTCATAAAGATATAGAAAAAAACTGAGACAAGAGATATGAGAATAGACTTCTTCTTTGATGTTTAGCTGGACATCAGCAAACCTCATGGGAATGGATGAACCATAACACATACCCCCATAATAAAATATGGGAGGTTTTTGGCCCAATAAATATGAACCTCTAGGCAGGTGGCATACCAAGGGTTTCTGAAACTCAGTTTTGTGGGTCTAAATGTCTGGAACCAAACCTGGAGAAGTGGTTTCAGGACTAATTTTCTACATGTTTTCAGTTACATGGGCCCAAGAGAAAGAAACCATGTGAATAATCTTCTATAGATAGGAGAGTTAGAGGTTTTTTTTTCCTCTAAAAATAACAGTTGAAAGCACCCAATAGGAAGGATAATGGTGAAGGGTGAGGAGGAATGACATTTCCCAAGAGAAGAGAAGAGGTTGGTGGAATATAATCTCCTAGAGAGAGAAGTTTACAGACTTGGGGGGTGGGGTGGAAATGACAACACATGGGCATCCAACACTGGATGAAATGAACCAGGATATAAGAGAGCCAAAGACCCAAGCTTTTATCAAGAGTCTTCAAAAAGAGCAACTCCAATGAAAAGGGCATCAACTCTTTAGAAATCAAAAGCTTGTCCCCCCCTCCACCACAAGTGAATAGCCAGGCCTTTAGAGTAATAACATAAGGCTGAAGACCTATGTGAAAAGTGGATGCATGAAACAAAAGATATCCTTTACCCAATTTGTTCTGTTACCTTCAGTGCATTGGAGAAATTTTACCTATTTCTCTGCAGACATGGACATAACACAAACTCTTGTGTAAATATAATTTATATAGTTTGAGGTTTTCCAGATAACATTGTAGATTGAAGCAAAATGAAGCAAAATTCATGAGTTTTTCCAGACCATTTCTAGGAGATGATCTAGTTGATACAAATCCAGAGTTTGGTATGTTGGCAATGGATCACATGTAAATGAGAAAACTGAGACTGAAAGAGTCAATTGGTGGCAGAGCAAGAATTAGAAAACTGGTCTAGTTATTCTTTTTGCCAATTTCTCTATAATTTGGGTAAAAAGTTAGAGCTCACATGCTTATGACAAAACTTCAAACTTCAAACTGATTTAAAATGTGGAAAACTTATACTTACCCATAGTTAATAAGTCAAGAGCAGTAACATCCACAACAAATATTTAGTAAATTCTTACCCTTCCTCCCTTTCATCCTTTTTTATGTTGGCTTCTCCTCTAAGAAAGCAAGTTCCTCAAGGGCAAAGATTATTCTCATTGTGTAACCATCATTATCATTCTCCTCTTTCTCTTCCTCTTCCTACTATTCATACACCTCCTCCTCCTCTATCTCCATCTCCTTTTCCTTCACCTCCTTATTCTCCCTAGTGATTACCATAGTACCAAGCAAATAAAAAGCACTCAATAAATATTTTCTTCCTTCCTTCCTTATAAGTTAGAACATTTACTGTAGTTTGGCAAAGGTTAGTTAGCTAAGATTATTAAAGGATTTTTGTCCATGTACTTAAAGCAGTTTGTCAGAATCTCATATAACAAATAAAAGCCAAGTTTTATCTGATTAAAACAATTTTTACTTATAACATCATATAAGGTGGAATCAGTTCTTGAACTGAGGACATTCCATACATGTGAACATATGAAATTGAATATACTGACAGCCTATTTAAATTGATTTTGCCATCACCATTTAGGAAGAATTATGATTCCTGAGATTTTATTTGAGGATAATTAATTTCGATGTAGGGGATTATAAAAATATCTAGAGACCAAGGCAAAAAAGTAAGTGGAAGGAGGAGTTAATTAAAATGGAGAAATATGGCTTTCTTAAATTGATCTTCCTCAAGTTATACCTAAAGAGTTTTCCCTTAAAATAAAATGTAGAACAATGTAGGTTTTGTAAGTACCAGAGTTCAGGAAAATGCAGATTTAAATTTTCCTCATCATAGAAAGAGAAAAGCACTGAATCAAGTTCATTATGTCCAGGGAAACATTATTTGCAAATTAATATAATCAAGCCCAGGATATAAAAATATATTTTATCACACAGTTTTAACTGTCTTCAGCTTTGTCTTCATTTAAGACATGGTGGGGTGGTAGAAAAAATAGCCACATCTTTTTTTCCTGAGAAATTTTAAGCTGCAAATTCTCTATAAAAGGGGTGTTTTTCATCATTATATGTGGTTTCTGCCACTTTCAAATCACTTATTGAAATGGTAAGTGGAGTCATTGAGACCTAATAGCAGCCTACTACACAGATAGTATCTCCTGATACTTGTCACATACTTAACTCTTCCATACTACTCCTTTTTTTAAGCTGGCAGGGGAGTAACCAAAGTTGTAGTGGGGGGTGGGGTGGGAAACAGCTCACTGAATGAAAAAAAATAAAGTTCAGTAAGATAAATAGCTTCTTAGTTGCCTGTCTTATAAAGATTTCCTGGACACATCATGGATTTCAAGAACAAGGGAAAGGGTGCAGCAGACATGTTTAAAAAAAAATTCAATCTCCAGAGCCAGGTTAAAGGAAACTAATGTAGAAAAATAGAAAGAAAGGAAGACACTGAAAACCAAAAGTAAATGTATAGATGGAATAAAAAAAGAATAGATGAAAATGCAAAATGACCAATTTAATATGCATATTCAATTTGATAGTGGGATCAAAAGGGAATATTTAAAATTGGAAAGACTAAGTCAATTCTATATTACAGGTTTCCTACATTTTTATTTCAGTTAATATTGGGAGACACCATAAATTTTTAAAAAAAATTTTACTGCCTCAGTGGAATAAAAATTTTTACTGCCTCAGTGGAATGAACTGTAGTCTTAAAGTCTCCTTTCTGGCACTCAAATGACATATTTGTAAAGTGTTTGTCACTGTACCTGGCACATAATAGGCTCTTTATTGATGTTTATTTCTATCCCTCTCTTTAAGAAGCTTTTCATGCATATATTAAGATTTTATATATATATATATTTGTGTGTGTATGTGTGTATACATATATATGTATATATATATATATATAATGCAGTGAGAGATAACTGTTTTTTAAAGAAATATTTTATTATTTTCCAGATACATATAAGAAAAGTTTTCAGCATTTGTTTTTACAAGATTTTTAGTTCAAAATTTGTTTCTACTTCCCACCCTCCCTTCCCTCCTTCTTCCCAAGGATGGAAAGCAGTCTGATATAGGTTGTATATATATGATCACATTAAACATATTTCTATATTACTCATCTTGTGAAAGAAAACTCAGAGCACAAGGGAAAAACCTCAAAAAAAAGAAGGGAAAAAAAGGCAGTCCAAAAGTGGAATCAGTATGGTTCAATCTGCATTCATAGTTCACAGTTCTTTTTTCTGGATGTTGAGAACATTTTCTATCATGAGCCCTTTGAAACTGTTTTGGGTTGTTGCACTGCTGAGAAGACCCAAGTTTATCACCATTGTTCATCACACAATGTTACTGTTACTGTGTACAGTGTTCTCCTGGTTCTGCACCTCTCATTTAGCATCAATTCAAGTAAGTCCTTCCAGGTTTCTTTTAACTCCTCCTGCTCATTATTTCTTATAGCACAATAGTATTCCATTACATTCATATACCACAACTTGTTTAGCCATTCCGCTATTGATGGGTATTTCATTGATTTCCAATTATTGCCACCACAAAGAGAGCTGCTATAAATATTTTTGTACATGTGGGTCCCTTTCCCTTTACTATGGTCTCTTTGGGATACAGACCTATCAGTGTTACCACTGGGTCAAAGGGTATGAACATTCTCATAGCCCTTTGGACATAGTTCCAAATTGCTTGCTCAGAATGTTAGGATCAGTTCACAGCTCCACCAACAGTACATTAGTGTTCCAATTTTTCCACAGCTTCTCCAACATTAATTATTTTCCTTTATTGTCCTATTAGCCAATGTGATAGGTGTGAGGTGGTACCGCAGAGTTGTTTTAGTGAGCATTTCTCTGATCAATAGTGATTTACAGCATCTTTTTTTTCATATTTCAATTGACTTCTTCATCAGAAAACTGCCTGTTCATATCCTTTGACCATTTCTCAATTGGGGAATGACTTGGATTCTTAAAAATTTGATTTAGTTCCTGATATATTTTAGAAATGAGGCCTTTATCAGAAATGATGGCAGTAAAAATTGTTTCCTAGCTTTCTGCCTCCTTTCTAATTTTGGCTACATTGCTTAAGTTTGTACAAAAACTTTTTAATTGAATGTAATCAAAGTTTTCCATCTTGCATTTTGTAATATTCTCTATTTCTTGTTTGAACATAAAAGTTTTCCTCTCCATAGATCTGAGAGGTAAACTACTGCTTCCTCTCCTAATTTATCTATGGTATCACTATTTATGTCTAAATCTTGAACCCATTTTGGCCTTATTTTTGTATAAGGTGTAAGAAGTTGGTCTATGCCTAATTTCTGCCATACCATTTTCCAGTTTTCCCAGAAGTTTTTGTCAAATACTGAATACCTATCCTGGAAGGTGGCATCTTTGGGTTTATCAAACAGTAGATTACTATATTAATTTAGTACTGTGTTTCCTGTGCCTAACCCATTCCATTGATCCACCACTCTTCTTAGCTAGTACCACATAGTTTTGATGACAACCGCTTTATATTAAAGCTTCAGATTTGGTACAGCTAGCCCACCTTACTGTGCATTTTTTTCATTATTACCCTTGATATTCTTGACTTTTTCTTTTTTCCAGATGAATTTTGTTATTTTTTTCTAACTATATAAAATAATTTTTAGGTAGTCTGATTGGTATGGCACTGAATGTGTAAATTAATTTAGGTAGAATTGTCATTTTTAATATATTGGCTCAGCCAATCCATGAAAAATTAACATTTTTTCCAATTACATAGATGTGATTTTATTTGTATGAAAAGCATTTTGTAATTGTGTTCATAGAGTTCCTGGGTTTGTCTTGGCAGGTAGACTCCCAGTTATTTTATATTGTCTACTGTTACTTTAAATGGAATTTCTCTTTTTGTCTCTTACTGCTGAACTTTGTTGGTCATGTATAGAAATGCTGATGATTTATGTGGGTTTGTTTTATATCCTGCAACTTTGCTAAAGTTGTTCATTGTTTCAAGCAATTTTTTCTTACTTGATTCTTTAGGATTCTCTACGTATACCATCATATCATCTGCAAAGAGTGAAAGTTTTGTTTCCTCCTGATCTATTCTAATTCCTTTTCTTCTCTTATTCATGATAATGGATATCCGTTTTTCACACCTGATCTTATTGGGAATGCCTCTAACTTATCCCCATTACATATAATGTTTGCTGATGGTTTCAGGTAGATACTGCTTATTATTTTAAGGAAAGCTCCACCTATTCCCACGCTCTCTAGTGTTTTTAATAGGAATGAGTGTTATATTTTGCCAAATGCTTTCTCTGCATCTATTGAGATAATCATACGATTTTGGTGAGTTTTGTTTTTGATATGGTTGATTATATTAATAGTTTTTCTAATGGTGAATGAGCCTTGCATTCCTAGGATAAATCCCACCTGGTCCCAATTTATTGTCCTGTTATCACTTGCTGTAATCTCCTTGCTAATATTTTATTTAAGATTTTTGCATCAATATTTATTAGAGAAATTGTTCTGTAATTTTCTTTTTCTGTTTGGGCTCTGCCTGGTTTAGGTATCAGCCCTATATTTGTGTCATAAAAGAAATTTGGCAGAACTCCTTCACCTATTTTTCCAAGTAGTTTGTATAGTATTGGAATTAATTGTTCTTTAAATGTTTGGTAGAATTCACTTGTAAGCCCATCTAGCCATGGAGATTTTTTTTCTAAGGGAGTTCATCAATGGCTTGTTCAATTTACTTTTCTAAAATGGTCCCATTTAAGGATTTTATTTCCTTTTCAGTTAACCTGCACAATTTATATTACAGTTGGACAAAATAGTTCCTAATTATTGCTTTAATTTCCATTTCATTGGTAGTGAACTTACCCCTTTGATTTTTGATACTGTTAATTTGGTTTTCTTCTTTCTTTTTTTAAATCAAATTAACCAAAGTTTTATCTATTTTATTGTTTTTTTTCATAAAACCAGCTCTTAGTTTTATTGATTAGTTCTATAGCTTTCTTGCTTTCAATTTTAATAATTTTCTTTTAATTTTCAGGATTTTTAATCCAGTAGTTACTTGAGGATTTTTAATTTGTTCTTTTTCTAGCTTTTTTAGTTGCATGCCCAATTCATTGATCTCATCTTTCTCTTTTTTATTGATGTAAGCATTTAGAGATATAAAATTTCCCCTAAGCACTGCTTTGGTTGCATCCCATAGATTTTGGTATGTTGTCTCATTATTGTTCTCTTGAATGAAGTTATTGATTGTTTCTATGATTTGTTGTTTGACCCACTCATTCTTTAGTATGAGATAGTTTATTTCCAAATAATTTTCAGTCTACCTTTCCATGGCTCTTTATTACATGTAATTTTTATTGCATCATGATCTGAGAAGGATGTATCTACCATTTCTGCCTTTCTACATTTGACTATGAGGTTTTTGTGCCCTAATACATGGTCAATTTTTTTAGTACGTGCCATGTACCACTGAGAAAATGCATATTCCTTTCTATCCCCATTCAGTTTTCTAGAGATATTTATCATATCTAACTTTTCTCATATTATATTCACCTCTTTAACTTTTTCTTATTTATTTTGTGGTTAGATTTATATAATTCTGAGAGGGGAAGTTTCAGTTCCACCACTAGTATAGTTTTGCTGTCTATTTCCTCTTGTAACTCATTTAACTTCTCCCCGTAAGAATTTGGATGCTATACCACTTGGTGCATTCATGTTTAGTATATCATACATTTTAGCAAGATGTAGTTTTCTTCCTTATCTATTTTAATTAGATCTCTCTTTGCTTTTGCTTTGTCTGAGATAAGAATTGCTACCCTGCTTTTTTGATAGCAGCTGAAACATAATATATTTTCCTCCAACTTTTTAACTTTACTCTGCATGTATCTCTCTGCTTCAAATGTGTTCCCTGTAAACAACCTATTTTAGGATTCTGATTTTTAATCCACTCTGCTATTCGCTTCCCTTTTATGGCAGAGTTCATCACATTCACATTCACAGTTAAGATTATTAACTGTTTCTTTCCCTCCATTCTCTTTTTCCCTTTGTATTCTTTTTTCTCTTCTTTCACCCTGTTCCTCTAGAACAGTGTTTTGATTCTGACCACTGCCTCTCTCATTCTGCCCTCCTTTTTATCAGCTGCCCTTCTCTTTCTTGCCCCTTTTTTCCTCCCTACTTCTGCCCTCCCTTCTACCAATACCACTCTTTTCCCCTTCCCTTTTTGTTTCTTTACAAAGTAAGAGGGGCAGATAAGTGGTGCAGTGGATAGAGCACCAGCCCTGGATTCAGGAGGACATGAGTTCAAATCCAGCCTTAGACCCATGACACTTACTAGCTGTGTGACCCTGGGCAAGTCACTTAACACCAATTGCCTCACCAAAAAGAAAAAAAAAAGTAATCTAAGTTCCAGGGTAGCTAGGTGACACAGGGGATAAAGCACCCACCCTGGATTCAGGAGGATCTGAGTTCAAATCTGGCATCAGATACTTGAAACTTACTAGTTTTGTGATCCTGAGCAAGTCACTTAACACTGATTTCCCAGCAAAAAAAAAAAAAAAAAGATAAGTTCCTTTATACAAATGGGAGTGTGTTTTATTCCCTCTCTGAGCCAAATCTGATGAGAGGAGGGTTGAAACAATGCCCACCCTTCCCTTTTTTCCCTCTATTGTAATGGGTTCTTTTTGTGCCTCTTCATATGATGTAATTAACCCCATTCCACCTTTTCCTTCCTCTCCTCCTCTGAGTTTTCTTTTGCTCTGATCTTTAAGTTTCTTTATATCATCATATCAAAGTTAATTTAATAACAATACCTTAACAGAGTTACATATCCCGAGAGTTAAAAGTATTATCCTCCCTCATAGGGGTGCGAGTAGTTTAACATCATTAAACAACCCCCCTCCTTGTTTACCTCTTTATATTTCTTCTTAGTCTTGTATTTGGAGATAAAATTTTCTGTTCAGTTCTGGTCTTTTTCTCAGGAAGCCTTGAAAGTTCCCTAGTTCATTGGATGTCCATCTTTTCCTCTGAAAGAGAATGCTTATTTTTGGTGGGTAGTTGATCCTGGGTTGTAATCCAAGTTCCTTTACCTTCCTGTGGATAGAGCACCGGCGCTGGATTCAGGAATACCTGAGTTCAAGTCTGGCCTCAGACACTTGACACTTACTAGCTGTGTGACCCTGGGCAAGTCACTTAACCCCCATTGCCCCGCAAAAAAAAAAAAAAAAACACAAAAAATGTTGAAGCTGCCAGATCCTCTGCAATCCTGACTGTCGCTCCATACTATTTAAGGCTGCTTAGAGTATTTTCTCCTTCACCTGATAATTATGGACTTTGGCTACAATATTCCTTAAAGTTTTCCTTTTGGGGTCTCTTTTAGGAGGTGATAGGTAGATTCTTTCAATGATAATTTGATCCTCTGATTCTACAATTTCAGGCCAGTTCTCCTTGATAATTTCCTGGAATATGTTGTCTAAATTCTTGCCTTGATCATGGCTTTCATGTAGTCCAATAATTTTCAGATTATCTCTACTGGAACTATTTTCTAGGTAAGTTGTTTTTCCAATGAGGTATTTCACATTTTCTCCTATTTTTTTTTCAGTTTTTTGATTCTTCTTGACAGATTTTTGGTGTGTCATGGAGTTATTAGCTTCCATCTGCCCAATTTTCCTTTCTAAGGCATTATTTTCTTCAGTAAGCTGCACCTCTTTTTCCATTTGGCCAAGTTTTTCTCCCATTTGGCCATTTTTTCTTCCCATTTGGCCTTGTTTTTTCTCTCATTTGGCCAATTGTATTTACTCAATAAACTTGTATTCTTTTTTTTTTGGTGGGGCAATGGGGGTTAAGTGACTTGCCCAGGGTCACACAGCTAGTAAGTGTCAAGTGTCTGAGGCCGGACTTGAACTCAGGAACTCCTGAATCCATGGCTGGTGCTTTATCCACTGCATCACCTAGCCACCCCCCTCTGCCAATTTTTGAGCTTCTTTTTACAATGTAACTCTCATTTCTCTAATTTCTTTTTCTATTTTCTCTTCTAGCTCTCATTTGTTTTTTTTTTTTGTTTGTTTTGTTTTGTTTTGTTTTGTTTTTAGTGAGGCAATTGGGGTCAAGTGACTTGCCCAGGGTCACACAGCTAGTAAGTGTTAAGTGTCTAAGGCCGGATTTGAACTCAGGTACTCCTGACTCCAGGGCCGGTGCTCTATCCACTGCGCCACCTAGCTGCCCCGTCTCATTTGGTTTTTAAAAGCTTTTTTGAGGTCTTAAAAGAAGGCTTTTTGGTCTTGCCACTTGAGTCTTCACTTGTAGGCATTTTGACAATCTCATCTGAGTTTGAGTTTTGGTCTTCCCTTTCATCCTAGAAGCTGTCAATGGTTAGGGTCCTTTTCTGTTTCTTGCTCATGTTGTAGCCTATTTTTAAATTTATAAAGTTGAAATCTGTTCCTGGGGCACAGGGTTCACTTTTGCAAGCTTCTTTCTGCTCTCAGCTGCCAAACTTTCAGATGTGTCGAGTTGCAGCAGTGTCGAGCTGCCCACTGAGCTGACCTGGGCTGAGCCAAGCTGCCCACTGAGCTGACCTGGGTTGAGTTGAACTGCCAGCTGAGCCAAGTACTGCTGAGCCACCCTCCCCTTTCACCCAGGTAAGATAGACCTTTCCTGAAGTCTTCTAAATTATCTCAAGTATGAGGATTGTGTCTCTCTTTTTGTAATTTCTGCAGTTCCAGAATCTGTTTAGAGGCTTGATTTAATGTTGTTTTTGAGGGAAACACAGGAAAGCTCAGGCAGCTTCCTAGCTTCTCTCTGCCATCTTGACTCTGCCCCCAGAGAGAGATATAACTGTTAGTTGAACTTCTGATTATTGTCAAGTAAATGCAATAGGAAAATATATGTTCAGCAAAGATATTTGCCAACAAGACATAGAATATATACATACCTACGTACACAATATGTATATGTGTATGTGTATGTGTATATATAAAGATAGAGACAGATAAGATATAAAGGTATAGGTATAGGTATAGATGTATAGATATATAGGTATTTTGAGTCAGGACGACCTGACTCCAAATCTGAGCTCAATCCCACATCTGACACATACTGGATGGATGACCCTAGTCAAATCATTTAATTACTCAGTGCTCTAGGTTACTCTCTAAAATAAGTTGCAGAGGAAGTGCTGCCCTACATTAGTGAAGGGAGTTTTCTCATTCAGGAATCTCCAACGGCAATGAAATAACAGAGTACAATCTCTATCCCCTACTCAGAATAAAGAAATATTTCTTTTTCATGGCAAAGTCCATTTGAACCCGTTTTTCATAAAAATAGTGTATTTATTCAACCAGTTCCTGGAATATTATGGGGCCTTCTCAAGGACATTCATAATTGTTGGTTTTTTTGGGGGGGGTTGCAGGCAATGGGGGTTAAGTAACTTGCCCAGGGTCACACAGCTAGAACGTGTCAAGTGTCTAAGGTCAGATTTGAACTCATGTCCTCCTGAATCCAGGGCCAATGCTTTATCCATTGTGCCACATGGCTGCCCCCCATCCATAATTGTTGAAAGCAATTAGACTAACAATTCATGTATAAGAAATGGGTTGTTAAATAACTATTTACCATGCTTAAAATGGCCTATCTTTTGAGTTATTCCATCCACATGGATAATAATAATAAAAATAATAAGAGCAATAATAATGATTAGTATTTAATCTGGTATTTTACTGTTTGAGAAATGCTTTACAAATATCACCTCATTTTGTTCTCTTACCACTCTTGGGTAATAAATGTAATTATTATTTTTACTTTACAAATGAAGAAAATAAGGCACATAAATGTTAAGTGACTTGCCCAATGTCACAGAGTATGGGAAAAAGAAAACAACTTGTGATTTGCAGTCTACATTAGTGTAGCGACTATGTATACTGTTGAAATCAGGGATACACTGAAATATTAAAATATTTAACTTCCAAATTTTATACACTTTTAGCTATTTTGAAAAGCCAATTACATTTCCATTTGTTAATGACAGTACCAATGAGTTCTCCTCAACATTACTTCTGGAAATACATTGTTGACAGTTCCTTCTCAATTTTCCAACTTAATGAAGGCAAGCTGTGGTGTTAATAATTCTAAAATTATTTTTGCTTTTCTTTAGAATGCATAATAATATTTAATTCCCGTGGGCTATTTAACTTCCTGATTCTGATTTAGTTGAGTTAACATTAAAATCAATCTGCATTTCCTGGAAAGATGCCAAATATTTGTAGTTAGGCTAGTAAAAAAAGCCTAAGTCATAGGGGAAATATTATTTTTTTTGTTTTGATTTTGTGGGTTTTTTTGGACAATGATGGTGAAGTGACTTGCCCAGGGTCACACAACTAGTAAGTCTCAAGTGTCAGAAGCCAGATTTGAACTCAGGTTCTCCTGAATCCAGAGCTGGTGCTCTATACACTGCACCACCTAGCTGCCCCCTCATAGGGGAAATATGTGGGTTTAGAAAGTTGTGCATATAATCCATAGAATGGAAAAATTGCATACATAATCAAAAGTTGACTATAGGTACCTGGGTTTGTATTTTATCATTTTACATTAGTATTTTTTTGGGGGGGTTGAGGGTCATGGGGGTTAAGTGATTTGCCCAGGGTCACACAGCTACTAAGTATCAAGTGTCTGAGGCTGGATTTGAACTCTGGTACTCCTGAAGCCAGGGCCAGTGCTTTATCCACTGTGCCACCTAGCTACCCCTTACATTAGTATTTTTGAAGGCTATTTTATTCTGTTGTTCAAATGTGATTTTCCCTCCAAAACTCTAGTCATCATACATGAAATCTTCATGTTAGATGTCTTTCCACATCATAAATGTGGTGATTCTATTGACTAAATATGAAAAAAAACAGCCTTTTCTATAAATATTCTTTGATAAAACTGTCACCAGGTAAAATAATAAGATGTCCTTTCACCAGACATCACAAATTTAACATTATTACTTTTGAATAATGTTTCACTACAAGAAAAGGAAGAGAACTGTTTCATTTTGTAAACCATACTGGGTATGTTTAGAGGGGGTATGGAGTAGGGTAGAAACAATAGAGAAATTACAAGCACCAATAATTAAAAAGCATGCATTTTTAAAAGAAATTTTATACCATATGTATATGTATATATATATTTAGATAACATGTGCCATGTGTATATATGTACACATATGTGTGCACATATGTATATATTACAAACACATATGTACATGTATGCACACATGAAATTTCAAGAACACATTTGAGAGTGAGAAATGTTCCCAGACAACCAGAGCTAAAACCAGACACTTCAGGAAGAATCCAGTACTGATTCATTGATAATTACTTCAGGAATGATAAGAGAGATGAAATCAGTAGTGCTCCCTATATAGTTGCTCTTGTTTTTTATTCATTTTTGAAGGGGACAAATGTTAAATTGCCAGTATCCCTTTGCTAACTAGGATTTTTATAATAGGCTCCATCCCTAATGCAGCTACTTTCAGATTTCAGGGAGAAAAATTAACTTGTAATAAGGGAGAAATGAATTCTAGTGCCATGAACTTTAAACCAGAAGCCTAATCATGTTAATTTCTACTCTAAGGGCTTTATTCCTCATGCAGCACCTTAATTCACATTGGTTCTCTTTGTACTCCTGTTTACTGGCTGGTTACCAGTATAGTTGTTGCCTATTTTCCCCCCACTAATCCCAGTATTACCAAATACATAGCCAATAGCAAAACCATGAAGCTAAATTCCAAAATTCAGTTTATTTCATTTGATTAGAGGAAAATAAATGAAATGTAGATTTTAGATTTTGAGGATTTTATCAATCCACATTACATCAGTATACCAACATAAACTGATTTTTCATATTTCCATTGAACTCTATTCATTGAGACTTCACTGTGACAGTCTTTTCAGTAGTAAAAAAACAAAACAATATAGTATTACAGTAGCAGAAATTAGCTATGTGTTTTATTATAGCTATGATTACATCTAGTTGAAATTGAAAAGACAAAAATGCATCTTCAAAAGAAAGTGGAAAAAAAAGCAAAGGGAGCTATTGAATTCTGTCAAATTTTAAAATGATACTTTTCTTATAATAAGGGGCCTGGATAAAGGTAATAACAAAATAACAAACAAAAAACCCCTATGTGGATATGTAGATCCTGGTTTAAGGACTGCATACTAAGCTTTCCCTTACACACTCATACACACACGCGCACACACACACACACACACACACACTGTTCAGGGTGAGTTTTAATTCTTAGAAGAGACGGTAAAATGATAATGCTAACCCATAATTAATTTTAAATTACTCCTTTTAATGTAAATATAGTTTATGGAAATTTACACTTACTGAAATAATAAATCATAGTAATGATCCTTTTAATCACACCTGATACCCTACAGTGCAGCAAGATTAACCAGCTCAACCTTTAAAGAACTTATTACAGATACTAAACAAATACTTGCATACTCTAACTAAGACTTAAAATAAACAATTTGCACATTTTACACTTAATAAACTTTTGGAAGTAATAGCTGGAAGCTTAGAAGCTTAAGTGGGAATATTTATGGCAAGAAGATAAGTCAATGGTGCAATTTAAAATTCAAGGCAACAAAATGACTTATGTCACCACGAAGCAGTCTTTAGTAAAGCATTTATATTATATATTTTAATTTGGTAACTATCATTAATGATATTTTCCCCAAATAATCGTCTTTTTACCCATGATTTATTATTTTAACTAGTGATTTTAAAACATTAATGACACTTCAAGTGTTATTTTTTATTACACAGTGAGATGGCTGAACTTAGTTTGAACATAGCTGTCTTAAACAGAAGGTAAAGGTAAACTGTGATTCATTGTAGATAACTACAATATTTTGTCCTTTAAATGGCACACACATTTTAAAACACTTTTAGTTTTGCATATTATATGAAGAATACACCTCTAGGCTTCAATTATATTAACATTATAAGCATCATCCATACTTTGCAGGAGAAAAATATAAACCCAGGAAGTATTTTAAGAAATAGAAAATTTTACATGGAGATAATGTATACCAAAGGTAATTTACTAGAGTTATAACAGAAGTTATGTTCATTGGTACTTGATTATGTCTTTTATTAATTGTACTTGAAGGATTATGCTGTTTTGTTTGATCATATTTCAAAGTGTTATTTTTATTGCTTGATTGTTGATTCTCTATTCCAAATATGTTCAATTAAAAGCATAAAGAGCAACAGGTAGGTGGCACAGTGGATAAAACACCAGCCCTGGATTCAGGAGGACCTGAGTTCAAATCCAGCCTCAGACACTTACTAGCTGTGTGACCCTGGACAAGTCACTTAACCCTCATTGTGCTGTTTTTTAAAAAAAGCATTAAGAAAGTAAAAAGGAAATATTATTTTAGACATCAAATAAGTATAACAAATAAATAAAATTAAGACTATATATAATAATGTTCTTTATCTTCAAGAAGTTTGAATTAGATTATGTTCCAATCAGAAGCATAATAACATAATTTAAAAATTTAATTGTTCTCAAGGATTTATCTATAGGTTTAAATGTTACTATACATTGAAAGCTCTAGTTTTTTCCAGCTTTGGGGAGAAAGATAAAAAACAACAAGAACAACAACAAATTATAAATTATGAACTCCTGTATTTGTTTATAACAGTTTTGAAGCTGACTATAAATGTAGACCGAAATATCAGACTATGTGATATAAAATTCGTTTAAGTATATTCATCTCTCTCTCTCTCTTCCTCTCTCCCCCCCTCCTCATTTGTAAGAATCAATATACAACAAACAGGATGCACTCCATATTCAGAATCAATATCAGACAAATATCTTCCATGAAAGTAGCAACAAAATATAAAGATTTAATTTGACAGATAAGGAAGTATAGCATCTTTTCTTTCTTTCTTTTTTTTCAGTGCAATGAGGGTTAAGTGATTTGCCCAGGGTCACACAGCTAGTAAGTGTCAAGTATCTGAGGCCAAATTTGAACTCAGGTCCTCCTGAATCCAGGGCCGGTGCTTTATCCACTGCATCACCTAGCTGCCCCCAGAAGTAAAGCATATTAAGAAATGTTAGGTGAATGAATTGTCTCTAAGGGCATATTATTCCCTGAAACTACCTCAATAAGACATAAATGCATTTCAACCAGAGTGTGAGGGGAGAAGATAGTCAAGGGCAAAATAGGAATTTGAACTTCCTGGCAATACTGTCTCTTGTATCTTCCTCAGGGCATCTTTCTCTTTCAACTAGATTGGTTTCCCTGTCCTGTAATTGAGTTTGTTGGCAGTTTGTAGGGATATCTGACCCTTTCTACATAGAGACCAGCTCCCTAGAAAATGGCTGTAAGGGCTGTGCTTCTAGAAGCAAGAGAGATAGTCTGAGTATTCCTAGTTACCCATTGATGGTCATTGATCAGCAGTTATTGCTATTGGTAATGAGGAAGATGGGTGTCTTTACCCTAATGATTTCTCCCTTCTGACGGCTGTAGGATGTGGCCTGGACTCTGGTCATTTGTGGGACATTGCTATTCACAAGGCTCTTGTGTTTAGCATCCTGGACTGTCTCCATCATGATGCAAGGGGAGATGGTTAAGGCGGTAGTGGTTGTTTGATTTGTCTCAAATATAGTGCCTCTTGTCTTCCTCTAAGGATTCCGTGCTACTTTCTTGTAAGGAGATAATAATAGCACCTATTCACATTTGATGAAATCAAGTCACTTAGCCTAGGTTAACTACATCCTTGGGAATAGAAAGAACTAATTCATGTGACTACCAAGGCACTGGAAATGATATTTTAAAGATTAAGGAAAAGGAGAGATGTAGCATAGAATTGTAAAAGGACAAATTCTCCACTGTCCCCCAAAGAGTCTGCAAACTATAGTTTAATGAGATTTAGCTTGGCTACAATTTCTGTAATATTTGAAATGTTCATTAAGGATAATATAGTTGGTGAAAATATAGAAAAAGAAGAAATGATTAGACAGAGTTAGCATGACTTCATCAAGAACAGGTTAAACCAGACTAACCTTGTTTCCCTATTTGTCAGGATTACTAAACTAAAGATTAAAGATAAAGATAAGGAGATGTCATATTTACCCTAGATTTCAGAAAATCATTTGATAAAATGACTGATGTTATTCTTGTGAAAAAGACAGGGAGAGATATAATGAAAACAATAATATAATTACATTAATTTGGATATCTTTGAGTACTCAGATACACAGAATAGTTTGAAATGTTCCAATGTCCACTTTGTAACAGGTCTCCAGTGGAATGTATCTGAGGAATTTGTATGTAACCCTGTGTTTTTTTTAACATTTTGAACAATGATTTGTATAAAGCAATAGATGGCACACATAAAATTTGCAAGTTATAAAAACTTGGGACAACTATTAAACTAGTTGAAAAAGATATGTTCAAAGAAAAAAAGATTTTGACCGGATAGAATATTCAGTCAAATCTAATAATGTGAAATTTAGTAGAGAGAAAAATTCACTATTTTGGCAACAAAAGAATAACTTCACAAATGTTAGATTAGATATATAGTTGGATGAAAGTTTCTCATAAAAAAATCCTGGGTTTTAATGGACCATGAGTTCAATGAAGCAACACGATTTTACAGTCAAAAAAAGCTAACAAATTTTAGTGATGCATTAAGAGAAGCATAATTTCCAGGAATACAGAGGTAATAATAACTTTGTACCCTATGCTTGTTATACAACATCTCAGCTAATTTATAGTTTTGGCCAACCCAGTTTAAGAAAGGTATTAATAAGATATAGAGATTCCAGAGAAAAGCAACCAGGATAACAAAGGACTTCAAGACCTTTCAGAAGAGGATTAACTGAAGAACATAGACAATTTTAACTTAGATATGGGAAGCGGGGATGATAAATGTTCAAATATTTGGAGGATTCTCACATGGAAAAGGCATTAGACTTGTTCTGTTTGGCACAAGAGGGGCCAAGAACCAGGAACAATGGCTGAAAAGAACAAGTAAGAAAATTTGGACTTGACATAAGGAAACATTTTTTAGAGTTGTCCTAAAGGAAGAGATTGCTTTGGACAGTGCTGTTTCTCTTCTGCAAAAAAGTCTGGGGTATCATGCTATATCCAATATACTTTTCAGGTTTGAGTTTGATTATATGGCTGATTACATCTTTTATAACTCTAAAATTCTTTGCTTCTATAATTCTGTATTTATAGGTTGGCTCTGGAGTCAGGCATATGGGCTTAGGTCCTACTTCTAACACCTACTATGTCTTTGACCCTTGACACAAGTCACTCAACCTCTCAATGCCTCAAGGCAAAGGCAACACTGGTAAGATTCAAGTTACAGAATCTCTATCTCTATCTCTATATGTATCTCTATCTGTATCTCTGTCTGTATCTCTATCTGTATCTCTATTTCTCTCTCTCTCTCTCTCTCTCTCTCTCTCTCTCTCTCTCTCTCTCTCTCTCTCTCTCTCTGTCTCTATACTTATACCTATATCCACATCCACATCCATTTCTATCTGGATCTGGATCTATATCTTTCTATACACAAATATATTCACATATATGTATGCATATACACATGGCATTTTTTAAGGATGCAATTGAGGTTAAGAAACTTGCCCATAGTCATACAGCTAGTAAGTGTATGAGGCAGAATTTGAACCAAAGTCCTCCTGATTCAAGGGCTCTATCCACTGCACCACCTCAGTGCCCCAGTAATTTCCTTATTAAGTCTAGCTACTGAAGAAAAACACATGTGAAGAGTACTGAATCAGAAATGTTTGCTTTTTAAAAAATTACCCTAACCATTAAGATGAAAACTACTTTTCTAGAAATGAGGTTCTGATATGTTGGCAAATAATGCAGAATAATGCATAAAGAAATGTTTTATGGTACATGGCTTTCCAATACAAAGTTAACTGAAAGTATTAAAAGACCAAATGCTAAAGAAGATTGTTCTGAAATTATGGGCACTATATGAAACACCTTGAAAGAATGGCGGGGGGTGTGTGAAATTAAAATAAGAAAATTGCATTTAAAATCATAGTCTTTATAAAGCAGTAATTTTCAAAACTATCTGTTATTGCCTAAGAAATAGAAAGGTAGATAAGTGGAACAAAGTAGACACACAATTTACAGCAGAAAATGTATGTAGTGACTTTGTATTTGACAAGTTTGAAAACATAAGTTTTAGGGATAAGAAATTATTATTTGGTAAAAATTGTTGGGAAAACTGGAAAAAATAGTCTAGCAGCAATTAGGCAAAGACTAATATCTTACACAATTTATCAGGATGAAGTCAAAATGTAGAGATATAAAGAAAGCTATTGCAAGAAAAAATTGAAGAATATGAAATCTATTACCTATCAGACTTATGGATAGGTAAATAATTTATGAATAAATGAGCTAGAAAGCAATGTGAGTTATAAAATGAATAATTGTGACTACATTAAATTTAAAAGGTTTTGTATAAATAAAAAAATGTATTCAAGACCAGAAGGAAAACAGAAAATTTTGGAGAGGGATTTTATAGAAAATTTCTCAGATAAATATCTCATAACTCAAATATAAATAACTTTGTCAAACCTATAGCAATGTAATTACCAAATTGATAAATAGTCAAAGGATATTAATAGTCAGTCTCCTGATGGAGAAATGAAAATGATTTATAGTCATATGAAAAAATTCTACAGATCATTATTGATTAAAGAGATGCAAATTAAAACAACCTTGTCATATCATTGTATAACTATCAGATGGTCTAAAATGTTTGAAGGGGAAAGTGAGAAATGTGAAAGGGGATGTGGAAAAATTGAGGCACTAATTCACTATTGGTGGAACTGTGAAATGATCTAGTCATTTTGGAGAACAATCTGTAATTATTCTCAAAAAGTTATTAAACTGATTATACCCTTTGATCCAACAATACAACTAATATGTTTATTTGCAAAGATGGTTAGGGAAAAAGGAAAAATAACATATGTTCTGAAATATTTATAGCAGCTCTCTTTGTGGTGGCAAAGAACTGGAAATTTTGGAATAACTGTCAGTTGAGGAATGACGTGGCAAGTTGTGGTATATGATTATGATGGAATGCTACTGTGCTATAAGGATAAATAAGAAATGATGATCTTGATGATCCTAGAAAAAAACATGGATAAATTTGCATAAAATCATGAAGAGTGAAATGAGAAAAGCCAAGAGAACATTGTATATAGTAACAGTAATATTGTTTAAGAACAAATTTGAGCAACTAAGTTATTTTGACAATTATAAATATCCAAACTAATGACAAAGGACATATGAAGGAAGACACTATGTACATCTAGAAGAACAACTAATAAATAGAGAAATATATAGAATGATTTTACACACATATATATTTGTATATAATGATAGCAATCTCTAGAGGAGGGGGAAGGAAGAAAAAAGGGGGAAGAGTTACATGATAACTTTAAATTATATTTAAAAGCAATAGCAATTTGTACATAGTAGATTTGCAATTTCATGTGTAATCATCTTTTTCCCCACTCTACTATGTTATGGGAATGGTTGTTTTATTACTTAAATTCAGAATATTAAAAAAAAATCATAGCCTTACTCCATATGAGTTAAGGGTAGTGATTTTGGATAAATCACTAGTTCTTTGAGTCTCACTTTTTTTTCATCTAAAATTGGAGAGGACAATAGGTAAACTATTTCTGTCATGTTGTGCGGATCAAGTGAGATATTGCATATGTGTGAAACAATCTGTAATCATAAAAAGACATAAAATTTAAAGCACAACTTTATAGAAGAAGAATCAACTTAAAGAGTCCTTGAATTTACTATACTATTATATTAAAGAAAAGCTCTCAGCAATCAGTAGATAGTAAGGGTTTTTTTAAAATATATTTTCCACAGGAGAATATGCAAGTAACATGGAAAAGAAAATTACTCAAATAAAGTTATAGAGAGGCTGCAGCCAACCAGCAGGGAATTTTGTAAAATGACCTCTCAGGTCTTGTCAATCCCTAGGGTTCTAAAATTAAAATGATAATTAAAATCATCCATTGACAAAAGTAACTAGGCTTACAGGGGGCAATATTAAATATTTTAAATATGACATTTTTATTTCTTTGTAAGGAGTAAAAGGCAATGAGGCATGTCTATCAGATGCTAGAATTTTTGTGTCTTAAAACTGAGAATTTTCTGTTCAAACAGAGGGAATGAAAATGCAATTCAACACATAAAAATATCATGAAATACTTATTATGTTCAGGGCACTATTCTAGGTAGGTATTGAGGACAAAAGCTTTGTGGGGTTTTTTGTTTGTTTGTTTTAATGAGTGACATTGACTCTACAAGATTCTTACTCTTTAATTGGGGGAGAGGGGTTGCTATATTAAGTGGCATATGAGATATGTGACAGAGGAAGAAAGACCTGAATTTTCATTTTACCTCAAATACGATCTTAAAAATTTTGATAAAGCCAATAAAACACTTAGTTCAAGTTTCACAAGCAACAAAATGGGGAAAATAATAGCACCTACCCAGGTCTTGTGAAAATTAAATGAGATGATATTTGCAAAGCACTTACCAAACCTTAAAATGCCATATAGTTCATCAACATCATCATCATCCCTAGTATTACACAGATAAATGCAATATAAAGCTGTATCTCAAATTCATGAACTCTTTAAGCAGATTCTTCCTTTACAAAATGATGCCTTAGATTTTATATGTCCTTTTATCATTCTACTGTTTCACCATATGTACAATACTATAAGGGTGAAGAGAACTTCCAGAGAAAAGATTGTAAAAGAGAAAACATTTGAGAGGAATCAGTGAAGATTTTTTGGAAAAGGTGGCTGCTGAACTGAAACTCAAAGGGAGTTGATTCCAAGCAACAGAAGAGAAAAATATCTGTGAGAATGTATGATAGAGGCAAGAGGGCGTTGTATGAGAATAGAGAATGTGGGAAGGGGATCAGTGTGAAAGTCAATGTGAATGACAGATAGGAGCCAAGCCACACTGGGAAAATTCTTAAAAGCAATGCCAAGGAGGTCATAATTTATTCTATAATCATTTGGGAGTCATTGGATGAAAAGAGTAAATAATTTTTTAAAATATATGAATTCCTAAAACATGTTTTCAGTTTTCAAAGCAACATGTTGAGATTATTTTATAATTTAAAAAATATATACTCCATGGAGTGTGGAGCCAAGATGGCAGATAAAAGGCAGGGACCTTCCTGAGATCTTCTTTAAAACCCTCCAAATGCCTTTAAATAATGCCTCAAAACAAATTCTAGAGCAATATAACCCACAAAACGATAGAGTTAAAAATTTTTCTAGCCCAAGATGACTTGGAATATCAGCAGGAAAAGTCAGTTGCATCAGAATGAGAGTGGAATGCCATCTAATGTAAGCCACAGAAGTCCAGACTGGACAGTAGCAAACCAGTAGCAGACCTTGAGGGTGACTGAAACAATGGCATCAGTGTTGATTTCCAGGTCTCTCAGCTCACAGATTGTAAGGGGATTGGACACCTGTTCATAGAGATATTATGGTGTCTGTTTGCTGGCCATGGGGCAAGGACTCTGTTGCATTGTCCATAGTTGGAATTTGGTTGAGGTCCTTGGTTTCAGAGTTAGGGGGAGGAAGAGCACTTATACACCAGTGTTTGTGACCACAGGGGAGCTGGGACTCTGGTCACACTTCCAAGGTAGAAAAAAAGTACTTCTGGTCACTTACAGACTAGTACACAGTATAGGAGAGGAGTAAAAAAAATGTCTCTTTAGATCATACCACATTGGAAGAACCAAAAAATCAAAAGTCCCCAGAATTATTTATGAAAACAGCATGCACGCACACACACACACACACACCCATACACACAGAAAACTGAAGCTTGGAACAATGTCCACGATACCCTAGAAGAATAGCCCCACTTTAGCTTAGAGTTAAAAGTCAAGAAATAGACTGGAAAATTAAAAAAAAAGCAGGAAAAAAAGATCTTGACCATAGAAAGTTACTATGGTGACAGGGCATTTCAAAACACAAGCTCAGAAGAACACAAAGTCAAAACTGCTTTATTTAACGCCTCAAAGAAAAATATGAATTGGCCCTAGGCCATGGAAGAACTCAAAAAAGATTTTAAAGATTGGGTAAGAAGGATAGAGGAAAAGTTGAGATATGAGTGTAATGTAAGTAAATCATGAAAAAGATTAATAGTTTGGTAAAGGAGACACACAGATGCACAAAAACATACAAAGATTGAAGAAAACAACAGCTTAAAAAACAGGCCAAATGGTAAAAGATACACAAAAAATCCGATAAAGAAAAAAATGTCTTGAAAAACAGAACTGGCCAAATGGAAAAAAATTAAATTAAAGGGTATGAAGCATGCACTGGAAAAAGAGTAAAGGGAAAGGTAGAATGGCATACATTAATTGACATAAAAGAGTGTAGATAAAGATTTTATAGAATGATGAGAGGATGGGGGAAGGAGCACATGAACCTTAGTCCCATCAGAATTGACTCAGAGTGAATAATATATACAGAGTTACATATAGAAATCTACCTTACCTTACAATAAAGTAGGAGAGGAAGGGAATAAAAGAATGGGTGGGGCTGATTAAAAGGAGAGCAGATTCAGGGAAGTAAAAGTCAGAAGTAAGACACTTTTGACAATGGACAGGGTGAAAGGTGAGAGTAGGAAAAACAGTGGGAAAATATGATGGAGAGAAATACATAGTTGGTAATTCCTGAGAATAAAAAAAAATACAGTGAGTTTTTTTGATAAAGACCTCATTTCTCAAATATATAGAAAACTGAGTTAAATTTATAGAAATAAGATCCATTACTCAATTAATAAATGGTCAAAGTATATGAACTGGCAGTTTTCATACAAAGTAATCAAAACTATCTCTAGTCACAAAAATGCTCTAAATAACTATTTGTTAAAGAAATGCAAATTAAAAAAACCTCACCTACCACCACAACCTATCAGACAGACTAATATGACAGAAAAGGAAAATGAGAAATTTTGGAGGGGATGCTGGAAAATTGGGGCACAAATACAGTGTTGCTAGGGTTGTGAACTGATCAAATCATTCTGGAGAGCAATTTGGAACTAAGCCCAAAGGATAAAACCATACATTTATATTCCGAAGAGATGAAAAAATAAAAAGGGGCATATATGTACAAACATACTTATAAAAGTTCTTTCAGTGGTGCAAAGAATTAGGAATTGAAGGGATGCCCATCAATTGGGGAATGGCTAAACAAGTTGTTGTGTATGGTTGTGATGGAATACGATTGTGCTATAAAAAATAATGAAGAGGATGCTCTCAGAAAAACCTGGAAAGAATTACATGAACTTATGAAAAGTGAAATGAGCAGAACCAGGAGGTCATTGTATATAATAACATCATTATTGTATGGTGATTTACTGTGAATAACTTAGCTATTTTCAGAAATACAATGATCTGAGACAGTTTTGAAGGACTTATGAAGAAAGGTTCTGTCTTTCATCAGAGGGAGAATGGTGGAGCCTGAAAGCAGATTAAAGATAATATTTCTTTACTTTATTTTTCTTGGTCTTTTTGCTGTGTTTTCTTTCACAGCACGAAACACAAAGAAATGTGTTTTGCACATCTACATATGTACAACCTATGTCAAATTGCTTGCCTTCTCAATGAGGGGAGGAAAGGAAAGAATTTGGAACTCAGAATTTGCAAAAAGATGAGTAATTTTTATGTGCAACTGGGAACAATAAAATATTAAATTTAACACAAGCTACATGAAATACAAAACAAAAATACATTTGGTCCATCTTAATTTTCTGCCATGTAGCAGCAAAAATTAGATGACTGATGATTCAACATTTGGTCTTGTGGAATTTTTGGCCTTGTTTTTCATGTCCTGTTTTGAGGTACAGTAACATAGACTCACTGAAATCAAATGGGCCGAATCAGAATTTGTGATTGTGAAGACTGTACTTTCTTTGAAGGGATATGGAATATGATATCTTTGTGAGCACTTTGCTCCCCATACTGTAAGGAAATTATTTTGGATTGCTATTGGTGTTTAGTTGTTTACGTCATTTCCTATTCTTCATGACCCCATTTGGGGTTTTCTCGTCAAAGATACTGGAATGTTTTGCCATTTCCTTCTCTAGCTCATTTTACAAAAGAAGAATGGAGGGAAATAAGGTTAAGTGACCTGTCCAGGATCCATACAACCAGTGCATGCAGGATTTGAACTCAGGAAGATGAGTCTTTCTGACTCTAGTCACGGCAATCTATTCACTGTGCCACTTAGCTGCCAGAAAAAGCTTAGAAAAAAGTGAAATATTCAAGGTACTAGAGTTTCTGCTTGTTGATAGATTTTGGACTGAAAAATATTGGTGGTGACCCACCCTGATAATAGACACAGAGTCCCCACAGGACTAGAGAGAAAGAATGGCCCTTTGAGAAGTCATAAGCTTCCACCTAAATTAAATATTCCACCTGAAAAACAAGGCTCCTCCTATACTGAGCTGGGGTAGTTGGGGGTGGGGGGAAAGTGAAGAGGATAATGATAGTCAGCACTTTGATCTGCTTACTTTGATAAGAGTCTTGGTCCTTGTAGTTACCTGCCTTATCTTTATAAATCTTAGAATTTTTTTTGTTCTTGTTCTTGTTTTTGTTTTTCATGAGGCAATGAGGATTAAGTGACTTGTCCAGGGTCACACAGCTAGTAAGTGTCAAGTGTCTGTTGCTGTATTTGAACTCAGGTCCTCCTTAATCCAGGGCTGGTGCCTTATCCACTGTGCCACCTAGCTGCCCTCTTGGAATGGTTTTTAGTTTCAATGGTATCTCATTTGCTTTAGTGTCTAGAACAGAGGACTAAAGTACTTTCATTCTCACTTATGACACTTCCCTATTCCAGGAATAATAATAATGTGGGCATAGATTCAATCCTGAGACAAATCAATACATGGCAGGCTTCTTCAAAATAGGCATGCCCCTGAATTCATTCAAATCAGTCAGAGCCTAGCTCTGAGCAGTTTATATGCCTTTCTAAATGGTAAAATTCAAACCATTATGTTACAAGTTGTGACCCTAGTATTATAAAGACAATTAATTAATGACACTAGCAGTCTTTGTTTTTTTTTTCTCTCTCCCCATATCCATTCTCCTGACCTTGTAAACATCTATTTCTTTAATTCTGCTTAACCTTATTAAGTAATACCCAATATCTCTAACACCGATAAGGCACTTGTTCACCGCATCCTAGACTATTAATTCATCCTCCTATATGGTATATTACAAGTTCTCTGCTTTATATCTTTTTTAATATAAGTAGGCTACCTCTAAGCACAAAAGATTGTTGCAGAGAAGCAATATATCTCATCAAGTAGCATGATTTGTTTGGAGAAGGGATGATCTCTAGATTGCATCTTGCTCGATTTTTTTTTTTCTGTAAACAGACTGACTTTGTATTACTGGGCTTCCTCTTTTTAATCCTTCTTTTGATTATGCCAACATTTTATCAGGCTCAAAGACTATGCTTGCTTATTCTTTTTACAGGCCCCTATTGATGAAGCAAAATAACTAATAACCATGAAATCTAGGAAGATGGAGGTTGTACTATAGAAAAGGAATTAGAGGGTTCCCCCCTCACGTTCATTTGTGTGTGTGTGTGTGTGTGTGTGTGTTTTTCAAAGAATCAGAAGTAGTAAGGACTATGACAGTTTGTTTAAAAAACATGAAATATATGGGTATAATGAATATAGACTTTCTGATCAAAATTCTGGACCATAGAACTAAACAAGAAACATTTAAACTTAGAAATGTCAGTTTCAGAAGAAACACAATTAAGGGTTACACAGTTGATACTAAATTTATGGGATTAATTAAATAAGAGAATATACAAGCAGGCAACAAGCTTTACCAGCAACTTACTAATAAGTGCTTACTATGTTTACTCTGTTAAGAACTAGAGATACAAATACAAACAAAAAAGGATAGTCCATACTCATAATGAACTAGCGTTGATGCCATTTTTTCTGCGATCTTCTCTATGAATGAGAATGATCCTGAGACTAGAAAGGATCACTCCTCTACTACCTCTTCCATATCCTCACTGTGTTCACTAATCTTTCCATCTCACACTGATTTCAATCCAACAGGTTGGCTCTGGCCTTCCTTTTTTCTTTCCTTCTTTCTTTCTTTCTCTTTCTTTCTTTCCTTCTTTCCTTCTTTCTTTCTTTCTTTCTTTCCTTCTTTCTTTCTTTCTTTCTTTCTTTCTTTCTTTCTTTCTTTCTTTCTTTCTTTCTTTCTTTCTTTCTTTCTTTCTTTCTTTCCTTCTTTCTTTCTTTCTTTCTTTCTTTCTTTCTTTCTTTCTTTCTTTCTTTCTTTCTTTCTTTCTTTCTTTCTTTCTTTCTTCAGAGCAATGAGGGTTAAGTGACTTGCCTAGGGTCACACAGCTAGTAAGTGTCAAGTGTTTAAGGTCAGATTTGTACTCAATACCTCCTGAATCCAAGGCCGGTGCTTTATCCACTGTACCACCATGCTGCCCCTTTTTTTCTTTTTTCTTTTTTTTTTTGTGGGGCAATGAGGGTTAAGTGACTTGCCCAGTGTCACACAGTTAGTAAGTGTCAAGTGTTTGAGACCAGATTTGAACTCAGGTACTCCTGACTCCAGGGCCGGTGCTCTACCCACTGCTCAACCTAGCTGCCCCTTTTTCCATTTTAGAATGAATCCTTAAGAGGATCTTTTGATTTAACATACATTGAAAAAGCCAGGTAGAAGAGCAATGATTTTTATCAAATGCTTATGAGTTACTTCATGTGTTACTTATATGTTACTTCATTTTGCTCTAAAAAAACAAAACTGAATAAACAGATCATCTGTGTAGTTTCTGGTTTTTATTCTTTGAATTTCTTACATTTTTGAGAAATCCTAAGGTCACCATGATGAACTTTATTTAAACAATTACAATTCTGCCTAGCATAACGTCTTATATTATATACCACTATCCCCTGTAGCTCCTGTAAATGGAATTGCACATTTTCCAGTGTCTTCTACATTAGTTGAGGATTTGGAATTACAAGTATGACCTAATTGTAGGCCTGCAAGTAGACAGGTCTGTGAATAGACACGTACTAGTTTTTCTTTTTATCCCTTATAGTTTAATTTTTAATTTTTCTTTTGTTTTAAAATGTTTATTTTTTTGTTTTTCTCATCTCTCATATTCTCTGTCTCTCTGTCTCTCATATTCTGTCTCTCTGTGTCTCTCTCTGTTTCTATCTCTTACTAGGTGGTGCAAAAAAAGCCAAGCCTACATCAGGAAGTCTTATTTTTCTGACCTCAGATCAGGCCTCAAACACTTACTAGCTGGGTGACCCAGGAAAAGTCCCTTAACCCTGTTTGTCTCAGTTTTTATCATCTATGAAATGAACTGAGGAAGGGAATGGCAACCACTGTAGTTTCTTTTTTAAGGAAACCACTAATGGGGTCACAAATAGTTAGACATCACTGAAAATGACTGAAAACAACAAAATTGTATTCTCATGTCTCTTTTTTGTGATTGTACTTAAAATTCAATAGAATTCAGTTATTAATGTTTTGGTTTTGCTCTTCTTTCCATTTTCATTGTTGTAGTCTGGTTCCTTCACTTTGTATCAATTCCTATGTCTTCCCATGCTTCTCTGTAATCATCAAATTCATCCTTTTTACAACTCTGTAATACTGCATTATGTTCACGTCATGGATCTTGTTTTACTTTCCCAACATATTGACATTTACATTGTTTTTAGTACTTAGGTACTACAAAGCACTATGGCTGCCATAGTTTCCTATGTCAAATTTCTGATATGTCTCTAACCCTGAGATTTTCATTCCCTTAGGAACCCAGGAAGGAAATTGGAAAAAATAGTTCTTTTTGAACAAGGAGTAGAAGCACCACAATTATTGAGTTTCCTTATCTGTAGGAATACTATGTTAAATTGTCAGACAATTTACTCACATGCCCACTGGCAAAAGCAGGTGGTAGTATGAAGAGGGTTAGATTTAGAATTCAAAAGATAGACATGTGTTGGTTCTACCACGAGCCTTTCCCCCACCTTTTTTTTTTTTTTTTTTTTTTACATAGGGTAATCCTGACTCCCAGAGATAGAAATAGGGAGACTAGTCACAAGCTAGATCCCACTGCTGATTATGATGGAAACTTTGACCTGTTCCATTTTTGCTAACCTTGATCAGTTCTCTTCTTAGGCAGCCTGGTGTCCCTCTCCTCCCATTAGTTCACTACATACAGCTATTTATTTATTGGGCTTAGGCTCACTGTAGCCAAGAATTCCTGAACTCTACCAATCCATAAAGTTTAATATCCCCTAATAGCAGGAATTACAGGTACCACCACCATTCCTCTATCAGCATCAGACCTTTTTCTATGCAATGGCTTCAAATGTGGAATATAACACCTACACTACTTTCCTCACAAGGCTGCTGTGAAGAAAGGTTTTTGTTTATGGAGAAATGCTTTACTAATGTCTAGCATTATTATTCAGTATTTGATGTCTTTATAACACCTTTGGGAGCCTACTAGAGCTTTCCATTCTTCCTGCCTTTCTTTTTGATTTCTAAAGTTACAGATGCTATTATCATTTCTCACATATGTCACATGGAATTTGGATATGGGTTTTCTTATTCTTAAAAATCCAAGGGCAATGACATTACTTTGCTTTGCTGAAATAATGATTACCAGTTTGCTTACTTTTCTTTATTATTTTTGAATAGTCTTTAGTTTGGGTAAAATTTTGATTACCATGGTCCAACAAAAAAGTTTTTTACTTTTTCTTCTTTATTAGAGTAATATACTAAGCCACATATAGGGAAATTTTTCATCCTTGTTCACACAATCAAAATATTTCCAAAGTCATGTGGATATTTTTAATTAAAATGGAATAAACCATCTTTGCTTTGAAGAGAATCACAGGTATCATTGTAGCAGGATATAGTAGATGACCTGAAAGACTAAGAGGAGCCATTATTCTTCATTGGTTATTATCAAAGGTGTGCATGGTGTTGGTCAAGTCTATGCACCCTGTAAGAGAGCATTATAATTACCTCTTGGATATAAAAGTTCGCTTATGCCTACCTACAAAAGTATTCATTAAAAATTTTATGATCTCTTCATGAGCACCCAATGAGATCTTATTTCTCTAATCAAAACTTAGATTGGTATTTTGATTACATTTCCAATGTCCTTTTCTCACAACAAATCTATGTAGTTGGTAATATAAATATGAATATTTCCATTTTACAGAAGAAAGTTCTGTGAAGAAAAGTAAGGTGGCTTCCAAAAAGTCACACAACTATGATTTGTCATGGACAGACCTAGAATACTGATTTCCTAAGTAAAAACTTTAAGATCAATTTAATTCAATTCAACAAACATTTATTTAGCTCTAATTAGGGAGGGAACATGTGATACTTCTCTTAGTCAGGATTCTGTCCATGAGAATTTGCAAATTAGGTTATTTGCTTTTAGTTTCCTTTCCCTCTTCATGGCATTTTACTTTTTCTGGCTAAGTGCCTAATCCCATCATTTTGTCCTCTGACTGCTCTGTGCCCTTACTCAGTGGACTATCTCATTTCTAATTCTTCTGGATCATGCCTTTACTTTAGGTCTCTCCCCATTTTCCCCTCTCCTCATTTTGCCATTAAACGGCTCCTGTTGTGTGTCTCATTCATAACTCTCATTCAGGGGACAATGATTTATGTTGGAAAAGATCTCTGCCTAGTAGGAAAGGGAGGGTGTCAGAAGAATGCTGTTTTAAAAATATGTTATTATTATCTCATTCATCTCATCGTTTTTGCTGATGTTCAGTTGGAAATGGTTCTAGGACAAGTCACTAACTTTCTATTATTCTTACAGAATTTAATGTTCTGCAGACTAGACTGTAGGTAGGTAAAAGAACTGCTTTTTACAGCTGAATAAAATAATTTATAACCCCATCCTCTGTATACTCAATGAAAACATTATCTTAATAATTCTAGCAGCAGAAAAGAGAACAAGGATCATATATACATCGTTCTGTCCCCATGTGATTTTTATTCATTCTGCCAAGTTTCTATATTTCTAGAGATATTTTGTTCCACAAAGCTTGGAGATTATGAGTCTTTGGTATGGCAATATGTATAAAAGAATTTGAACTAGATGAATAAGTTTTATTATAATATCAACATTACAAAAAGGAATAACATAGAAGACTTTAATAAATTGAGAAAATGAAATGATCAGAAGTAGGATAATTTTATAATAACAATATTTTTAAGAATACCTTTCAATATTATAGGAATAATCAAAATAATGACTATTCATTATTCCAGAGGACCAATGATGAAACATGCTATCATAGAGAGATGCAACAGATTTTAAGTGGTAGAGATGATATAAATATACATACATATGGATATAGATAGCTAGCTATAGCCACAGAGAGAAACATCCAAATAGATATGGATATAGAAATATACATATATAGCAATAGATCCATATATCAACATATCTATATCTACATCAACATATACATATCTATATCTACATCTATATCTATCTATCTATTTATCTATCTATCTATCTATAATGCATATATCTTTGGTACCCTCACTCCTCAATTTAAAAAAAATTAACAGAAATCTATTTTCTTTCAATACTTGCCACATTGCAAAAGGATAAATTTCTATCTATTTATCTATCAAAGAAATGTGTTTTGCTTGATTATGCCTACTTGTTAACAATAAATTTCTTTTAATTACCCTTTTCAATGGGGTAGGGATCAAAAGAAAATAGATTTCTCTTAATTTAAAAAAATAGAGAGGTGGTATGTTATAGATGTAAAAGTTTGCACTTTATTATTAGTTTTACTTAACTGTTATACTGTGCTATAAGAGAACTCATAAAGTGGGAGTCACCTAGAAAATATTTATTTTATTAATTTGTTTTATTATTGTATTATATAAATATTATATTTATTTATTTCAAAATAAATCAATTATTTTAATTAGTTTTTTTATGAACCAATGGTATACCCATGATGATTGTGAACACTAGTAAAGTTTGGGATAATGTTAAGTTTTAATAGAGTTTCTAGGTTGTGGTCTGAATAAGTTTTGATGGGATTTGTCGTCTGCCAGTCGAGGAAAGATAGTGGGATACTAATGTATAATTCTTGACATTGAGTTATTTTTTTTTTGCTCAGTATTTGGTAAGTGCTAAATTTTTGAAGTCTGTAGTGAAGTGTTCCATATGTTCTGTGATTTCTTTATGTGATCTTCAGTTATCATGAAGTCCATATTATTTAAGGATAATCATTGTATAATTTCTACTTTTACAAAAAATTTTACAAGACATATCTATTTGTTTGATGCTTCTTTGTCAACATATTGTTGGTTGGGCTCCTGTGCATGTTGCACAGGGAAAACCTTGTACCTCAACACTTTATCATATGTTCCATCAAGTTGAAGCAATTTCAGTAATGTTTGACAAAACCAAATGTGGCTATTGCTCTATTAAGAGATGCTTACTTGCTTTAAAAGTATTTCTGAAATGTATTACACTATTTTTCATGTGTTCAGAGAACACATCAATCCTATTTCTCATTTTTGATAGGAAAGCATTAGTATTTTCATAGTTGCATTATGATAATGGGCCTCATGTTTCATTAATATTGTATGAATTTTTGTTAGGATTCTTTCCATTTGGGTTATGGTTCATTTTATATTTCTAGCAGTGAATGTTAAGACTTCTATTAATTGCTTTAAATGTTAAAACTTGTGTTAATTGCTCTTAATGTTTTCTTTTTATTGAGCTTTGGTTTCAAGATGCAAGTAATCTGCTATAAACAATGTCAACTTTTTCATTTATAAACTGATGAGTAATGGATTTTGTCTGGAAGAGACAAGGCTATTTGTAAGTGCTATGTTTGTCCATTTATTCTACTTCATTTCTGGATGTTAGCTAAACACTTTTAATTTCTATCTTTGCTTGATACCCCTGACACAAATTTCATAATGAAATTCACACTTATAGAGTTCAAATTATGTTGTGATATCATTAGAGAAAGATTTCATAGATTGAGAAGTAGTTTAATTTATTTTTCAAGGGAGGCATGTAGCATGATGTCATCCATGTACTAGCAGGTGATTAGTAAAATTTTTGGTACTGCATGCTCTTTAATTTAGAAAGCATTCTCAGTTAAACTACAGTGAGCTCAGAATTGGTTTAAAGCTATACATAAGCATGAGAAATTTAAATTGTCTTCCTGAATTTTTGCACATTTTTTTAAAATCTTAAAATTATTGTGTCCCTGGGGCATTTTAGTTACAAGAGACTTTTCCATTTGGGCATAATATGCATGAACATTCTTTTTCAGCTTAGTTCTATTTTATGCATTTGAAGTATATGGTTGAGAAAGGAGTGCAAAATTGAAGCAAAGGCATTGCATTGATCAATAAAGGCAATATAAATGTTACAGCACTTTCTCAGTGTTCAATAATCACTGAATCTATGAGTTGCTCTTTATACCCCTGGGACTTTTTGAAACCCTTTATGTGTTCTTTGGGCATTATATTATTTTCTTGTAAGAGATTACACATTTTTAGAAATACAAACTACAAAGCTTTGTATACTATAAAGTACATAAATATATAATTGGCCTATATTTGGAAGGATCATTGGTATTTCCTTTTTTTTTGGTCTTAGTTATGTGATGTGTTTTATTAAGAAATGTGGGATTCACTTTGCATATAAAAAGAAGTTGGTAGAGTGTTTTTTACAAATAATTCATGTGCCATTGGGACTTATCTAAGGCAAAAAGTATTGATTTTATCTAGCCCTGCCACCTTCCAGTTTTCAAGAGAAAATAAAGCTATCATTACTTCCCATTGTATAACCATTAGGTCAATAATTACATTCGTGACACACAAGATTTGTGTATTTCTGTTAATTCCAACCTGCATTTTTGTTATTATTGGACATCATTTAAATCCTATAGATAAGCAGAAATTTTCTACATCTTCCTTCTTTAGCCTCATTTCTTCTAATTTTGTTGTTTCTCAAGCACCCATAATGAATTTTAAAAAATTGATGTTAATTATTTATATGTTTTCTACTGCTTGAACTACTTATATCACTAAAACCTATTGTTTTTTGCTTTCAATTTTTAAGAGAATTTCAATTTTTTTAATAAAACCCCCAAATCCCATTCCACATGTTTCTTTCTTTCTTTTATTTTCTTCTTCTTTTTTTGCCCTTAGGTGATAATGAAGTTGAAGTTTTTATTGGATATAATAGCTAGACACTGATATAACCTTATGATGAATTTATATGGGCTATCAAAAGATTTTTCAAATAACTTCTGTCACTGTTCCTCTGATTGTTTGTTATCACAGTATTGTCCACACAATTTTGTGTGCATGCCCTGAAATGTGTTAATGTCTTTCATTAAATGTTGTAGGGGGGAAATGTTCATTCACTTTGTCATAAAAATAGAAACTTTTAAAAATTACTCTGTTTTGTTGGCAGTTGGTCTGCTATTTGGGTTCACTTCATCAGGCTAAAAAATAACACTGTTCAAATTCTAATCTAAATATCACCCAATATGATTTAGATATAATGGGTCATGCCATAAGCAAAATAGAAGAACAAGGAACAAAAAGTTTATCTGTCATCTCTATGGAGAAGGGAAGCATTTTTGACCAAAGAAAGAGATCATTACAAGATGTAAAACAGATCATTTTAATTATATTAATTTTTTTAAATGTACAAATGAAACCAATACAGCCAAGATTAGAAGGAAATTAGAAAGCTAGGAAACAATTTTTACATCAAGTGTTTCTTATAAAAAACACATTTTCCAAATATATAGAGAGCTGAGCAAAATTTATAAAAATACAAGTCATTTTCCAATTGATAAATGGTCAGAGCATACGAATAGGAAATTTTAAATGGAGAAATGAAAGCTATTGCCATTTTTTTAAAAAAATGCTCCAAATCACTATTGATTAGAGAATTTCAAATAAAAACAATTCTGTGGTACCATTTTATACCTATCAGATTAGCTAATATGACAAAGAGGAAAATGCTAAATGTTAGAGGGTGGTGGGAAAATTGGGATACTAATGCAGTGCTGGTAGAGTTGTGAACTGATCAAACAATTCTGGAGAGCAATTTGGAACTATGTTCAAAGCACAATCAGACTGTGCAGACCCTTTGAAGAAGCAATAGCACTACTAGGTCTATATCCCAAAGATATCTTAAAAAAAGGAAAAAGCACCTAGAGGCACAACAATATTTATACTAGCTTTTTTGTGTGTATACTGGCAAAGAATTGTAAATTGAGGGGTTGCCTATCAATTGGGTAATGGCTGAACAAATTATGGTTTATGAATGTAATGGAATACTATTGTGCCATACGAAATGAACAGGTGAATTCCAGAAAAACCTGGAAAGATTTATATGATGAAAAGTGAAATGAGCAGAACAAGGAGAATATTGTACACAATAACAGTAACAGTAAATTATGAATGCCTTCTCAGCAATACAAGGATCTAAGACAATTCCAAAGGATTCACGGTGGAAAATGCTAACCACATCAAGAGAAAGAACTGATGGAGTCAGAATACTGATCAAAGTACACTATTTTAAATTTCCTAGTTTTCTTCCATTTTTCCCTTTTGATCTGTTTCTTCTTTTATACCATGACTAATATGGAAATATGTTTTACATGATTGTGCATATATAACCTATATCAAATTATAGCTTTTTAATTCCTGTTCTTATTTATTTCAGCTACTCCGAGTTTATCAATGAAGTTACTTCCTATGATAGTGTATTCGTCAGCATTTCATTGTTGAGGGTTCCAAAACAAAAACTAAAAAAAAAATGTCCTTGCTTATAACTGAAAAAAATCTATTTACATTTTATTATGGTATTGTACTGAAACATCTTGAAAGCTTTCATTGGTATCTCAGAGCCACACTCTATGCCTCTCTCCCCATGTGAAGTCCAAGGATTTCTTTCATGGTTTCCCTTTCCCTCCTTTCCCTTGCCCCTAAATAAACTACCATCTTATTCTAACTGCTTTTGTGTGTAAGAGGGTGTACTTCTTTAAAGAGGAATTCCTAAGGAACCCAAACCCCTACCCCTTACCCCTTACCCCATTTTTCTTTAATTTTATTAGATTAAACCCAGTGTACTAGCAAATCAAAATGTTGGAAAATTGTGACTCAGTCATCCAATGTGGCATCTACATCTGATTTTATTTTAGCAGCAATTTTTAAGGAATTGGTAACCATCTCCTTATAAAAATGTTGAAGAGCACAGAAGCAAGGGCAGATCCCTGTGACACTATGAGAGTCCTTGTTGATGTTGACCTTGACTTATTAATAACTATATTGGAGTTTAGAAATTTAACTAGTTGAAAATTCACCAAGCTCTACTGTCATTCAGTCAACACTCAATTCCCCCAGTTGGAACATTCACATGGATATTCAAATATTTTTTTTTCCCAAATAATTTCCAGATAAGTTGGTCTCTAAATCACCTCAGGCAGGGGTGTCTTAGCTATACTAATTGGTTCACATAACTGAAATGGCAACTTTTCTAATAGATTCAGTTAATATTCTAGATGATTATTCTCACCTTGCTTTTTCTCCCCACCCCTAGTGTTATTATTATAAACTGACTCTCTGTGCTACCTCCTGTCAAACTTTTCATCTTGTGTACATATTTAAAGCTAATGTCCCTTTCATCTTAGGCTACTATAAATTGTGTATAAAGGAGAGAGTGTATGCTTTTTTGGTTTTCTTCTTTTAAAAAAAAGGAGAAATGTATCCATTTATCTCAAGGACATTTGGCTTATCAAGGCAAAGAGCCTTAGTCTTGTGCCTTGAAACAGTGTTATGACCTTTTGTTTTTTTCCATTTTGATACCATTCCAGGTGATTGCATTTAGCTCACAAGTTATACCCAGCAAAACCACCAGAAGGCACATAGTCACCTCTTTTGACTACATATTCAATAGCAAGAAAACAAAAAGCAACCCTACCATGTCATAAGATCAAAGCAGATATGCAGAGAGACAAACAACCCCTTCCCACAACTTAATATTTTGTCCTACCAGAAGCCTAAACAAAATTCTCATTAAATTGGCTATGTGAGTCAGATACTCCAGGTTTGTGATATTTTATCATTATGCATTGAAACACATGCACATCAAAAACAATTACATTTTCAAAGAAACAAATGCACTAATAATTGTACTTTTCATTTGATTTGGGGCTTGTCTAGTACTTTTAATTTGTTCTGCCTCTGAGAATAAAATCAAAATACAGAAACCATTTGTGTTCACAGGGAATTAGGGAAAGGTTCAGAAGTAGAGGCATTTTAGGTGGAATGGGAACTCATGGGAGAAGTGGAGATTATTAGTTGGGAAAGTAGAGAACAGGAAAGAGGGAAATAGAAGGAGATAACTTTGGGGGAGGGATTGTTGGGGCATAACTAATGAGAGGGTGAAGAAGTTCTAATTTGGAAGAGACAAATCTAACTCCAGATGTTTTCTTCTGTCTATATCACCCAGCCTGGCTTTCCTATTAGACTCATAAAATGCAATCACTGAGAAGCACCATAAAAGTCATCCGAAACAAGCAATTTATTTTACAGAAGAGGTAATAGAAGCTAACAAGGTGGGTTAAGGTGTGTTAAGTAGCATCTGCCTGGCTATGAGGCCAGGTGACAGTAGAGTTCAGATTTGATCCTGGGTCTCTGGATACTTATCAGCTGTCTCCACCTTTCCCTGAAATGTATCCCATAGTATCAGGAATCCTTCTAAATAGGGATTTCAAAAGCCTCGCTGGGATGTTTGCATTCAAATCAGTTGTCTCACATTGGCAACTACTTCTGCTTTTGTATTTCACATTCCCATATTACCATTGGAATGACAGCTGCTTGGGGAAAAAAGCATCTAAATTTAGATTCATGAGACAATTGAGTAGTTCCCTGCAATGACTTTGCTCAGCTGGGTACAAAGTACATTAGTCTCCTTGCTTACCTGTTCAGTTGATGCTGACTGAAATCTCTGCTGGCATCCCTGAGTAGCTTTGTTTTATTTACATTTTATGATTATGTGGGGTTTCCCAAAGTATTCACTTATTCCAATTCAAACTCACAATAATCTGTGGTTATAAAATGTTCTTGTATATTTGAGTAAATCATCTACACTGATGTAGTGCAGTAATACCTTCCCCTTTTAAGTTGGAGATGAAATAGTGAGACCTCATCAATGCAGTATTGCTAGAGGATGGATTATGCCATATTTGTGAGTTTTCCAAATAAACAGAACAAATCCCATTAACATTAAAAATATTAAATTATATAAAGTATACTCCACACTTCATTGCATTCTTAAACAGAGAATACTTAATCAATATTTTTATTCCTTTTTTTTTTTTTTTGCTTTTTAAAAATTGCTCTTCTTTGAGTCATTACTCAACATCTTCATAATGAACAATAACTGCATTGGACGTTAAGACAGTCATCACCTCTGGGATAATTGAAGTGTGTAACACCATATGTATACTATACAGGTGCCTTTTTTTTAAATCAACCCTGTCTATTCTAGGTAGTTTTTTTTTTCTTTTTAAATTTTTAACTCCTGTAATTTCCCACTTTTTACTTCTAGGTGAAAGATTTTATCAGTTCTATCCCTTTGTCATCTTGGGATATATTGGAAAATAGTTCAACTTAGGAAACATATTTTTAAAATGTGTGTAAAATAAAGTCATTCTCCAACTGAGAAATGGTCAAAGGATATGAACAGGCAGTTTTCAGATGAAGAAATCAAAGCTATCTATTGCCATATTTTAAAAAATGCTCTAAATCACTTTTGATTAGAGAAATCAAAATAAAAACAACTCTAAGGCACCACCTCACACCTATCAGGTCAGCTAATATGACAAAAAGGAAAATAATAAATGTTGGAGAAGCTGTGGGAAAAATTGGAACACTAATGCATTGTTGGTGGAGTTGTGAATTGATACAGCCTTTCTGGAGAGCAATTTCAAACTATGCCCAAAAGGCTATAAAACAGTGAATACCCATTAACCCAGTAATGACAATCCTCAATATATCATAAACAAGGAAAAAGGATCCACATGTACAAAAATATTTATAGTAGCTCTCTTTGTGGTGGCAAAGAAATGGAAATCAAGGGAACGCCCATCAACTGGGGAATGGCTGAACAAGATGTGGTATATAAATGTAATGGAATACTATTATGCTATAAGAAATGATGAGCAGGTAGATTTCAGAAAAACCTGGAAAGACTTAAGTGGACTGATGTTGAGTGAAGACAGCAGAACCAGGAAAGCATTGTACATAGTAACAAAAACATTGTGTGATGATCAACTGTGATAAACTTAGCTCCTCTCAGTAATACAATGATCCAAGACAATTCCAAAGGGGTCTCATGAAGGAAAATGTTTTCCACATTGAGAAAAAAGAACTGTGCAATTTGAATGTAGATTGAACCAACCATAATATTTCTACTCTTTTTTTTCTTATTTTTTGACGCTTCCTGGGGGCAGCTAGGTAGGCACAGTGGATAAAGCACTGGCCCTGGATTCAGGAGGACCTAAGTTCAAATCGGGCCTCAGACACTTGAGACTTACTAAGTGGGTGACCCTGGGTAAGTCACTTAACCCTCATTGCCCTGCAAAAAAAGAAAAAAGAAAAAGAAAAAAAAAAGAAAAAAATAATATACTATTAAGATGTGTGGTGGGGGGGGTGTAAAATAAGAGCAAATAATTCCTGAGTAAGACTTTGAAACATCTTCTCTTTAATGCAAGATGAGTGCTATCCTTCATATGTATATATATATATATATATATATATATATATATATATATATATGTGTGTGTGTGTGTGTGTATGTATATGTATATATACATATATACACACACACATATATACACATGTATACAAAGATGTATGTACAAGCATGTGTATATACACACAGATATATTCACATACCTATATATACACATTTACATGCATGTACAGTATATTATGCATGCATGTGTCCACATATGTGTGTTTAGTTATGTGTATACATGCACATATACATACATATACATGTAGGCACATTCCTCAGAGGCCTGTTTTTGCTTAAGCTTTGGATCTTAGATGTTCTAGATAGTTGAGGTTGATGGATAACTGAATTGTTATCATCATTTAAGACAAAGAGAAAGTATAAAAAAATTTACCATAACTGTTCAACCACAGCAATATATTAAAATAATTTTCAAAGGTTTTTCTAAGGGCAAATTAAAATTCATTCTAGAATTCATTAACTTTTTAATTCCTTGAACAACAGGTTTCCTTTTTGCATACTTCTCAGAAATTTATAATGCGTATATACTTTTTCAAGTGATTTTCCTAAAGCTCAGGTCTTGCAACAACACTATCCATCCCCCAAATCCACAATGCTTCCCTATCAGATCTAGGTTCAAATCTAAACTTCTTTGTTTCTTCACAACACAGAACTCTCCTACCTCTCATCCTTTGTTATTCTCATCAATGTTCTCTAAGTTTTAGCGGTACTATCTTTGATATTCCTTAAATATGGCCTGTGAGCTCACATCTTTGCCTTTGTATAGACTAGCCCTCATTCAATCCTTCTTTCCTTCAAGACTCAGCTCAAACATCATCTTCTACAAGAGTTTTCATGGTCCCACTCTTAACCCAATTATATGTACCTTCACCTCCAAGATTACCTTGGATTTGCTTTGTTTCTGTTTTGTATATGCCTACATATAAGAATATTAGTTTCTATGTAATTTTAAATACCAGAGAAGTTTGTATTTTATTCCAGTACAACAGGAAGTCACTGGGAAAAAATAGAGAAAGGAATTGGCCTTGTCAGATATGTGTTTTAGGAATATCATTTGGCACTCTGAGTGACGGATAGATTAGAAAGGAAAGAGACTTGAGGTCAAGAGACCATTTGGTTTTTGTTTTTGTTTTGTTTGTTTTTCAGGGCAATGAGGGTTAAGTGCCTTCCTCAGAGTCACATACCTAGTACATGTCAAGTGTTTGAGGCCGGATTTGAACTCAAGTCCTCCTGAATCCAAGGCCAGTGCTTTATCCACTGTGCCACCTAGCTGCCCCAAGAGACTATCCAGACAACAATTGCAGTAATTGAAGTGAAATGGAATGAGCACTTAAAATAGGGTAATAGTGATGTGTGTGTGGCCATTGTGCCAGAGAAGTGGAGTTAAAAGCTACAAAAGTTGGCAAATGATGGCATACTAGGTATGAAGGAAAGCAAAAAATCAAGGATAACTCCAATGTTGCAAACTGGGTGACTGGAAAGATGATGGTTTCAGAGAAGATAGAAATAGGACATTAGAATTGGGATGGGTTTTGGAGGAAAAGATACTTAGACCCATTTCACTTTAGATACCAATGTGGTATCCAGTTCAAAAGATCCAATAGGGAGTTGCTAATGCAGGATTTGAGCTTAGGAGAGAAATTACTATATTTAGGGCTACACACATACCCATGCCTATATCAATTGCATTTAGATGCTTATTGATGAGTTGCTGTTGTTGTTTGTCCATCTTTCTCAAAGAAGACCATGACACGGGGGTGACATCAAGAGTTGCACTGAAATGGATTTAAGTGAGGAAAGGCTATGGAATTTCACCAGACTCACTCTCTTCTTCAGAGACATCTGGGTCCAGTGGCAAGATATATATCAGGATGACTGGAGATGGTCCCAGAAGTTTAAGGCAATTGGGGTTAAGTGAATTGCCCAGGGTCACAAAGCTCGTAAATGTCTGAGGTGAGGTTTGAACTCAGGTCCTCCTAACTTGAGGGCCAGTACTCTATCCACTGTGCCATGTAGCTGAATTTGATGAGTAGTCAATGTGTTCCCTCTCTCAAGGGCATTTGAATATTCAACTTTCACTCTATTGATGCAGTATAAGATTTCAGCCCTTATAGGAATTTCAGACTTTGCACAGAAGTTGAAAGGAAGCTATTTTTTCCATGTGTTGGGGCCTTTCTATAGCTGTTGAAATCAAACAATAGAGGCAATTGTTCATTTCGAGGGTAAAACAAAAATTCTCATAGATTAACTAGTCAATCAGAGGAAAGGATCTATTGTTGCCTCCCTCATCATTGCCACAGTCAGCTTCTCTTTGGCTATACCATGAGAACCTTCCTAAGGTCAGAGCTTTAGAAGAACTTCTCTTCAAACTTAGCACTTACGTTCTATGTGCAGCCACTGAGAATAGATCAAAGGAGGATCCATAAAGCCCTGTTCATCTTTCATTCTCTGTTATCCTTTGCACCATTCAGTACTAGAACTGGCTGAAGATAAACTGGGGAATAATCAGGAGACTTTCTTTACTTCCCCCCCCCACCTACCCAGGAGTTGTGGTTTAGCAGAAAAATCACTGATTTTGGAAGCAGACAACCTGGTTATGAATAACAGTTCTGCTATTTACTAGCTATGTAGCACTTCCACTCTCTGAGGTTCTGTTTCCTTACCCATAAACATGCAATAATAATATTTTCATTACTTATCATACAGAGTGGTCATGAAGGAAAGTGTTTAGTAAATCTTAAAGCTCTAAATAAATGTTAGCTATTAAACTTAGCTTTAAGATTCCCTAACATCCTAGAACTGAACAATTTTATTTGAGTGTGAAGTAAAATGGGACATGATTCTATTTCTCAAATTCATGACAGAACTTTCCTAAATCTCCAGTTGTAGCATCCTGAATGGGTGCCTCTGTCTCCTAACTCAGTGTCAGAGGAGTTCTAGCTCACAAAGGGGCTTAAGTTCAGTTTCTGAAAATAAAATGCCATCAGGTTGCATTGTTCCAGGGTTATTTGAAAGTTGAATACCTTCCTGAGGAATTGTTTCTACAGTGATTGCCAATTTTCTGCTTGAGAGGTTTATGATCAAATAGTCTCTGGCAGGAGTTTTTAGTTGGGATTTTTGCTACTGCTGATGTTCGAGGGCATTTGCTAGCAAATGTTGAAAATTCTTCTGAAGCTTCTGTTAACATTTACAGAACAAATTTCAGCACCTGCCAGAAGCTGCCAGAGAGGCACCCAGAGCACATGTCTGTGGTGCCTGCAAAATATGTTTGGGAAGGAGAAGCACACACTAGTACACAGTATGTACAATGAAGAGCATGCTCTACAGGTCTACCGCCAAGACTACAGGTGAGATTGCTAATTGGGAGAGACTGAAGAAGTAATTAAAGAATAAGGGCCTATAGGAGAGAATTGTGACAAACAGAAGAGGACCTCTGGATTTTTTGTTATTGCTTTTTTTCCCTCTTATTTTGGCCTGGTGATATGCCATTAAACAGTGGAATTCTCAAAATGTTGCATCCTATCTTGGACCCAGAAATTGGAGGACTGTGAAACTGTAGAAAAAAAAAATCATGATGAGTGTCAGGAAGGAGAGGGGGAAAGAAAGCCTGTTTTGGGGGGCAGTAGCAAATAGCCAGAGAGCAGAAAAGCTAAGACAGCACTTTTAGAAAAGGACCTTCATCAAAGGAAACTTTGTATTCAGGGTCAGTCTGTTGGGGGGACTTGTGACCTGGATCAGGAGGCTTGCACACCCAAAGAATTGGAGGCTTATCACAAATCTTGTAAAAATGAAAAGAGATTTATTAGGAGAGAGGAATATATGGCCAGGAGACAGAAATTACTGTGGAGACTGTCTTGCTGAGTAAGAGAAGATGTGGTCTTTTTTGTATGTTTACCAATAAAAGTTGCATGCAAAGCAACTAGGAGGGGAAAAACAACTGGAAGGGAAACAACTGGGAAGGTGTGCCTGGGTATGAATAGCACCCATCCATATCAGTATATCATCTGTATTCCTTGCAGACCAGGGTCTTTATTCTTGGACACGCCACATTCCTGAGGTGAGAGGCAGAGCTGCTTTTCCCTTGGAAAAGTTTAAGGATTCCTTGGGGGTTGGGGCTCCTCGTCCCACAACAAATTAACGTATCCTGAATCTTGGAGAAAATTACCTGCTCTAAGATTTCTACTTTGCTTTACTTTGAGCAAAATTTACCACGCAATTTTATGACTAGTATGTTCACAAGTAGGAAGCTACCTCACTCTACAAGGGGTTACCATTCTCCTATTTCCTCATTTTGTGGGATAAGGACTTTCATGCAGGAGAGAGGGGATATCCTCTAAAGTGCATATTCATATACATGTATGTACAAACATATGTACATATATGCATATACACATATATACACACATGCACACACATACTGAGAACATATATATACACACATATATGTGTATGTATATATGTATGTATTCTGACAGAATTTCTGAAACAAAGGGAGAGGAATGCGAGAAAGAAGAAGGGAAAAGGATAGAATATATAGAAAAGGAAACAAAAACATCTCATATAAGGAAAATCAGATCTGGTAATGATAAAAGCTAATCCCGTGATATAGTGGGATACCAGGTAGACAGTCTCCCTGCCCCCCTCCCAACACTGATACACATTTAATCAAATCAGGTTTCTTAGAAGCATTCCCAACTCTTCAACCCTACAACCCACATCTCACCATGTGACATGAAATATTACAACTTGCAAACTTAAAAAAAAATAAATAAAGTGTGTGATGATTTTGTGTTCTACTCTTTATGTGTGAGAATTTAGGGAAAAATCATCAACTCTGTTATACCACTAACTGCAAAAATAGTGGATGCAGGACATTAGTGTTAGATTTTCAGGAATATGTCATAACCACACTGAAATGGTGTTATGTCTCCAGGAAGAGATAAAGGGTTAATTGGAGCAGCACTATATTGCCTTGAGGATATGAGTAGCATCCATGGGTTCATAAAGGGAAAGTAGAGGACCATGTGCAGAATATTGATGGAGGCAAGATCTATTTTTTTAGTGGCTGGCAGTAGTAGGGAGGGAGTGGGGTGGGGTGAGGGTTGATGTCTATCAGATGCTCATGGTGAGTAGAAGAAAAACAGGGAATCTGAGAGCTGATCTATACCTTGGGAATAATTTTGTGAATACTTCTTTCAGTGAACTAAATAAAGCATTTTTCTCCCTTAGCCTGGAAAAGTTAATGTACTTCTGTAAACATAGCCTACTCACACTTAAGAAGTAGTAAGTAATTTATTCACCCATAAGACCTGACCTATCATGAAATAAACAGAGGAACTGTGTGAGAAGTGTGAGATGGAAAAGGAAATAGAATGATTTGGGTATATTTGGAGAAATGGATGGCTTGTTCATGAAAAAGATTTATTATAGTCACTGAAAAAGAGGGTGGTTTCAGGCTTTTCTAAAGAGAAAAGTAGAAGCATAGTTAGTGGAAAACACATGCTGAGCCCAGTTACCAAACTTGCATCTGCTACTTATGTGACCATGGAAATGTGGTCACAACCTCTTTGAACTTCAGTTTCATTCCCTGTAAAATAGTAATCATAATAGCTATAATAACCACCTCCCAGGGTTGTCATGAGGCTCAAATGAAATCACATATGCAAAGCACTTTGTAAAGTCTAAAATGTTATGTGAATTTCAATTATTATTAGAAAAAATGAGATGGCCTTATTCTATTGGTCTATTTGGAGCACCTACAGCTCAGAAGATATGAATGACAGCCAAGGAGAAAAGATCACAAATGAAAGGGAGAACTAAAGATACTGTTCAATGAAAAGAGCTAAGGTTGAGGTGAAAAGGTCTAAGAAAAGAAGAGATGGATGCATGTTTAGATTCACTAACCTTCTTAATTTAGCTATCAAGGCTAATGGTAGCATTAATAAGAGAATGCAAATCAAAAGACTCCCTGGAGCAATTTACATCTAGTCAATGTTGGGAAATGTAAGCAGCACTCAGAAAATTAACACTCTGTCAGATGGTAATCAAGGGCAAAGACAATGGAGCTTAGAACCCAAACTTTCTGCAAATGAAATACTAACTGTATTTGCCATTTATAAAGATCAACTGCAAGTTATAAGTTTTGTTTATGAAAGGGCAGGCCACTTACCACTCACTCCTCCATTCAGTGAAATTTTGAAGTATTTTTAGCCACTTGTTTCTCCTTCTCTCCAATCTCAAAGGAAGAGATGTCCCTGCAGTTCAGTAAAGCTAATCCTTCTTCCTGTGCTCTTCCCCCTCCTTTCCTGATGCCTTTTAATCACAACTAGGCAACTAAACTGTGCAGGGTCTGAAGTGCTAGAACTGGAGACTGAAAGAGTGCTTCAGACACTTATTGGCTGTTGGACCCTGAATAAATCATTCTTCCTTTCTCTGCCTCATTTTTCTCATCCCTGCAATGGAGATAATAATAGCACCTACATGCCTGGGAGATGCAATTTTTAAAATGGGGCAGCTAGGTGGTGCAGTGGATAGAGCACCGGCCCTGGAGTCAGGAGGACCTGAGTTTAAATTTGGCCTCAGACACGTGACACTTACAAGCTGTGTGATCCTGGGCAAGTCATTTAACCCCAATTGCCTCACCAAAAAAAAATGCTTTGTAACCTTTAAAATACTATATAAATGCTACCAAATATTATCACTACCAGATTCGAGAGCTTCTTTTCATCTCTCATCTTCCTTGAATGCTGCAGCTTCTGACTTTGGGGGCCACCCCTCTGCAAATATACACATACATTTACACACACACACACACACACACACACACACACACACACACACCCTTTCTAACTATAGCTTCTCCTTCTTATAGCTACTATAATCTTTAATATCCCATTGAACCATACAATCATTCCTCTAACTTTGATGGCTCCCTATCTATTTCTAAAGATTTTAATTGGGTGTTGTCAGTTCAGGATAAGTCTTTTATCCTCTCCTCTCCTCCCTACATGTCCCCCTTTAGCTACTTTTATTTATTCATGTCTTCAATTTTCACATCCATGAAATGATTCATATTTCTATGGTCCTTTAAAATTTGCAAAGCATATTTCTCACCCTTGGAAATAGAGAACATATGATCATTATCCCAACTTGACAAATGAGTTAACTGAGGCTCAGAAAGTTAAGTGATTTGTTCAAAAGTTCAATAATTTACTAGTTAATTGACCAGTAAGTTTTTGAAGCAGAATTCAAATTTATATCTCTTGACTCTAGATCTAGTACTTTCCCCCACCATTACTCTAAGGTTGATATTCTAATGACTCCCAAAAGCAGATCTCCATTTATTGACCTTTTTTCTGAGATCTAGACCTATATTTCCAGTTACTCACAGATCACATTCCCCTGAATATCCCAACAGCTCCTACAATTGGTCATGTCCAAATAATCCCCAATGTACTGATATTTTAAAAATTAACCCTTGTTTGATTCATAACCATAAGTATGTATATATTCTGCATATATATAAATTTGTATATATACATGCATACATAATATTACCAAAGGTATTAAATAGAAGTAAACTTGACATTAAAATAGATTAGAGATCATAGGTAAATTCCAGGCTCAGTCTTGGAAATGAATCCCAAGGACATGTTACCTGACAATAAAGAAGACTAATTGACAAATTTTCTAAAACATTTCCCTATGAAATTTAAGATAAGCTGTGTTTCAGAGCTATAAATACACAGAGCACATTTAAAATGATTCATAAGAATATCAGTTGATCCATTTTAAATGTCTCAGATGAGAATATTTCTGCTTAATAGGTTTCATTTTAAATTCATTTGAATTATATAATCAAATTCTTATCTTCATTGTTAGTGTTTACTTTCTCATGGTTTTTAGTTTTCAGGGAGATAATTTAAGTGGGAAAAGTATTAGATTTTTATCTGGTGGTGGCAATGGTGCAACAATTTAATAATAACTATAGTTAACATTTATGTAGCAGTTATTGTATGCCAGGCACTGTGTAAAGCACTTTACAATAATTATCTCATTTCATCCTCACAATGTCCCTGTGAGGTAAGCTCTGTAACTATCCCCATTTTACAGATGAGGCAACTGAGACAAACAGAGTTTTAAGTTACTTTTCTAGGGTCATACAGCTATTAAGTGTCTGAGGCTGAAGTTAAACATTGGTCTTTATGACTCCATGTTTAGTTCTCTATCCACTGAGTCATCCAGCATTCCCTGTAGTTCTGGAGAACTGTGGTTTTCAATAGTTTTTTTTTTAATTTATCCAAAATAAACTGTAATTCTAAGAAATAGACCATGGCACTTATTCTACATGTTCCAATTAAATACTTGGCTCATAAACTAGTGCTTTTTTTGGCATGGATATGTGTGTTAATGTGCATTAAGGCAATTGACAGTAGTTTGCAGGATATATTTAAGGGAATAAAGAATGACATTAGGAAGGAGGCTGATGTGATTTTATAGGTGAGAGCTGACTTAAGAACCTAAACCAAGGTAGTGGCTGGAAATGAAGAAGACACAGAGAATGAATGCTTTATTAACTGATGAATTCATGGACATCTCAGGTACCACCTCATGGAGGAAGCCTTTCCTCCTTCCCACCACCCCACCCATGCCATAGTTCATAGGGCCCTAACCTCAGGAAGTTACTTTGTTTTGACTGTCCACATTTTGTATAAACTTTCTGCATACATGTTATTTTTCCCCAGCAGAATTTAAGCCCCTTGAAGGCAAAGACCATTTTTGTTTCCTTTTTCCTTTGTATTTCTAGCACCTAATATAGTTTGTGGTAGATAATAATTAATCAATATTACTGAATTATGTTAATTTGATTGCTGCAGAGAGATGAGAGAGAAGGATTATTCAACTATTAAGTTTTGAGACCACATGACTAGGAAAATACAGGTTCCATCAATAGAAACCATAGGAAGTGGTCATCAGAAAGGAGTTTTGGGGCAGCTAGGTGGCACAGTGGATAGAGCACTGGCCTTGGACTCAGAAGGACCTGAGTTCAAATCCAGCCTCAGACACTTGACACTTACTAGCTGTGTGACTCTGGGCAAGTCACTTAACCCCAATTGCCTCACAAAAAACCAAAACCAAAACCAAAACCAAAAAACAAAAGAAAGGCGGTTTTGTTTGTTTGTTTTTCTCAACAATCCATGTTATCTGTGATGGAATGGATGCAAAAAAACTTTCCATTTGAAATAAAACCAAATGAATAAAAGTACAAAGTTGGGAATAAGGAAGGATGTGTATGTGTGTGTATTTCTATGTGTGTAAATGCCACTAAGGATAGAAGAGTGCAGGAAAATGAGGGCAGTAGGAATATCTAATTAACTCAAGTGGAAGTTTTGTTCTCAGTGAATATCAATCAGACAGACTCCTAACTCTTATTACCTACCACTGGAATTAGGGTTGATTCATGGGAACCTCTATTCCTTACCAAGGGAAATCATTCTAACAGTACAAGTGATACAATTCTATATTGTCTCCTTGAAAAGATTTTCCCCCTCAAATCTTACCTCAGACACTTGGCACTTAACTAGCTGTGTCACCCTGGGCATGTCACTTAACCCCCATTGCTCTCCAAAAAACAAACAAACAAACAAAAGATTCCCCTGCTCTGTCCTTTCTACTTTATCACTTATGTAAGAATATTACTCTCCAGGGCCCTTGCCAAGAAAGCATAAGGTAATCTTTCTGAGGTCAAATTAGCACCTGGAAGTCACCTCACAATTCATGGACTGCCTTTAAGTCATGTCAATCAATGGATTTGAATGCTATGAGCCAATTAGCTTGGAGTTGTGTGTGGGGACTGTCCCTCTTTCAATCCCATAGAGAACTGCTCAAACAGACTCAGGAACTTTCTTTTAGATAGCTTGACCTTCTAGGTAGAGGTGGCTTTCTCTCTCTCCCACATAGATCTAATAATCTAGGTTTCTCTATTCTTTCACAGACATGTGTTCTCTCTTTACCAACCCATAATATACTTTAATAAATGCCTAATGTCTAAACTGTTGCTGAAGCTTCTAATTTATAAGTAAATCTTAGTTAGTTTCTCCCCACACTGGGGGCAGAAAAAGGCGACCACACATTAGATTTTAACTGTCCCTCTTACCTTTATTTTCTCCCTGTTGTCTACTTCCCTATTTCCTACAAACCTTTCTATGTCTCCCCAAACCTCAGTGACCATCCTTGTTTTTTCCATCTCTGCTACCATTCTACAGCTCTTCTGCCCTTTTTTGTTAAATTGCTTGAGGTCACCTTCACTTCTTTTCCTCTCATTCTGTTTCTTAACCTCCTAGAATCTGACTCTTGACCTCATCGTTCCACTGAAATTGTTCTTTCCAAAGTTATCAACCATCTCTATTGGCCTTTTCTCAATCCTCATTTTTCTTGACATCTCTGCAGCTTTTACCACTGTTGATCACCTCTTCTCCTTGATACCCTCTTTTTCTCTAGATTTTCTGAACATTCTTTACTCCAGCATCTTTCCCTAGCTATCAAAGTACTTCTCCATAGTCTCTTTGTCAGATCCTTATCCAGGTTCAGCCTATTAAGTTGGTTTCCCAAAAATCTCTTCTGGGCCTTCTTCACTTCTCTGGCTATACTACTTCACTTGGTGATCTCACCAGTTCCCATAGATCCTGATGATTCTCATATCTATATATCCTGACCTTTCTGTTTATGTTCAATGTCACATCTCCAAATGCCTTTTCAGATATCTGGAATGGAATATCTTATAGATATGTTAAAAAAAATCTTAGGGTTCACCTTAAACGCAACATGTCAAAAATTGAACTTGTTATCTTTCCCCTAATCCCTCTCCTTTTCAACATGTACCCATTTCAGTGAACAGCACCACCATTCTTTCAGTCCCCCAAGTTTATAACCTAGGTGTCATCTTTGTCTTACTATCTTTTACCCAGGCATATCCAATTCTGTACCCTCCCTTCCCATTTCCTTGCATTTGCATCTTTGCAATAGCTTGCTGCTGGATCTGCCTTACACAAGTTTTTCCCCACCCCCATGCATTATACATTTGGCGATGAAAGTGGTTTTCCTGAATCATAGGAATGTCAGGCAGTATCATTCCCCTATTCAATAAAATCAGGTGGTTCTATATCACTTCATTAAAGATCTAAATCTACCTCCCCATACTTTCTAATCTTTTGCTTTACACAGTCTTTCCTCCCACCTTCAATCCAATGATCCTTGTTCTTCCACAAATAAGAAATTCCATCTTTCAGCTCTGGGCATTTTCTCTGAATGGTCCCCATTCCTGGAATGTTCTTACTCCTCTCCTGGGTTTCTGCAAGTCTCAACAAAAATCCCACTCTTCTACATTAAGCCTACCTCAACCCCTCTTAATTCTAGTTCTTTGTGTCTGTTAATTACTTCTTATTTATCCCATGTTTACCTTATTTGTACATATTTTGTTTATTTGTTGTCTCATCCAATTAGAATATAAGCTCTTTGAACACAAGGACTGTCATTTCCCTTTTTCTGCTTTCCAAACATTCAGCACAGTGCCAAGCACATAGTAAGGGTTTAATAAATGCTTATTGACTAACTATAACAATCCCAGGGACAGCTAGGTTGCACAGTGTATAAGGTTCTGGGCCCAGAGCTATCATCCTGAGTTCAAACTTGCTTCAGACACTTGCTATTAACCCTGTTTTCCTGGAGATCCTTCAATTTTTTATAAAAGAGATCAGGCTCAATGCCTGACAAAATAGCTTTTGCTATAAGTATAGACTTAACTGAATCAGTGTGTTCACCACTAGTTTGGGGGATTGATCTCAGTAACTTCTGGCAAAAGAATTCAGATGGATCTCCAATTTATATTCTTTACTATTGTTAGGAAACATAAGAAGTGATTCTTACTCACCAAAGACCTTTATCTTCAGTATCACAGATCTATCTCAGCAAAATTGAGACTAGTAATAAGGTTTCCTGAATCCCAGAACAAGGCTTCAAGTATTCCTTGTTTTTTGTTTTAGTTTGTTTGTTTATTTTGGTGGGGCAATGAGGGTTAAGTGACTTGGACAGGGTCACATAACTAGTAAGTGTCAAGTGTCTAAGGCTGGATTTGAACTCACCTCACTGCCCTTCAAGTATTCCTCGTAGACAAAGGAAGTCAAGATCTTTACATCAAGGAAGAGGAAAAGTTTAGTCTTAGGCTTCAGATACCTAGTCACTGATTGATATCCTGAGATGACTCCCATCCTCCCTCTTCCCATCATTGGATAGAATAGTTTAAAGAAATATACTTGTGAATTAAGACATAAATCTAGGCAGTACATACAATATTTAGATGGTTAGAGCTAGAAAGAGAATCTAGAAAAGTATGAAATGAAAAAAATGTTGTTTGTAGCTTTATAGAAATTGACATTGAGGAAACAATTGGTAGGTGAAGAGAGAAAAAAATGTACATGAGCAAAATAATTGAAAAAAATCATGAGGGAGAAAATCATGACAACTTTACCAGAAAAAGTCCATTAAAATCACAATCCATCAGATATGCATCTTCAGGACACTAGCTGCTGCTTTAATTCATTTTGAAACATGTGGATGTTATAGCTGAAAGCATATGCTTTAACTAGACTAGTAAAAAGATAAGGGTGTTTTATTTCTTTCAAAGTTGCATGAGCTTATTAAATCCATCATCATGCCACAGTCATCTTCAAATACATATAAGTTAAAGGGAGGTTACACACACATATACATATACATACACACACATCCTAAAAAAAGAGATTTCTTCAAGATTAAAGTTTTGTTTTGTTTTTCATTCTGTTCTCAAATCTTTTCACCTCTTCTGATGACCCTTGTCCCTTTTCCACAAGGTGCAAGCTATAGATATATGTATACATCTTCTGAATTGGGAAAGGAAGGAGAAAGATGAAAGAAATGATCTTCTATAATTAATCATATTTTCTTTTTCCAGTAATACTGACAGACATAAAAAAATCAACAACATCATCATGACGGTTAATGGCATGGAACTTTCAGAAAATATACTGAAGAAAGTAATGGGCAAGATAAGAAAATAGCCTCACTTTTATCTTTGTGACTTTTTAAATCATTTGTTTTTCACTTCTTCTCTATGACTTTGCCCAAGTTATGTTAGTAAAACTGAGACCATCTGGAAAACATGGTAATTACTGTTCTAAACATAGTACCACTTGCACCTTTTGGCTGCTGATAGATAATACTCACTGGTAGAGCTTTTCTTCACACATGATAAGGACAGAAAACTCTTCTCAGCAAAATAGGCAAGCACCAGCATTGTCATCTCTAGTGCTTATTCATAAAATGAAAGAAGCAACTGCAATCAATATGGCCAGGGAAATGTTCAATCAGAAAGGTTTCAGCACAGTTTAATGAAAGTTGAAAAATCAGGAAAACCAATGCCTTACATTCAGCTCTGCCATTAATTTAGTGTAATCCACTTAACAATCCTGAGCTTCAGTTTCTTCATCTGTACAATGAAGGGAATGGACTATGGGGATTCTAAAATTCATTCTAGCTCTAGTAATTTATTAACTGCTAATGATAAAAGTCTAGGGTAATGTACTCAGCCTTTGAAATCATGTCCTAAAAAGTGTAGTAGAGTACTCTGATCCTACTTCCTACTATAAAGGCATGATTATGCCCCATTATGAGACATGAATGGAGTTCTGATCACTGCCCCAAGTGTATTGAATTTAAATTGTGATATGGTTATGTGAATAATAAAGGCTTACACTTGAACAGTACAAGAATTGGTTCTTTATAATAAACTTGACCAAATAATTTCTTAATTTAACCCTATCCAAACTCAATGTAGAGTTGGGGAAGAGGCAAAAGGGATGAAGATTAATGTTTACCATAAAATAATCCCACTTCCATTTTCTTTTCTTTTCTTTTCTTTTCTTTTTTCTTTTCTTTTCTTTTTCAGACCCTTCACTGTGGAGAATTTTCCTTGGTTTTGGACCTGTTCTTCATAAATTGCATTTATTTTTGATTGGTTTGATGGGTTTCTTACTTTATGAATTTCTGTTTTTTATTTGTTATTCTCTTTGATCCCTAGAACATGACACCAATGCTTACAATTGAGTCTACACTTTATTCCTAGCTGTTTCCTCATCATAATAGAGGAAGATATAGTTATAAGATCATAGTATCGCAGATTCAGGGCTGTAGGAGAGCTTAAAAGTATTTTATCTCAAATCCTTCATTTTGCAAATTAGGAAATCAAGTCCCAGAGTACTTAAATGACTTGTTCAAGGTCACAGTGAGAGTAATTCAGATTCAAGATTGAAATTCAACCATAACAAATTGACTTACTTTACATATACACAAACACACATATCCTTCTTCCCAATAATGGTGTTACTATTTACTATCCCTCTACAAGAAGCCATGGCTCTGGGTACAAAAACAAAAATTAAAACAAACAAACAACAACAACAACAAAGAAAACCAAAAACACAATTACCCCACATATTATAGTGTAGTGTCAGAGATTCATAAGAGCAACGTCATGATCAACTTGATGAGGTTACTGTTTCTTTTGGAGTTTTTTTTTTTCTCTATGGCATTTTGGAATCAGGGAATTTTAGAATTTGCAAGGGCCCCTCATTCATCTAGTCTAACCCATGTTCAAGGGTATGGTCATGTCCACTGGTGCCTCCTTCAGAAGATTAAAGACATATACTATGTTTAGAGACTTTGTTGACCCCGTTCACATTTCAGAGAGGATAAATCAATTAGACTCATGACATATTGATTGGCTTATGCTAAGACTGGAAATTAGAATTGTAATTGCAAAAGTTACCACTCTTTTCCCCAGAGATTCAGAGTGAAAGAGACCTAAACACAGATGAGGTACCAAGAGCAGACCTTGGGGGCATGGGACGCTTGAGCATCTGAAGACCTACCCTGCCCAACATGCGCACATATGCCAGGGGCACTATTAAAATTTTTATGGCAGAGGCATAGTACAATTGCACATCTTCCCTTTTCATGTCAGGGACAACTAGGTGGTTCAGTGGATAGAGTATTAGTCCTGGGGTCATGCAGACTCAATTGCTTCAGTTCAACTCTGGCCTCAGACACTTACTAGTTGTGAGACATTGGTCAAGTTGTTTAACTCTGTTTGCCTCAGTTTCCTCATCTGTAAAATGAGATGGAGTAGGAAATGGCAAACTACTCCAGTATCTTTGCCAAGAAAACACTAGATGGGGTCATAAAGAGTCAGACATTACTGTAAAGTGATTGAACAACCTCTTTCATGTCATTAGAGGGGAATAGCATTACTGGACCCAGACATGGAAAGCCAATTCTATTGGCATGTTGTAGTTTTACATGTTTTCAAACAATGACCCACAGGAGAGGGACCTTCACAGCCAAATGATGGGAATTCCTGACCCCCAGTTTTCTAGAGTAATGTTATGACTTCAGAGATTTAGTCTTGAGGAGCAAGAAGGTAAGAATTCTTTGACAATAGCAATATCTTAAATGGATGAGAAGAAGAATAAAATTCCAGAGTTAGAAGAACAAAAAATCTGAACCATGATATAAAGAAGCAAAAGCAAAAATAAAAACAAACAAATCTGGATTTTGCCCTCCATTACTAAGAGCTAATCAGAAAATACATGGCAATGAAAAGGGTATTGCCCTTCTAAAGCCCAAGTTCTTTTGCCTTCCAAGGAAAGTCCAGAGCCTCAGATATTACTACAAGTAGAAATGTCCTTATATGTATCTAGAGGCATATATGTTCAGAAAGAGAGCAAATCATACTTCTCCCAGCTCACCTTAGCAACAGTGGCAGTAGCAGCAGTATATCCCACCAGAAGTTCTCCATTCCCAGATCTAGGTCTCTGGACTTCCTGCCATGAAAGTGAAGCAGTAGGCACTGAGGAAATGTTAACAGCTTCATCAAAGTTAACTTCCCCAAGTCCAACTACCCAACAGCCTTTCTTGGCTATAAGGCAGTCATGACCGACAATATTTGAGAAATGGATGAACCTGGCTCAAAGGTTAACAAAAAGGAAATGGTCAAGGCCATCTCAACTGTGGAGAAGGCCCCTATTGTTATTGTCATTATTGTGGGCTGTCTGTAAACTCTCTAAGGTATCCAGACCTTCAAAACCATCCTTGCTTAGCCAATCAGTGATGAGCATAAGACAACTCTATGAGAAGTGGTATAAGTTAAAAAGGAAGGCCTTTACAAAGTTCTACAATAAGTGGCAAGATGATGACTAGAAGAAGCAGTTGGAGAAAGACTTCAATATCATGTAGAAATACTGCCAGGTGATCCAAGTCATTTCCCACACTCAGATGCACCTGTTACCTCTGAAGCAGAAGAAGTTTCACCTGATGGAGATGTAAGTGAATGGTGGCAATAAGTCTGAGAAATTGGAGTACGCCCACAAAGAGTTAAAGCGGAAGGTACCTGTGTCCACTGTGTTTGGGGAGGATGAGATGATTGACATAATGGGAGTGACCAAGGGAAAGAGTTACAAAGGTGTCACCAGCTTATAGTACACAAAATAATTATTCGCCCAAACCCACCAAAGCCTGTATAAGGTGACCTGTATTGGATCTTAGCATCTTGCTCACATGACCTTCTCTGTGACTTGGGCTGATCATATTGGATAACACCATCACACAGAGATCAACAAAAACATCTTCAAGATTAACCAAGGCTATCAGATCAAGAATGAGAAATTGATCAAAAACAACACACCTACCAATTATGACCTGTTTGTCAAGACAATTAACCTTCTGGTAAGTTTTATCTACTATGGTAGACCAATGAATTTATCTTGCTCAAAGGCTGTGTTGTTAGAACCAAGAAACATGCCCTCACCCTATAAAAGTCTTTAATGGCAGACTAAGCCTCTCATCCGGGAGAAGATTGAATTGAAGCTTGTTGACACCACCTTTAAATCTGGCTATGGCTAGTTTCAAAATGTAGGGAAGAAACCTTTCATGGGACCACTCAAAAATGACCATGTTCCTAAAGAAAATGCTTAATATTTACAAGCCAACTTTGAGCTGGTGGATTCTCAATAAATTGAAATTATTTTCAAAGCAGGAGAGACAGAAACAGAGACAGAGTCAGACAGAAAGAAGAAAAAGAAGAAGAGGAAGAAGTCACAGAATCAAGATGTAAATGTAGGTCTTGTGGCTACTAGCATTCCTTCTACCATGACAAGATAACTTGTTTTATATCCACATAAGGAGATATCCTTCTTTCCAACTATGGTGTATGTGATATTTACCAGAAAGATATGTGGATTATATTTGAATTCTCTGTATGAGTGCATGTATGCCTCTGTGTCCTTATGTTTTACATTTTCTGTGAGGAAGAATATAGGGTGTTTTCTATTCTTTATGTATTGTTACCTTGATTTTTCATGAAAGATGGGGACCCTTTTATTTACATCAGATAAATATTAGAAGTAGTATTATACAGTGGGAAACAAAAGTTCTTACTCTAGATTTAAATGATCTGGATTCAAATTCTACCTTTTCAAATCCTATAACCTTATGAAAATCAATCTTTTGTGTGTCAATTTCCCCATCTGTACATGAGACAGAGAGAGGCAGAGAGAGACAGAGAGACAGAGACAGAGAGAGACAGAGAGAGAGAGACAGAGAGAAGGAGAGGGAGAGAAAGAATGTTTTAAGTCTTCTCCAGTCTTCTTCAGTCCTTCTGCTCAAGCAGAAGTAGTCATAGATCTCAAAGAACTTACTTAGTAACATACCCATACAGAGACATGCTACCAGCTATGGCACAGCCACTTCAATTCCTCTATCATTCTCTTAGCTTGCCCTCCATTAATATATGCTCAGCATGGGAGATCCCATGAATCTTGGAAAAGAGCAGGTTTGAACCAAAGGAATGCTGAAACTGAATATTTGGGGATTACTATTAAATCACTTTGACTTTTTTACTTGACTTTTTTATTTTCCTTTTGTCATGGACCCCATTGTCAGTATGGTGAAGCCTAAGGACCCCTTCTTAAATAATGATTTAAAACACATAAAATGAATGGGGTTTCAAAGCCCCATGTTTAGTAAGGACCAACCCCTATGTGTAGCATCCAGGCATTGTTGTATGGCTCAAAAGGAGGCAGAAAAGAAATCTCAAGCTTCTTTCCCCCAACCATTTTTCAACGTAGACTTTAATTCCTGCCAAGGAGAAGCAACATGATGTGGAGGGCAGAGGCTGCAAAGAGGGTGTACCATGTTAGAATTTTCTCTATTTGCTTTCTTAAATATTCTTAGTCTAGGGTATATGATCTTGTTCAAAGATACTTCTGATTGTCATTTTTCTGGGGGAAAATAGAACCTCAATGCTTGATCCCTTTTTCATCAAATATCAGATTCAGAAGGAACACACATAGCACTTAGCCAAGAAAACACTTTTTGGGGCAGCTAGGTGGTGCAGTGGATAGAGCACCAGCCCTGGAGAGAGGAGTACCGGAGTTCAAATCCAGTCTCAAACACTTAACACTTACTAGCTGTGTGACCCTGCGCAAGTCACTTAACCCCAATTGCCTCACTAAAAAATAAAAGAAAAAGGAAAAGAAAAAAAAATGCTTTTATCCAAATCAGCAGGAAAACGAAAATCTGAGAAGGTATACATCAGAGAATATATACCATACAACACAGAGAAAATGAGCTCTCTTATTAAGAGTATGGTAACTCAGCTCAACTTAGAGATATTGTCTTAGATCTCAACCAAGGGGAAGTTCTTCAAAGTTTTTAGTTTAGGAAATTGAGTGTAAGGACATATATGAGACTACTGACTCCTCTCATGTCTTCCCAGAATCTTTTCCTTCAGCAGCCTGAAATGAGGTTATTCTCTTCCATTTTCTTTTTTGATTCTGGAAGCCAGAAGCCCCGGAAGTGAGTGAAAGTTTGAAGAGAACTGGAAGACTGAAAAGATTTCCTCTCTCACACTCTCATCTACTCTGCTCCACCTTTCCTTCAGGGTAAGGAATTCATCTTCACCAATAAGGAGAGAGTCACATACCAATAGCTTTGTGACTGAGGTTAGATAAAATATATAGGATCCCAAGGAATCCAAAAGTTAGAAAAAAGAGATTCATTTTCTCCCATTGGAGGTAACAAATCCCATAAAATCTACCCATAGACTTATTGGTAGTTTATGGATCTTAGATTAAGAATGCTTTTTTTAAATGGGTAGGGCTCAGAGATGGCTCACTTAGTTCCTCAAGAAAGAAATAGACTATTGGAAACTGTCCTTCTTACTCATTCCACTGGCCCACTCCCTTGCAACATCTTCTACATCCAGTTGTTCCTTATCTTTGAACTGGAGCTTCCCAACCACCACATGGGTATTTTATGTCTCAGCCTTATTGGGCTTTGGTGCCTTACGGAAATTCACAGACTTAATTTTCACTCAACAAGTACAAGGGAAAGACAATGTGGTGTGCTTTTCCTCTATAGTTCCAATAGATTTGCTGACTTTTTTTTTGCTAATTACTTAGTAAATTAATTGATAAATATTTATCAAGCACCTGCTATGTATGAGACACTGGAAAAAAGGAGGCTGGAGAGTGATGGGAAATAGATAAAAATCTAAAAGTTAAATATCTTCTTCCTTCAATAAGCTTACATTCTGCTACCACCTAATCAAATTTTCAAACATATAGGGGCAGGTTTGTTGTTTATCCTTTGTTTTTGAAGAGGAAAAATGACATCCTGATATGATGGGTGATGACTTGTATATGAATTAGATTTAGATAAGGCAGAGTTGCATAAAGTTAAGTGTACAAAGCAGAGTTGGAATAAGTTGTAAAAAGTATACTGTTATATTCCAAGGAGGTTATTGATAAGAAGAAAGTGCTTTTATTTATTAAAAATATTTATAGCAGCACTTTTTGAAATGGCAAAGAATCAAAAAAGAAAATAGTTACTATTTGAGGAAGAGCTACATTACATTATTGCTATATGAATGTAATGGACTATTACCATTCTATAAAAAATGAATAAGAAAACCAGAAAATCGGGGGCAGCTAGGTGGCGCAATGGATAAGGCACTAGCCTTGGATTCAGAAGGACCTGAGTTCAAACTCAGCCTCAGACACTTACTAGCTCTGTGACCCTGGGCAAGTCACTTAAACCCCATTGCCCTGCAAAAAAAAAAAAAAAAAAAAAGAAAACCAGAAAATCATGGAAAGACTTACATGAACTATTGAAGTGTGATATAAAGAGGTCCAGGAAAACAATATATATAATGATCACAACGATTTAAATTTAAAAAGAAAAAACAACACATATGCAAAGTGAATGCTACAAAATTACAAAGAACAAATACGGCCCCCAAAATGAAATATGACAAGGTATCTCCCTCTTCTCCTTTGCAAAGGTGAGAGGCCATGGATGTGGTACATTAAATATTATTCCAGATTTATTCAATGTATTGATAGGTTTTGCTAATTTTTCCATTTTACTCTTTTTCTTTTGAAACTTTTTTATTATATAGAATGATTCTCTAGAAAAGGGAGGAATACAGGAATAAATATAGACAATAAAAAATCAAAATATTTCTTTTAATAGAACTAGAAGGGACCTTAGTGATCTTGTAATTCAGTGGAGATAAAATTCAGATAGAAACAGGGTACAGAAAACAATGTATGAGAACCCTCTGAGCCACATATTGACTTAGAAAATTATATATTAACTTAATCCATGATTTATTGTATTTTTATTTATTTTGTTGACTATTTCCCAATTACATTTTAATTTAGTTTGGGCTGCACTCAGGCCATGGGTTTGACACTTCAGATCTAATTAAACCATTTTATTTTAAGGACAAAAGAATAGTTGGAAGAAGCTCCAGTGAAATAAACTTCAATAACAGGTTGGTGAATTCTGCTTCCTTTATGGTTTATGGGGTTTCAAAAGCATCTTCCTAAAGAGTTCACATGAATCCACAACTTTGGAATTATTTTCAAATATTAGCTTGCTTCCCTGTGCCTCAGAAAATGAGAAGCTGCCACCTCATCAAAGGAACTTTTGTCACTTGATAATTATCTGCTGATATTCATTTGTTCTAAGAGAGCTAATGATTTCTGAATGCCAGGTGGTACAATGATTGAGACAAGCCCAAAATGAGTTTTCCCTATTACTAACAAGGAAGTTAGTTCAATGTTAATATTAGTTAGAGAATTCGACTTATTTCAGTAAAATGAGCTCTGCATGGGGTGACATTAAATATGTAAAAGATTCTTTGTCACTGAAACTCAGACTTAAGTCAAGCAAATTGGTTTCTGACATTCGGCTCATATAATTTACTTCAAATGCATATTATATACAGATAACAATGAATTCTTTCCTAACTCCCACCTCATAGAATAGATAAAATTGAGTGGAGCCTGAGGATTATACAACCCAACCACTTTTTATGCCCAGAGACACTAGCAATATGCTGGATGCTAAATAAGGCCTTCTACATTCTATATACTTCAACTACTTCAAGCATAGACATATTTTGGACCTCATAATCTATCAGAATTGTTTTACCTTAAATTGTTTTATCTTAAACTTAGAACTCCTTATTCTCTCCCTTACTCTATATTTTTCTTGAATAGAATTTTATTTTCCAAAGTATATGTAAAAACAAAATTTCACATCAATTTTTTAAAACTTTGTGTTCCAACTTCTCTTCCTCCCTCCCTTCCCACCCCCCACCCAAAAGAACTCAAGCAATTCAAAATAAGTTATACATGAGGAGTCATGGAAAACAGTCCCGCATTAGTTAGGTTGTAAGAGAAAACAGTCAAAAAAACCCAAAACTTCAGATTAAGGAATTGTCAAAGAGGAAAAAAAATTTTAAAAATGTGTTTCCATCTGTTTTCAGATACCATCAGTTCTTTCTCTGTAGATGGGTAGCAATTTTCATAAGTCCTTCAGAGGATCATTGGATCATTGCCTTGCTGAAAATACCCACATGCTTCCAAGCAGATCATCTTATATTGTTGCTGTTATTTTGTATACAGTACATTTCACTCTGCCTCAGTTCATGTAGGTCTTTCCAGGTTTTTCTGATAGTATCCTGTTCATCATAACCTGTATACAGTACTTTAAACTTGACAGAGAATTTTCTTCATAATAGCCCAGCAAAGTAGGTACCATTTGTTTTGCCATTATAATCAGTCATCATAACCATTTCCCTCCATCCTATTCCCTTCCCATGCATGATATTTACTCTATTTTCTCTTTTAACCTATTCCTCCTCAAAAGTGTTTTACTTCTGACTGACCCCTCCCTCACTCTGCACTCCCTTTTTTCACCCTTCCTTCCTTATCCTCTTCCCCTCCTACTTTCCTGTAGGGTTAAATAGATTACTCCTCCCAATTGGATGTGAATGTTATTCCTTCCATGAGCCCACTCTGATGAGATTAAGGTCTTTGAGCTAATTCTGTGTTCTAAATTTTTCTTCCTCCCTCCCCCTTCAACCTTCCTTAGGAAATCAAGAAATTCAATATGTCATACTTGTGCAGTAATTCGGAACATTTTCACCTTCCTCGAAAGTGTTTTGCTTTTTACTGCTCTCTTCCCCAATCTGCCCTTCCCTCCTTCCCCTCTTCTCCCCCTTATCTCCCTCCCCTCCCTCGGGGCAAAAATATAATACTATACCTATTTGAGTATGTATGCTAGTTCTTCTTTGAGCCAATTCTTATGATATTAAGGTTCACTCATTCCCCAAACAAGAAAGAAGCTTATGGAGGGGAGGGGAAGAGGGGGAAGGAGTTGGGGAGTGAGTGAATCTTACTCTATATTTTTCATGCTATTTCTCTCTTCTCTCCTTTATCTCTTTTTGTTTGTTTTTTTCTGTCTGTGTTTCTCTCTTCTGTCTCTTTCTTGTCTGTCTCCTTCTGTATCTTTCTCTGTCCCTTATTTTATCTCTCTACTAATATCTTGGCATCCAATCTTGTTCTAATAATGACCACAAAGCCTTTTACCTCTCTCTCTTTAAATCCATCTGGTCCATTCTCCCTTCTCTCATGTCCTCACATAGTTGACTCTATGATCAACCATTTCAATTACTGCTTTTATTTTAAGCATCCAAATATCCTACTCTTTCTGATGTGCTAGTACCTATGGTAGACTGTGATATACTTTGACCTGTGCAATACCTTTCCTGTAGATCTTCTAAGTTGGCTTGGGCTGGAAAATTATTTCACTATGTCTTTTTGTGAGTTCTGCTGCTCTAGAATTTGTTTAGAGTCATCATTTAAATATATTTGTAGGGGTTTGAAGGAGATCTAAGGAGAGCCCCAACCTTTACTCTACCATCTTGGCTCACTAACATTGTTCCTTTCTAAAAAAGAATGCCTTGCTTACCTTTTCCCTTTCTCCCCCTTTTTCCCTCCTCAATTGCTCCCCTTTTCTAGGTTTCATTCATTGCACTCAAAATGATACTTTCATGAAAATAATAAAAATTCATGTTTATATATAGCACATAGTTTTGCAAAATTCTCTCATTTTTACAGCTTAATATGTTTATTAAATGAATGGTGGCCATTGACAGTCATCTTGGGTCGACTTACCATTGGATTCTAATGACTCCAGAGGAGATAATGAAGCTGATAACTTGGTATAACTCTACATCACTTAAAACCAATTCACATGCAAGTCAAGACATCACCTTCCTGATGTCATTGATCTTCTTTGCGGATAAAGACAAATAACAATTAAATCAGTGAAAGGACAGAACTTACCCCTGCAAAGAATATATTTTTAATGCTGGCCCAACAGTTGCTCATTTTCTGTCACCCTCTACCCAACCTACTTTTCTTCTTAAAAAATTGCTGTATTATCACAAGTCTAGATCAAAGGTTCTTAACCTGAATCCAGTAACCTTTTTTTAAATTTTTATTTTGATTACTGTAAATTTTTTACTACCTACCCTACTTTTGAACTTCTTTGGATTTCTTCATCACACCTTATTTGTCCTTGAAGCTCTTCATTGAGAAATCTCATTATTCTTCAAAATTGAATCTGGCTTGTACACACTTCAATACCCTCTGCCTTTCTAATTGGACCTTCTGGTTAAAGCGCATGGCCTTGAAGTTCATGGCATATATTTAAGAAAGGGGATCCACACAATTCTCCCTATTTTCCACTAGTTACACTGCTTTTGGACTTTTCTGAATTTCTCTATCAAGCCTTATGACAGATATTTCCTTCACTTCCCCCATCCCTGTGCTTTCCAGCTTTTCCTTCTGTTGTTTTTTCTGTCATGTTTTAAGTTCCTTGAGAGCAATGGCAGCCCTTTTTTTTTTTTTACTTTTGTTTATACCCCCTTGTACTTAGTACAATGCATGGTGCATAGTAGGTACTTAATATTTTTATTTACTGATTAATTGATTATATTTATACATAATTGGTTTCCATTTTAATATTACATATTGAGTTTTATGTATTTAAAATTATTTCATAAAGGAGTTCATACACTTTAGTAGAGTGCCAAAAGAATCCATGACATTAAAAATGGATAAGAAACCCAGACCTAAACTAAAACAAACAGCTGACTTTTTGATCCTTTAAACCTTAGAAATCCTCAAACATTAGATCTCCTCTATGACACTGAATTATCTCTTCCAATTTAATTTGAGGTTACTCAATTCTAAAAAATTCATTAAGTACATATGATATGATAAAGCACAATGCTAGTTACTGGTCATCCATAATGAAAGATCATAATTCCTATCCATATATAGTTTAAAATCTAATAAAATTCTTCCTAATCCTCCCTCCCACACACACACATACCCCATGCACACATACAATTTTCAAGGGTATTTCATTTTGGATTGAAAATACAAATTATCAGCAGCTTAAAGATGAGAGATCCATACCTCCTACTCCCTCCATGTTAGGTAGGCCCTCTCCTACATTAAATTCTCTTTTCCATCCACAAATATGTCATTTTCATCCAAACAATCTACATATTTCTTTTCCCAGGTTCCAGTTGTTTTCTCCTCCAATGTTTTCTGAACAGGATCTGTTTCAAGAAAACAGTTATCTACTTTTGCTTCTAAACTGAAAAATATTCAATGGTCGTTGGTTGACTAGAAGACAAGACTTATATATGTGGAATATATCAAAAAAATGTCAACTATTAGGATTAAAACTATTTTGTTGAAATTCACAGGACATTCACTGATATCTGTTACAGATGAACATATGGAAAGAACACATACAATGGGTAGAAATGTGTCACAGATACTATGGTTCCATAAAAAGATTGATATTGTAACTGATTTCAGACAATTTATCTTCATGATAAAACATTCAAGGAAGGAAACTACATTTTGCTAAAAGGTACTATAGGTAATGAAGTAATATCAATATTAAACATGTATGCACCAAGTTGTATAGCATCCAAAGTTGAGGTCTTCTCTGGGGGCACCAGGGTCCCTGTTTCACACTTCTTGTGCTGGGGTATAGGGGCTGTTTTACTGGCTTTCTACACACTGAGGCCTCTATGGCTTGTAGGTTTCTCACAGCCCTGGCCTTGCTGGCTGCACACTGGGATCGGTAGGCCTGGTCTCAGCTGTCTTATGGGTGGCCGTCCAGCTGGCAACCTGCTCTCCTGACTGGTGCAAGTTGGTTTCACCACAGTCTTGCTATGCCACCAGCTTGTTGAGCCAGGATCCAGTGGCCTCAGTTGCTTGACTGTGGCTCACAGATTCCGGCTGACTTGCCCCGACCCCCTCAGCACTGCGCTGCTGTCCTGCTCTGTGCCTCCCTTTTGCCCCAGTGAGACAGACCTTTCCTGAAGTCTTATAAATTATCTCTGGTTAGAAGATTGTGTCTCTCTGTCTCTTTGCAGGTTCTGTAGTTTGGGAATGCATCTAGAGGCTTGATTTAATGTTCTTTTTTGAGGGAACAGAAGGAGAGCTCAGGCAATTTGCTGGCTACTCTCTGCCATCTTGGCTCCACCCAGACCTTTCTTTTCTTTTATTATTATTTTGTATTTCTTTCCCTAAGTAGAGGTGAAAAAAACATGATCTTGAGGTGGACTGTTCCACCTAGGCAGCTTAATTGTGTACTATAGTCACTGAAAATTCTGGGTGATGGGCAACAGAAAGTACTTCTTTTAGCTACTAAAAGATTTCTCAAATATCACTCAAATATTTCTCACTAACAGGATAATGAGTACATGTTACCATGGCTTTTTGAAAATTTCTACCACAGCGAGTTACCTGAAAAGTTTAGAGCTGAGAACAAGGTGATTTGGCTAATCAGAAATCCCATCAAATATTTCACATTTTTATATTTTAGTATCAGCTTTCCAGGAGAATATAAAATGAATTATGCATAACACTTTCATATACCTGATCTACTTTGTATGTTGAGTAGTTTTTTTTTTTTAATGGACACAGATAACCCTAATAGAAGAGACTCTATACACGGCTCAAAATAAATATTTAAATGAGATTCTTTGAGGCTTTAATGTGGGGTTGTAATGAATCAGAGACTATTAGGGGGAAAAAGGCCGATTTTTCTCTTTCTAGTTCAGGTTTCCCCATGAGAAGAGAATTGCATCCACATGAGTGCATAGCCTTATAGGAGAGGCTTCCCACACCCCTATCCCCCATTTTTCCATTTCCAAAGTCAGCCAAGGCAATACTATAAAGAATGTTGGGGTTAAAAAATCTCAATTATAATGTGTGACTTTCTCATTAATTATTTGTCCATATGAATGAACCAGTAATTTAATTCTTTGAACCTCACTTTTCTCACCAGTGTAATAAGGGAATAAAACTAAATGATCAGAAAGTTTCTTATGAACTTTAAAATTCTATGATGCTTCCTTATGTGTTACATCCGTGGTATCAAACACAAATGAAATACATTCCTCTGCGCCATATATTAACTTAGAAAAGTACAAATTAACATTAACCATGTTATATTTTTATTTTTTTCTTTAGTAACATTTCAGAATTATATTTTTATCTGGTTCCAGCCACAATGGGAAATTTTGCTACACCTTGGCCATGACTTTGCCACTCCTCTAGATAATAATTATCTTTATCTCAGTACAATTATGTCTAGCAGAACCTATTTTTTCAGGGGGCAATATTGAAAATGGAGATATAAGCCCCTTGAGGCCAGGGACCTTATAGTGTACATCTTTTGATCCCTAACACCTATCTCAATGACTTGGGGCATGACTAAGCAATCAGTAAATTCTTGTTGTTGACAGTGGTGATAATAATGTTGTTGATGATGAAGATACTATCAAATACTTGGGTTGTTTTTTTGGGGGGGTGAGGCAATTTGGGTTAAGTGACTTGCCCAAGGTCACACAGCTAATAAGTGTCAAATGTCTGAGGCTAAATTTGAACTCAGGTCCTCCTGAATCCAGGGCTGGTGTTCTATCCACTGTGCCACCTACCTGCCCCTATCAAATACTCCTTGATAGTTGATTAGAGATGTAATTTAGGAGTTCCTATGGATTTTTCTTTTTCACAAAAATTTCTTTGTCTGTCCCCACCTTCTGCTCCTGCCTTGTTCTTAGAGATTTTAAAGTTTCTGAATTAATACACAGTCTTATGAAGATAGAACTCAAACATGTTCATCACAAATAGTTAACAAAGACACTGCCCAGCAGGAATTCCTTAAGTACTGATTAGTAGCTGAATCACCTCCAGGGTAGATCTCTAGGGGTGCTTTGTTGGAGAGGTATACTTTTTTAAATGTCCAAACAGCCACTTTACACCTTGCACAAAGTATAAATTATTAAACCATTTCATCTTTCCCTGGAGAGGTACACTGATAGTAGAGTGGGTGAATACCAGAGTCCTTATTGACCTGGCATAAATCAGTATACAACTTAAACAAAAAGGCATTTGGTTCTCTAGAAAGCATTCTGCAGTATAAATGGAAGCATAACCCCCCTCAAAATTCACAACTTATGAAGAGCCCATTCATTTCAATAGGAAGCCTAATGTAGTGAAAAGAACAGTCCTAAGGGAGGGAGACAAAAGACCTCATGCCTAAGCTGTTTTTTTTTTGTTTGTTTCTGTTTTTGTTTGTTTCTTTTTCTTTTAATCATTTACTAGGTTTCTGAACTTGGGCGAGGTATTGAAATTCTTGCCTTCCTTAAATCTTTACTGAGTATATCAGGGATTGGTTATGATGACTAAATTAAATAAGGCATATAGGAATGTATTATACAATGTTACACAAATGTAAGACATGACCCCTGCAAGTAATGTATGTAAACAAGGGGCATCCAATGACTGTAATATATAACAAGGAATACAAGGAGTAGTAATTTGATCCTATTAGTAGTGAAGACCCTGGGACATAAGCCTGTCAGACAACTAGCATTTGGACCCTACTCCTAAATAACCTTTTTATTTAGGAATGACTCATTCAATCTCTGAATCATGCACCTAACTTAACCATATCTCTTTCCTTGCTATCATACTCTGCCAATGAAGCCTCTGAGCAAATAATCAACATTTTAATAAGCTGTTTAATTAGATTAGTTAAAGGAAAATTAATATGTAAGTAATAGACACATGTATCTCAAAAGCAGTGCCATCCTCAGGTCAGAATCACGTTCCCCTTCTCTCATGTTGCTTAATAAATGAGACATGAAGTTAATGTGTTTAATATAAACCTTAAGACTTCTGCTACGAACAAGGGAGGATAATTCTGACATTTGTTATAGTCATCAACAACTGGACATTGATTGGCTGCCACAATTTTGAACCTTCACTGCATTTCAGCTCTCTATGTTGGCCTATCATTAGCTCAACTAGGCAAGAATTTCCTCACCTTACACCAACCTCTGCTGCCACACCAAAGTCTGGTTCAACCCTGAATATGCTGGCCTTTTCAGGCACTAAAGAAAAGGCTATGTAACAACTTTCCCTCTGCTCTTTCTTTGTTTTTTTGTTTTTTGCTTTTTTGCTTTTTTTTTTTTTTTTTTTGCAGAGCAATGAGGGTTAAGTGACTTGCCCAGAGTCAAGTTTCTGAGGCTGGGTTTAAACTCAGGTACTCCTGAATCCAGGGCCAGTGCTTTATCCACTGTGCCACCTAGCTGCCCACCTCTGCTCTTTCTTAATGGACTTTACAAACTTGACATTTAAAGTTAGTCCCTGGTCATAATCATGGTTTGTTCCACATAGGACCCTCTGAAATCACTTTTAGTATGTACTTATTCTTGACTAAAAGCATGGAGAAAAGTTGAAATAAGTCCTAGATACTGGTGTATTGTCACTATTTTCTTACTCTCATTCCTTGGGTAAAAAGGGATCCAAAACAGAAGCGATCTAATAGACAAAGTAAATGGAACGAAAAAAAAAATAATAAGTCCTTTGTGCTAATCATTGGAGAAACAGAAAATCCAGATGGTTCCTCTTTTTGGGACATTCAAATTCTATTTAGGGGGGATGGTACACTTAGGAAGATCAACTTCAGAGAAGTTTGAAATGCCCAGGAGACTCAGGCAAATTATATATTACAGTCAGGGCAGATGGTAAGGCCAAGTTCACTTTGGGGAGCAAAAGGTTCTTGGTCAATCAATACTGGTAAAAGGGATGTAGGTCCAAAAATTGGAGTAGAGAACAGATCCCCTTAAGTGGGGAAGAAGATCAGAAGAGCAGCCTCCACTGGGATGGATCTTTCAGCTTCTGGAAGGAATTAGATCCTTGGTTAAAGACAGAAACTTTGCTTGCTAAGCCCTTCAGCTGCTAGTTAGCTTCTCAATATTAGGTGGTTCTTGGTCAAGGAATAGAAGGAACTAAGATAACCCATGCTATTAACAAAATTCTTCAATATAACTCTTTCCTCCAAAAGAAATTACAACATATATTTTACAACATGGAATTAAACAGGTAAAAGCTTAGTTGCTTTAGCCACTTAAGTATTAAATTGCTGGGGCAGCTAGGTGGTGCAGTGAATAGAGCACTGGCCCTGGAGTAAGGCGGATCTGAGTTCAAATTCGACCTCAGACACTTAACACTTACTAGCTGTGTGACCCTAGGCAAGTCACTTAACCCCAATTGCCTCACCAAAAAAAAAAAAGTATTAAGTATTTCATTTGATTTTTCTTTTCTTGTGTATTGGTGCTTTGGCAATACCCAAATTGCCTAACATAGAGACACTTACTTGGGAGATATCAGGGTCCTACTTCTCAGAGAACACATACATTTTTGGCCTATCATGTAGGCAAGAGTAGCCTCTTTCCTATGGCTACATAGATGGAACTAGCAGTGTTTTTAAATGTGCCTAACTGAAGTAAAGTCATCATCTTTCTTAGGGGCATGCTGACTCAGCTCCATGACTACAACTTCTTTTCTATTACTTGCATGACATAGTCCCTCCCTGGTCCACATCAAGCAGGTTGCCACAACCCAAAGAATATACCTTCCTTGAATATCTAGTCTGTTCAAGAGAGACAGTTCTGTCAGGAATAGCAATAACAAAAAATGCTACATCTAAATCCTTGCAGGCCTAACTTTCTAGCCTTGTTTCACCATAGTTTAAGGATTAATGGCCTGCAAGTAAGTCTGTGCAAAACTGTAATCTGCATTTAAATAGAACAATTCTCTGAGGTCTCAAAGTGTGCACTTCACTTTCATAGCAGGAGATTGGGTGTTATGTGTAGTTTTAATATCAAAAAGACACCAAACCACAGGTCTATTGTTTATTTCTGCAGTGCCCAGTCAGAAAGATATAATTTTAAAATGGCAAGACTTCAATCTGCTGAGTGTTTGCTTCTAGCAAACAGTCAAAGAGATAGGTAATCATTGAAATTCAGGAGCTTATCTATATTCAGTGTGATGATGCAGTACCATATATAGGAGAAATCATATGAAAGTAGGATGATAATTGAGAAGCATGGCACTACTGAGTTACACACTCGTGAGGATAGTTCAGCGGATGCAAGCTGACTTCTCAAAATGTTTAACTCTTAAACACACACACACACACACACACACACACACACACACACACACACACACACACTTCTCCAAAGAAAGAAACCTTAGAAAAACCAAAGAACCTTTCTTGAGTTAAAACCCAAATGATAGAGAAATAATAGAATTCAAAATGACAATCTGTTAGAGGTGAGGAGTTACTGCACTCAATTAACAAAAATATTTCAGTGACCAAAGAGCATGACTCCCAGAAGGAAGACTGTTGCCAGGATTAGAGTGATAAATCTATGTGTCAGTACTTATTTCAAGAGAGTCAGGAGAAGAAATATTTAATGAGCAACTCTCTAAGGGAGAAAATACTATTGAAAGAAAATAGGAGAAGACATCATAGTTGGCCCCTAAACCAAATTTCATCTTTGTGGAAAATAGAGCCTCCTTTGACCCCTCCATTAGTTGTTGATCTCTAATCACTGGCCTTAATCACAATTCCCAAGTAGATAAAATAGGTCTTTGGTGCCTTCCAGTCTTCCAGGATATACTCTTATCTCTGTCAGCCCACCTAGGAGCACAAGGTAACTGAACCATGGAAACAAGAATGCAGCAGATGTAGCCAATACCTTTGAAGCATGAACCACATCCACTTTGGGGCTGCTTCAATTATTACATAATAGTCAGCCCTACTTTACAGTAGGTTCCCTCTGAGACCTGAACTTCCTCTGACATGCCCCATGATCAAAAATTAGCTATACTTTTTCATTAATAACTCAGTCTCCTGAAAGAGATCCCATGAAGCTCAGTATTATAAGAAGAAAAAAAAATGTGATTAAACTAATTCACACTAATCTGTGGGTGAATGATATTTCCATAACTCTCCCAGTGGAATATTCCTTTGATTAAATAATTCTTATGAATTTCAATTTAACTTTAATTTCAAGAAGAGAAAGGAACGTCAGGTTTTATGGAAAACAGATCAAAAGATAGTCATATCTTCCCTATAAGGCCTCTGTAATTGCATCATATAGGCCATAGATTTCTTCATCTATATGTAAGCCCAACACTGTTTTTCATTGCATAATTTTCCATGAAATAAATTTGTACTTTTGATTGTTTTTCTTTCTGTGTACATGTTATACTTTTCACTTTTACATATTCTTTGACTCTCACCCCAATTATTTTGAAAATATCCTAAGGGTAATGCCTATGTCATCTATATCTTTCAAGCTGTACTCAATTGGAGTCAACAACATTCCTTCACTGATGAAAAAATCTACTTTAAATTATTTTCCATTGATCAGATTTCTCTTTGAATTTTGCCTTTCTTTATTTTTTTTAGATAAGGTGGTGTGTGTGTGTGTGTGTGTGTGTGTGGTAAAAGTTACCCAGGGTAAGGAGTGATTTGCAAATTGACCTTTTATATAAGATGTCAATTATCCCTTAGAGATTTCCAAACTTTCATATGCCCACATCCATTCATACATACAAATACATATGTATACATGTTTACAAAGAGATATATACACAGTTAAATAGCTTTTTCTTGAACTCTTTCCCCATCTTGCTAACATCCCCAAGCAAGAAATAATCTTTTGGGGGGCAGAGCCAAGATGGCAGAGAGTAGCAAGTAAATTGCCTGAGCTCTCCTTCTATTCCCTCAAAAAGAACATTAAATCAAGCCTCTAGATGGATTCTGAAACTACAGAACCTGCAAAGAGACAGAAAAACACAGTCTTCCAACCAGAGATAATTTAGAGGAAAGGTCTGTCTCACTGGGGCAAAAGGGAGGCACAGTGCACAGTGGCAATATAGTGACAAGGGGGTCGGGGGAAGTCAGCTGGAATCTGTGGGCCACAGCTGAGCAACTGAGGCCCCTGGATCCTGGCTCAAAAAGCTGGTGGTGCAACAGGACAGTGGTGAAACCAACTTGCACCAGACAGAAGGGCAGGTTGCCAGCTGGACTGCAACACATAGGACATGTGTGACCAGGCCTACCAATCCCAGTGTGGAGCCAGCAAGGCCAGGGATGTGAGAAATCTACAAGCCATAGAGGCCTCAGTGTGGAAAGCCAGTAACACAGCCCCTATACCCTAGCACAACAAGCTTGAAACAGGGACCCTGGTGCCCCCAGAGCAGAACTCAACTTAAAAAAAAAAGTTTCAATATGACTAAGAAACAAAAAAGAGCTCTCACCATTGAGAGTTTCTGTATTGACAGGGAAGAGGCCAACATAAACTCAGATACTCCCAAATTGCCTACAAGTGAAGCCTGAAGAGGGAAGATGAATTGGTCTCAAGAACAAAAAGACTTCTTTGAAGAACTCAAAAAGGTTTTTAAAAATCAACTGAGATACCCTTTGACCCAGCAATACCAATTTGGGTCTTTTTCCCAAAGAGATCATGGAAGGGGGAAAGGGACCCACATGTACAAAAATATTTATAGCTGCTCTTTATGTGGTGGCAAAGAATTGGAAGTTGAGGGGGTGCCCATCAATAGGGGAATGGCTGGACAAGTTGTGGTATATGAATACAATGGAATACTATTGTGCTGTAAGAAACGATGAGCAGGAGGAGTTCAGAGAAACCTGGAGGGTCTTGTGTGGGCTGATGATGAGTGAGATGAGCAGAACTAGAAGAACATTGTACACAGTAACATCAACATTGAGTGTTGATCTACTGTGATGGACTATATTCTTCTCACCAATGCAATGGCACAGAAGAGTTCCAGAGAACTCGTGATGGAAGAGGATCTCCAAATCCAGGGAAAAAAAAAAAAAAAAAAGACCTGCGGAGTATAGATGCTAAATGAACCATACTATTTCTTTTGTTTTTGATGCTGTTGTTTTTTTCTATTTTGAGGTTTTCCATCATTGCTCTGATTTTTTTTCTCTTATAACATGACTAATGCAGAAATAGGATTAATGTTATTATGTGTGTGTATATATATATATATATATATACATATATATATATATATATATGTATATGTATATATATATAAAACCTATATCAGATTACCTGCTGTCTAGGGGAGGAGGGAGGGAGGGGAGGGAGGGAGAAAAATCTGAAATTGTAAAGCTTGTATAAACAAAGGTTGAGAACTATCTTTACATGTAATGGAAAAAAATAAAATACTTTATTAATTAAAAAAATCAATTGAGAGAAATGAGGAGAGAAATGAAAGCAACACAAGAAAATTATAAAAAAGAATAAGCAGCTTGGAAAAGGAAGCACAAAGAATCAGTAGCTTGGAAAAGGAAAGATAAAGATTCACTGAAGAAAAAAAATCCTTAAAAAATTAATCTGGCCAAATGGAAAAAAAAAGGTGCATAATCTTACTGAAGAAAACAATGCCTTAAAAATTAAAATTGGAGAGTTGGAAGGTAAGGAATCCATGAAACACCAGGACTCAAGCAAAATCAAAAGGATAAAAAATAGAAGATAATGTGAAATACCTCACTGGAAAGACAAATGACCTGGAAAACAGATCCAGGAGAGACAATTTGAGAATCATTGGAGTGCCTGAAAGCCATGATCAGAAAAATAGTCTAGACACCATATTCTAGGAAATAATAATTTTTTAAATTAATAAATTATTTTTTCCCATTACATGTAAAGATAGTTATCAACTTTTGTTTATACAAGCTTTCCAATTTCAGATTTTTCTCCCTCCCTCCCCTCCCTCCCCCCTCCCCTAGACAGCAGGTAATCTGATATAGGTTTTATATATATATATATATATATAAAACATTAAACATATTTCTGCATTAGTCATGTAATAAAAGAAAAATCAGAGCAATGACGAAAAACCTCAAAATAGAAAAATGACAGCACCAAAAACAAAAGAAATAGTATGGTTCATTCAGCAGCTATACTCCACAGTTCTTTTTTTTTTTTTTCCTGGATTTGGAGATCCTCTTCTATCATGAGTTCCCTGGAACTCTTCTGTACCATTGCATTGGTGAGAAGAATATAGTCCATCACAGTAGATCAACACTCAATGTTGATGATACTGTGTACAATGTTCATCTGGTTCTGTTCATCTCACTCATCATCAGGCCATGCAAGACTCTCCAGGTTTCTCTGAACTCCTCCTGCTCATCATTTCTTACAGCACAATAGTATTCCATTGTATTCATATACCACAACTTGTCCAGCCATTCCCCAATTTATGGGCATCCCCTCAACTTCCAATTCCTTGCCACCACATAAAGAGTAGCTATAAATATTTTTGTACATGTGGGTCCCTTTCCCCTTTCCATGATCTCTTTGGGAAAAAAGACCCAAAAGTGGTATTGCTGGGTCAAAGGGTATGGGCAGCTTTATGGCCCTTTGGGTAAAATTCCAAATTGCTCTCCAGAATGGTTGGATCATTTCACAGCTCCACCAACAATCCATTAGTATTCCAATTTTCTCACAGCTTCTACAACATTTATTATTTTCCTTTTTTGTCATTTTAGCCAATCTGATAGGTGTCAGCTGGTACCTCAGAGTTGTTTTACTTTGCATCTCTCTAATCACTAGAGATTTAGAGAATTTTTTCATATGGGAATAGATAGCTTTGGTTTCTTCATCAGAAAACTGCCTGTTCATATCCTTTGACCATTTCCCAATTGGGGAATGACTTGGATTCTTATAAATTTTTCCTGATATATTTTAGAAATGAGGCCTTTATCAGAGGTACTAGCCATAAAAATTATTTCCCAGCTTTCTGCCTCCCTTCTAATTTTGGATGCATTGCTTCTGTTTGTACAAAAATTTTTTAATTTAATGTAATCAAAATCATCCATTTTGCATTTTATAATATTCTCTATCTCTTGTTTGGTCATAAACTGTTTTCCTTTCCAAACATCTGATAGGTAGACTATTGTTTTCTCTCCTAATTTACCTATGGTATCACCTCCTATGTCTAAATCATATATCCATTTTGACCTTATTTTAGTGTAAGTTGTAAGATGTTGGTCTATGCCTAATTTCTGCCATACTATGTTCCAGTTTTCCCAACAGTTTTTGTCAAATACTGACTTCCTATCCCAGAAGCTGAAGTCTTTGGGTTTATCAAACACTACATTACTAGTGTCATTTACTACTGTGTTTCCTGTGCCTAGCCTATTCCATTGATCCTCCACTCTATTTCTTAGCCAGTACCACATACTTTTGATGACTGCCGCTTCATAGTAGAGCTCCAGGTTTGGTACCACTAACCCACCTTCCTGTGAATTTTTTTTTCATTATTTCCTTGGATATACTTGATTTTTTCTTTTTCCAGATGAATTTTGTTTTTATTTTTCTAGTTCTATAAAATAATTTTTAGGTAGTCTGATTGGTATGGCTCTGAATAAGTAAATTAATTTATGTTGGATTGTCATTTTTACTATATTAGCTCTGCCTATCCATGAGGAATTGATATCTTTCCAATTATTTATATCTGATTTGATTTGAGCAAAGAGTGTTTGGTAGTTGTGTTCATAGAGTTCCTGGGTTTGTCTTGGCAAGTAGACTCCCAAGGATTTTATAGTATCTATCACTACTTTAAATGGAATTTCTCTTTCTATCTTTTGCTGCTGGACTTTGTTGGTCATGTATAGAAATGCTGATGATTTATGTGGATTTATTTTATATCCTGCTACTTTGCTAAAGTTGTTAATTGTTTCAAGTAATTTTTGAGTTGATTCTTTAGGATTCTTTACATGTACCATCATATCATCTGCAAAGAATGATAGTTTTGTTTCCTTCTTGCTTATTCTAATTTCTTTAATTCCTTTTTCTTCTCTGATTGCTAAAGCTAGCATTTCTAGTACAATATTAAATAATAGGGTTCATAATGGACATCCCTGTTTCACCCCTGATCTTATTGGGAAGGCCTCTAATTTATCTCCATTGCATATAATACTTGCTGATGGCTTTAGGTAGATACTGTTTATTATTTTACAGAAAGCTCTACCTATTCCTAAACTCTCTAGTGTTTTTTCTCAGGAATGGGTGCTGTATTTTGTCAAAAGCTTTCTCTGCATCTATTGAGATAATCATATGATTTTGGTTGGTTTTCTTATTGATGTGGTTGATTATGTTAATAGTTTTCCTAATGTTGAACCAGCCCTTCATTCCTGGTATAAATCCCACCTGGTAATAGTGTATTATCCTGGTGATCACTTGCTGTAATCTCCTTGCTAATATGTTATTTAAGATTTTAGCACTAATATTCATTAGGGAAATTCGTCTATAATTTACTTTTTCTCTTTTTGCTTTGCTTGGTTTTGGTATCACCACCATATTTGTGTCATAAAATGAATTTGGTAGAATTTGTTGTTCACCTATTTTTCCAAATAATTTGTATAATATTGGAATTAATTGTTCTTTAAGTATTTGGTAAAATTCACCTGTAAACCCATCTGGCCCGGGGAATTTTTCTTAGGGAGTTCATTAATGGCTTGTTCAATTTCTTTTTCTAATATGGATTTATTTAAGGATTTTATTTCCTCTTCAGTTAACCTGGGGAGTTTGTGTTTTTATAAATATTCATCAATTTCATTTAGATTGTCAAATTTATTGGCATACATTTGGGCAAAATAATTCATAATTATTGTTTTAATTTCCACTTCATTGGTGGTAACATCACCCTTTTCATTTTGCGATGCTGGTAATTTGGTTTTCTTCTTTCTTTTTTTAATCAAATTAACCAATATTTTATCTATTTTATTGTTTGTTTTTTCATAAAACCAGCTCTTAGTTTTATTGTTTAACTCTAAATTATTTTTGCTTTCAATCTTATTAATTTCTCCTTTAATGTTCAGGATCTCTAGTTTAGTATCTAATTGGGGATTTCTAATTTGTTCTTTTTCTAGCTTTTTAAGTTGCATGCCCAATTCACTAATCTCCTCTTTCTCTTTTTTATTCATGTAAGCATTTAAAGCTATAAATTTTTCCCTAAGCACTGCTTTGGCTGCATCCCATAGATTTTGGTATGTTGTCTCATTGTGGTCATTCTCTTGGATATAGTTATTGATTGTTTCTATGATTTCTTGTTTGACCCATTCATTCCTTAAAATGATATTATTTACTTTCCAATTGATTTTCATTCTACTTTTCCCTGGTTCTTTCTTACATGTAATTTTTATTGCATCATGATCTGAGAAGGATGTATTTACTATTTCTGCCTTTCTACATTTGACTATGATGTTTTTGTGCCCTATTACATGGTCAAATTTTTTTTCCAGGCAATGGGGGTTAAGTGACTTGCCCAGGGTCACAGAGCTAGTAAGTATCAAGTGTCTGAGGCCGGATTTGAACTCAGGTACTCCTGAATCCAGGCCCTGTGCTTAACCACTGCGACATCTAGCTGCCCCTACATGGTTCATTTTTGAAAATGTGCCATGTTCTGCTGAGAAAATGGTATATTTCTTTCTATCCCCATTCAATTTTCTCCAGACATCTGTCATGTCTAACTTTTCAAGTAATCTATTCACCTCTTTCACTTATTTATTATTTATTTTTCAGCTAGATTTATCTAATTCTGAGAGGGGGAGTTTCAGATCCCCCACTAGTATAGTATTACTGTCTAATTCCTCTTGTAATTCATTTACATTCTCCTCTAAGAACTTGGATGCTATACCACTTGGCACATACATATTTAACATTGATATTACTTCATTATCTAGAGTACCTTTTAGCAAGATGTAATTTCCTTCCTTATCTCTTTTAATGAGATCTATTTTTGCCTGTGCATTGTCTGAGTTAAGGATTGCTACCCCTGCTTTTTTCACTTTAGCTGAAACATAATATATTCTTCTCCAGCCTTTTACCTTTCCTCTGTGGGTATCTCTTGGCTTCAAATGTGTTTCTTGTAAACAGCATGTTGTAGAATTCTGGTTTTTAATCCACTCTGCAATTCACTTCCATTTTGTAGTAGAGTTCTTCCCATTCCCATTCCCAATTATTATTACTGACTGTCTATTCCTCTCCATTCTATTTACCCCCTTCGTACCTTTACCCCCTTCTTTCACCCTAGTCCTCCTCACTGATGTTTTACTTCTTACCCCTGCCTCCCCCAATCTGCCCTCCCTTTTTATCACCCCCCTCTCTTTTCTTTACCCCTTTCTCCCTTGCTTTTGTCCTCCCTTCTATCAGTCCACCCCTTTCCCTTCCCCTTTTGCTTCCCTAAAGAATGAGCTAAGTTTCTTTATCCCAGTCAACATATATGTTATTCCCTCTTTGGATCCAATCTAATGAGAGTTTGGTTGAAACAATGTTCACCCCTTCTTTCTTTCCCTCTATTGTAATAGGTTTTTTTCACCTCTTCATATGATATAATTCACCCCATTCCACCTCCCCTTTCCTCTCCTCCCCATAGACTACCTTTTTAACCCCTTAATTTTCTTTGTATCATCACATCAAAGGCAATTTATATTTATACCCTCTGTGTAAAGTCCTTCTCTCTTCCCAAATACATTTACAGTTAGGAGTTATGAGTATTATCTTCCCATAAACGGATATAAATAGTTTAACCTAATTGAGTAACCTTTTGTCCCCCTCTGTTTACCTTTTTAAACTTCTCTTGAGTCTTCTAAGTTAAGATCAAATTTTCTATTCAGTTCTGGTTTGTTCATCAGGAAAGATTGAAAGTCCCCAATGACATTGAATATCCATCTTTTCCCCTGAAAGAGAATGAACATTTTTGCTGGGTAATAGATTCTTGGCTGAAATCCAAGGTCTTTTGCCTTCTGGAATATCATTTTTCCAAGCCTTGCGGTCCTTTAATGTTGAAGCTGCCAGGTCCTGAGCAATCCTGACTGTGGCTCCATGATATTTAAATTGCTTCTTTCTGGCTGCTTGGAGTATTTTCTCCTTCACCTGATAATTCTGCAATTTGGCTAGAATATTCCTTGGAGTTTTCCTTTTGGGGTCTCTTTTAGGAGGTGATCGGTGAATTCTTTCAATGATGATTTTATCCTCTGCTTCTATGATATCCGGGTAGTCCTCCTTAATAGTTTCCTGGAATATGGTGTCTAGATTCTTTTTCTTTTCATGGCTTTCAGGCAGTCCAATGATTCTCAAATTGCCTGTCCTGGGCCTGTTTTCCAGATCAGTTGTCTTTCCAATGAGGTATTTCACATTTTCTTCTATTTTTTCATTCTTTTCATTCTGCTTGACTGATTCCTGTTGTCTCATGGATTCCTTATCTTCCAAATGTCAAATTCTGATTTTTAAGGCATTGTTGACATTATGCACCTTTTTTCCATTTGGCCCAATGAAATTTTTAAGGCATTGTTTTCTTCAGTATAATTATGCACCTTTTTTTCCATTTGGCCAGATGAATTTTTTAAGGCATTGTTTTCTTCAGTGTAATTACGTACCTTTTTTTTCCATTTGGCCAGATGAATTTTTTAAGGAATTGTTTTCTGCAGTCGATCTTTGTGCTTCCTTTTCCAAGCTGCTGATTCTTTTTTCATATTTTTCTTGTTTTGATTTCATTTCTCTCCCCATTTTTTTCTTCTACCTCTCTCAATTGATTTTTAAAATCCTTTTTGAGCTCTTCCAGGAAGGCTTTTTGTTCTTGAGACCAATTCCCCTTCCCTCATGAGACTTCACATTTTGGGGGTATTGTCCTCATCTGAGTTTGTATTTGCTTCTTCCCTATTGATACAGAACCTCTCAGTGTAGAGGGCTCTTTTTTTGCTTTTTACTCATTATTGCAGCTTATTTATTTATTTTTTAATTTGCAGTAGGCTCTGGGGACACCAGGGTCCCTGTTTTGGGCTTCTTATGCAGGGGTATCGGTGCTGTGTGAACGGCTTTTTACTCTGAGGCTTTTATAGTGTGTGCAGTTTGACCCCCTGCACTTCCTGTCTGTGCATGCTAGGTCAGTGTGCCTGGTCATGCCTGTCCTGTTTGTGGCCCTATAGCTGGCAACTTTCCCTCTCAGCTGGTGCAGGTAGGTTTTTCCACTGTCCTAGTAGGCCACAAGATTTTTGAGCCAGGTTCCAGGGGCCTCACTTGTTTGGCTGTGGCCCGCAGCTTCCTGCTGACTTGCCACGACCCACTCAGCACTGGGCTGCTGCCCTGTGTTGCACCTCCCTTTTGCCTGAGTCAGACCAACCTTTTCCAGAAGTCTTCTAAATTATCTCTGGTTGGAAGACTGTGTCTCTCTTTCTCTTTGCAGGTTCTGTAGTTTCAGAATCCATCCAGAGGCTTGATTTAATGTTCTTGGCTCTGCCCCATGAGAGTCATTCCAGGAAATTATTAAGGAGAACTGCCCTGATATTATAGAATCAGAGGATAAAATAGTCTATGAACGAATCCACCAATCACCTCCTGAAAGATACCCCCAAAGGAAAACTCCAAAGAATATTGTAGCCAAATTCCAGAATTATCAGGTGAAGGAGAAAATACCCCAACCAGCCCAAACTGATCATTCTCTTTCAGGGGAAAAGATGGAAATTCAATGAAATTGGGGACTTTCAAGGTTTCCTGATGAAAAGACCAGTAAACAGAAAATTCAATCTTAACATATAAGACACAAGGGAAGTTTAGAAAGGTAAACAGGGGGCTAGCTACGAGTGGATAGAGCACTGGGTCTGGAGTCAGGTGTACTTGAGTTCAAATCTGACCTAAGACACTAAATACTTACTAGCTGTATGACCCTGGGCAAGTCACTTAACCCCAATTGCCTCACTAAAAAAAAAAAAAAAGGTAAACAGGGGGGGAAAGTTACTCAATAAGGTTAAACTGTTTACATCCCTACATGGGAAGATAAGACTTTTAACTCTTGAGAATTGTATATGTCTTTGGGCAATCAGAAGGATTATACACAGAGGGTAAAAATATAAACTGTCCTTCATGTGATTATATCAAGAAAATTAAGGGGCTCAAAAGGTAGTTTATGGGGAGAAGAGGAAAGGGGAGGTGGAATAGGGTGAATTATATCATGTCAAGAGGTGAAAAAAGCCTATTACAATAGTGGGAAAGAAGGGCTGGGTGAACATTGTGTCAACACTGCTCTCACTAGATTTGATTCAAAGAGGGAAGAACATATACATTCATTTGAATAAAGAAACATAGCTTATTCTTCAGGTAAGTAAAAGGGTAAGGGGAAAGGGGGGACTAATATAAGGGGGGCAAAATCAAGGGAGAAAAGGGTAAAGAAAAGGGAGGGGGGTGATAAAAAGGGAGGGCAGATTGAGTGAGGCAGGGGTAAGAAGCAAGACTTTGGTGAGGAGGAATAGGGTGAAAGAAGGGGGAAATAGACAGCTAGTAATAGTAACTGTGAATGTGAATGGGATGAACTCTGCCATAGAAAAGAAGCAAATTGCAAAATGGATTAAAAACCAGAATCCTACAATATGCTGTTTACAAGAAAGACATATGAAGCAGAGAATGCATTATGCTTCAGCTAAATTAAAAAACAGCAGGGGTAGCAAACCTTACCTCAAACAAAGAAAAGGCAAAAATAAATCTAATTAAAAGAGATAAGGAAGGAAAATACATCTTGCTAAAAGGTACTAAACATGTATGTGCCAAGTGGTATAGCATCCAAATTCTTAGAGGAGAAGTTAAATGTGTTACAAGAGGAATTAGACAGTAATACTATACTAGTCGGGGATCTGAATCTTCCCTTCTCAGAATTAGATAAATCTAACCACAAAATAAATAAGAAAGAAGAGAAAGAGGTGAATAGAATACTAGAAAAGTTAGACATGATAGACATTTGGGGAAAACAATGGGATAGAAAGGAATATACCATTTTCTCAGCAGTACATGGCACATTTTCAAAAATTGACCATGTATTAAGACACAAAAACATCATAGTCAAATGTAGAAAGACAGAAATAGTAAATGCATCCTTCTCAGATCATGATGCAATAATAATTACATGTAAGAAAGAGCCAGGGAAAAGTAGAATGAAAATCAATTGGAAAACTAAATAATTTCATTCTAAAGAATGAGTGGGTCAAACAACAAATCATAGAAACAATCAATAACTTTATCCAAGAGAATGACAATGATGAGACAATTTACCAAAATCTATGGGATGTAGCCAAAGGAATGCTTAGGGGAAATTTTATACCTCTAACTGCTTACATGAATAAAAAAGAGAAAGAGGAGATCAATTAATTGGGCATGAAACTTAAAAAGATAGAAAAAAGAACAAATTAGAAATCCCCAATTAAATACTAAATTAGAAACCCTGAAAGTTAAAAGAGAAATTAATAAAATTGAAAGCAAGAAAACTATAGAATTAATCATTAAAATTAAGAGCTGGTTTTATGAAAAAAGAAACAACAAAATAGATAAAATATTGGTTAATTCAATTTAAAAAAAAAGAAAGAAAAAGAAAACCAAATTACTAGTATCAGAAATGAAAGGGGTGATCTTACCACCAATGAAGTGGAAATTAAAGCAATAATTAGGAACTATTTTGCCCAAATGTATGCCAATAAATTTAACAATCTAATTGAAATGGATAAATATTTAGAAAAATACAAACTGCCCAGGTTAAATGAAGAGGAAATAAAATCCTTAAATAAACCCATATTAGAAAAAGAAATTGAACAAGCCATTAATGAAATCACTAAGAAAAAATCCGCAGGGCCAGATGAGTTGACAGGAGAATTGTACCAAACATTTAAAGAACAATTAATTCCAATATTATACAAATTATTTGAAAAAAATAGGTGAAGAAGGAGTTCTACCAAATTTCTTTTATGACACAAATATAATGGTGATACTAGAACCGGGCAGAGCAAAAGCAGAGAAAGAAAATTATAGACCAATTTCCCTAATGAATATTGATGCTAAAATCTTAAATAAGATACTAGCAAGGAGATTACAGCAAATGATTACCAGGATAATACATTATGAACAGGTGGGATTTATACTAGAAATGCAGGGCTGGTTCAACATTAGGAAAACTATTTAACATAATCAACCACATCAATAAGAAAACTAATCAAAATCATATGATTATCTCAATAGATGCAGAGAAAGCTTTTGACAAAATACAGCACCCTTTCCTAATAAAAACACCAGAGAGTTTAGGAATAGGTGGAGCTTCCCTTAAAATAGTAAGCAGTATCTACCTAAAACCATCAGCAAGCATTATATGTAATGGAGATAAGTTAGAGACCTTCCCAATAAGATCAGGGGTGAAACAGGGATGCCCATTATCACCTCTATTATTTAATATTGTACTAGAAATGTTATCTTTAGCAATTAGAGAAGAAAAAGGAATTAAAGAAATTAGAATAAGCAAAGAAGAAACAAAACTATCACTCTTTGCACATAATATGATGGTATACTTAGAGAATCCTACAGAATCAACTCAAAAATTACTTGAAACAATTAACAACTTTAGCAAAGTAGCAGGATATAAAATAAATCCACATAAATCATCAGCATTTCTATACATGACCAACAAAATCCAGCAGCAAGAGATAGAAAGAGAAATTCCATTTAATGTAATGGTAGATAATATAAACTACTTGGCAGTCTACTTGCCAAGACAAACCCAGGAACTCTATGAACACAATTACAAAACACTTTTCACACAAATCAAGTCAGATCTAAAAAATTGGAAAGATATCAATTCCTCATGGATAGGCAGAGCTAATATGGTAAAAATGACAATTCTACCTAAATTAATGTACTTATTCAGTGCCATACCAATCAGACTACCTAAAAATTATTTTATAGATCTAGAAAAAATAATAACAAAATTCATGTGGAAAAACAAAAAGTCAAGAATATCAAGGGAAATAATGAAAAAAATGCACAGGAATGTGAGGTGGTTGTACCAGATCTGAAGCTCTACTATAAAGCGGGAGTCATCAAAACTATCTGGTACTGAATAAGAAATAGAGAGGAGGATCAAAGGAATAGGCTAGGCACAGGAGACACAGTAGTAAATGACATTAGTAATGTACTGTTTGAGAAACCCAAAGACCCCATCTTCTGGGATAGGAATTCAGTATTTGACAAAAACTGCTGGGAAAACTGGAAGATAGTATGGCAGAAATTAGGCATAGACCAACATCTTACAACTTATACTAAAATAAGGTTCAAAATGGGTAGATGATTTAAACATAAGAGATGATACCATAGGTATATTAGGAGAAGAAGGAATGGTCTACCTTTCAGATCTTTGGAAAGGAGAGCAGTTTATCACCAAACTAGAGATAGAGAATATTATGAAGTGCAAAATGGAAGATTTTGATTACATTAAATTAAAATGTTTTTGTACAAACAGAAGCAAATAATCTAGAAGGAAGGCAGAAAGCTGGGAAACAATTTTTATGGCCAGTACTTCTGATAAAGGCCTGACACTGCCTGACACCTATCAGATTGGCCAATATGATAAAAATTAAAAATTATAAATGTTGGAGAAGCTGTGGAAAAATTGGAACACTAATGCATTGTTGGTGGAGCTGTGAACTGATCCAACCACTCTGGTGAGCAGTTTAGAATTATGCCCAAATGGCTATAAAGCTCTGTATACCCTTTGACCCAGCAATTCCACTTTTGGGTCTTTTTCCCAAAGATATCATATAAAAGGGAAAAGGACCCATATATCCAAAAATATTTATATCTACTCTTTTTGGGTGGCAAGGAATTGGAAATTGAGGGGATGTCCATCAATTGGGGAATGGCTGAACAAGTTATGGTATATGAATGTAATGGAATTCTATTGTGCTGTAAGAAACAATGAGCAGGATGAGTTCAGAGAAACCAGGAAGGACTAGCATGAACGGATGATGAGTGAGATGAGCAGAACCAGAAGAACATTATGCATAGTATCATCAACATTATGTGATGATCAACTCTGATAGACTAGATTCTTCCCACCAATCCAATGGTACAGGAAAGTTCCAAAGGACTCACGATGGAAAAGACTCTCCAAATCCAGAAAGAAAAGAACTGTGGAATATGCATGATGAGTGGACCATACTATTTCTTTTGTTTTTGGTGCTGTGGTTTTTTGTTTTAAGGTTTTTCCTTTTTGCTCTGATTCTTTTCTTATAACATGACTAATGCAGAAATATGTTTAATGTTATTATGTATATATAACCTATTTCAGATTACCTGCTGTCTAGGGGAGGGGGGAGGGAGGGGAGGGAGGGAGGAAAATTTGAAATTGGAAATTTTATAAAAACAAGTGTTGAATACTATCTCTATATGTAATTGGAAAATAATAATATACTTTTATTTAAAAAAAAATAATCTCTCCCCATAGGATATTGCTGCATTTTGTACTTCTCTTCTGGGAACTATTTTATATAGTAACCAAAATTCAGAAATTTGACTGAAAACCTGGGTTTGAATCTTGCCTGTGACACTTATTAGCTATAAAACCATGTGTTAATCATTTAATTTGCTTTACCTCACTTTGCTCATTTGTAAAAGAGGGAATAGATAGAAAGATAGATTGATAGATAGAGTTACCAATAACTATGCCTATAGCATCTACCTCAAAGAGTTTTTTCAACACTCAAATAAAACAATATATGCAAGGCACTTTGCAAAAAATTAATTTATACATCATTGTCATTATGTACTTACCAAATTGTAATTTGTATTAGGCCTGTCTGAATAAAGATCATATTTTCTTCTATTATACTGTAAGTTCCTTGGTGGTAGATACTTTATCTTTTTACTTCCTGCCACAGTGCCTTGCATTTATTAGGTGTTTAAAACATATTTATCAAGTGAATGATGGACTAAATGAATATATAAAATTTAATAGAGAAATTCCTGAGACTGTACAAAATAGCATTGACCCCAGTGGACATTTAGTTTCAGAAAACTGTTTTGAAGTAATAATTAATACATTTTTGGGGGCCCATACCAATATAAATTCTGCCTTCACTTCATCCAAGATGAGTGATTGAAAAAAGTCTGGCTATTTTCCCTAGTCTTCTGATACAAAGCATCACTACCTCCAAAGATCGGATAAGAAACACGAGCACATCTATCACTGTGCCCTTGCCAGGTGAACTGCCTCTTTACTGTAATAAAATTTCTCCTCAAATCAATAGGGAGATCACTGGTTTTTCCCATTGCACTTACACTGATCAGATTACTCTGGAAAAGTTTCCATTTTGAAAACTATTTTGCATTTCTCATAAGTCATTCAGGTAGGACATGATTCTAAATGGACTACTTTCTAAACCAATTTCAATAAAGTTTAGCAATAAAGATGAGATATTATGAATAATAATTTTAAAATGACATCAACCATTATTTGGATTCCATTAAGCAGAAAGAAAAAAACACTTTTTACACACACACCCTACCCTATGATTGTGTATTTTCTATATTTTCTTTCTTTCTTTAGGTATGAACTTTTTAAAAAGTCTAGTTAGTAGAATGTAAACTCTTAAGATTAGAGATTATTATTTTGTAAAATTACTGTGTTCAGTACTTAGTACAGTGTTTGTCACATAGTGGGTATGTAATAAATGATTAATTATTGATTGACTAATTATTATCTTCATTTCATAGACTTGGAAGCAGAGACAGAGAAGTTGAGAAATTCCCTAATAATCCTTTTATTAATAATTCTCAATCCTCTAGAATAGATTTCATGAGGCTAAGTGTTATAAAATGGGGGGGGGATGCAATTAAATTGTGAGTAAATATTCTCTGTAACTCTCCCAGTGTACTATAACTTTGGAAAAAAAGAATTCTTATGCATTCAATTTTATCTCTAATTGTTGGGATTTCAAGAAGTGAAGGAAAATTGCAAAGAGATAGAACATAGACTTTTTTGTATGTTTCTGGTACTTCTTTCAATTCACCCCTAATGACTCTCATTTTCCCATGTGAGTCTATGATTCTAGTCTGTTGTTTTATAAGTACACTTACAGCTGTTAAGACACTGTCTTAAAGAAGAGACTCTCAGAAGTACTGTGAATAGAAGTGCTTTTTCTTTGTAGATATTTAGCAGAAACAAGAATGCCTATAGAGTGAACACTTATTCCATACTCATGGCATGCCATTACAGTTGCCTATTGAGAAAATACAACCTCCCAAATTAAATAGAAAGCAATTCATCTCAATCAACACATATGACTGCAAAGATAGGTGTATGACTAACTCAAATGATAAATTATCTCACTGGGATTTAGCTCAGCATGATCAACTGAAAATTAATATTTCTTTATGGATAAAAGTCCCCATCCTCTCACTGGGGATTGTTATGGACAGTAGCAAGCTTGGTTTTATTCTGTTGTTGTTGTTTAATCTAAAAATCAATCTTGGAATGTACTTTTTCCTATTGCCTTTCTTATAAATTTTAATTTAAGGGTTCCCAAAGGGCCTGAATTTTAAATTGGAGACCAAGAAATACTAGAATTAGTATTATGAATCATACCTCAACTCCAGTTAGTAAAGTAGCTTAAATTTCAAAGGAAATTTTATATTTTGTCAGTACTTAGAAAAGTGATGTATTTGGAATGTGATGTACATTTCATATAGCAGTGACCAAATATTCTCTTCTCAAAGGCTATGCAGCAGGCTGTAAATGCTGGATGGCCCAACCAAGCTGGAAAAGCAGTATTGGTTCCATGACTGATTCTATATTTGAGAGAAGTATAAAATGGATCAATATTAGATTTTTCGCATATAAGTATTCTATAAGATTCATACACTGAGTCAGAGAGGGGTTGTGACCTTTATGGCTGGATGACATACACTTACCAATAAAAACATACATTCTTGAATTGTTGAAGTGAGTGAGCAATTAAGCCTATTTTCATGATCGTTAACTATACATACAGAATTTAAGACAAAAATAAATTTACAAAAATACATGAATTTTGGTTTTACAAAAGAAAATAACATCATCAGGTCAAGAAGTCAACCAGTATTTTATTAAGTAGTTACAATATCCCAGGAACTGGGCTAAGTACTGGGATACAAACAAAGGCAAAGAGAAAAAAGGCCCTATTTTCAAGGAACTTATTGTCTAATTGAACAGACATCACACAATAAACTCTTTGCAAAGAGGGAAAATTGGAGATTAACTTGGATGGGAGGCACTCACATTAAGGGGATCAGGAAAAGCTTCTAAGTAGATGATGAGATTTTAGGTGCGGCTTTAATGAAGCCAGAGAAACAAGGTGGCGGAAAAGAGGAATAAAAGTCAAGGTATGTGAGACAATCAGTAAATCTTTTACTGTCAGGAGGCACACTGATTCAATGAATGATTCTTGCAGAACAGCTATGGGTGAAAAATTCCTCAGCTTGTAGCCAACCTAGTAATAACTAATTTTCTACTTGGATATAGAGTCTGTCATTGGGTCAATATTCTGTGCTTTTACAGCTAGGTAAGTTCACCCAAATTTTTGACCCTGCCAGTGTGGCCTTCAGGAAGATAATACCCAGTCACTCAAGTGTTACTCTCACTGTTTTATGAACATAAAAGACAGGCCAGTATACCTATCTTGTAGAGTACACAGAGAGGAATAAGATGTACAAACATTGGTAAAGATAGGAAAGGGCAAGGTGATTTAGGGCTTTGAAAGCTTAAAGTTGTATTTTCTTTTCTTTTTTTTTTCAGTGGCGTATTTTATATTTAATTTTAGGGGTAATGGTAAGACACAAATTGAATGGGGCCAACATGACCAGATCTGTATTTTATTAATATCATTTTAATATCTGAGTAAGACTTTAGTGGTGAGATGAGATCAGGAGAGTATATGTAGACAAAGGGTGTGGTTATAAGGTGACATTGATGGGACAACACTCAAAAAAACAAAGTAAAGGGGTAAGAAAGAAATTGCATGAAAAAAAGTTAAGAAGGAATGGAATGGGGTAAATTATTTGAACAAAAAAAGGGCATGAAAGAACTATTATAATGGAGGAGAAGATAGGGGTGGCAGGCCAAGATTAAACCTTATTCTCATCAAAGTTAATTCAAAGAGAGAATATCAAACATACTCATTTAGATATAGAAATCTATCTTATGCTATAAGGAAGTTAAAAAAGGGACAGGGATCATAGAAGGGGGAGCAGGCACTGATACAAGGGATGGGATATTGGGGAAGGCAGTGATCATAAGTAAAACACTTGTGAGGAGGGAAAGAGTGGGAGGTAAGAATTTGGGGGGGATAAGCAGGTGAAAAATAGCATGGAGGGAAATAAACAGTCATCATAACTATAAATATGAATTGGATGAATTTACCCATTAAAAGGAAGTGAATAGCAGAATGGATTAAAAACCCTAATCCTACAATATGTAGTTTACAAGAAACACATTTGAAGTAGAGAGATACACACAGGGTAAAGGTAAGGGACTGGAACAAAATTTATTATGCCTTAACTGAAGAAAAGAAAGCGGGGGTAGCCATCATGATTTCAGGCAAAGCAAAAGCAAAAATAGATCTAGTTAAAAGAGATAAAGAATGAAGCTGTATCTTGCTGAAAGGTACCATAGACAATGAAATCATATCAACACTTAACATATATTCACAAAATTGTATAGCATCTAAATTTTTAAAGAAGTTGACTGAGTTACTGGATGAAATACATAATAAAACTATACTAGTGGGAGACCTTAATCTTCCTCTCTCAGAACTGGATAAATCTAATCCAAAAAATAAATGAGAAATAAGTTAAGGAAATGAATAAAATTCTTGAAAAATTAGGTATGATAGATCTCTGAAGAAAACTGAATGGGAATAGAAAGAAATATACCTTCTTCTCAGCAGTATATGGGACCTACAAAAAAAAATGACAATGTATTAGGGCATAAAAGCCTTACAACCATATGCATAAAGGCAGATGTAGTAACCACATCCTTTTTAGATCACAATGCAATAAAAATACATTCAATAATGGACAATTGAAAGAGAGATTAAAAGTCAATTGAAAATCTAAAAATCTGATCCTAAAAAACAAGTGGGTCAAAGATCAAATCATAGAAACAATTGATAACTTCATTAAAGACAATGATAATGATGAAACAACATATCAAAATTTATGGGATACATCCAAAGCAGTACTTAGGGGGAAATTTATATTCCTAACTTCTTGCATAAATAAAATAGATAAAAAGCAGATTAATGAATTGCATGTAACTAAAACCAGAACAAAATAAAACAAAAAATTAGAAAATGAACAAATTAAATATTCCCTTCTAAACACCAAATTAGAAATCGTGAAAATCAAAGGAGAGATGCATAAAATTGAAAGTAAGAAAATCATTGAGTTAAACAAAATTAGAAGGTGGTTTTATGGAAAAAACCAACAACATTAAAATAGGTAAACCATTGGTTAATTTGTTCAAAAAGAGGAAAGAAAAAACAATTATTAGTATCAAAAATAAAAGGGGTGAATTTACCACCAATGAAGAGGAAATTAAGACAATTATTAGGAACTATTTTGTCCAATTATTAGCTAATAAATTTGAAAATCTAAATGAAATGAATGAATATGTAAAAAAATAAAAAGTTCACAGATTAATAGAAGAAATAAAATACTCAAATAACACAAATTTACAAAAAGAAATTGAATATGCCATCAATGAACTTCCAAAGAAAAGATCCCCAGGACCAAATGGATGCAAAAGTGAATTCTACCAAACATTTAGAGAATAATTAAACCCAATATTATATAAATTATTTGATAAAATAAGTGGAGGAGTCCTACCAACTTCCTTTTATGAAACAAATATGGTGGTGATACCCAAACCAGGAAGACCCAAAACACAGAACAAAAATTATAGACTAATCTCCCTTATGAATATTTATGTGAAGAATATAGGAATACATCACAAGAATCATACACTATGACCAGGTGAGATTTATACCAGGAATGCAGGGCTGGTTCAAAATTAGGAAAACTATCAGCTTAATTTACCATATCAATAAAAACAGACAGAAATCATATGATTATCTCAATATATGTAGAAAAGTCCTTTAACAAAATACAGCACCTGTTTCTATTAAAAACACTAGCTAGAATAGAAATAAATGGAGCTTACTTTACAATGATAATATTCATCTAAAACTATCAGCAAGCATTATCTGAATGAAGATAAGCTAGAAGCCTTCCAAATACAATCAGGGATGAAGCAAGTATGCCCTTAGTATTTAATATTGTACTAGAAATATTCGCTATAGAAATAAGAGAAGAAAAAGAAATTAAAGTAATTAGAATAGATAATGAGGAAACAAAACCATCAGTCTTTGCAGATAATATGATGTTATACCTAGAAAATCCTACAGGATCAACTAAAAAGCTACTTGAAATTATTAACAACCTTAGTAAAGTTGCAGAATACAAAATAAACCCAGATAAATCATCAGCATTTCTTTATATTACAAAGTCCAGCAACAACAGATAGAAAGAGAAATTCCATTAAAAAAACAAACAAACCTGCACAATATACAATAACTGGGAGTCTACCTGCTAAGACAAACTCAAGAACTATATGACCAGGGGGCAGCTAGGTGGTGCAGTGGATAGAGCACTGGTCCTGGAGTCAGGAGTACCTGAGTTCAAATCCAGCCTCAGACACTTAACACTTACTAGCTTTGTGACCCTGGGCAAGTCACTTAACCCTAATTACCTCACAGAAAAAAAAAGAACTATATGACCAGAAGTATAAAATACTTTTCACACAAATAAACTCATGTATAAACAATCTGAAAATATTAATTGCTCATGGGTAGGCTGAGCCAATATAGTAAAAATGACAATCCAACCAAAGTTTATTTACTTATTTAGTGCTATATCAAAGTATCAAAAATTATAGATCTAGGCAAAATAATAACAAAATTCATCTGGAAAAAAGTTCAAGGATATTATGGGCATCAATGAAAAAAATGAAAGAAGGTGGTCTTGAAGTACCAGATTTGAGATGTGTTACTGGCTAAGAAATAAAGAGGTGAGTCAATGGAATAGAATAGGTACAAATTGCACTATAGTAAATGACTATATCTAGTATATGATAAACCTAAAGATCTAAGTTTTTGGAAGAAAATTATATTATTTGACAAAAACAGCTGGGAAAACTGGAAAACAGAATGGAAGAAACTAGATATAAAACAACATCTCACACTGTATACTAAAATAAAATCAAAATGGGTACATGATTTATACATAAGGGATGATATGATAAACAAATTAAGAGAACATTGAATCATTTATGTCAAATTTATGGGCAGAGAAAGAATTTAGGACCAAAGAAGATTTAGAGAGCAAAACAAAATAAAACAGGTCATTTTGATTACATAAAATTAAAAAGCTTTTGCATAAACAAAACTCATGTAACCAAGATTACAAGGGAAGAAGAAAACTGGGAAATAATTTTTGAAACAAGTATCTCTCAATAAAGGCCTCATTTCTCAATTATATAGAAAACTGAGTCAAATTTATATAAAAAATAGAAGTCATTCCCCAATTGGTAAATGGTCAAAGCATATGAACAGGCAGTTTTCAGACAAAGAAATCACAACTATGTGTAACCACATGAAAAAATGCTCTAGATCACTATTGAACAGAGAAATGCAAATTAAAACACCCCTGAGGTATCACTTCACACCCATCACAGTGGCAAATGTAACAATAAGTGATAATATTAGATATCAGAGGGGATGTGGAAAAAGTGGAACAGTCTGTGAAAAGACCCAACCATTCTGGAGAGCATTTTGGAACTATATCCAGAGGCTATAGAAGCTTGCATACCCTTTGATCCATCAATACCACTGCTAAGTTTATAATGAAGACATCCCCCAAAAGGGAAAAAGACCTATTTATACAAAAATATTTATAGCAGCTTTTTTTTTTTTGGTGTTGACTAAGAATTGGAAATCAAAAGAGTGCCTCTCAATTGAGGAATGGCTAAACAAGCTGTGGTATATGATGGTGATGGAATATTTTCGTGCTGTAAGAAAAGACAAGCAGGATGATTTCCAAAAGGCCTGGAAAGACTTGTATGAACTGATGTATAGTGAAGTGCGCAGAACCAAGAGAATATTCTGCACAAAAACTGCAGAATGGTTTGATGAAGAAATGTGAAGGATAACTATTCTCATCAATACAATGATCCAAGACTAATGATGAAACATACTATCTGCCTCCAAAGAAAGAACTTATATTGACTGAACACAGATTGAAACATGCTATTTTCATTTTCTTTCATTCTTTTTATCTTTTATTTGTTTTCTTGTACAAAATATCTAATATGGTAATGTTTTATAAAATTTCACATGTATAATTACACATGTATACCACCTCAGGGAGGGGAAAGAGGAGGAAGAGAAGGAGAGATAAAATTTGGAACTCAAAACTATAAATAAAAATGTTTTTTATTATTATTATTATTATTATTATTATTATTATTATTATTATCATCATCATCATCATCATAATTTTAAAAAGAGATATTAACAAGATAGATTCCAAAGGACTTGACAACTACTTGGATACTAGAGTATGAAAAAGAGTAGAGTGAAGTATCATAACTATTTTGTGAACTTGGATAATTGAATGGATGATGAGTAACTTAATAAGGAAGTCAGGAAAAAGCAAGTGTTAGAGTGTTAGGACAAAGATAATGAGGTCAGTTTTGACATGATGAATTTATGATGTCTAGTAGTCATCCAGGTTGAGTGTCAATTAGGAAGTTGGACATATGGGACTGGTGGTCATAAGGGAGGTTAAGGCTCAATAAATAAGTCTGAAAATCATCTTCATAGAGGTGATAATTGAATCACTGGGAACTACTAAGCAAAAGTAGTATAGAGGAAGAAGAGAAGGCACAGGACATCGAAAGATACCTATGGTTAAGAGATTAATTGCTTGCCTTACATGCCTAGCATTTTCTTCCTCCTCATTTCTACCTCCTGGTTTCTCTAGCTTCATTCAGTTCTCACCTAAAATCTCATCATCTCCTAAAAGCCATTGTTCATCCCCCTTAATAGGAGTGCCCCCTCCTCCAAGATGATCTCCAATTTATGCTGTTTGCATATAGTTGATTGCATGTTATTTCCCCAATTATAAAGTGAGTTTCTTCATAGTAGGACATTTTTTTTTCTTTTCCCAAGTAATCGTTGGATGAAGATCAAGCAGAAGAAACTGAGAAGATTTTGTCAGAGAGATAGGAAGAGAACCAAAAAAGAAAATATGGTAAAGGAAAAGATAATGATCTACAGTGTCAAAGGTAATTTTTGGAAGGTGCAATTTCAGTTGAATGATGTCAGAAGCTAAAGGATTTAGAAAACTGTGAGAAAAAGTGGATACACCAATTTTAGATGGCCTTCTCAAAGAGTTTTTTTTTTATTTTAGCAGTTTTTTTTTTACCAGATCCTTATTTTCCCACTTAAATGTAATGATAGTGTTTAACATTTACTTTGTTAAGATTGTGAGTTCTAAATTTTTACCAGCCTCCCTTCCCTCCTCTCTCCTCAAGACAGCAGGTCACCTGATATAGATTATATATTACAATCATGTTGAACATATTTCCATATTAATCATGCTGTAAGAGAAGAATCAGAAGAAAAGGAAAGAAAAACAAAAGAAAGAAGAAATAACAACAAGGGGGCGGAGCAAACATGGCATAGAGGAAGCCCCAAGCTGCCTGAGCTCTCCTTCTGTTCCCTCAAAAACAACATTAAATCAAGTCTCTGGATGGATTCTGAAACTACAGAATCTGCAAAGAGAAAGAGAGACACAGTCTTCCAACCAGAGATAATTTAGAAGACTTCAGGAAAAGGTCGGTCTGACTCAGGCAAAAGGGAGGTGCAGCACAGGGCAGCAATCCAGCGCCCAGGGGGTCGGGGCAAGTCAGCAGGAGCTTCGGGCCATAGCTGAACAACTGAGGCCCCTGAAACCTGGCTCAAAAATCTGGTGTCCAAGAAGGACAGTGGAAAAACCTACCTGCACAAGCCAGGAGGGCCACGAACAGGACAGGCAGGATTGGGCACTGGGATCGGGCGCCTGGTCAAGCACTCAGACAGGAAGTGCAGGGGGGAGAACTGCACACACTATAAAGGCCTCAGAGTAAAAAGCCTGTCACACAGCACCTATACCCCTGCACAAGAAGCCCAAAACAGGGACCCTGGTGCCCCCAGAGCAGAACTCAACTTAAAAAATGAATAAATAAGATGCAATAATGAGTAAGAAGCAAAAAAGGGCCCTCTCCATTGAGAGTTTCTTTATTAATAGGGAAGAAGCCAACACAAACTCAGATGAGGACAATACCCTCAAATTGCCTACATCTGAAGCCTCAAGAGGGAAGGTGAATTGGACTCAAGAACAAAAAGCCTTCCTGGAAGAGCTCAAAAAGGATTTTAAAAATCAATTGAGAGAGGTAGAAGAAAAAAATGGGGAGAGAAATGAAATCAAAACAAGAAAAATATGAAAAAAGAATCAGCAGCTTGGAAAAGGAAGCACAAAAATTGACTGGCCAAATGGAAAAAAAAAAGAGCATAATTTCACTGAAGAAAACAATGCCTTAAAAAATTAACTTGGCCAAATGGGAAAAAAGGTGAATAATCTCATTGAAAAAAACAATGCCTTAAAAATTAAAATTGGTCAGTTGGAAGATAAGGAATCCATGAGACACCAGGAATCAGCCAAGCAGAATCAAAAGAATGAAAAAATAGAAGAAAATGTGAAATACCTCATTCGAAAGACAACTGATCTGGAAAACAGATCGAGGAGAGAGAATTTGAGAATCATTGGTCTGCCTGAAAGCCATGACAAGAAAAAGAATCTAGACACCATATTCCAGGAAATTATTAAGGAGAACTGCCCTGATATCATAGAATCAGAGGATAAAATCATCATGGAAAGAATTCACCGATCACCTCCTGAAAGAGACCCCAAAAGGAAAACTCCAAGGAATATTCTAGCCAAATTCCAGAATTATCAGGTGAAGGAGAAAATACTCCAAGCAGCCAGAAAGAAGCAATTTAAATATCATGGAGCCACAGTCAGGATTGCTCAGGACCTGGCAACTTCACCATTAAAGGCCCGCAGGGCTTGGAATATGATATTCCGGGAAGGCAAAGGAGATTGGATTGCAGCCAAGAATCTGTTACCCAGCAAAAATGTTCATTCTCTTTCAGGGGAAAAGATGGACATTTAATGACGTTGGAGACTTTAAATCATTCCTGACGAAAAGACCAGGACGGAATAGAAAATTGGATCTTAACATGCAAGACTCAAGAGAAGTTTAAAAAGGTAAACAGAGGGGAAAAAAGGGTTACTCAATTAGGTTAAACAGCTTATATCTCCACATGGGAAGATAATACTCATAACTCTTAAGAACTGTAAATGTATTTGGGCAGAGAGAAGGACTTTACACAGAGGGTATAAATAAATATCAGTGAGGAGGAATAGGGGGAAAGAAGGGGGGGAAAGTACAAAGGGGGTAAATAAAATGGAAAGGAATAGATAGTCAATAATAATAACTGTGAATGGGAATGGGATGAACTCTGCTATAAAAGGAAGTGAATTGCAGAGTGGATTAAAAAACAGAATCCTACAATATGCTGTTTACAGGAAACACATTTGAAGCAGAGAGATACACACAGAGTAAAGGTAAAAGGCTGGAGCAGAATATATTATGTTTCACCTAAAGTAAAAAAAAGCATTCCTTATATTGAACTATAATCTCTCTTCATATGACTTTTGTTTTATGCCTCTAACTCTGTCTTCTGGAATAAACCAGGAATGTTTGAGAAGATAAATATATTTGAAACCAAGAAAATAAAATAGGAACCATGGTCATTATCTTTAAATATTTGTATATGTATCTTCAAATGTTAGAAAATAATTACCATCATTCCTCTTTTACCTTCTTTTGATTAAAGACTCCCATTTCCTTCAATAATATGGCACAGTTTCTAGCCTTGTTCTAGTGACCTAATGAGCCCCTAATCTGTCAATGTCTTTAAATATGAAACACCCAGAACTGAACAGAATGTGTCAAGTAAGGTTTCATGCATGCAGAATATATTGGAATGGTTATCTGCATGATCTAAATAATGTTTCCTCTGGAAATTATTTTGAACTTCCCAAAAATATGAAATCAATAAAATTACTATCTCTATCTCTGTGGTATGTATTGTGAGGGATATAAAGTAGTATCAAATATTTCCACTTCCTTGTTTTTTCCATTAAATACATATGGTTCCAAGAAACTATTAATTTAGCTGAAATTCTTACTAAAACTTAAGATAAACCAGCAATTCTTAATTCTCAGAAAAAAACAGTATTTGATAACTTTCTACTTTGCCCAGTCAACAACAGGGAGGGGAGATCATAAGCAAGATGCATATTGACAGTAAAGTGGTAGAAAATTAAGTGGGAAATTCTTCCCCAAAACATCTAATTTAAATTTTATATTGTTCTTGTAATTTTCATAAATTTCTCACAATCACTGTTATATTTTATATTGCTATACTTCTCTGTGTTGAAATGTGGCTCATATGGGTGCTCTTTCCTAAACTTCCATTACTTTGTTGAGACACTATATCAGTCCACAAATATTCCCTTCTTTTACCAGAGGAAAATGGTAAAAGCAGCACTCTCAAATACAATGAAATAAGAAAATAGGTACTCCTCACTCTCTAAGATATGGAACTACATATTATACTTTGAGGTGTGCAATGCAGGATTTCTTGTCTGAAGTTTTTGCCCTACTTATCATTTTATTAGAAAGGATGCCATTAAAAATGTACTGTATCCAATAACCAACAAGACAGAGGACTAGATATTTTCTCTAATTCTCCTAACCTCTTGAACTTATCCAAAAAGGAATTGTGAACAAGAGATAAAAGAATTTCAGAAGGAAAAGTATATATGTAGTAAAGTTCTCTGATAAGACTTTGGTATCTTAGATATATAAATAATAATCAGATATATAAAAGAAACCAATATCTATTCCACAATATAGTAAGTGATCGAAAGAAAAAACAACAGTTCTAAAATTTAAAATTGTGAAATATTGACAATCACATGAAAATTATTTCAAATCACTACTAATAAGAGCAATTAAAATCAAAACAACCCTGAGGTTTTACCTCAAATCCTGAAGATTGGAAAACATGAAAGATAACAATTGGTAATGAATGTTGTACGTTTTTTGGGAAGAAAGATATAATAATGCATTTTTGGAAAGTTGTGAATTGTTACAATCATCTTAGAAAGCAAATTGGAATTATATAAAAAAAAAAGGCTAAAACATGCATAGCCTTGAACTTAGAGATTCTGTTAATGGGCTTATAAAATGAAGAATTTATAGATAAGAAGGAAGTTCACATATACACCAAAATATTTATAGCACCTTTTGTGATAATAAAGAAATGAAAACGAGATAGATGCCTACTAATAGGGGACTGCCTAAACAAATTGTAATACATGTATAATGAAATAATATTGTACTCTAAGAAATTATAAATATGATGACTGTAAAGAAGCATGGAAAGCTCTACATGAACTGAGACATAGTAAAGTAAACAGAAACAAGAAAATGATATACACAATGACTACAACAGAGTAAACAGAAAATAACCACACCTACAATCAACTGTGGATTTAGAAGAAATTATAAGAACAAGCATGGCTAGAAAGAAGTGATACCATATCTTTGGTCAGAGATAAGAGTTCCTTAGGCTTAAACACTGTACATATTTTCAGACTTTTTTTTGATCTATTGGTCAGCAATGGTGATTTACCCACTTTCTCTTTTGTATTTAAATACGCTATTTGTTATATGGTATGACTCAGAGGAAGATGGGGAAAGGGAGGGATACTTAGGAAAATTATGGCTTTATATAAAAAAGATCAAAATTCATTTTTTAAATGTATTCATTTTTCATGGTCAGCTAGGTGGCACAGTAGATAAAGCACTGGTCCTGGATAAAGGAGGAACTGAGTTCAAATCCGGCCTCAGATATGTGACACTTACTAGCTATGTGACCCTGGGCAAGTCACTTAACCCTCATTGCCTCACCAAAAAAAAATTACTCATTTTGGTTTTTGAATTTTGGAGTTGAATACTATATTCTCACAAAATACAAATACAATTTAAGAGGATAATACTTTAAAACTTGAAGTATTTTTAACTTTAGTGGGACTTTTTGAGGGACAGATCTTAGGATCATATAGATATGAAAGTGGAAGAAATTTTAAATATTACCTGATTTACTTGGCTTATTTGACAGAGGAGGAAACTAAGGCCTAGAGAGATTAAATTGTTTCCTCAAGATGGGAGAAAAGTTTTTGAGAAACAGAATACAGGAAAGGCAATAGGGACAAAGGGAATCCAGGATATTAGGAACAAGATTTGAAAGGGAAAATGTAAGGGAGTCAAACATAAATTTTGCCTAATTTTTTAAAAGTCAGGCCTTGGAAATAGATACCCTATATATACATATACATATACATATACATATACATATACATATACATATACATATACATATACATATACATATACATATACATATACATATACATATACATATACATATACATATACATATACACATACATATACACATACACATACACATACATATACATATACATACACATACACATACACATACACATACACATATACATATACATATACATATACATATACACATACACATACATATACATATACACATACACATACACATACACATACATATACATATACATATACATATACATATACATATACATATACATATACATATACATATACATATACATATACATATACACACTTATTATGTATATATATACACATATACAGACACATACACACATATATATACATACATATATAATATATACATATATATAAATCCTGCTATTCAGAAACTTTTTATGTATTCAAAAACAGTTTTATAAATTTTCACTTATCAGTGACATTTCAAAATATTATTAACTTTTGCTCTGCTGAAAACTTTATTCTTCTTTTAAAATATTTTGATGTGAAAATAATTTCTGAGCCCTGGATCAATTTTGACTCAATGAAATTCACCAATGAGAATTTTGGATTATCATCTCTTAATCTTTAATTCTCTTGATTATAATAAAAATATTTCTATCTATTTAACTGGCATTCCTATTTAAAGCAGAGTTTTTAGAAATAAATGACATATTTTGCTGAGTAATATTATATAGACACATCTGTCCTTTTCTATGAATAATTTCCCTTACCTCCTCTGCTACAATGTGTAATGGATGTATGTTTTTCCCACAAGTGAAAACTTATGATTGAATGCCAGTTCAAAAGACAAAACCCAAAGAACACTTCTTACGTGGTCCCTGGGGTCTTGCTTTAACAAGAATGTTTTCAATAACCAAGGTTCATACAAGTTTAAACAGAAGACCATCACTTTATGAAAAAGTAATTTCTTTTTTATTATTGGGGACATAGTTTCTTCCTTCTCATGAGGGAGCTGCTATACTCAGTGATTCTGCACTAGCTATGTACTTAAAATGGTTTGTAGAGTACTTTCCCATACTTTCTCATGTAATAAAAGTACATATAAAAATACATGTTTCCATAATTGCATTATAGAAAGTCCTTTTTGCCAAACAGCGTGTATACTTCCTAAACGTTGTAATGTGATCAAGCAGGAAGGCACAACAGATTAGATTGTTTTGTTAAGTTCCCATCCTATTTCCTCCTCTTTCTTCTTTCTCTTTTTTCTTTCCTTCTCCTCCTTCTTCTGAACTTAGGTAGGAATAATGGAATATGTACAAAGGCAAAAGATGCAAGAAGTGGCACAATGGTAAAATTTAATGATTTGGCAACTGATTGCATTTCACAAAAGGGATAAGTAAGACCCAAACATCACTGTAACCCTTTCATCCTGGCTGACTGGAAGGATTAACATATAATCATAAGAAAGTGGGAAGTCTCAAGGAAAGGGAGGTCTGTAAGGGGCAGAAGAAATCATTATTATATTTTGAGCAAACTGAATTTGAAGTAGTAATAACACTAGTTGATGATACTTGGCAATAAATTGGAAACATACTGTCAAGAATATTAGGAGTATCTTTGTGCATATGTATATGCAAGCAATATGTATAGATAAATGTATGCTAATGTATATCTCCATATACACATGTAACTTTGTATGTTTGCATACATGTCTGTATATGTATATGCATATGTACATGTGCATATATGAAAACATTAAATGCAGACATAAAAGAAGATACGAACTATAAAGAGGCCCCTGTAAAAATATATGCATAGAGCGTTGAAGCCCTTATTTAGTGGGAATGATGAACCAGGGAAATTGTTGTAAGAAATGATGACAGCATTTGGAAAACAAAGCAAAAAGGGTGATTAACAGTGTCAAATAATACAGCAAGATCAGAGAGGATTAGTAACCATAGAATGCAATTAAGTTTGGCAATAAAAAGTAATAGAATATCAGCAAAGCAGTAGAAATCAATGCTAGTTTGCAAAGGGTTGAAGAGTGTAGGGGTTCAGAGAAAAATGATACAATAAGGACATTATTCTTCCTGAATGTTTAGCAAAGAAGTGGAGGAAACACATAAAATGATAACACTAAAAGGCAGCAGGATTAAGAGATTTTTTTTAAAGAACAAATAAATCTGAATAAGTGTATAGGCATAGGGCATGAGTTGTAAAAAAGGAGAAATTCAAGATGAGACAGGGAGAAGGAATACTTGACAGATCAAGGTCCAAGATAAGATGGGAAGGGATGGGATCAAGGAAAAAAATGCATGGGGTTAGTTTTCATAAATGAAAGCTATCTTATCTTCTCATACTAACATGCTGACTTTGCCTTGAATAATTTTGGAAATTCTTTATTTATCAGTGAGTATTTCACAATTATATCTAAGTCACACTACTGGCAAGCTAATTTTATGATCCCAGGCAAGTTACTTAACCTCTCAGTGTCTTAAGAAGTTTCAAAGACTAAGGAAGTTCCAACCCACATTGGAAGAGGGGATTTTCCCATTTGAAATCACCAGAAATTAAAAGAGATAATTGCTAAATCCTATAGATATTAACAGTGCCTTTGTGGTTTGACTTCCAGATGTTTTATATATTTTGTGCTTATTTTGAATAACACTTTGCTTTCTCTTATTTCCTTCTGGAGTTTGTTATTGTTATATGCGAATTAATATAAATACCATAGTGTCTATACCCCTAGGCTTCGAGTCAGCAATACCAGAGTTCAAATCCTGCCCATTCTGGTCAGAATTTGGCTTGAACTAATCTTCTAATAGTTTTGGTTCAATATTGGAACAAAAGGAAGCATTTAACAATTAACTTAGTCATAGCAGGAGAACAAGTATAGACCTTTAGGACACCTGAAGGTGATTCAGGTAAGCACAGCTCCCTTGCCTGAGAGCCACACCAGCTCCTCATGGCTGCTTTGTACTGGGGTGATGAGGAAGGGATGTCTAAAGTCCCTTAATCCAACGAAGTCTCAAAATAAGTCTCAATACCTCATAAGGCTAAAAGTAACTTAATTTTCTTTGAGGGAGGGGTTAGAATATTATTCCTGCCATTCTGTCTCAGATATTGGCCAGCTATTCCACCTTGGGAAAATCATCAAATTCCCACCCTCAGTTTTCTCACTTGCAAGATGAGGAAAATAGCAGCACAGGTAAACTCAGAAATAAGGAGCCACAACTAGATCATGAGTGCTATACTTTGTCAAAGGGTTTTCTCTATGTTTGAGTCTAATGAAGGACTTTAAATGGAGAAGTTTGGATTTCATTCGAAGAACAATGAGAAGCATCTGAAATTTCTTGAATAGGGGGAATAAAAAGGGGAAACCTGAATGTAATATCAATTTGAAAGTAACGGGGAAAATGAATGAAGACCAGAGAGACTAGATACAGAAAAGAGTATTAAAGAAATTATTGCAATAATTGAGGCATGAATTAAGGAGAGTGTCTAGACCATGGAAATGGTCAGAGAAGTGATATAAGAGCTGTTGTGGGGGTTAAATCAGCAATATTGTCAAGTGATTGGATATTGGCAAGTATTGATAGTGAAGAATCCTTATTTACAAACTAGGGTGGCTAGAAGAATGATGGTATCCTCATAAATAGGAAAGTTATAAAGAGGTAGATTTAACAGAATAATGATAAGTTCTCTTTGGGGTATGTTGATCTTCAGAGGTCTATGAAATATGCAGGTAGAGGTGTCAAGCAGGCAATTTATTGGTATGAAACTAGATATCAGGGGAGAGATACCTGGATATATAAATTTGGTAGTCAAATGCATAGAAAGCATATTTTAATATATGGGGCTGATGAGATCAACAAAAGAAAATGTCCGTCAAATGGCTGTTGTCATGAGTAAGAAAGAAAATTGATCAGGGGTGAGTCAAAGAATTACCATGGGACAAAGAGGGCTCAGATAAGAACAGATAACATATATTTTCAAGGAACTCAATCAGGATAGTTGTGCAACTTCCTCCAGATATATTCAGTAGCACTTGAGTAGATAAAGTTGATAGAGGGAGTCTTGGTTTAGGGTTTAGGCAGCTAGTGGGCACAATGAATAGAGTGCTTGATTTGGAGTCAGGGAAATCTAAGTTTTAATATTGACTCATACTTAAGACTTTTTGGAACCTTAACAAGACCCATAACCTCTGTCTGCCTCAGTTTCCTCATAGGTAAAATGGGAATAATACTTGTATCCCCCTTCCTGTGGCCCTAGGCAACTTTCTAAAATTACAAATTATAGGCCAATTACAATCTCCTTTGCTCCAGGGCATTTCCATAGTGGGAGTTAGAAAACATAGATGAAATCACAGCTCTTTATCAAAATCAAAACCAAAATGTCTAGGTTTATATCTTAAAGATATCCCAGAAAGAGCAAAAGACCTATTCCTACAAAAAAATATTTATAGTAGCTCTTTTTTGGTGCATAAGAATTGCACAGGATAAATGAAGATAGGAAATCATAATTGTCAAAGTGCTCTCTAGAAGAGTCTATGAGTACTGTTATTAAAACATGATTATTTTGTATTTATACTTCAAATTCTAGTATATGTTGAGCCACAAAATCTTTTGCCTTCCATTGGACAAATAAAGCCTAAAACAATGTTCCAATAGCAACTCATAATCCTAGTCTCTCCTAAAGACATGATGTCTAATTTGGGAACTTTTTATCAAAATTGTAATGAATACATTTCAAGTAATCAAATAGTTAAGATCTATGCAAATTATATTTTCAGCTTGATTTATCTCACTTTGTTAGGTGGAATTACAGATAGAATTATAGGTTAATACAACTGACAGGATGAACCAAAGAGCTAGTTCTGTTCAGTGGCCTGTTTCCAGGCTGACATGTTAAATGAAGAACAACTGAATTCCCATACAAGGACTTAAGGGAGTTAATGGTACCAGACATTACATTTATTAAGTATTTCACTAGTTAGAACTGAAAGGCTGAGAAGACAATACTTTCAATTGCTTTTAGGACATAAAAGAAAATGTTCTTTCTCAATTCACCTACAACTTTTCTTCCCCTCTTCTTTTCAAGATAGGAACAAAGCTCTTTTTTGATTTGAGAAAGCAATGAATGTTACCTGGAAAAATAGGGGGGTGGTAGGTTAGAAATGAGGACTGTAATCTAGAGTCAATTCCTCTCACTTTTCTGGTCTTCCAGGAGTAGAAAGGAATGAAGGAATATCTTTAACTCTTCAAACAGTTGCTATGTAGTTAAAAAATCTTGGAGGTAAGAGTTGGGGTTGGAAGGGTGTGCTCACTCAACCATATTTCTGAAATCATCCTGGGAATAAAGGTAGATCAAATTTTGACTGATCATGTCTAAGGTTCCTTACTGCTCTTGATCCAGGATTCTGTGTGATTCACACTGAAACACTATAAAAGAAAATAGAGACTAATAGTGTCTTAAAAATGTATTTGGAAGGCAGTTAGGAGGCACAGTGGATAAAGCACCAGCCCTGGATTCAGGAGGACCTCAGTTCAAATCCTGCCTCAGCTACTTGACACTTAACTAGCTGTATGACAGTGGGCAAGTCACCTAACCTTCATTGCCCTGCAAAAAAAAAAAAATGTTTTTCAGTTTCATGGGTCTGTCTATGATGACTAGTTGATCTTGGGAATTACCAAATACATACAATAGGATTTAAGTGGCATGCCAAATGTCATTAAGATAATAGATTTCAGAGTCAGGACTTGAATCTGGCTTCTTCTGATTCAAAGCCAAACCCTCTAACCCACAATAACACACTTCCTCTTAGGAGATTGAAACTGAGGTGCAATAACTTGCCTTTGGTCATGTGTAATCATAGTGACATATGCTAGTAAGCAGTTGGACCAAGATTGATTCCTAATTATTTACTTCCAGAGACAGTGCTCTTTCCCTATCCTATATCCCATAGGAACCATTTCCCCTCTTCTCTGGCCCATAGTAGAAGTGCTGCACTTATAGCAGATGGTTTTGCCAACTGATCTGTAGAGAATAATGAAGATACATAAATTGCCATTCTATTCACTTACTTCCGCAAACACCTCTGTATGATCATGTACTTTCTCATCTAGGGTGTCTGAAGTAAGATACTTTGTTTCTTATGTTTTAGTGGTTAATATCTCTTAATTGAATTTACTAATTCAATGTTTGATTTTGCTTTCAATTGGGTTATTTTTATTTTTTATTCAAAATTTCTCTTTCTTTATTTAGTTTTATTTCTAGGTTACTTTTATTGTACACCTTCTTTTCCATTTGGCCAATTTGGCTTTTCAAGCTGTTGACTTTTGTCTCATGTCTTTCTTGCATCACCCTCATTTCTCTTTCCATGTTTTCCTTTACCTCTCTAACTTTATCTTCAAAGTCATTTTTAAGCCTCTCTATGGCATGAGACCAATTCATATTTTTCTTGGAAGTTTTAGATTCCTCTGAGGGTGCACCTCAATCTTCCTTATCACTGAAGAAACTTTCTATGGTCCTCACCTTTCTTCATCTGCTCAACTTGCCTTTCTTTTACTTGACTTTTAGCTCCTTAAAGTGTGGCATTGTTTCCAGGCTGCACTATCCCAAGCTTCAGGAGGTCCCAGGTGGTATGATTTAAGGAAGAGCAGGTTCTTCACTGGCCTGGCCTGTTCCCTGGTCCACAGTTGACCCCAGACCAACTTGCTAATCAACTAGATTTGTGTATTGTGGTTGTCAGCTCCAAAGAGCCTAATCCCCTCCCCCACCTCTGGGCCCCTGCTACTCAAGCCTATCTCCTGGTTCCCAGCAGGGGTGAAAAACCCAAGTTCTGCCTCAGCAGCAGCAGTGACTCCTGTAATCTCTCCCCTGCCAAGGGCTCAGCCCCCTCACGAGACTATGATCTTAGTTCCAAATGACACTGGTACTGCGGCTGTTTCAGAGGCCCTGGGGGGGGGGGGGGCTCTTTCTCTGGTGAGGCCTTCCTGGGACTGGATCTGTGTGTCAGGGTGACAGTGGGGTTGGGTTCCACTCCTCTCTCAGCACAGCAGCTCCCTCCTTCTGATTTCTAAGCCATCCTTTCTTGGAAGATGACTTCAGCACATTCTTCTCTGGGTTTTGCTGCTCCGGGAATTGTCCTCTAGCATTATTTCCTTTGTCCTTCATTCTCAAAGGTGGCCATGACATTGGGGTGATATCATGACTAGTAGTGAATTGGATTTTTACAAGGTCACCAACTTTACTCTCTACTCCAGAGGAATCTCAGTGCAGTGACCAGATATATATGATGCCTGGAGATGGCCCCAGATGGTTTGAGTAATTGGGCTTGTGACTTGCTCAGGGTCCCACAGCTAGACACTTCTCTAAGGTGAGATTTGAACTTAAGTCCTCCTAACTTCAGGGCCAGTGCTCTATCTACTGCTCCACATAGAGGCCCCACATTAGCTGTCTCTGTGTTTCACAACCCTCTTTCTTTCTTAATTTGCTGGCAGAGAGTTCCCAGCTACAATCACTTCCATAAGCTCAGGCACATTTTATTAGCAAACAATCAACGATCTCTTTAGCACCTATGATTTTCAAAGTATGGCTCTAGTCACTTGAGATGAAATCAAATGTATCCATGATGACACTGTTTTGGAAGTGCCCTCTAAATGCACAGATCACCAGTCAACCTTGGCAGCCCATACTTTGCCACTCATGCCCATGCTCTAGTCAGATTGGCCAGTGCCACAGCCCTTCTTTCCCTTTCGTTGACCCCACAAAGCTAACTGAGGAGCCCTCTCACTGTTGCTTTGTCATCCCACAGACTTGCTGACTGACCAGTTGATCTTAACTTCCTATCATGTACTTCCCTCATGACACATTTTCTTCTTTTTTTTCTCTCCCTCTTTGAATAATTCAAAATCACATGGGCAGGATTTCATTTATAACTAGAAAATGCTGTGTCTCATGTCCTGCAGTCATTAATCTGAGAGAATCTTGTGGAAAGAGCACTATCTCTGGAATCAGAGGACCTCAGTTTAAATCCATTTTACTACATGTGTGACTTTGACCAAGTAATTCTGCTTCTTTGGGCTTTAGTTTCATCATATATGAAATGAAGGGGTTGTTGTTGTTGGTTTCCTGGGTCCCTTCTGACTCAGATTCTATGATTCTAGGATCTTGAAGTCAATTAACTTCATCTTATCCTCCTGGTTAATTATGTCCATGTTTATCAGCTGTCAAAGATATACATATGGATGAATAAGTACTACAGGTCATCTAGCTGCATTCTCACACACCCACACACAATATAAATGTTATCTATGGCCTCTGATAAAATGCAATTTCCACTTAAGAATAAAGATGGCATTGTTTTAGTCTTTGTTCCAAAAGTTCTGGTGATGGAAGCAATCTAGCACAGATTCCAAGTTGAAGAGATATTCCCTATAGAAAGTGTGAACATCTAGAAGTACTTCTTCAAAGTGACATTGTTTTCTTCATATATATGTGTGTGTATTCATATATACACATACACATACACATACATATACAGATACAAATAAATATATATATTAGATTTACCATATGGGTAAGTTTTTCTGTGTATAACTGTATGTGTGTGTTAATACAAAATATATTCAAGGTAAAACAATGAAATTTGGGGATCTGGCAGGATAATTAAAGAATTGAGCTGGGCTTTGAATAAAATTTGGGATTCTATGAAGTGGAAATGAGGACAGGGTACATTTCAGGCATGACAGTCTATGTAAATGTATGGAGATGGGAGATGAAAAGTTGCATGTAAGGGACATCAAGTAGTCCACTTTGTCTCATTCATAAAGTATGTGAAGGGGAGTAACATACGAACACTTTAGAGCTATGCTGGATTCACATTGTGAAAGTCTTTGAATGATAGAGGAGTTTGTATTGGAAATAGAGAGCCTTTGGAACTTTTTTAGTGTGGAGAGTAAGATGGTCATATTTTTGCTAACATTGAAAAATATAATTTCATTGTTAAAACCTAATTTAGAATATTAAAAGATACTTTATATATTTTAGTTCAAAGCCATATTTAGGGTATTTAGATAAAATAGCAGGCCATGAGGTATCTTATTGGATAGAGCACTGGGCATGGTGTCAGGAAAATGTGAGTTTGAATCCAGCTTCAGATACTAGCTCAGGGATGTTGGGCAAGTTACTTTAACATCTGTTCACGTCACTTTTTTCATAAGTGAAATGGAGATAGGGTTGCTGGGGTGATCAAGTGAGATAATACTTGTAAAGTGTTTAGCACAGTACTTTGCACATAGTAGGACATGTAGATATGCCATTATTATCATTGTTATTATTGTTGCCTTTTCCCTCAAACTATATTATTTTTGGTAATTTTAGTTTTCTCCAACCAAATACCAGAAGTTCTTGTGCTACTAGCTATGTGTAACCTTGGTAAAATGCTTAACATATTTTTGCCACAGTTTCTTCAACTGAAAAATGTGGATATAATTACAATTAATTCCTAGAGTTGTTTTGAGGAGAAAATGAAATCATGTTTGTAAAACTTTTGGCATAACACTTGGCATAGAGTAGGTACCCCATAAATGCTATTATTGTTTTTGTTATTGTTATTTCTTTATAAAAGACTGAGATAACTATATGGATAAGATTACATATAATGAAAAGTCATGAAAGGATTATAATTTTAAATGATAAAATCATGGATCCATTGAAGTTTTGAAAAACTAGTTTATGCTTTCTTCTTTTATGGTGGGAGGGTATAATACTTTCTTTATCCTTTTAAATTTTTGTAAATCTGAGTAAAGCATGAATATGCATTCAGAATCCACTGTCAATGGGTTCCCAACTAGGAAACTGAGGGAATTAGATTGGTTTATCTCTGAAGATCCTTCCCAGTTCTTACTCTGTAGGAATAAATAATTATACAGTCTTCTTCACTGTTCTTTCAAACATATAAAAACTATTAGATCATGGTCCTTATTTATACATTGAGACGACTTATTCAGGTTTCAAAGGACAGATCAAAATATGGATTCATAGCATATTTTAAATCTATGCTTGCTTTGTCAGAGTTCTTAGAAAGGTCTAATGGAGACTGGTGCAAAGAAAATCATTAGCCTACTTAGAGAAAATGAGAGTGAACAGTAAATTATTTAGTGTTTATTGAGCAACAATGTACTAGATGAGATACTAAATACTTGTTCTGATATATTTCCCAGTAATTAGACTCACAGTGTCAAATTAAAAAAAAAAAAAAAGGAAAGTCATGTGGGTATATAACTAACAGAAAGAGAGGCTTTGCTACTAATTAGTCATGTGACATTGAACAAGTTCCATCTCCTCTCTGTGCCTGTTTTTTCTTCTACAAAATGAATGAGATGGAATTGAAGAACTCTGAGGTTGTTTCCAGCTTTAAACTTTAGGCTATAAAGTAGAAAGCACTATGGAATAATGGATGGAGTAACAACCTTGGAGTCAGGAAGAGCTAGGTTCAGGTTCTACCACTGACACATGCTGATCTTGACATTATAAACAAATTATTTAACTTGCTTCAGTGACCCAGGAAAATCTTTGAAACTATGTTTTACACTTAAGATTCTTATCTTTACTTGAAAAGGGAGGTTCCACATTAAAACTTCATAGAATTAGAGCTGAGAGGGACCTCAGAAGTCTTCTAGACCAACCCTTTCATTTTACAAATAAGAAAATTGAAACCCAGGGAGCCTAAGACTTGCAAAGAGTCCCATTTAAATCCAGTTCCTCTAATTCCACAGTCATGGATGTTTCACTGATAAAATCACATGTCCAAAACAAGAAGAGAAGTGTAAGTAGGAAAGTATAAGCTAGTTTGTACAAAAGAGTAGCAGTGAGAGCAGAAAAAAGAATGAATGTAAAAAAAAAAACCAGTTCTAATTTTTTTACAGAAAGCTGGGGTCATAAACTTTCATTAACTGGAACTCCCCAAGGCATATATGAAAAGAATAACCTAAAAGAAAATAAGAATTAAGAATTCACAGAGGGAAGAAAGTGGCTAACCCTAATAATGGAAAGCCTTGTTCAACAATGATATGGTACATGAAGGTTTGTAGTGCTTTACATATATTATTTCCTTACCCTGTGAGATGGATATTATTAATATGTTTACTTTACATATGAGTAAACTGAGATTCATATAGTTTAAGTGAGCTGCCTAGAGTCACAGAGCTAATTAATAGCTGAGGCAGGATTTGAACCCAGTTCTGACTTCAAGTCCTTCACTCGGTCCATTCATTATGCTATACTGTTGGATACCTGAACCCTTCCATATGAAACTGTGAGGGAAGAGACCGAAAAAGAGCACAGAAGCCCATTAAATATTCTTATGTATTAGTATATTAGGTATAGATTAAAATCAACTGGAGTGAAATCATGACCTCAAAATCACTTCCGCCTCATACCACAAAAAGGCTTCAGGCCCACCAGGATAATATCTCAAGGAAGCTCCTGAAACAAATTGTTTTGGGTGAATGCTTTTGAATGATCTGTATGCAAATAAAATAAAATGAACATTTACGAAATGACAAATGGAATCCTGTCTTTTTAAAGAGAAGGTTGCAAGAGGGCCAGTGTTGACAGACTCTAGGCAAAATGCCAAGGTATTTATTTACTTGCTGTGTCATGACAAATATTAAAGCAACATCTGAAGGTCTCTACAATGGCTCAACCCCCACAGGGGATGGTGTAGTGGGGTGTTGATGTGTATCTCTGTTGACAGGATCAGGGAAGCCCTGAGCAGTGAGAGATAAGATGATATGTTTTGATGCTCTAGTAGTCAGAGCTTACTCTTACTGTAGAGAGTAAAACAAATGCTCCCAGAGAATGACTCACTGTCAGCCCTTGGATTACAAACAAGTCCCCTCTCAGTTCAACCCCAACTCTTCCAAAAAGAGAAAAAGCACCCTGGTCTTGAACAATAAATTAATAGATGAATATATAAATAAAACCTAACACAACGATAGTTTCCAATTAGAAGGAAGAAAGCATGATTTTAAATGCGAAGAAGTTGCAATTACTTCCTCATTCTGAAATTTAATGATTATACATACAATAGTGAGGGTAAAATATAAATATGTTTTGTATTAAGTACCTCTGAATGAAATTGGCTGAGATCAAACTTTGCTAATTATGAATAGAAATTAATCTCACAGGTAAATCTTTAAAAAACAAAAACAAACAAGAATTATTGAGAGTGGCAGGTGTTTAAACAATCACAAATTAGTAAAAAGGATTACTACTTATTAAGAAACATAAAACAACTATTGGAATAGATATAAGTAATGGGATCAAAAAAATAGAATGTTTTTTTTTTTTTTTACAAAAGAACAACCAAATTCATTTAAGAACATAACTCAATTTTCTAAGTTGTAGAGGCATTAAAAATGTTTTCACCTGGCTGGGGATGTCTTTTAAGATTAATTTAAAAATAAACTAGAATCTATTACAAATAATATATCATTCACTTTGCATTAAAACCTTGAGTAGTCAGGACTTGAGTAGTATAAGGAAGAAATGAGCATCAGAGTATAATCTGGAAAAAGGCTTTACTAAATACTTCACTGACAAAAGCCATCTAGAAACCTGCATAGTTATTAAGTGAGGTAAAATCATTTTTAAAAAATTGTTGTTTAAAAAGTTTTGTAGTTCATTGGTAAATATCTAACAAAGTAAATAATAATCTTTTTTTTATATATAATGTGGTCTCTTTTCATTGTGAGGTCTCAAACATTCCCATTTCAGTGAGCTATTTTACTAGTCCCTTGAAGCTTATTGTTCGGGTTACATTTTTTACCTTGCCTCATGTAACTACAAGGTTTAGAAAGGGCTGAAAAAGGTTAAAGAACTCCTTTTCTTTCCTCCTTGAATATGCATGATACATCACCACTAATGAATTAGTTTGGCTAAGAAAATAACATTCAAAGAGTCATTTTAAGAAAAAACAAAGGAGGGGAGGGACTTTTTCTTGGAAATGTGAAAATACATAAAATATCCATGACATTTAAAACTAGTAGCTTTTTAGTCCCATAAAATCAGATTATTTTCTTCAGTAAGCTTTTCTACCTCCTTTTCCATTTGGCCAATTCTATTTTTCAGGCATTTTTTTCTTCAGCATTTTTTGTGCCTTTTTACAAAGCTTTTATTTTTCATACTTTTCTTGCTTTGCTTTCAATTACATTTTTTTCCCCTTCTCTCACCGTTATTTGATTTTGAAGACTATTTTTAGCTCTTCCAAAAATTCTTACTGGGCTTGGGTCCAATTCACATTTTTTTTTCCCTTTCAGGCTTTGGTTATGGCTGTTTCAATTTCATTTTCTTCTGAGTTTTTGTTTTGAACTTTCCTGTCTTGATAGTAGCTTTTTAATGGTCTGGTTCTTTTTGTTTGTTTGTTTGTTTTTTTAAGCTCATTTTCCACCCTATTTCTTGATTTGGAATTTTATGTTAATGTTGTGCTCTGTTTTTGATGTGAGTGAGATAGGGACTCTATATTAAGCTCCAGACTTTTTCACACTGCTGTTTTCAAAACTAGGTCTAGAAATTTTGAAATTTTGATGCTTTCAAGAAGGTTTGATCAGTGGAGATGTGTAGTCACTGTTCTCTTTATCTGAACTGTGGTCATTTCCCAGCAATGCTTCTGATTCCTTGGGATTGCAATGAATATTGATCCTCCCTTGGGATTAGAAATGATGCTGTTCCTTAGGGTGCCTGATCTCTTGGGACCAGGAATGATATTGGTCTTAAGGGTTTCCCTTCCCTCTTGGCAAAAAGTCCTTGTCCTTGCCTTTGAATTTTGACACAGAAGTGGGTATATGCAATGGAGTTTCCCAAACTGTTGTCCCTCCAATCTTCCACTCCCTTGTGACTGAAAGTACTCCTCTCTACCCTTGAACTATGACCCTGATGTGGGTCTAGTCAATGGAGTTGCCACAAAATATCTGGTCATTCAAGCAGTATTAGCACAGGGGATACCCTGTAACCTCTTTCTGACCTGTTTCCAGGTCCCATTACCATTTCTGGCTTAAGAGCTCCCAAAGCTGCTGCTGCTTCTGTCTCCACCACCTAGTCCCAATCCATGTGGGTTCTGGACCAGACTTCTTCCCTGTGTCACAAACTTTTCTTTTCAAGCTCCCATGCTGTCTTGAGCTGGAAGAATGTCTCACTTTAACCTTTGTTAGCTCTGACCTTCCAAAATTTGACTCAAGGTGTTATTTTAAAGTTGTTTTCAGGGGAATCTTTGGAAAGCTTATTTTTCTGTACTCTGCCATTTTGATTTTGCCCAGTGAATCTAAGTGACAACATTTTAAACATAGCCATTGAGGGCATTTATTCTTCTTGGCTATGGATATATATTGTAAGAATTACCTTTACTCCTCCCCGCTCCCTACCCTTCTTCCTTCCTTCCTTCCTTCCTTCCTTCCTTCCTTCCTTCCTTCCTTCCTTCCTTCCTTCCTTCCTTCCTTCCTTCTTTCTTTCCTTCCTCCATCCCTTCCTTATTTCCCACTTTCCATTTCTTTCTTTCCTTCCTTCCTTCTCTCCTTCCCTTTCTTTTTCCTTCCTAACATCTTTGCTTTCTTTTTTAAATTTTCTTTTCCAATGGGGAAGGGGGGATGGAAAGAAGATAAATGTTTTTAAATAAAGAAAAGGGATTAAAATGTTTTGAGTGACAAAGGAACATGGCTGAGAAGTAGCTGGATGGTGAAAAGGATAGATTATTTGATTTGGATTCAGGAAGACCTGAATTCAAATTCAGTTTCTGACATTTAATAGGTGTGTGACCTTATGAAAGTTCATTAATCTCCACCTGCCTCAGTTTCCTCATCTGTAAAATGGTTTAAAATATCACTTTATTTCCCATGGTTATAGTGAGGATGAGATGAGATGAGATAATACATGTAAAGTGATCCATAAATTGCAAAGTGCTATATTAATGCCAGCTATTGTTATTATCATTATTAGCAGTTGCAGCAACAGAGCCCAAATAGAGAGGCTAGAGAAAAGAAGAGATTGTTTAGTGGAGTGGGAAATGAAACTATGGTTTTAACAACACTGTCGGGTCAAAATAAAATTATAGTGATTTACCAATTATGTGAAAAGAGTTCTGGATTTGGAATCAAAAGACCTAGATTTAAATTCTGGGTATGTCAGTCATCAGTTGTTTGCCCTGTAGTAAATCACTTACCCTCTCTGTCCCTCACTTTGCTTCTTTGTAAAATGAGGGGGTTGGAGTAAATAAAGATGGGAAGAAATTATCTTATAAAAACAAAAATAAGAAGATTCATAATGGAATTACAACACAGTTAAGAAAAAGAAAAGGGAGCAGACAGAAGGAAACAGCATTTGGAGTTGGGAAGGATAATCTATTAATTTTATTTTAAAGATGAGGAAAACTGAGTTCTTTGTTTAAATTCTTGAACAATCCACACAAATCCTGATCTCTGATCCTGTGACTCCAAATTCTTTTTTTTTTTTTCATTTTATACCAAGTCTGCAGAAAAAGTTAAGGAACTACAAGGATTATTTATTTCCCAGCCATGTTCAATAGCTATTTGAAAAAGTTAAATAAAATATTTATGAAATGCATGGCCAAAGATAGGGTTCATTAGATCAAAAGACAAGACCTCAGGAAATCTGGGTTCCTAAGGTAAAAGATTAAAAAATTATTGGTGGGAAAGATATGGTATTGGGAATGAAGACCCCCTAAATTCAGCAATTAAATGTCATTAGCTGAAGAGCTATTTTTTCTAGAAATTCAATTAAAAAAAAAAAACAACAACAGAAAAAAGCCTGGGGAGGTAGGCCTTGAATTAACCTATAAGAGTAGCACATGTTGATTAAAAGCAGGAAAACTGAAATCCCTTTGTCATGCCTACTTCTATCATTTTCCCTGCAGGGGACTGGCCCCCACTCTATTGCCCACCTACAATATTGAAAGGAAAGGCCACAGAGAGAATCAGACTGTAACTCCTTCCAGCAGGAAATGCCAGGAATGCTGAGGATGAGCTCTTAACATTTCTGCCACAAGCATTTAAACTCAGCTATATAATGCTCTTGGTTGACTTTTTTTTCTCTCACAACCTTTACTGAACTTAAATTTTGCCACGTTAGAAGTTTCTGATTCCCACAGGGTAGCTTCACTAGTGAATCATATGTAGGCATTTTGAAAATTCAGCCTTAGAATTCAAAGGTAGCTCACCTCAATTAAAATCTTCAAACTCAAAATGTAGCAAAGGGAGTAAAGTTGTTTTAAAGTCCATTCCTCACAATCTCTGGTGCCTTTTAGAGGATTTTCCCGTACTTCAATGCTTTCCTGTTCTGCTATTTGCTAGTTCTGTGATTCTCTGAAATTTACAACCTCTGTGGGCATCAGTTGTCTCATCAACAAATAAAAGACAAATGGAATAGATGCCTCTGAGGTGTCTTCTAATTCCAAATCCTAAAATGGCTAAGATTTGGGAGCTGGATTTGAGGAGGTGGGTTCATTCTTTATTGAGTCACACTAGTCAGTCTTACAGATAAAAAGACTGAAGTCTGGTGAAGTAGGCCTCATGTGTTTACATTCTTCAATGCATACAGATGTAATAATACCAAAGTAAAATCTTCTATAGAAATTCAAACTCCTGTTTTCAGGTCTAAGATGCAACTTTTAAAAATCTCATTACTAGACAAAGAATGCTAGATGTTTGTTCTGTGCTGTATTACATTAAAATTTCAACATCAAATGAAAATATTAAAAAGAAAACAAAAACAAAGAAAGATTCCAGGAAAGGCTCATCTAAAGCAGGATTTTAAAAAGGGAGAGAGTAGAAGCATCTGTCATAGAATTATAATATTCTAGATGTAGAACTAACTTAGACTTACCCCTTAATTTTGTAGTTAGGGAATCAGAAGCTGAGAAAAGTTAAATGACCAAAGTCACAGAGGGAATAAGTATCCAAAGAAGAATTTAAATTGAGGTCCTCTGCTTTCAGATATCCAGTAAAAGACATTGTATGCAGCATATACTATATTAATCTCCACTTATTTTTGTAGAGAAAATTCACCTTTTCATTAAATAAGAAATGGTCCACTTTTTCCCTTAAATTTGTGATAATGCTGTGTACATATATTACACACATACATATGAATATATAGATACATTCATAAACACATAAACCTTCCCCTCTCCCTTTCCCTCCCTCTCTCCCTCCCTTTCTCCCTCTCTCTCCCTCTCTCTCTCTCCCCCATCTCCTTCTCCCTACTCTGCTTCCCCTTCTGTCTCTTTTTTTCTGTCTGTCTCTGCCTGTCTCCCTCCCTCCCCCTTTTCTTTCTTCTGCTTTATGACGTTCCAAATAGTTTTACATATATTTATTGTTTTTCCTCCAATTGGTCTGTGAGGTAGGTAGTACAGTATAGCTATACTCCTTTTATATAGGTAGAAACTGAGGTTCAGATTACACATGTTGCCCAACTTTATATAGATAGTAAGTGCTAGAATTGGAAATTGAACCCAGCCTTATCAATGCATACACCCTGCCTCCCCAGTTAGATGACAAACTCTTCAGTACATCCTTTTTGAATGTCTTTACTAAACCATTCTTTGTTTATCCTCTACAGTGTCTCATGTAGTATCCTAAACAAAGCATGTGCTGGATAAATATTAACAACTACCAGTTTCAGTCAGTAGCAAGTCAGTACCCAGGTTGACTTTGTATTAACATTGGAGCACACAGTCCTAGGTGACTTAAGCATGAGGCATAATGTAGCCCTAAATATTTTCAGTAGAGCATTAGGCATTTTTTTTTTAGTGAGGCAATTGGGGTTAAGTGACTTGCCCAGGGTCACACAGCTAGTAAGTGTTAAGTGTCTGAGGCCGGATTTGAACTCAGGTACTCCTGACTCAAGAGCCAGTGCTCTATCCACTGTGACACCTAGCTGCCCTAGGCATTACCCTTTATAGAATGAAATATGCCCTAGTGTACTTCCCAAGAGAGTGATTCAACTCTCCTTGTCACCTTTCCTTTTTCTTTGGGTGCCCAGAAACCTTTATAAATTCTTTCTCCCTTTCACAACTCTCCTGTATGAAGTCACTCTCCTTTCAGAACTATCCATCATGATGTAAGCAACTAGATTAGGAAAACACAAGGGCTCATTACCTTCAATAGACATTTTATTTCCTTGTAATTGCACAAAACCTGTCTTAATTGTCATCATTTTGCAATTTGTTCTGAGGGAAAATGAGGACGGTGGGAACAGAAAACCATAGATGATACTTTACATCATTCTTATGTTTTTTTCCAGGAATGTGACTTCTTGGGGGGTTGTGGGAGGAGTATTATATTGGCATTCATTCATTACTGAGAACTTGAGTAACAAAGGCCTAAGTGGTGGCTAACATGAATAATGTTCCTGCTTGATGTTTTACTATCTAAACAACAGTGAGGACTGAGGACATGTTGTGTTAAAAAGCTAAAAAGCTATAAAAAATACCACTGAACATACCTGAATGTTGACTATGTGTGTGTGTGTGTGTGTGTATATATGTACTTTCCATTAATAAACATAGAAATATATAATAACTATATATAATAACTATATATTTAATAACTATATGTATGGTTGTCAATGGCAGGTGCATTGCTCTAGCTAATCAAATTTTTTTTTCTTGAATTGGGTTTCAACATGTTGTCACCTACTTTGGTAGGACCTGTCTGCATAGTCTTTTAGCAGCTCTTCACAAAGTCCATATAGGTACTTTACAAGCAAATAAAAGACATGATCTTATTACATGTGAGATTCCCCAAGGAACTTACAACTTAATTGCAGAGAGACAAATGTATCTAATAATACCTTGATGTCTCTCTCCAAAAGGTTTAAAGAGTAGCAAATAAAGAATAGTGAAAAAGAGATACCACAAATTATGTTGCATGGGTTTTAAGAAATGAATCTTTTAGATGATTGGATTTTTTTTTCCTGTAGGCTGAGAAAAATCTTCAATATCAGGGTCCTAGATTTGAAGTCAGAGGACTAGAGTTGAAGCTCGATCACATACTATCCATGTGACCTGGGACAAGCCCCTTAACCATTTGGGGCCTTAGTTACCTCACTGTTAAAAAAAGAAATAAAAACAATGGAATACAGAGGTCATCTGGGCTAAATTTGGTCCTAATAATGAATCATGTCTGCATTATGCCCAATAAGAAGCCATTTGACCTCCACTTAATAAGGTCAGCTATAAGTATAATGGTATAATTAAGTTTTATTATACTGAACATACAATTTAATCACAAGAAGCCAAGCAATCTCCTGGGAAACAGAGATACTGTATCAGTATATGTGAAATGGAAGTGAGATTATGCTAGCAGAGTCAAAATACTGGATATGATTCTTGTAAGAAGAAAAGTAAGATTAAATAATTTCAAGACTAATGTGTTTTGCTTTGTTTTTCTGGTTACTTCTTTATAAGAAGGGATGATCAGGGGAGTCCCTGTCATGAATTTAAAGCTATTAATTTTTGTCTGGAACTGGTGAGTATTGCATGGGCATGGGCACATTATGTTATTTAAAAGAGTTATTTTAACATTCATTTTTTTAAAATTGAGTTGCTAATTCTTTTTCCCTCTCTCACTCCTTCACTACCCACTAAGAAAGCAAAAAGTGTAATGTCAATTGTACATGTAAAATCATGAAAAACCATTTCAATATTACCCATGTTGAAAAACAAAATGAAGAAAAATAAAGTGAAAAAATGTTCCAATCTGCACTCATACTCTATCAGTTCTTTCTCCCAAAGTACAATAGTGTTGTTACTGTGTAGAATATTCTCTTGGTTCTGCTCACTTCACCCTGTATCAGTTTATCTAAGTTTTCCCAGGTTTTTCTGAAACAATGCTGCTTGTCATTTCTTAAAGGAATTCATAGAAGTCCTTCCAGGCCTTTCTGAAATCATGCTGCTTGTTATTTTTTATAGCACAATAATATTCCATAGCCATTCCTCAATTGATGTACAGTCCTTTGATCTCCTATTCTTAACCACCATGAAAGAACTGCTATAAGTATTTTTGTACACATAGGCCCTTTTCTCTTCTCGGGGATATCTTTGGGATACAAATCTAGCAGTGGTATTGCTGGATCAAAGGGTATGAACAGTTCTATAGCCCTTTGGGCATAGTTCCAAATTGCTCTCCAGAATGGTTGGAGTTTTTCACAACTCTACCAACAGTGGATTAGTGTCCCAGCTTCCCGACATCCCCTCAAACATCTAATATTTTCTGTTTTTGTTACATTTGCAACTCTGATGGGTGTGAGGTGATACCTCAGAGTTGTTTTAATTTGCATTTCTCTGATCAATAGTGATCTAGAGCATTTTTTTCATATGATTATAGATAGCTTTGATTTCTTTTTCTCAAAATTGCCTGTTCAGATCCTTTGACTATTTATCAATTGGGGAATGACTTATAATTTTTATAAATTTGACTCAGTTCTCCATATAAATGAGAAATGAGGCCTTTATCAGAGATATTTGTTTAAAAAATTCTTTCTTGTTTTTTTTGCTTCCTTGTAATAATGCTTAAATTAGTTTTGTTGTGAAAAAATATTTAATTTTACATAATCAAAATTATCTATTTTATATTTTGTTTTGCTCTCTATATCTTCTTTGGTCCTAAATTCTTCCTCTGCTCACAAATCTGACAGACAAATGATTCCATTTTCTCTTAATTTGCTTATGGTATCATCCTTTATGTTTAAATTAGGTAACATAGTAATTGAAAGAATCCATCAATCATCTTTGGAAAGAGATCAAAAATGAAAACTCTAAGGAATATTGTAACCAAATTTTAGAACTCTTGAATTTCTTTTTGATTCCTGACTTATCTGTCTTTAGCTTGCTCTAATTTGCTTTGGCCATACACAGTTTAGAGGCCAGTTCTGGTTGGCTGATATATCTGACTGCAAGCAGCCAGAAAGAAACAATTCAAATATTGAGGATGTAACAGTCAGGATTACACAGGCTTTTAGCAGTTTCTACATTAAAGTATCAAAGGCTTTGGAATGTGCTATTTCAGAAGACAAAGGAACTTGGATTACAACCAAGATGTTCAGGGGTAAAAATGGATATTCAATGAAATAGGAGACTTTCAAAGATCCCTGATGAAAAGAACAGGGTTGAAAAGAAAATGCAATTTTCAAATACAAGTTTCAAAAGAAATATAAAAATGTAAACAGTAAGAAAAAAAACTAATTTATTTAATATGGTTAAAATGTTTACATTCCTATGTGAGAAGAAGATGCTTATAATTTGTGTGTGTGTGTGTGTGTGTGTGTGTGGGTGCAACGAGGGTTAAGTGACTTGCCCAGGGTCACACAGCTAGTAAGTGTCAAGTGGCTGAGGGTGGATTTGAACTCAGGTCCTTCAGAATCCAAGGCCAGTGCTTTATCCACTGTGCCACCTAGCTGCTCCCAGATGCTTATAATTTTAAGAAGTTTATATCTATTAGGGAAGTTATAAGGCATATACCTAGACAAAGGGTGAGATTTTGATGGGATGACGTAAAAAATAAGGGGTAAGAAAGAGGATCGTACTGGGAATAGAGGGAAGCAAGAGGCAGAATGGGGTAAATCATATGATATGAAAAGGCATGAAAGACCAATTAGAGTTGAGGGAAAGAAGGGGTGGAGGTTGAGCATTTTGTGAGAGCAGAATGTATTTGTTTTGAATTTATAATTTTTGTTTTGTTACTTTCTTTGTATCCCCACCACTTAGAACATCGATTAGCACAAAATAGGGAGTCAATATCTTTTTTTAACTTGGCTTGACTTAAACTTGTTCTATATTTATCTTATTTGTACATAATTATTTGCATATTCTCTCCTTCATTCAAATGTAAGTTCCTTAAGAGCAAAGTTGATTTTTTTGCCTTTCTTTGTAGCATCATGATTTAGCACAGGACCTGCCATTTATATTTTTACTCCCAAACTTTAGGTTCATACTAATTTTATGTCTCACTTTGCATTTGTTTTCTGCCTTACAAGGAATGCCTTTCTTGTCCCTCACATCTGATGAAATTCTATCAATATTTCAAGATCTAGCTCAAATGCCTCTTTACTGATGCCTGCAATTCTAAAAAAGCTCACCATTCACTCATTTCATAATACATTTATTTACTGTAATATACAGTGCTGGACTAAAATTTGGGAACCTGAGTTTGAACATTGTCTCAGACACAGACTCTTAGAACTTGGACAAATGTCAAGATTCTAGGAAGAGTCAAAGCCAGTGACTTGTGCATCTTTGTATACCCACAGAATCTCCAATGATGTTTTATATATAGTAACTATTTAGGCAAAAATAGGATGGTGGTGGTAATATTGCTGTTGTCAATGTTTTTGCTGCTGCTGCTGTTGATGATGATGGTGATGATTTGAGACCTTCAAAAGTCAAACCTACTAAAGCTCCCAGGTAGCAAATAAGGCATCTTATAGTACTGAATTCAGAGTGTGAAGGGGGTGGCGGTTGAGGAAGACAATTTAAATTTTGATATTTAAAAAGAAAAAAAAATGTACTTACACTGTTAAAAGCCTTGTTTCTTTTGTGATTTCAAATTATGTCCTTTGTGATTTCAAAATGCTTTGCTGTCAGAGAAACTTATAATGTAGAATTAAAGTGAAATTAGTCCCAATTATCCCATATTCATGAACTCAAAGTACAAAAAGCAGAGTCAGGAGCTCAGTTTTCCTTTCAGCTTTATACAGACTGGAGCAGCTACTTGGGCTTAAGGAGGCACATTTCTTCACTGTCTTAACATGAAAACGAACCTCACTGAAGATGAAACGATTAGCATGTGCAGCATTTAGAAAGGTTAGAAAACAAAAAAATAAAATAATGCCCTGTGTCTCTGAAATCATTGTGGTAGACTTTGAATTTCAACAAAAGCAAATCTTCTTTGCTTGAATATCGAGTGAATCCTTGAGAAATCACAAAAAGTGTATCACAGAACATTTTTAAGTATACAAGAGACCAGGAAGGTCATTATTTTATAGCATTTTCTCTTTGCATGTGGAACCTTCAATAACTTAGACCATGATATTTCCCTCCTAATAAGGTCAACTCTTGAGGAGGCCCCCATTTCCCTCTGGAAATGAAATAAACTTCTGGCTTTTACTTTCATATCTATATGCAGATTTCTGCATATTACCTCTTTGACCTTTCATCTACTTCACCATTCAAACCTGGTCATTCCAGCTAGGTTGCCCTTCTTGTGGACCCCTACTAAAAGCTATTTATCTTCTATCACCATGCCTTTAAATGAGATTTTCCACATGGAGACTACAACTTCTTCAACTTAATGTCCTTCTTGAGTCTACTTCCTCTAAAAAATTAAACTAAACATTTTTTTAAATTCCATCAATGCTATCAAGGGAAAGAAAGGAAAAAGAGAGAAAAAGAGGCAGACACAGAGACAGAAAAGACAGAAGGAAGGAAAGGAAGGAAGGAAAGAAGGAAGTAAGGAAGGAAGGAAGAAAAGAAGGGAGGAAAAAGAAAAATGAGAGAAGAAAGGAAGGAAGGAAGGAAGAAGAGAAATGAGAGAAGGAAAAAATGGAAGGAAAGAAGGAAGGACAAACAGAAGGAAGAGATGAAGGAAGGGAGGAAGAGGGAGAAAAGAAAGGACAAGGGACAGAGGAAGGAGAAGAGAAGATGAGAAGAAAAGAGAAGAAAGAAAACTAGTTCTATTCTCACTTTGGAGGGGTGTGTGTGATTTTGGATATATATGTGATATATATTCAGTATTGTATATATGTGTGAATACATGCATGTATATGTACTATAACAATACTATTTGTAGGAGTCTATGAATAGAAATTCCTATATCTGGTTCTAAATGATCATTTAACATTTTGAAAAAATAGAAAAATTTGTTTCTTCGTAGCACCATTGGCCATCCCTAATGCCTGGAATGTTAATTTCTCTTTGTTCCCATTTCTTAGAATCTCTAATTTCCTACAAAGTTCAGTTCAGCATAAATTTTTATATAGGACATTTCCTGTTATATAAATAATTCTATAAGCATATTCTCTCTATCTTGTCAAATGTGAGCTACTAGTTAATACAGACTAGGCCCAGGGCCTAGCACATTTCCTGATATATTAGTAGACAAAAAATTCTTAATAATTTACTGATTTATCTTTTATCCTCATGTGTGTCTCCAGGCTCTTTAGATATTTCTGTCCTTCATACACTCTGTAGTCTAATAATATGTCCTACTTCTTGTTTCTTATTCAGAACACTCCATTCCCATCTTGTTGCTTATATTCTGGCTGGCCCCTATGCTAGGTATGTTCCTTCCTCACCTCTGCTTCTTTAAGTATTTGGTTTCCCCCACAACTCAACTAAATAACCACCTTCTGCAGGAAGTTTCTACCTGGTCCCTTAGCTACTACTGCTTTTACTTTCATTACTTTCTATCCACTCTTTATATATCTTGTTAATACCTTGTCATTTAATTCCACCATCACCACCACCATCATGATTATCATCATCATGCATTTATTAAGTATTCATTATGATAGACATTGTGCTAAGTGCTTGGAATACAAAGAACAGCAATCTGTGTGGTCTCACATATTATTAAAGATAAAATAAAAATATCAACTCCTTTAGGGCAAGCACTGGTTCATTTTGTCTTTGCATCTCCATTATGTAGTGTAGTTACTAGTACACAGAAGGCATTAAATAAATGTTTGTTAATTGATTGATGTATATCACTACTAAGTATTACCCTTCTTTGAAATTGCTCATTTTTAAAAAATATTTCTTACAGTTTAAGTAATGTTCTACTTTTCTTTTTTTTACTTTTAGTCACAGAGCCCAAGTTGTTTTTTACAAAAACACAGGATTTATTTGAACATCAGACACCAGAGTGAATCACAGTAAATGCACACTAGGAAATAAATATCTCTTCAAAAACCTTGGTTGGCATGTTTGGTCATCTCTTTGTCTGCCCTGATCCACATATCTAACAGAAGCTCTGTCTTATAAAAATTCACCCTTTTACACTATTGAAACATTAGCCCTCTAATCTCAGAAACAAAGTCATGGGGCTTAATATGACAAAAATGAACAAAGAAGACAGGGCTGTACTCGTACAGTAACATGAACAATACTGTGAGGAGATTCAGAATGGAAAATATGGATTTCTCATCATTCTCTGCTCAATTGGGAAATTAATTCTTTGGGATTTTGTTGACTTCACCCTCTCTGGTTTTCACTGTCTACTTCAACATCTAGTTCTTCCTTGTGGTTCAGAATCATGTCTGCAATATCAATTTCTTATGTCACTTCCCTTCCCTTTTAGATAATGCAAGTATTATTAAGGAAATCTAGGGATTCATCAGTTATTCTGTTTTTAGTCAACAGGTGCATAAACTAACTAAATAGTTTAAGTACCCCAGCACTAATGTCTCTGCCAAATTTATAATTCATTTCTCAAACTTCTCACTTATTTCTTTCTTCTGTCTAAGATTTCTATACTAGACACCCACATACATTAACTTCAATAATGCTTTAAGGTTTATAATAAGGATTGTGAACCAGTCTTGGAGTGAGGAAGACTTGGGTTCACATCCTGCTTGTGACATAATGTGGACAGCATAGCATCAACACTGATATCGAAAAATATAGTGAATATACAAAAATAGCATTTTAACAAGACAAATTTGATAAGTATATATAAACAAATAAGGGATAATTAACTGTACTGATCAAGGTCACATGACTAAATTACCAGGATAATTCTGACAAAACATCTTTCCCACAGGATATTTCAGTTATTTAAACATTTGAGAAGAAAACTGGTAGTTGAAGCACATTGAGCTTGGCGTCATAACAATGGGCTCCAAATTCTGCCTATGATAACAGTAATTTTGTGATTATAAACAAGGCAATTTTACTGTATGTCTCAGTTTCCTCATCTGGGAATTAGGGACAAAAATGTATTATCTATCCCAAAAAGTTTTTGTGGATTCTTTTTTATATTTTTTGGTATGAATCTATGACTTCACCAGGGTGTGAACTACTATTGATTATTGGAACGTCTTCCAGAATATAAATTAACAATTCTTCTGAGGGGGCAGCTAGGTGGCACAGTGGATAAAGCACTGGCCCTGGATTCAGGAGGACCTGAGTTCAAATCTGGCCTCAGACACTTGAAACTTACTAGCTGTGTGGCCCTGGGCAAGTCACTTAACCCTCATTGTCCCACAAAAAACCCTCTTCTGAGGGGGCAGCTAGGTGGCACAGTGGGTAAAGCACCAGCCTTGGATTCAGGAGGACCTGAGTTCAAATCCTGCCTCAGACACTTAACACTTAATACCTGTGTGACCCTGGGCAAGTCACTTAATCCTGCCCTGCCCCATAAAAACAAACAAACAAACAAAAAAAAAAAAATTTTTCTGCAATTCAGGGTCTTCAAGAATTGTCTGGGCCACTGGAAGGGAGATGGTGATCCATTCATGGTTATATAGCCAGTATATGTTAGAGACAGGACATAAACCCAGGTGTTTCTGATTTTAAGGCTAGCCTTCTCTGTTATACCATCCTGTCTCTTTAACATAAGTTGTAAAGCATTATATAAGAGAAAGCATATATAAATATATTATATCATTAGAAAGTTACATAGACTAGGAATACAGGAAATAACAAAACTTACATGGAGGCACGCTCAGAGTCTGGAAGGATTGGATCCCATTGGGTTTGGAGTTCACTGGTGGCAAAAGCTTCTGTATCAAAGAGGCTCATCACCAACCAGAGGACTAGCCCAAGGCTGGCCATTTCACCAGCAGAATTATAAGGACAGAAGTGATATTTAAAATAGCAATGAGTAGACCTTCAAATTGCTCTATGTACAAACAATATTTGAGTATCATCCTCCTGGTAGATTGTAACAGTAATTAAAGATGAAGTGACTAAGGTCAGTTCAAATGGATCTGTTGATATTTGGTATTTCTTTTATGCTTCAAATTTATTTGTGTGTAGGAATACAATATCTATTTTCTGTCTTTATTTATTTTGTACCTTGAATACATCTTTTATTTCCTGCTTTAGGGATACATAGATGCCAGTCATAGAGTATACCTCAATTAAATCTCTTTACTACCCCCAACAAAGGTATAAGAATTTGATTAACTGAAGAGTATGAGAAAGGGAGTCTAAACCCCCTAATTAAAGGCAAGCTATATAAGGATTGAAACTAGTCCAAATCACATGCCTGGGTGAAGAGCTAGAAGTAGCATAGTGTCCTCTAGACCCAATAGGACCAGCTACACTTCCTCAATGCTAGATTAGAATTTATGACAAGACAAAGCCAGGCATGGTATGTTATGAACCTAATTTTGGAAAAAGCACATTTCAAAGGATTCGGAGAGAAAGTAGGAAGGTTTTCATAACTTAAATTCTTCAGGAACAGTTAGGTCAAGAGGGATGAAGAGTTCCCAAGTATGAAATTCTGAATATCCAAAATAAAACTCTTTCAATAAGGAAGAAGAAAATGTATATGCACAAAGAACACATCAAAACATATTTTTCCTCCAATTTCTATGTCTCTTTGTCTCTGTCTTTGTCTTTCTATCTGTGTCTCTCTGTCTATGCCTCTTCCTCTTTAGGTCTCTCTTTCAATTATTGCTATAAAGGGAGGTTCTCATTAGAGAAATAGATAGGGATATATTCCAAAAAGAAAGAAGTATAAATATAAAAATATATTAAAAGTAAAATTAAAGTCAAGAGCTAAAACTCAGGATTAGTAAAGGTCAATAAGGGGAAAATGTTTTCATTTTTATTAATATTAGGATAGATCAAAAATGTATAACACTAATTTTGGGGTTAGATGAAGACAACAGATGGGGGAAAGGAGGCTGAATTGCTCAATCCCTATTTTGAAAAATAAATGCTGAGGGGATTGATAAGCAAAGTAAAGACAAAGTAAGTGAGCTTGTAATTGTCCTCAATAAATTCAAGACATCTGGCCCAGAGGAAAAGCATCTTTGGGCACTGAAAAAACTGGTGGAAGTGATTGCTATTACTATCAGAAACATTTGAAAAACAGAGATACATTAGGTAGCACAGAACTGAAGTACGGCAATTGTCCCAGTTTTCAAAAACAAATGCAATAGAATGTCTCTGAACTTGTATGGAACCAGTATTTACCTGATCCAGAATGGTTTCATCAAGAACAAGTCATATTAGACAAAAGTTATTCCTATTTTTGATCAGCTTATTAAATTAGTGGTAGAAAAGGGGAATGGTATAGATATGGCTTATCTAGACTGTTAGAAGCATTTTAACAAAATATTCTATACTTTTTTTGTGTGAAAAAGATGGAGAGGGGCAGCTAGGTGGCGCAGTGGATAAAGCACTGGCCCTGAATTCAGGAGTACCTGAGTTCAAATCCGGCCTCAGACATTTAACACTTACTAGCTGTGTGACCCTGGGCAAGTCACTTAACCCCAATTGCCTCACTAAAAAAAAAAAAAAAGATGGAGACATTTGGGCCAGATTATAATACATTTTTATGCATTGGAAACTGGTTTAATAGCCAGACTCAAAACCATTGTCATTGATGGTACAATGTCAACTTGGCAAGGGGGTCTCACTGGGGTATTCGATACATCTACTTTTATCTATGATGTTTAACATTATTACCATCATTGGATAAAGGCATATATGGCATACTCAAAAGAGGTACTAAAGGCACAAAGGTTGGAAGGGGTAGCTGAGACACTGAATAGAGATCATGTTGCAACAAGATCTAAACAGGCTAGAACTTGAGGCTGAATGTAATATGATAAAATTTAATGTAACATCTTATAGTTGTTCATATGTATGTTCATATGTTACATATATAATGCTTATGCATGTGTTCATATGTTACATATATAAAGTAACATCTTCATCTTATAGCTTATTTTAAAAATCAGCTTCATGACATCAGAATTGAGAAAGGTAGAGGTAGACTACAGCTTGTGTAATAAAAAAAATGTGACTTTTAATGGGTCAGGAGCTCTATTTGAAACAGGAGTATGCTGCAGCATGGTGAAGTTGTTGTTGTTTGTCCTTCATTCTTGAAAAGGACCATGACATCAGGGTGATGTCATGACTTACACAGAACTGGATTTAAGTGAGGGAGAATTGTGCAAGGTCACCAACCTTACTCTCTCCTCCAGAGTCATCAAGGTCCAGTGGCAAAATATACATCAGACAAAATATTATTGTGCTATAAGAAATGACAAGCAGAATGATTTCAGAAAGGCCTGGAAAGACTTGCAGCAATTGATACATAGTGAAGTGAGCAGAACCAAAAGAATGTTGCACAGTGATAGCAATATGGTTTCATGAAGAACTGTGAATGACTTAATTTTTTCAGCAATATAATGATCCAAGACAGTCCCAAAGGACTAATGATGAAGCATACTATCCTCCTCCAAAGAAAGTACTAATATTGATTGAACACAGACTAAAGCATACTATTTTAACTTTCATTATTTTTCTTTCATTCAAGTTTTCTTATATCAAAATGACTAATGAGGTAATGTTTTACCTAACTACACATATATAATCCATATCTGATTGATTACTACCTCAGGGAGAATGGAGGGGAGGGAGGGAAGTAGGAATAAAATTTGGAAGTTAAAACTTTAAATAAATAAAAATATCTATTATGAAAAAATATAATATATGTCAGGACAACTGGAGATGGCCCCAGATATTTTAAGGCAAATGGGGAGAAGTTACTTGGCCAGGGTCACACAGCTAGTAAGTGTATGAGGTTAGATTTGAACTCAGGTCCTCCTGACTCCAAGGCCACTGTGCCACCAACTGCCCCATGATGCAGCAACCAAAAAGCTAAAACAATCTTGCATTGAATTAAGGGGCATAATATCTCCAGAAATGGAGGACACAGTACTTCTGTACAATGCTCTAGTGAGGACATATCTCAAACACTGTGTATAGTCCTGAGTGTTATAGTTTATACTGAATATTGATAAGCTGGAGTGTATATATGTACAGAAGCACAACCAGGAAAGAGAAGGGTCTTGAGTCTATTCTATTATAAGATCAGTTAAAAGAACTGGAGTGGCTTTATATATAGCCTACCTTCTTAAACTTTGGTTCATGACCCCAAATGGGGTTGCATAACTGAATGTGGAGGTTGCAAAAAAATTTGGCAACAGAAAAAGTTTATGTATATCTATTTTATTTGCCTGTATACCCAGGGTTGTGCAAAAAGGGGTCTTGAATGGAAAAAGTTTAAGTAGCCCTGACTTGGAGAAGAGAGTATTTAGTAGGGAATGAAATACTGTTTGAATGAAAAAAAGGTGCCAAGCTCTGTACTTAATATTAGGGATACAAATTCAAAAATAAATACAGCTCTTGCCTTCAAGAATCTGACATTCAAATAGAAGGAGGAAAAATAAAAACAAGGGATGGCATGGTGGCCACGGAGGAATATTTTAATTTGAAAATTTACAGAGATTGTTAGAGAAGTCATAGAGGAATAGACTGATACATATTTTCCATAAGTAATGGCAATATAGGGACAGAGGTGAAGGTAGGCTCATGGTGGCAAGGCTCCTAGCAAGAAGATGGTCAGGGGGGCAAAGGAAATCATTGTTAGAGCTAAATACCTATACTAAGTCATATGAAATTTTCACTAATCAGATAGTAGGACTCTAGGGTAGGTGTAAGAAGCCAGAAAGTTTGAGTCCTACAGGTCATGAAGGTCTGCCAGATAGAAGAAGGATTAGAATTCTTTTATTTGATTCCAGAATATAGAACCCATAGCAACAGATGGAAGGTGGAGGGGTTATTTTAAACTTTAATGGTAGGAAAGATTTTCTAACAATTAGAGCCATTTAAAAGTAGAACAGACTAGACTGCCTTGGCAATTGTGAGTTCCTCCTAGCATTAGTATTTTTAAGCAAAGAGAAGGTGAAGGACTAGTTGTCAGTCATATGATAATTGTGATTCTTTTTTGTTATGGGCTGGACTAGAATAGATGTTAAGGTCCTTTCCAACTCATCATTTACATACTGTGATTCTGAAAATGAATGGGCAAAGAATTTTGTCAAACACTAAAAAGTTGTTATAAAATTTTATAGGTCAAAATTAATTTCTTTAAATGAATATATTTTCAAAGCATGTTTAGTTATTTGTATTCTTGTTTAATATAATTTTAAAAAATTAAACATTTGTAAATAGAGCAAGCTATGCTAGTCTAACCTCATTTCCTTTGGACTCTCCTTGTACTGCTTGAATGACTTCTACTATGTGCTATTTTCACTGCTCATCCACCCCCTTTCACTTGTTGGAGGAAAATGGGATTTAGTCTATGGAATATTAAGTCAGTTTCTTCCTCTCCCTTCTCTGGATTCTTTACAATCCCTTAAATATTTAGATCCCTAGAGTCCTCTGACAATCCTTCTTTGTTTTGTTTTACCTCTCAATACATTTCCGTTTCCCTTTATTTTAAACAATAGCCTAGCAGCAGCAGAGAATTGATTTCATTGCTTATGTGTTTCTTGATAATTACTTTTATTGTGTTTCTTTTGTTTGGAGTCTTTTCAAGTTGAGTATTTTGCTCTCTCCTCTTTCTCTCCTTGAGCTTTTTTTCTTCTCTTCTTCTCCCACAATCCTATATGACTCAAATGCCTACTTTTCTGGTGAAATTTCATGTTTTTCCATTGATTATTAGGTTCTGCTTTGTATGATATATTATTTCTTGTTTCTTCAGATCTTGGATTTTTGGAATATTATATTTTATTCTTTTCTATGATGTTTCATGATTGTGGAATAATCCCAGATTATTTGAATTAAAGTTCCTGCAGAGTTGAAGGGTTTTGGCATATCATAAGTGTTTAAAAAATGCTTGTTGACTTGCATGACTTACTAGTTGCCTGAAAAATGTGTTATTGAGCATGTAAAGTCTGAAATTTAGCCACTGAATGTCTTGGAATTTATAGTGGGGGTTTTACTTATGATCATAATCTGCATATTTGAACAATCATCATTTTGTTGCTTGTATTCATAATTTATAGGCAGTTTAATTTTTTTCAGTGTGATTTTAATAATTTCCAAAAGTCTTGTAATCCTTAAGAAGTCTCTCTAATTCACTCCTATATTCTGACATTTTGACTTGTAGAAAATTCATGTACTCTTTTAAAGTTGCCATTTTTTTCCTTTGCCAAATATTTTTCCACTTTTATATTTTTGAAGTGTGAATTTGACATTATCTTTTATAGAATTTCTACTATTTTGGAGACATTCTCTAGCATGTGTTCTAAGCTGTCAGTTGTATTGTCTTTACTTACCAAACCTACTTTGAGACCTCTGCTTTCTGACTTTATTCCCATCTTAACATAAAAAAGCATAACAATAAAAGTTCTTAACCTTTTTCTGTATCATGGACCCTTTTGGAAGTCTGTTGGAATTAATGGACCCAGCCTCAGAATAATGTTTTTAGGTGCATACAATAAAATGCATAGGCTTACTAAGGAAATCAATTATATTGAAATATAATTGTCAAACCAAAACAAAAAAGATGACCTTAAGCTAAAATACCATTTTCAAAAGTTTATTACAATTCTAAACCATTTTGTAATTTGTTGTTGTTTTTTTATTTCTAGGGAATCCATAGTATTCGCTTGTGACTGGTTTTTTCGCCCCTATAATATAATGCTTATTACATGTTAGAGCCTTTTACCATTTTTATTCATTGTTTTTTATTCTGTATGCCTCATTCTTGATTTTTATTTACTTGGCAGTCTGTCTCATACCAGCCTTTCTCTCCTCGACATTTTGCCTTTAGCTTTCCCGTCTTCACTGCTGTAGTGCTCATTCAATTCTCATATCTAGACATCTGAAACTAGGCAATCTCAGCCCTCTTGAGTCAATGAGATGTGAAGCACTGATTGATTCCCTGTCCATTCATTCTGTTTCATTATTTTCAGTCATGCCAATTCTTTGTGACTTCATTTGGGGTTTTCTTAACAAAGATACTGGAGTAGTTTACCATTTCTTTTTCCAGTTCATTTTACAGTTGAGAAAACTGAGTCAAACAAGGTCAAGTGACTTGCACAGGGTAATAAAACTAGTAAATGTCTCAAGCTAAATTTGAACATTCTGAAGTCAGTGAATACTGAACTGTTAGGTTTTTAGTCCCCATTTCTTTCATCATAGAAGTCACATTTCCCCTCTAATAAGCTCTAACCTGCCACATCTTTTCTTACCCCACAGTAACAACCTCTTTTCTTCCCATGACTTGACCAATGTTTTCTGCATTGTTTTTATATTATTTTATAAGATAATGCATTTAAAGCTTGAAAGAACATTAAAGACTCAAGTCCAATTCTCTCAGTTTACATAAAAAGACATTAAATTACAGAGAGTCTGCTCAGGGACATAGAGCTAATGAATAAATAAGGGCAATATTAAAATCAAATTCTTCCTGACTATAAATCCAGTGCCCTTTAAAAAAACAAACCTAGTCATTGAGGCAGGAAAACTGACATCTGAACCCTGGGACACAAAATTTAGGTTGTTTGTTATGGTTATATTGGATCATAGGATGGGTTACGGTGGAGATGGTAAGTTTCAATTTTAAGTACTTAAGTTTTCTGGTGTTTTTGAGGCTTTTACCTTGAACTTTACTTCCCTGTCTTCTTGTGTTATCAATCCACATTTATTTTCTATACATTTGGTACATAGTTCCCTCTTTTCAAATTTTTAAGTTGGGAATCATGAAAAAAAAATCTATTATAATCTTGCTGATCACATAAATGACACTACCTTCATGACACAGAACATTCATGTGTTAAATTGAAGGATAAGAATTGAGGTCTTCACTACTTGTCTAGTAGCAAAGGTGAATTTTTTAAAGTTAAGTAGGTGAAAATGAAAGTCTCAAAGAAGGCCACACCATTAAAAGAGCGAGCTAGATCTTTGCCTTCAGCAAATAACTCTATTTCTCTCTAGTTTACTGACCTCTGAATGGATACTGAGTGGTACATTTTTTACAATTTCACTACATGTCAGTCAACTGTCATCACATCTTTTGTGCACTCCCTATGTGAAGAGTGTACCTCCTATTTACTTCCTATTGTCCATTAGCTCCTTAGCCTCAGGCTAAGAATAGAGCTACTAAAAAGTCTGTAACCTCACTTTTTCTTGATGTCTGTACATAAAAGTCCTGGACCATCCATGAAGTAATCTGATTTTTGCCTTTAGTAACTTTCCCAGCTCCTCTTTGTTACAACACTTTCCATTTCTATCCCTATCCCTCTCTCACTCCTAAGTCTATTCTTTTATGTTATTTCCCCATTAGTCATTCACAACTGGGCACTATAGTTCTCTATTATTTCGCATTCTCTTGAATCCTGCACTCTTTGCTGAAAACCAGAGAAACCAATTTCAGTAAGATATTAATGATTCTTAAAATCATATTACTTTTCCAAATAATGTATTTGAATTTGAATAGGAGGTTTCTAGAAATAAAGACTAAAACATAGGACTGAATGAATGGATTGATAAATTACTTTGTAAGTAATTGTTATATGAAGAAAGCACTCTCCTAGGTATTGGGGATACAAAGAAAAAATTATGATTTTTCAAAATGAAAGATTCCCTGCCCTCAAGGAGCTTGCATTCTATCAACTCAATAATGTATACATATGTAAGTATATATAAATATATTAAAAATAAATATAAGGTAATTTTGTTCAACAAGAGGCACTGCCTCTGAGAGGATAAGGAAAGACCTATTTATAGAATTTCATTTATGATAACATGCATTTGGGTAATATTTTATATCCATAAGGGTCCTATTCCATCAAGTTATAATAACAGTAACTAAAAATAGACAAAGATTTTAAGGATGACAAAGCATTTTCTCCTCAATGACTCCATTAAGTATATGAGTATATTTTCCTCATTTTTCAGATGAGGAAATGAGGATATCTGTGTGAAAAGAGAGGCGGGGAGAGGTGATAGGTACAGATATGTGTGTGATGTCTATTTGTATATCTGTGTATTTTTTCACAGATTTCTTGAAATGTTCAAGGTCATATTTTATTTTATGTTTTACTGTCATATTGAAAAATAGGTGATTTATATCAAGCTTGTAGTTGAGGAAACCCAATTTTTTCCCTGAAATGTACTTAAGTCAGGTCTCTTGACACGTCAATTTCTGCAGTTGATTTTTTGAACCCCAAAGCAGGATTTCATATTTATCTCGATCAAATCATATCTTGGTATGAAAGCCTACATTTCTTTGTTAATAAAAATTAATAACATGTGTAATCTATCTATCTATGTGTGTACTTTTAGGCATATATCATATTGGAAATAAACGTAATTATATGAGAAAATGAAATATATTCACACAATTAGTCTTCATTTCCTCATCTGAAAATTTTATAATACATGTATATACATATGTATATCTGAAAGTACATATATACTATTTTATAAATGTAGTTTATTATTATTAAAATCATAATCCAAGCTATCATAGCAAGATACAATTTGATGAAGATAAATGTGCTTTGAAGTTATCTGACTTTCCTACAATCTGAATCTATGAAAGCACATCATAACCCCTCTGTTACATGAGAGTATTTTAGACCTTTTATGACCAAACTCTTGATTAGTCTTTCTCAAACCTAGTGCTGGGTCTCCTGAATTTCACTAGACTGCTACTTATATGACAGGTGTACACAAGTCTATAGTTGAAGGCTTTCTAACATCATAGAATAAGCCTGAGCTTATACTCCACTGGAATCACCATTAAGAATAAAGCATTGGGGGCCAGCTAGGTGGCGCAGTGGATAGAGCACCAGCCCTGGAGTCAAGAGTACCTGAGTTCAAATGTGGCCTCAGACACTTAACACTTACTAGCTGTGTGACCCTGGGCAAGTCACTTAACCCCCATTTCCTCACTAAAGAAAAAAAAATTAAGAATACAGGGTTAATTCTATGATACAATCAGACCCTGGAGTGTGATTTTATATTATTTGTTTATATCTTTAAAACTGGATCTCGCTATCTTTCCATGGCTAGAGGAACAAGAGGCACACATAGCACAATCCTATTGCTGATTAGCGCAGAAGTTTTGGTCTTTTTTTTTCCAGAACCTGGCCAGTTTTTACCCCCCTTTGACATACTGGTGGCACTTGTGGATATTGACCTTATTGGTGCTGGACTTAATGAATGCACCCAGCCCTGGCTTTATTGCTACTGTATTTCAGAATCCCTGAACTTAAGGAACACACAAGCATCAGTCTCTTTAGTATCACAGATTACAGATATGATTCACAAATTCCCACTTTAATAGAGTTTAATGGAATAATTCCATTTTATTTTATGTTAATAGAAATCTAATTATAACAAAATATTTAAAGAACATCTTCTAATTGACAAAGGAATTCTCATAACACTGTAAAGAATCTAATACAAAAGTTATGTCTTCACTTAAATAAGTGGGGAAACTAAGGATCATGATGTTAAATGAACTATACTTATTGTTAATAAACTAGTGACATAACTGAGAACTGAGTCAAGGACCTTTGATTACCAGTGATCTTTGCAGCATGCCATAATACCCAGTACAAGGGAGATACAAGTCACATTCTGCTCTGTGATAGTAAGACCATATGTAGGATATTGTATGGATGAAATAACCAGAAAGGTAGATTTCTGACTATAAGGAGTTTATTTTCTAAAACTTAGAGCTTACCATAAATGGAATAGCCTATCTTTTGAGGTATACAAAGTCCAGAATGAGAAGAGGTTGTTGGTTTTTTTCTAAGAAGAAATCCTCTTTTTACATAAGGAAAATATGTTGGAAAGGCTAGAGGCATCAGGATACAGTGGGAAGTCTTATGGATTTGGAGTCTGAGAGCCTGGGTTACAATCCCAGTTTTGCCATTTACTTCTTTGTAAATGTGATCTCTGATAACTCATGAAATGGTTTTGGCCTGATTTTTGCATCTACAAAATGATGAAATTGGATTGGATCACCTCTAAGTTACCCTTGATCTCTAAACCATGATCCTAGTTTGCATACATTGCATGGTTGATTGGATTTCATGGCCACTCCAAAATTGAAGAATCTATATTTGCTATGAATAAGTCAATGTATCCATCTGGAAAGAAATAAGTGTTAACCTTATTATAGTATTGGGTAAATCTCCTTTAAAGAATTACTTCCCAACTGTCCTTAGGTTATCAAGTCATGTCATATCTTTCATAGTTTCTTTTCATTAAAAACTCCAAGCACATAGGCAAATTGTATTTGCCAATCAATGACATATGTCCACATAGTTCCCAAGTTTCATCCTACTTAGTTGAATTATCAAAGATATATTCTCAGTAACACATACAATAAATCACTCCTCTCACCTCTGTAGAGTCATAGATGTAGATGATAACTTTAGAAGTCAAATTGAACAATTTCATTTATGAGGAAACTGAGGCACAGAATTTCTAAGTGATCAGTTTAATATTGTTCAACTAGTTAGATGCAGAGCCTGGAATTGAACTCAAATTTGGTCATTCCTATTTAGATAATGTCTCTATCACACCACAATTTAGAAAGGTATCTGCCTTACTTCATTTATGTTCCCACTAAATAAGATAAAAGAAGCTAAGCCCCTATTTTCTTGATCCATAGCGTTGTGTGAAGAGCAATTCACTAAAAGGAAAGGAAATTAAGGACATTGCTATACTGTATCACCTATACTCATTCACCTTGTTTCATCCTTTAAAAGCATAAATAGAGCTACTGCAGTCTGTCATCTTTTATACATAACAGGCTGGCTTCTGAGGGGAAAAACTGCTGTAAAGCATTGACAGAAAAAGAGGCAAATATGAAATTCCTCTACTTAAACAAGTGTGAACCTCACATGATCACATTTGAAAAAGTATTTGCTGACTACAGGTCAATTTTTTTTTCCTTTGAAAGTAATGAATTTCACCTAGGTCCTTGGCACTGATGAATATATAAGGAATCTGAGGACAAAATTAGACAATGCTATTCTGTGTTTAGAGCTCAAAAAATGGAAAAGAATGGCATTTTTCAAAATATGATACTTTTTTTTGAAATGGGAGCCACAATAACTGATTACAATGGCCTCAATCACCAGTTTTGTATTGGAAGAGAACTTTAGAAGTTATCAGATCCAATACTGTCATTTTACACATGAAAAAACTGAGGCCCTGATACAGGGAAGTGAATTGCCACTGGTAACATAGGTAATAAGTAGCCTGACCAGCATTTAAATCCATCTCCATTTTTGCCAAATCTATTGCCTTTCTTTCAGACCATGCCTAAATGATTATAAATAAAGGAGAAAGAAGACAAATATTAAAAATTAAAATAGTGGCAAAATATTATTTTGAATACTAAAGAAAAGTATGAAAATTCATTCTATATATATAGAAAATTATGATTTTTAAAAGTATGCTGGGTATTTTTCTGTATCAGATTTATGTATGAATTATTTGGTCATAAAAGGCAATGTGTCATGAAAGAGACATAGTCTAGAAGCAACGTGTGCTCAAATATTGCCTTTGATATATACTGACTATACAACACTGGACAGGTCACTTAAAGTCACATTGCTCTTGACAATTTTAGTATTATAGGTTACTTAAAATATGCTAATTTAAATGATAGCAGGATTTTTCTTACCTAGAATTCTGTATATCAATGAAACCACAGTCCCTTACCTATTATTAGGTCATAATTCTGGTTTTATATTTTAAAAAGTACTTTTAAAATGTTTATAGAAACAACTATCAGTTTAGTAGTTCATAGGATTTGTAGAAAGGAAGTGACCTTAGAGACCAAACTGAGAGTCCCAGAGAAGTTAGTGACTAGTTAGGGTTACACAGATAGAAAGCAGCAAAACTGGGATTTGAACACAGGTTATCTTACATTTAATCTAATGCTTGTATTACTTAAACTTTAGTGAACTACAGAGAAGTTATTACTTAAAATAATGGTTTAACAAGCAAAAAGTGTTAAGGTTTTTCTTCAATGGCACAGAGTAATGTTCTATCTCAGGGGAAAGAATCCAGGGCTATTCACCCTTCACAGTAAAATGTACTATAAAGATTTCTTCTCCAGAATCCTCCTCCTTCAAGGCTCACCTTGGAGGTAGTTTAGCATAGTGGAAAGAGTAGTGGACTTGGAATTACAGAATCACCAAATCTCAGAGTGGGACAGGGCATTGTAAACTATCTAGTCGAATATATACTCTATGGAGAAGTCTCTCCAACAATCCCAAGATGTAGCAACAGAAGCCATAGAAGGGGAAATTTCCCTATATACCATTAGTATAAAGCATTTTCTACTTTTGGATAGGTTTAATTGTAAAGGTTTTTTTTTTTTTTTTACCTTGTCTAAATCTGCCTTTGCAGATTTCTACCAGTGGTTCCTGTTTGCCTTCTAGAAGAAAATTGATCTTTCTTTTGCAACAGCCTTTAACTGTTGCATTTGGCAATTTTAAAAAATGGCAACTAGATGTCACAGCAGTTAGATAACTTGGCCTGGAGTCAGCAATACCTGAGATTAAATCTGGCCTCAGAAATTTACTAGCTGTATGACTCCAGGCAATTCATTTAGCTATCTGCCTCAGTTTCCCCAACTGATGTCAAATGGATATTTTTGAAGATGTGTATATATGTATGCATATAAAAATATATAAGGGCATCTAGATAGTACAGTGTAAAAAGTGTTGGATCTGGAATCAGGAAGACTCCTCTTGCTGACTTCAGATCTGGCCACAGACACATACTAGCTATGTGACTCTGGGAAATTAACTTAATCTTGTTTGCCTCAGTTCCCTCATCTGTGAAATTAGCTAGAGAAGGAAATGGCAAACCATTCTAGTATTTTTGCCAAGAAAACCATAAATAGGGTCACAAAGAGTTAAACATGACTAAAATGACTAAATACTATTACTACTACTATATGTATATGTGTGTATGCATGTATATGTATTATATATATGGGTGGCACATAGATACACAAACTATATAATATATAATATTCTTTAAATATGTTTGGGAGGGAACATATAAATACATATATACATGTATGCATATGTACTTTATGCCTGTGTACATATAAAATCCATTGCATATATATACTTGCATGTGTATCAATCTATTCCCATCAAACCATTATACATAACTTATATAAGTATATATACACTGAAAATATGTGTACATAAACATGTATTTGTATACATATGTGAGCATTTTATATATATTATCTATAAAAATCAATACATACACAAATGTATAATTCTCTATATAGATAATAGATTGATAGCTCCATAGATACATGAATGCATGCATACATACATGTACACATACATACACATATGCATACATGCGTGCATACATACACGTGGCCAAATTTAGGTAAATTAAGGATTCTTTTAGAGACAGAATTAGGCCTAGAAAATGTTATCAACCACCACCTAGGTAATAAATGTAGATAGGATTGGGGAAGGAGGCAGTGAGAAACACTTTTAATGCTATTTTTCATTGGTCCACATATGTTAAATAAAACAAACATTTCATTAGTGTACATATGTAAAATGCAGGCAGAAGAGCAAAATATACAATTTTTTAAAAACTACCTAGGTTGTTCAAATACATTATCCCAACTCATTTTACTACCAAATGAAATAATTTGCCTCTTTGCTTTTTTAAATGGATATACTTAAAATGTAGGAGTTCTTATAGTATTCCTTTCTTTTTGTAGCAAACAAAGATCTTGGAAGACCCTTGAAAGAACTGGTTACACTCCAGCAGTCTGGTTACTGACAATTTCCAATAATTCCTCTTATGCAATCGAAGAGAATAAGTATACACGATGGATGAGTGCTCAAACATGAGATAAAATAGATATGACACAATCTGCATTGTGACACCCAGAGATGGACACCCTTATTTCCTTCAATTTCCTTAGCATTTTGGATTTGTTTTTAATCACTATGTTGAGTATAAATAATTGTTATGACTAGATTGAGATGTTGGGATCAGGATTGTGAGACTATTGCAGCTATAAACTATTGAGACCTCAAACTCTAGTTATAAGGAAAAGAAGAGCCATGACTATGTACAGAGTGCATTTATAGTGATCAGATATTGAAAGAGCAAAGTATCCAGGACTGTCAACTATAGAAAATTCATTGAGTTGGTAGGGAAAATAGCTCTTAAGTTTTTTTCTTATTTTTTTTTCTTTTGCAGTCTTTGACCTTGAAACAGACTCTCAAACATACAAATTCTTATTTGAATCCTTTCTACTTGATCAGGGATATTCTAGGACTTTTTTATTAGTACTTCAAAGATCTGGGTGGGTTAATCAGAGGGTTTTCTGGCTATGATTAAGAGTAGATTTTTCCATGTAGGAATGCTTAATTTCATTTTTGTCAAACTCAGTAAACTAAAAGGCCAAAACATATTGAATAGCTGTGTCATGTTTGTGGACAAATCATTGTTTAAATGAGATAAGTCAAGGTGCAAGTTAGGGCATTAGACTTAAATTCAGAATTCATATTTCTGATAGTTTAAGCAAGATACCACACCGACCACTGACCTCATTTCTCAAAGATTAGTTTTGAAATTGTTAAATACTACTATTTGAAACAATGGATCATGGTGTTGGGGACCTAGGTGACCCCAATGGATAGAATTCTGGGTCTGAAGTCAGGAAGAGCTAATTTTAAATCAAGCATTAGACATTTACTAGCTTTGTAACCCAGGACAAGTCACAACCCTGTGTGGCTCAGTTTTTTCATTTGTAAAATAAGCTGGAGAAGAACATGGTAAACTACTCTATTTACCTTTTCGAGAAATCTCCAAATGGATCACAAAATTCTGGACACAATTAAAGTGTCTGAATAATATCAAAATCATGATGGGAAAGCATCCTAGGCATTTGCTGACTCAGCATCCTCTAGTGGCAAGATGTTAGACTACTAGGGTTTTGGAAGACTGCTATACATGTACCAGAAAGGAAATTAGGCTGTTATTTGGCTGGTGGCTCAAGAAGAGTACCACTCAGTTGTACAGCCCATATACTGGACTTCCTCACTGGATAATGCATATATGTGACTCTACTATCTTTCTATATATTTAAAGGATGCTGCTCATAAGTTGATTTTAGACTGCTACCCCCTAATGCAATTGACCCATGTGTCATATGATATATACATATATGTACATATATTACTATATACATACATATATGTGTGTGTGTGTGTATATATATATATATATATATATATATATTCAAAGTGTCATGCAGAGTTCTGTGGTGGAACAATGAATAGAGTGCTAGGCATAGAATCAAGAAAATTAACTTCAAATCCAGCCTCAGATACTTACTAGCCATATGACCATCTTAAATCATTAAACTTTTGATTGCGTCAGTTTCCACAACTGCAAAATATTTAGAGCAATAGTGGCCACCTTGCAAAGTTGTTGTAAGGATCAAATGAGATAACTGTAACAAATGCTTGGCATGTGCCTGGTACATAGTATGTGCTATATAAATGCTTATCCACTCCCTGCCTACAGATGCACTCATTTATCTAGTGTTTATATTAAACATCTATCTTGGTTTTTAAGCATCTAGAGAACAGGGGATGTAGTCTCATTTAATGTGCATCCATGGAGGAAATTTGGTAGACATGAAGAGGTGTTTGACAAAGGAAATCATTTTAATACTAAGATATAAACCTAAATTTATCTTGAATTGCCATTTGATCCAAGGTAAGCATTAACTTTCTCCTACTTAAAGTTACCCTCAACTGGAAAAAGAGGTGAGGAGAATGTTATATAACCAGGCAAAATTGTGATAGATGGTAGATAGCTATATATTCAACAGACTGAGCACCGTGTACTTGTGGGAAATTTATATGAAGAAATTTACATATTGGGCAGGTACCATGAGTGATACAATATCTAGCTCATAAAATGTTAAACAATTATACTGGTCTGTGGTTTCCCTGCCAAGACCATTTTACTTTCAAGAGGAGTTAAGGAACTTATCCAGATCTCCTAATTAAAATCTTTCCAAGATGAGTGAAGATATATCAAGATAAAAACCACCCATAATTGGAAACTATTATATTGTGACTTAAAATGTCAGTCAATTTAAATCTAAGTGAGGATTCTTTCTATATTTTTATTAGTATAAGTATTATTCATTATTTTAGATAGCACAGTTTTGCACCTAGAATCAATGCAAAAGTTTTGGGACATTCATTTCAGGGTGTGGGGGGGGACTTATTATACAGCACCACATTTAAAACAGGTAGTAGGTAAGGAGTTAGAAGCACAAAGCTTTATTTTATGAGAATTGTCAAGCTTCTAAAATGTAAACTCAAGTTCATAAATTGGGATCAGTTCACACTGATGGACAATTTGTGGACTAGATACTAATTAATACACTTTTACAGTACTTTATGTCCTCTTCAGAAGACATGTAAGGACGTATTATTATTTGTAGCTAGGCCATACCAAATTATTTTCCCGTCATTATAATTAAGAACAATAGAAGTGACAGACTTCCTTTTATGTTAGTATTATAAATTTAAGGAAAAAAAGTGTCAACCAGTAAATGTAATGAACTTTAGATACATTGCCAGGTTATTTTGAGGTATGAGGGAGGAGTTTGAAGTTCCTCTGGAAAGAAGGCTATTTATAGAAAATTTGGGTGGCAAATATATTTAGTTATGCTCAGAATAAATAGCTTATAGAGCATAAGTCATTTGACTGGCATAAATTAAACTTACAAATAACTTTCTGCAGCAAAGTATGAAAGAATAAAGCAAGTTATTGCTACCTTTGATGAAAATGTGTTCTTGGCCCAGAACACAACTCCCAAACTCAAAAAGAGGACACCACAATTCTATGATGAAACATTCATTCTCAATTCCCTGATCTGAAGGTAGAGATTCAAATCATGTTATAGCAGGAGGAATTCCATAATATGCCAGTTACCATGTAAATATGCAATCTGGTTATTGACTGGGGATCGGGTCTGATGCAGAGGTCTTTGAAGAGGCTCTATAAAAAATCAAACACATAACCCAATAAATCACTGACCATAAGAGGTATACTTTTAAAAACAAGGACACAGGGGCTGAGCCAAGATGGCGGAGAGGAAGCTGCAAGCTGCCTGAATTCTCCTTCTGTTCCCTCAAAGCGAACATTGAATCAAGCCTCTGGACTGATTCTGAAACTACAGAACCTTCAAAGAGACAGAGAGACACAGTCCTCCAACCAGAGATAATTTAGAAGACTTCAGGAAAAGGTCGGGCTGACTTGGGCAAAAGGGAGGCCCAGCACAGGGCAGCAACCCAGTGCCAAGGGGGTTGGGGCAAGTCAGCAGGAGCTGCGGGACACAGCCGAACAACTGAGGCCCCTGGAACCTGGTTCAAAAATCTGGTGGCCAAGAAGGACAGTGGAAAAACCTACTTGCACCGGCCGAGAGGGCCACGAATGGGTCGGGCGGGATCAGACGCTGGGGTCCAGCGCCTGGCTGGCCGAGCACAATCAGACAGGAAGTGCAGGGCAGGGGATCTCCACACACCATAAAGGCCTCAGAGTAAGAACCCGGTCACACAGCACCTATACCCCTGCACAAGAAGCCCAAAACAGGGACCCTGGTGCCCCCAGAGCAGACCTCAACTTAAAGAATAAATAAATAAGCTGCAATAATGAGTAAGAAGAAAAAAAGAGCCCTCTCCATTGAGAGCTTCTGTATCAATAGGGAAGAAGCCAACACAAACTCAGATGAGGACAATAGCCTCAAATTGCCTACATCTGAAGCCTCACAAGGGAAGGTGAATTGGCAAATTAGAAGTCCCCAATTAGACACTGAATTGGAGATCCTGAAAATTAAACGAGAAATTAATAAGATTGAAAGCAAAAAAAGTATAGAATTAACCAATAAAACTAATATCTGGTTTTATGAAAAAACCAATAAAATAGATAAAATATTGGTTAATTTCATTAAAAAAAAGAAAGAAGAAAACCAAATTACCAATATCAAAAATGAAAAGGGTGATGTTACCACCAATGAAGTGGAAATTAAATCAGTAATTAGGAATTATTTTGCTCAACTGTATGCCAATAAATTTGACAATCTAAATGAAATGGATGAATATTTATAAAAATACAAAGTGCCCAGGTTAACTGAAGAGGAAATAAAATCCTTAAATAAACCCATATTAGAAAAAGAAATTGAACAAGCCATTAACGAGCTCCCTAAGAAAAAATCCCCAGGGCCAGATGGGTTTACGGGTGAATTTTACCAAACATTTAAAGAACAATTAATTCCAATATTATACAAATTATTTTGAAAAATAGGTGAAGAAGGAGTTCTACCAAATTCGTTTAATGACAAAAATATGGTGGTGATACCAAAACCTGGAAAAACAAAAACAGAGAAAGAAAATTATAGACCAATTTCCCTAATGAATGTTGATGCTAAAATCTTAAATAAGATATTAGCAAGGAGATTACAGCAAGTGATCACCAGGATAATACACTATGACCAGGTGGGATTTATACCAGGAATGCAGGGCTGGTTCAACATTAGAAAAACTATTAACATAATCAACCATATCAATAAGAAAACCAACCAAAATCATATGATTATCTCAGTAGATGCAGAGAAAGCTTTTGACAAAGTCCAACACCCATTCCTAATAAAAACACTAGAGAGTTTAGGAATAGGTGGAGCTTTCCTTAGGATAATAAACAGTATCTACCTAAAGCCATCAGCAAGTATTATATGCAATGGAAATAAATTAGAGGCCTTCCCAATAAGATCAGGGGTGAAACAGGGATGTCCATTATCACCCCTATTATTTAATATTGTCCTAGAAATGTTAGGTGTAGCAATCAGAGAAGAGAAAGGAATTAAAGGAATTAGAATAGGCAAGGAGGAAACAAAACTATCACTCTTTGCAGATGATATGATGGTATACTTAAAGAATCCTAGAGAATCAACTCAAAAATTACTTGAAACAATTAACAACTTTAGCAAAGTAGCAGGATATAAAATAAATCCACATAAATCATCAGCATTTTTATACATGACCAACAAAGTCCAGCAGCAAGAGATAGAAAGAGAAATTCCATTTAAAGTAATGGTAGATAATATAAAATACTTGGGAGTCTACTTGCCAAGACAAACCCAGGAACTCTATGAACACAACTACCAAAGACTCTTCAAACAAATCAAATCAGATCCAAATAATTGGAAAGATATCAATTGCTCATGGATAGGCAGAGCTAATATAGTAAAAATGCCAATACTGCCTAAATTAATTTACTTATTCAGTGCCATACCAATCAGACTACCTAAAATTTATTTTATAGAGGTAGAAAAAATAACAAAATTCATCTGGAAAAACAAAAAATCAAGAATATCCAGGGAAATAATGAAAAAAAATTCACAAGAAGGTGGGTTATAAATACCAAACCTGGAGCTTTACTATAAAGCATCAGTCATCAAAACTATCTGGTACTGGCTAAAAAATAGAGTGGTAGATCAATGGAATAGGCTAGGCTCAGGAAATGCAGTAGTAAATGACACTAGTAATGTAGTGTTTGATATACCCAAAGACTCCAGCTTCTGGGATAGGAAGTCAGTATTTGACAAAAACTGCTGGGAAAACTGGAAGATAGTATGGCAGAAATTAGGCATAGACCAACATCTTACACCTTATACTAAAATAAGGTCAAAATGGATACACGATTTAGACATAAGAGGTGATCCAATGAGTAAATTAGGAGAGAAAGGAATAGTCTTCCTATCAGATCTTTGGAAAGGAAAGCTGTTTTTGACCAAACAAGAGACAGAGTATATTATAAAATGCAAAATGGATGATTTTGATTATATTAAATTAAAAAATTTCTGTACAAACAGAAGCAATGCATCCAAAATTAGAAGGGAGGCAGAAAGCTGGGAAACAATTTTTGAGGCCAGTACTTCCGATAAAGGCCTCATCTCTAAGATATATAGGGAACTAAATCAAATTTATAAGAACCCAAGTCATTCCCCAATTGAGAAATGGTCAAAGGATATGAACAGGCAGTTTTCTGATGAAGAAACCAAAGCTATCTTTTCCCATATGAAAAAATGGTCTAAATCTCTAATGATTAGAGAGATGCAAATTAAAACAACTCTGAGGTACCACCTGACACCTATCAGATTGGCTAAAATGACAAAAAAAGAAGATAATAAATGTTGGAGAAGCTGTGGGAAAATTGGAACACTAATTCATTGTTGGTGGAGCTGTGAACTGATCCAACCATTTTGGAGAGCAATTTGGAATTATGCCCAAAGGGCGATAAAGCTGTGCATACCCTTTGACCCAGCAATTCCACTTTTAGGTCTTTTTCCCAATGAAGTCATGGAAGGGGGAAAGGGACCCACATGTACAAAAATATTTATAGCTGCTCTTTACGTGGTGGCAAAGAATTGGAAGTTGAGGTGGTGCCCATCAATTGGGGAATGGCTGGACAAGTTGTGGTACATGAATACAATGGAATACTATTGTGCTGTAAGAAAGGATGAGCAGGAGGAGTTCAGAGAAACCTGGAGGGTCTTAAGTGAGCTGATGATGAGTGAGATGAGCAGAACCAGAAGAACATTGTAAATAGTATCATCAACACTGAGTGTTGACCTACTGTGATGGACTATATTCTTCTCACCATTGCAATGGTACAGAAGAGTTCCAGGGAACTCATGATAGAAGAGGATCTCCAAATCCAAGGAAAAGAAAAAAAAAAAGGAACTGTGGAGTATAGATGCTGATTGAACCATACTATTTCTTTTGTTTTGGGTGCTGTTGTTTTTTTTTTTTTTTTCTATTTTGAGGTTTTGCATTACTGCCCTGATTTTTTCTCTTATAACAGGATTAATGCAGAAATAGGATTAATGTTATTATGGATATATATATGTGTGTGTATAGATATATAGATATAACCTATATCAGATTACCTGCTGTCTAGGGGAGGGGGGAGGGAGGGGAGGGAGGGAGAAAAATCTGAAATTGTAAAGCTTGTATAAACAAAAGTTGAGAACTATCTTTACATGTAACGGAAAAAATAAAATACCTTATATGTAAAAAAAAAAAAAAGAATCAACTGGGTGTTTAGGAACCAAATGGAGGATGTACCATGGGTCAGAGTATCAGTGGGGTTTGTACAAGAGCACAACTCTATTGTAGTCTGAAAATAAAAACCTATTTCATGCCCATTGTACAAAACAAAAACAAAAACAAGGACACAATTATATTTAAATTGAGTTGCTTGAAAAATAGACTTTCTGGTTTTAATCATTCTAGTTTCATTGGAGGATAGGAAATAAAGCCAAAGCATAGTTTCTAGTTCTTATCCCAAAGTGGCACAGGAAATCCCTCCCCTTTTCCCTGAGGTCTAAGCAATATTTGGAATCCTATCATTCATATTCTACATGTTCTTCCTTTTCTCACCATTAACAATTTCAACCCCCACTGAGGAGCTCTATTTAAATTCCTCATATTCTCAATGAGGGTGAAAGGGAGGGAGGAAGGAAGAGAATATGGAGCTCATTTTTTTTAAATGTGAAAAATGTTTTTACTTATAAATTGAAAGAAAGACTTTTTTAAAAATGTGGAGTGACATACACTGGAATCTAGAAGTAAAATTCAGGAATAGGCATAAGGTATATGTTGTATTTCTGTATCTGCCAGATTGGAGTAGTTAATTCTCAGGGAAATTTGCTTATAGTTGGGAATCACTGAATTAGGGCTTCAACATAAAACAAGTGTTGGCCAATACAAATATCTATATCTGATTCACCAAGCAGAGCTCCATCTTCATCTGGAATAGGCATTGATTCTAAATATAGAACATTTCTGTAACTCTTTGTTCCTAAGAACAGAAATCTAATAAAAAGTTCATAAGAATTTTAAAATATTCTACTTTTAATTATGGATACAGAAGACAAAAGCTTCTTCAGCAATAGATACTATGCCCCTAACCTCTCTTTACCTTCTAACATTGTAGAACACTGAGTGCAATCTTGAATGACAAATTTGAATGTTGATGATGGTTGGTAGAAGGTAGACGAAATAGCTAACAAATTTGATGGCTATTATTTTCATCCTTCCCTCATGGGCAAATTTAGCTCCCCGTCTTAAATCCACAAATGTAGTTATCTTTCATTATTTTTAGAAGGATGCTGTTGATAGCCAGCTCCTTTTTAGAAAGTAGCCTCCTTTCTGGGAGATAGACATATCAATCAGAAACAGCCCATAAGGAAAAGGGGGAAAAGAGATTTCTTCTCCCTTTCCCAAATCTCCCTCCTCTTCCTTTATTTCTCCTCCTCCTTCTTTGCTATAATGTTGAACAGTAGGCATTGGCAGTATATGTTACTATTGTAAAGGTGCAGCTAATGACTTTGAAATTCTGGAATTTTATTTTCAAAGTAGAGCAATAAAGATTATTGCACAGAATTAATTCCTCTGAAAGTCAGAATAATCTACACAGTCCAGATTCAATTTCCCATTTCCAACATTCAATTTTTTTCATCCAATTTGGGATGAAGTTTAGTTTCAAGAGAATTGTTAAGGGATTCACAAAATGCCATCATTTATTATTAGAGTGGTAATCTTACAAAGTGTGACAGATTATTCATGAGAAATCTGAAGCATTATTAGAATATACTATTTTGAACTAACAAAAAGAAGATTCATGGAGAACTATGCCCACTGGGAGAATAAACAAGGAATCTAGTCAATTCTGATGATCATCTCATTGAACTTAATGTGAAGTTGTTCACACAATGTACATACATACATATGTGCATACAGCCATGTAGAAACACTTATATTTGTGTACACATATACATCTACTTTCTCTACATATATTTCTTAATTCTACATATACCTATATTTAATGTGTGTCTATGCAAAAATGTATGGGTATAAATTGTTGGTCACTACTTCTGTTGTGTCCAACTCTTTTTTACCCTAACATAGTATATCAGGCACTTCTATCCTCCACTATCTCTCAAATTCCATTCAAGTTCATGATCATTATTTTCATAATACTACTATTCATCTCATCCTCTGCCTTCCCCTTTTTCTGTTTGCCTTTAATCTTTCCCAAGATCAGGGTCTTTGTCAAAGTAGATCTGTCTTCTCATTATGTGACCAAAGTATTTATGTTTCAACTTCAGTATTTGACTTTCTAGGGAATAACCTGAATTAATTTCTTTAAGTGTTGACTGATTTGATCTTCTTGCTGTCCAAAGGACTCTCAAAGTCTTCTCCAGTACTTCAATTTAAAAGCATTGATCCTGTAAGATAAACTTTCCTTATATTCCAAGTCTCACAGCCATATATTGCTACTGAATTAACCATATCTTTGATTATAAGAACTTTTGCTGGCAAGGTAATATCTCTGCTTTCTAAATATGCTGTCCAGACTTGTGTGAAATTTAAAATTCTAAATTGGGTTCTAATCTGTTCCCCCCAGTTTTGTGGGAAACTGACTAAAATCACTAATAAAATGAGTTTAGGTTTTTAAGGGTTTATTGAAATATAGAAAGAAAAAGATTGAGAACAGAATTCTTACAACCTTGCAATACTATCTTTCCTCAGCTCCTCTCCGTCTTTTCCTGCTGTCACCACCAAGTCAGGAACCCAAAAAACTCAGAGCTCTCCATGCAGGCCCTCCTTCCTCCTTCCTGTCCCCTCCCAGAAAATATGAGGCTCCTCAAGTTGATTGGCTGGTAGCCTTGATAGACAGTACCCATGAGCAAACATCACTTCCTGACACCAAGGAAAAGCTGCATGGCCTTGACCTCTGAGGCATTCTCCTCATGGTGGAGCTTTCCTATAGTAAGTCTCCAGTAGGTGGCATCATTCCAGTGTGAGATTTAAAATTGGATATTAGATCATAAATCTCCCCTACTTAACCTTTCCCTTAATTTATCTCTAAGACTAGTAAATGGAAGAAGCTTCTGGTTTTCTAGTTAGAGCTTTTATTGTATGGTAGTCACAAGGTGATGTTGATTAGAAGGATAGGAAAGTAGAAATACAATACAAATCGTCTTAAGTCTAGGCTTAGTCTATATTCCACATAAAGCTCACCAAAACCCAAGGCCACCTTTGGGGAGAGGGAGAGAGAGACCGAGTCAAGCGTGTGCTGTTAACCGAGAGCCAGGCCGAGTCGAACTCCAGTCAGCATCTGTCTGTGCAGCACAGCCAGGAGACCAGCAGAGCAGGAAAAAAGGCTCCCACTTCCATTCTCTCCTTGCCTTTTAAGCTCACACCCCGGAAGTCGAGTGCTAAGCAGGCAATCTGGCTTGCGTAGCTCATGCCGTTAGTCTCTTCCCCAAAAGGGTGGTCCTAAAAAATACCTGGTGTCTTTCAGTTATACTAACTGACTGTTAAAAAACTTTCATTTTTTTTTTTTAGCACATTTCCCCCCTTTGCTTCCTCAAGAAATGGAATGTTTCCTTGATGGAACAGTAAAAAGAATATAATAATTATTGCTAACTAATAATATGTGAACAACAATATAGAAAAGGAAGAGAGGAAAGTTCTGTCCAGAGGGGCGATTTTTTTTTGTCCTCATGAACCGATGCTTTGAAATTAGTCTTGCAAAGGGAGAGCCTCTGCAGAGAGTACGTTACAGATAGTGTATTATTATAACAAAAAGGAGATAGTAAAAACTAACAAAACATATAAAGTCTCTGAGTTCTCTTGTCTTCTTGAAGTGGTAAGATGTCATCAGGAGGAAACTGGATTCTGGTCTGGAAAACTGGATTCTGGACTCTGGTCTGGATTCTGGTCTGGAAAAACTGGATTCTGGACTCTGGTCTGGAAAGCTGGATTCTCTTCTTTAACTGTTTGAATTGCTGTATTTTTACTAAACCTTAGCATAGCATTGTCAATGATCAAATTAATAAATTCCATTACATTCCCTCCTTTATATCCTTAGACTTCTAATAGAGGGTTGAAGTAGTTATGCAATCTATAACACTTTTTACCACCATGTGTCCGGATCAAAGCCAATTTTAGTATGTGTTCATGACACCTGAAAAATGTTATGGAAAGGTTATCATACCATATCTTATGGTTCTGAGACAGCCAGTGATTGTGCTAGGCCACAGGTGAGTTCAACTGAGTGAGATAAAAAGATAAATAAGTTCAGTTAAATTAGGTTAAATTAGGAGGGAGAGAGGATGAATACTGGACTGTGCCTAGTAATTGTGCTCTACATAATCACCATCATAAGCAAACCATGGACTTACGTATACCTGTCTCTCCTTTTGTTGCACATATATTCTCTCCAGGGCCTGCATCAAAGTTCACAGCAAGTTAGTCTCTGAAATGATAATTTTCCATACTTCCAAAATCTCATATTAATTTCACCAAAGACAGTATGATGGTAAAAATGCGTGCTATGCTGCATAACTGAGAATATATTGGTGATATATATAATAATTCCAAACCATACTCAAAGTATAATGACATATAAATAATAAACGAATGTAAATAGCTGATCATATTAGACATTATTACATAATCTTCTTTTAGCAAGTAGACCACATCATCTTATACATGAATTCTCTAGTGTAACAGTAGCAGATACTTAAAGTGGTGATTAATTCATCAAAAAGAAATAAGACTTCAATTAGCAAGATTCAATATTCAATGTTTTCAGTGAGGTATCAAGCAATAGGGTTCAATAACCCTCTCTCAAAAAGAAAGAGTAAAAAAAAAAGAATTCTGGTAGCTTCTGAGGCCCGATGGCCTAACCCACATCATATACTTAAAATGTCTTTGAAAAGTCACTTAGTTTACAAAATCAGGTTTTAAAGAAAAGCAAAAGAAACAAAAGTAAAAAAAAAAAAACAAAGCAAAACCAAAACCCAAAAATAAAAAGCAAAAGATTCGCTAAGCGCCCTTTTGTGCTCTTAAAGAACTTAAAGGTGTGGTGAATTCCAGCTCTTTTCAGTGCCTTTCCAAAGTCAAAACAAAACAAAAACAAAAAGGATTAAAAAAAAATAGGTATAGGGTAGGGAAAGGATGGGGGAAATTGAGGTGGGCCAGAAAACTAGGCCATGTGCTTCAGTGCTTTGCCTGTAGAAGGAAATACTTGTTAAATTTTAAGGTATTTAAGCTGCTAGAATTTGGGGTATGCCACATTGTTTTAACTGGTTCCCCAATTCTCTGTATGCCAAAGTGGCAGGGGTTTCTGAATTGTCATTGATCTTTCTAATGCTGTCATAGTGTTCTTTATGGTAGAAAATGTGGAGTTCTCTAGCATCAGTTTTGTCTGTGCCACTGATTTTCAATAAGGGCTGATTTAACTGATGAACTACCACATTCAGCTGATGCTGCTTAGCAAATGCTACAATTGTATCATTTCCTCCCCACTTTCCAAATTTCTTGAATTCATCAACATATTCTTCAAAAGGGGAGTCATTTACTCTAAAAGACTCAAACTCTTGTCTATGGTTAATCATGTAAGAAGCAACTTCTTGTCTATGTCTGAGATGATTCCTACAGTGACCTTCTAGCTGGTCTGCTAAAGCCCTAAAAAGGCAATTTCCATCTCCTGATAATTTACGAAGACTGAGTCCCAAAGCATTTAACTGATCAGTGGGATTATCAAATGGGAACTGCCTATTTCCTCTGAACTCTCTTTGCTTTTTAACAGTTCCTATCGTTAGGGTTTTTAGCATCTACCTCAGGTCTATCTGAAATCTCTTCACCTATGAATGGTGCAGGCTTTACATGAGAGCAATGAATCCATGAGTCTTTTTCACCAATTTTAATGGCAGTAGGAGTTGTCAATAATACCTGAAAAGGTCCTTCCCAGGCAGGTTGGGTTCCACTGGTTCTCTGAAAATTCTTTACATATATTTTATCTCCTGGGTTGAGACTGGGCAATGAAAAGTCTAATGGTCCTGCCTGGACCACAGCTCCTGCCTCATGGAGTTCACGCAGCCTGGTCTGTAATTCCTGTATATAGGAGGTAACAGAAGTATCACCTCCCACCAGTGATGTATAAGCTGGGGAAAAAGTTTTAGCTTGGATAGGAGGGTGACCAAAAAGCATTTCATAAGGAGATATATGAAGTTCTCCTCTTGGTCTACTGTGTAGATAGAATAATGCCAATGGTAGAACATAAGGCCATTTCAAATGGGTTTCAGTACATAATTTGCCAATCATACTCTTAAGCTCTTTATTCATACATTCAACTTGGCCTGAACTTTGTGGATGGTACGGCGTGTGGAATTTTGGAGTCACTCCCAAGAAAGAGTAGATTTGGGATAAAATCGAATCAGTGAAATGTGTGCCTTTGTCAGAATCGATGCGGGCTGGTGGGCCAAAACGAGGTACTATCTCTTTAAGAAGAATTTTGGCAACAAAAGCAGCTGTGGGTCGGGTCTGGGAAAGGCCTCCACCCACCGAGTGAGCTGATCAACTATAACAAGGCAAAATTTATAATGTCCTGCTTTTGGCATAGTAATATAATCAATTTGTAAGTGCTCAAAAAGTATATATGCTAGAGGACGCCCTCCATAAGCTTTGGCCTTAAAAGCATACTGATTAAAGATTGACATGTGGAGCAGCCTGAGCAGATTTGAGATGCTGTATTAGTCACACCTGGTGCTATCCAGGTTCTCTTAATAGAGTCTACAATGGCTTGTGTACCAAAATGGCTTTTTCTGTGAACAGAGAGGCATACCTGGTGGTAAAATTTCCAGGGAAGAAGTGGCACCCAAATCTGGCCTCAGACACTTAACACTTACTAGCTGTGTGACCCTGGGCAAGTCAATTAACTCCAATTGCCTGACTAAAAAAAAAAAAAAGAAGAAGAAGAAGAAGTAACAGGCCCTAAAAACAACACTGGGTTCAGGGGTCACAAAAGAAATCAATGTCAGGAGAACAACATGTATATTGAAACGACAGTGCTTCAAATAATTATTTTCTTAATGAAGAGAATAATGAAGAGAACACAAATATTACTAAAATAGGTATTTCCATTCATGTGTAGATCACAAGCTTGTTATGTTTTTTCATTCCTAAAAAATTCTTGTCCCCATCAGTAAATTCTCTATAGAAGATCCACCTAAAGCTTTGAAGGCCTTCCTTCCACTGCTGCATTTAAATGTTTTTTGGGAAATATATATGTTGTCTATTATGCCTCACACTCATTACACGAATAGAACAACTCTGATGATTTTTATACCAAGATTCATATACAAATCATTATTTATATCATTATGCTTTCTGACTAACTCTCCCCCCTTTCTTCCCCTTTCTCTCTCTGTCTGTCTTTCTCTTTCTCTCTTGTCCATAAATGACTAGAAAGGACTGTAAATGTTTTCTACTTCAGCACCCTATTTTTCAGACAAGGAAATTGAGGTTCAAAGAGTTGAAAAGATTCTTAGCTAAGGTCAGACAGGTAAATGACCGAGGAAGTCTGTAAATTCACATTCTCTGATGCCCAAATAAGTGCACTTTCTGTTATACCATGCTGTTTCTCTTTTAGATCACCTATATGTGTACTTTCCCCCCTTGAAAACATGGTATTTATGATTCAGTCATAAAATATTACACAGAAAACGTTGGTCTTAAAATATGGGATTTTGAGGCAGTAAATAGCTTAGGGATGTTGAAAGTACTATACAATTTCCCAAATTCAGTACAGCCTAATCTCCTCCTTTTTTTCAATTTTAGGCTGCACACATATTCCCCTTTCAAGGCACAACTAAAGTATGTTCATGGTTTTACCCCATTATAGTCCAAATCCTAACAGATTACTCCCCAGACACAATGTTCTAGTGTGCTGGGATGCTTGCTTAACAAAGTGAAAATTAAGGGGAAGGGAGGAAGGGAGGTAACATTACTTATGAAAAGTGTCTGTGCCTGGAATGATGTGATGTACATGTATTTAACTACCGAAACTTGGAGAATTGTGCTGTCTAGAAATGCCAGGCCTGTGGTAGTTTTCTGAAGTCATGTCTGGGTCAAAATTTGTTAAAGGCTTCTCAGGATTCCAAATTGCTGCCAATAGATTCAAGTAGTTTATATCATCAATATACTTCTGTTCCTAGTGGCAAGCTTACTCCTATCCTTACTACACCCCACATCCTAGGACCTTGAAGCTATGGAGAACTTTTTTTTTGAGAACTTTCTCAAATTCTCACTCTCACTCACCCCAAATATGAAATCAGTTGCCAAATCTGTCCATTTAACCTTCTCAATATCTTTCATAAATACCCCTTTCCTATCACATAGTTACAACCCTGCTGTGGACCCTTATCTCTCACTTGGACTATTACAATACCCTTTTTTTTTTTTTTTTTTTGCGGGGCAATGGGGGTTAAGTGACTTGCCCAGGGTCACACAGCTAGTAAGTGTCAAGTGTCTGAGGCCGAATTTGAACTCAGGTACTCCTGAATCCAGGGCTGGTGCTTAATCCACTGCGCCACCTAGCCGCCCCCTACAATATCCTTTTAATTGGTCAACCTGTCTCAAATCTCTCCACACTCTGATCCATCTTCCCCATAGCTGTCAAAGAATTTTTCCTAAAAATCCTGTCTGATCATTATTCACTCTGTACCTCTCCCTTCTCCCACCTTGCTCAATAAACTCCAGTGGTTCTCTACTACCATAGGAATAAGATCTATGAAGTCCAGTGCTAGGCACTTAAAGCTCTTTGTAATTTATCTCCTTTCTTACCTTCTTACCCCACATAGTCAATAAGTTGCCAGATCTTGCCCTTTGTACCTTCATAGCATTGCTCACATCCAACCCCATTTCTCTAGTTATATAACCATGAATCTAGTTTAGGCCCTCAGCTTAGACTATTGCAATTGAGTGCACATTTGTTTTATGCCCCTATTTGCATTCTATGTTTTAGCAATACCCAGTCTACTTGTTTTTCTTTGAACATGACAATATATTTCGCATTTCTCTGCCCAGGCATAGGCTACACTCACTCTTAATTTCCATATCATCCAAACCCTGAATTTTTGAAGTCGCAGCTTAAATAATACCTTTTTTCCGAAGCCCTTCCTACTACCCTCCTTATGCTGTACAGTTATTTGAGATTTCTTTCTACTTTTTATGGATCTTGAAAGTACATTTTTTTTTAATTTTTTTTTTTAATTTTTAGTGAGGCAATTGGGGTTAAGTGACTTGCCCAGGGTCACACAGCTAGTAAGTGTGAAATGTCTGAGGCCGGATTTGAACTCAGGTACTCCCGACTCCAGGGCTCAGACATTTCACACTTACTAGCTGTGTGACCCTGGGCAAGTCACTTAACCCCAATTGCCTCACTAAAAATTAAAAAAAAATTAAAGTACATTTTTATTTATTTACATATTGTAAATTACTCTCAACTCAGTATGTAAGCTCCTTGCAGGCAAGTATTATTTTTTGTATTTTTTTGTTCTTTTTTGTATCTCCAGACCATAGCACAATGTTTGGCATATTGTTGTTGTTATTGCTATTCATTAGTTTCAATCACGTCTGATTCCTCATGACTGTTTTTTTTTTTGGGGGGGGTGTGTTTTTGGCAAAGATAGTGGAGTCTTTTGCCATTTTCTTCTCTAGCTCATTTTACAGACGTGGAAATGGAGGCAAACAAGGTTAAATGACTTTCTCAGGGTCACACAGATAGTACATAACTGAGGCCACATTTGAACTCAGGTCTTTCTGAATCCAGTCCCAGAGCACTACCCACTATGAAACCTAGCTGCACTATGTCATAGAGTAAGTATGTAATAAAATATTTTTGTTTGATCTGCAAATTTGGCCATATTATATAGTATTGTCACTAATATAACGATGGGGGAGCTTTGGTTAAATTCCTCTGGGTTTTATTTAACCTTTTTCGGGAAAAGGGAAAGACTTGTCCTTTAAATGGTAAGAGAAGATAAACCTATTAACTGCCATAATGGTTTAATTTTTGGATCAATTAGTCTAAAAGAGTGAAAAACATGTGGAATGCATCAGGGGAGAGATCAGCACCCTCCAAGTTTGATTGAAGTGAATAAAATAGCATTTATTGCCTTCTATTTTCCAGACGCTGTACTTGGCACTGAGAATACAAGGTCAAAAAATGAAATGGTTCCTCTTCTTACATTCTATTGGAAGGTAAATGATCTATACATGGGGAATTAGAAACTAAAGACACACAACATAAATAAAAAGTGATTTGGCATGGGTGTAGAGCAAGTTTACTAGAAACTGGGACAAAAGAGGATTTACTAATAACTGAGAAAGGAGAGATCAGAAAGACTTTGTTTAGGTGGTAGCAGTTGAGCCAACCAAGCCTTTCCTTAAAGTGAAATTGAAATTCAAGGCTATGGAGTTAAGAAGGGACAACATTCCAGTGATGAGGGATAGCCTATGTATAAGTATGGAGGCAGGGAATGAATTATCACATAGGGTAAATAGAAACAGATTATTCTAGATGGCTAGAATGCAGAGTATATGAAAGGAAGGCCCTATAAAATAAGGTTGGAGCCAGAGGGTCTGAGGTAGAAGTGTTTCTGAATTTTACTTGGATGTCCACTGGCCCTTCAAAGTAAACATGTCTCAACCTGACAACATTATCGTTCCCCAAAATGTATTTGTCTTTCTGATTTCAATATATATTTAAGAATTACTACCATTCAACCATACTCCCATATTAAAATCTCTGTTATTGACTGATTCTTCCTTTTTTGCAAACCTTATATCCTTTTGATTACCAAAAAGCTGGTAATTTTTTTGTCTTTACAATATTTCTAGCATGAATGGCCCTCTCTAATTCCATTGTTTCCACTCTAGTATAGGCCCTGATTAGCACTTATCCTTTTTACCATACAACTCTCCTTAATACAAACAAACTAATCAACCTTTTGTATGAATTGATCTTGATACTTGTTCAACTCAAAAATGTAGCCATTGTTAGGCATATGCTTCTGTACCATTGGCTATCTTGGCTCCAATTGTCTAAGTGCCAGGTATGTTCAATTTTATCCCTCCATTATTGTCTCTCTACCCTTAAGGGAGATTTGTGGGTTTCTATCCTTTTTGTCAATGACTGTGGCCCTCACCAGTGGTGTTACCTCAACTACAGTAAATTATTCCTCTGTACCCAGTTCCATTTATCTAACAACAGTCAGATTATCTTTTACAAAGAAATATTTATGTCAAAGGTATTATAATAACAAATATGCAAATAGTTTAGCTTAGTTCCTATAGAGCACAGTACCAATTGCATACTCCAAAAGCCATCTTAGACCCAAGTCCCAGGCACCCTGACTTCTCAGGACTTATTTGATAGACTGGATGGCTGCAACATCCTGCCTACCCTCCTGGTTCCAGGGTCATTATGACTCAAACTACTGGGTTTTGTAAGGATCATTGCTGGCACCTGAATATGAGAAGAACAAATCAATCACAACATACAGAAACAGCCCCAAAGCATAACAAACACCCCTGGACCATTTCTTGGAGTAGAGATAAAAGAGTGGAAAAGTACTTCCCTATCTAGTTCAGTTCATGGTGTCTACACTGTGAGTTAACTGAAACTTTCATCCCCTGGACACAGCAGGAACGATTATGTAGCCAAAGAGTGACTATCCTTATGTGAGCAGTTTAAAAGATGCAATCTGTTCCGTCTGTAAAGTTGACTAAGGAAAACTATTCCCATGCTTGTGGTAGAAAAGCATAGGATGCAGGCTGCTTCTATGTTAGATGATTTGGGCACGCAGCCCCCTTATACTTCAAAGAGATGAAAAGAGAGAAAGAAACTATATATACAGAAATACCATTAGAAACCCTCTTATCATGTCAAAGAATTTGTAACTAAGGGTGGAGTAATGGAGTAATTATTAATTGGGCCCCGGCTCAGAAAATATTCTCTATGAATGAAGTAGGATATTACCATGCCATCAAAATTTGATGAAAAGGGAATATCGAGAGAATCCTTAAAAGACTTATATAAAAAGATTCAATGTGAAGTGAGAAACAGGAAAGCAATGGATCCTGTAATAACAACATTGCAAAAAATAAACAACTTTAAAATATTTAATAACTTGGGACAATGAAATAATCAACCACTCCTCCAAAGGGTGGAAGATGAAGGAAAAATCTTTCATTTCAGAAAAATGATATTGCCACTGAGATATCTATTTTTGCATATGGACAATTTATGGAACTGTTTTTAATGACTATGCAGAAAATAGGTAGTCATACTGAGTTTACAACTACTCTGCCCCTCCCCCAGGTGAACTTGAATAAAACAAATAAATGAACAGAAAATGAATGAATAGAAGGATAAGTAGATGAATGAATGAATTGACAGATAAATGAATGAATAGATGGATAGATCAACAAATAAATATGTAACTGGATAAACAGATAAATGGATGAATTAATTAATAAGCCAATAGATAAATACATAAGGGGGGGGCAATGGGATAGAAAAACCAGAAAGCAGAGGGAGGAGAAATGCATAGCCCAAAATAGTTTATTTCCAGTTTCATATTATACAAAAACATTAAAAATTAATAAATTGAAATGTGCCCAGGCCCAAGAAGATAACAAAGGAGTAAAAGATGGGATTTAAATAGTTTAAATAATTGATTCAAGTACTTATTAAGTATGTACTATATGCAAGACATTGCACTTAGAAATTAGGATATAAAGATAAGATTAAAAAAAAAAAGTCCCTGGCTTCAAAGAGCTTGGGTTCTAATGTATTGATGCAACATTTCCCCTCCAAGATTTTTCTTAATCTTTTGATCTTTCAGCTTTTTTTTTTCCATTTTCACTTTAACTTGCCTTTAGAAACCTTTCTCACTCTGTCTTTCTCTTTTGGCTACTGCACAGAAGCCAGAGCCTGGTTTTTTAAAAGGCATTTACCATTTGTTTGGATATATGTGGTTAAGCTGGATCAGGGTGTCTGCCTTGAGTAACCTCCAGTGGAAAGGGCTGACCCCAGCTTGATTTCCAGTCACCTTACCCTCAGGATTGACATTCTAGTTTTCTCTAACCTATGGTTTTGAATACTGTGTGCAGCCTGTCTTTTCTGCCTGAATATTAAGATCCTCTTCCTCCTTTCCTTTGTGTGGCTGGGAACAATAAGTGTCAATTGTTTCTCGTAAGGGAATGTGGCCATGGGTGAGGGTACAGTTAATGCCTTAGGGGAATCCATATGGCTAGGTTCTGAGACAAAAACCTTGGAGCTTGCTTATAAACATCATGATGAACGCATAGAGATAAGATGAGGTAGGAATACTGAATCAGAGCCATAAGCATTAAAATTCTCTTAAAAGTTGAATGCACTGCTATTTTATGTTTCTTTTCTTTCTTTCTTTCTTTCTTTTTTTTACACATGTAGGGTTCTTTCTTTTTGGCTTTTGGATTTAGCTATTCTTATTCATCTCCCACATAATACTTTTTTTTTCCTTTCAATAAAGCTTTGGGATTGATAATCATTTCAAGCTACATTTTAACAAAGAAATCAGTACAATATAATTGAGAAGGGAGAAAACACTAACAGCTAGGGATTGATTGAAGTTTAGGAGGAGGTAGGTAGAACCTTAAAGTAATCTAAAGATTCTAAGTGAAGATTAGAAATGAGTTCATTCAAGCATGAATAAGGAACATCTTGAGCAATGGGAAATAAGTGGGAGATGCACTCAGTAGTTTAGGGAAATGAAAGTTTGGCTGGAAGAGAGGATGTGAAGGTCACTAATTTGAAGTAATTGTGAAAAAGAAAAATTTAGGTTTTGAAGGGAGGTGGCACAGTGTATAGAGTGCTAGGTCTAGAGTCAGACAGATTCATTTATCATTCTGTGTTCAAATCTGTCCTTAGACATTTACTGCCTGTGGGACCCTGGACAAGTCATTGAACCCTTTCTGTATCAGTTCCTTATCTGTTAAATGAGCTAGCAAAGGACATGGCAAATCATTCCAGTATCTTTGCCAAAAAAAAAAAAAATCTGGGCACAAAGAGTCAGACACAACTGGACAACAAAAACAAATAATAAAGAGGGAAGGGAAAAAGCATTTTAATAGCATCTAATAGCATCTATTCAGTGTCAAGCACTGTGATAAGTGCCTTATAAAGATATTTCATTTGATCGAGAGTTGTTTGCATTTACCTTAAAGACCAAAGGGAGATACTGAAACTTCTCAAGCAATGAAGGCTTTCATCAGAATTATGCTTTAGGAAAATTATTTTTGCAGCTGGGTGGAGAATAAAATAGTGTAGAGACAGAAAATTGAGCAAACCATTAGATTATCACAATAATCCAGATGTAAGGTGATAAGAATCTAAACTGTGGTGGGGGCCTGGAAAGTATAGAGAAGGGAAGGGATGCAAAGTAATGTGTGTATATTATTTGGTTGTATGATACTCTATTGAGAAAAATTGAGGCTCTATATCCTAATAAATGTGAAATCATTTTGAGTTCTTCCAAAGAAATTAATACATTATTATTATAGTCATTACATATAAACATATGCATATCAAATTTTCTCTTTTCAGTACTGCTTTACCATTTCATCCTCAGTAATTCAGTAGTGTTTGTGCATGCATGTAGACATAAATATATGCATATATATGTGCATGTGTATGTTTACACACACACACATACATATGCTTGTGCATAATTTGGATTTAAGTGAAATAGGGTTGCATGAAGTCATTGGCCTCACTTTCTCTTCCAGAGTCATTAGAGCCCAATGGCAAGAGAAAAGTCAAGAAGACTGGCAATGACTTTGGATGCTGTGGATGAGCTTGGTATCTTCAATATCTAACAAAGCTCTAAGCACTCCATAGCACCTGGGTTCATTGCTTTCCTGGCCTGTTGGGAAAAAATTTGTTCAGGGAAAGTTTTTCCATGCTTGGGTAGACACTCCCTAACTCATCAACAAATTTGAGGTTCATTGGTTACTCTCAACCTGGTTTAATCTATCTGCCAAAACAGTTTAGAGCTGTGTGGCCACTCTGCATACTACAGCTTCTCGGAGCCACAGGTTGGGGTTCGGTGGCAGGCAGACACCAAAAGTAGATGAGCCGTCCTAAAAATAGCTCAGCAGCCTTCATCCAGAGGTACTAGTCTTCCCTGAACATCCATACACCCCAACATATACACACAAATGTTTACAAGGTATATGTATATACATACATGTGTATACCTATATACTTTATATATATAAAGTAATGGCACAAGTCCTTCTACTTCAAAACATCTTGTCAGTGCTTAAAAGAGAAAAGTTGAAGCTATGTGCCTATTCATATGGTTATAGTTTCTTTCATTTAACAATTCCAAGGATATTTCAAGTACATATCAAATATTCACAATGTACTTGGTAGAATCTTGTCATTCATGCACAAATACATACACACATACATATGTACTTACATACATATCTTCATATATGTATATATATATCCATACTTATATTTGTATGCATATACAAATGCCTATAGGTGAAAATATATGTATGCACATACATGCTCTATATGGTATTATATAGATACATGGAAACATATACATGAATTTCTGAATATAGGATATATGAAATAGAAAACTCCACAATGGTGAGTTAAATTAAATGTACAAAATTATTTTTCTTTAAAAAAAAGGCAATTTGGGAGAGCTTGGTTGCACAGTGGATAGAGCACCAGCCCTGGATTCAGGAGGACCTGAGTACAAATCCAGTTTCAGACACTTGACATTTACTATCTGCATGAATCTGGGCAAATCACTTAACCCCAATTACCTCACCAAAAAAAAAAAAAAAAAAAAGGCAGTTCGATAAGATAGTCAATAGAGTTCAAATACTGCCTCACACTAACTGTTTAATCCTGGCTATACCACTGAATCTCTCTTGGCTTCAATTTCCTTATCTATAAAATGAGGATAATAAAAGCAGCTACCTCTTAAGGTTGTTGTAAAGATAATAATCAGTAACATATGTAAAGTGCTTTGTAAACCACAGAGCACAATAGAATTTCTACATAGCATTAATATCATCATTATTATTAAAAGTCACAGACTAGGGGCAGCTAGGTGGTGCAGTGGATAGAGCACCAGCCCTGGAGTCAGGAGTACCTGAGTTCAAATCCGGCCTCAGACACTTGACACTTACTAGCTGTGTGACCCTGGGCAAGTCACTTAACCCCAATTGCCTCACTTAAAAAAAAAAAGTCACAGACTTAAGGCACACTCACAATACATATTCACAAACTTGTCTAAAAGTTCTTTGAGGACAGAGATTGTAACAAGTTTAAACTCTGAAACTTCCCCCACAACCTAGCAGAGTGTTCTGCTTATGGTAGATATGTTATAAATGCTTGACCGTCGGCTTCTCGATTGAAATAAGGAAGTTTGGCAAATCTTCATGGATACCATCATGATAGAAAAGAGCTGAGTATTTAGCAAGTTTCTGAATGAGAAAAAGAAGTATGAACATGATTTGGAGCCCATTCCAAATGTACAATGTGGCATGGGGGAGGGAATAAACAGTGAAGGAAAACTAATTCTGAGAGTGAGCCAAGGAGAAAAATAGCATAATGGCAATTGGGTTCCTCCTACATCTGTCTTTTCAATCAAACACTTTTGATATCAACACAAACAGCTCAAACAAGCCTTTCTTAGTCTAGTGAGCAGCAGGAAAGATGCCTTTCACTCCATGTCTGACATTCTCTTATTACAGCAGCCCCTTCTTTTTTTTTTTTTTTTTTTTTTTTTGCGGGGCAATGGGGGTTAAGCGACTTGCCCAGGGTCACACAGCTAGTAAGTGTCAAGTGTCTGAGGCCGGATTTGAACTCAGGTACTCCTTAATCCAGGGCCGTTGCTCTATCCACTGTGCTATCTAGCCGCCCCATACAGCAGCCCCTTCTTGAATGTACTTTTCCACGGCATTTGACTAGCAAATGTTAGGGAGTCACGAGGTGTGTGTGTGTGTGTGTGTGTGTGTGTGTGTGTGTGTGTGTGTGTGTGTGTGTGTGTGTGTGTTAGGGGAGGGGCCCTCTTTAATTGTAGTATGAGAGTTCAGTCACTGACTTCAGAAAAATCAAGCTAGCATTTTTTAGTAAGAAGGATTGCAAAATTATGGCTGGCAACAGTTTGATGGATGAGTAGGTTGAGGCCTATTTTTGGATTTTAGAGAATTTAGAAAAAGTGAATGCTTTTAATGGTCATAAGTCAAGTGGGCCGAATTTATAATTAAATTCAACACAGTTTCCATTGTGAGGGGACCCATAAACAAGGCCTTTAAGTCTACGGTCACATGTTTTTGTCAGCTTTGATCAGTTTTGTCATTTCAGACATCCAGCAGTTTTCATATTGATTTGTGCATTAATCAGAACACATTTTTATTTCAGAATTAACATATCCAAACTGTTCTGACTTAATGCTAATACATTCTATCAAAGACTAAATTAACATTTTACTGCAGCTAACCAGAGGCAATACTTCATGCAAAAATTAGAGGCCATTGCCAACTTCCTATATTCTTCTCTAGTTTATATTTCACCCTGTTTAATCTTTGCTTTGGTGATCCAGAAAAACAATCCCCTGCAGGCCCTTCTCTTTCCGGACTGACCAGACAAATACCGGTGAACAGCACTCTAATAAAAGTGGCTAAGGAAAGTCCAAAGTGAACATTTCATTCATAATGAATTATATGCACATTTCTAAGATAACATAGCAGACAAGGAAATGCAAAAGATTTGATTATTTAATGTTATCTTTGTCATTCTTGTCTTATTTAAGACCTTGCATTATTTTAAATGGAAAAAAAAAATCCATTCAGATACATTGTCCTTTTCTAACTAGAAACTGTTATCTGGTTGAAAAGAAGAGGGAAGTGCTAAGATAATATTTTGTTCATTTTTTCCACTGTCAACCTTTGTTCTTTTTCCATCCTCCATAGAAGCAATCTTCTCATCTTTTCACATAGCAACTCTTTGGTGTTGATCCTTAGGTTTATGCATTAATGCTTATCCCAGAAAAATGTTGGCTCCCAATCCTGAGGGGTTTACAAAGCAAATGTCATATTTTCCATGTGTTAGTGAATTCATAACTCAATGTGCACAGCTCATATTGCCTGAATCTGTACAGCAAATTCTATTCAGCTGAACATATACAAAGCTTACCACACTCCCAACACAGACATGATGAGAACAGAATGAAATGAATGTAGCTGGATAACAAAGAAACACTGCAATTAATGTCAGGGAGATTCTTAGAAGAGAAGCTGAGAAAGATGTGACTAGCAGTTTTTGAGATGTAATCCTATCATCACAAAAATGGGGATGGAAAGAGTTCTAGTTCTGTTTTTACATTTGCAATTGAGTGCTACATGGAAGGATTGGGAAATTTTTCAATATATTGGTCTTGCAAGGAAAAAAAAAGTCCAGTAGAGTTGCTGATCAGGACTTTGCCCTTCATTGATACCAGACCTAGGCTTGAGCTATAACCTATGTTCTCCAGGGGAAAACCCTGGATGGGGAACCATCAGGACTGATCTCATGAGAGTTATATAAACTTTGAAATGATGTTCTGCTCTATCAGTTACAATTATTCTTGCAAGAATCTAAATTTAAATAATAATAGTTAACATTTTATAGTACTTTACAGTTTGCAAAGTGCTTTACAAATGTTAACTCATTAGATGCCAGCAACAACCAAATGAAGTAGGTGCTATTATTATCAACATTTTTCCAGATGAGCAAAATGAGGCATAGAACAGTTAAGTGACTTGCCTAGGATTACACAACTACTAAGTGTCTGAAGCAGGATTTGAATGCAAGTGTTCCAGGCAAGAAGTTGTACTGCAAAGTACAGGAAGCACTACGTTTGATCTCTCTCAATATTCCCCTACCAACAGCATTAAAATGGCAGCTCATATAAAATATGGGAGAGCTAGAGCAAATAAAAGGTCAAAGTGAGTCATTTTTCTAACCCAACACAACTCAGAAGATGAGAAAGAGAGGTTTGCAACACTGAGGTGGTAGCTGGCCTGCAGCTCATGTGGTAGCAACACCACCTATGGGCCTTGGAGGAGGAGATGATTGCAATAGTTGCAGTTTCAGGAGCTCTCAGCCTAGACATGATAAGGGAATTGGACAACTAATCAGAAAGTTATTATAACAGACCCCTGTGCTAGCACTGGCATAGGATAAGGCACTGTTTGGAAACTCATTTTCTTATAATTTCTTCCAGGTCACAATTCCAGGGTGGAGTAGAATACTTTTGGTTAGAAGAGAGAAGAAGCCCTGAGGAGCAGTATCACTTGTGATCACAAGGAATCAGAAGCCCTTTCTGGATAAAGAAAAAAAGTGCAGACCAGGAGAGCAGTGACCACAACTCATACCACCTCAGAAGCACCATAACTAGCTACAAAAAGAGCAGTGCCCCCCAAACTTGAAGCTTGAGATAAGAAGAGAGTCAATCTTTAAATAAAGTTAAAAGGAAAGAAATGACTGAAAAATGAGAAAATAACAAAAATTAAACATGATGAAAAAAAGCTACTATGGTGATAAGGAAGATCAAGACAGCAACTCAAAAACAAAGTGAGTAATAGCTTTTAGAGTGCAAAGGAAAATAGGGGATGGGGTGGGCATTATTTGAACATTATGCTCACCTCAATTGGTTGAAAGAGGAAAGAAATGCAAAATATGTTTGTACATACACACATATATATATTACTAAACTGTGTGTATACATACATGTGTGCATATGTGTGCATATGTGTTTATGCATAGACATACACACACTCATTTGGATATACAAATATATCTTACTCAAGATGGAAGTAGGAGGGAGAAAGGATAAAAATAAAGGTAGGAAAAAGAGATTATAACAGGGAAGGTAGATTAAGAGAGGCATCTAACAGAAGCAAAATACTCTTGAGAAGGGACATGGCAAAAGAGAGAGAAAGGAAGGATAAATAGAAGAAAATGGGATAGAGAGAAATGCAGAGTTAGTAATCATAACTGTGAATAAGGGATGAGAAGAATTCACTCAAACCAAAACAGAGAGTAGAATAAATTAGAAAACAGAACCCAACAATCATGATCTAATATAAAGCAAATTTTCTTAAGTGACCTAATTAAAAAAGATAAGCAGGGAAACATCTTGCTAAAAAGCACCATAGATGATAAAGTAATATTGATATTAAATATAATACACCAGAAGGAAAAGCATCCAAATTATTAAAGTTAAAACTAAATGACTTATAAGAGGAAATAGATATTCAAATTATGATAGTGAAGGACATCAAATTTTCCCTATCATATTGTTATGACACTGAATAAGTGAATTAACTTGAGGACAATTGTCATTTTTATTATATTGGCTCACCCTATCCATGAACAATTTTAAAAGTTCTGCCTTGAGCACCATGTATACATGAGAAAATTTTCTCATTCTTCCTCTCCCTTCTACCTTCTCAAGTCCATCTTTCTCACCTATCTACTTTATCATTTCTTTTTTCATTTGGACTATTAGGTTTTTAATTTATTCCCACTATTTTTGTGACTCTTTTACCAAGCTGTTAATTATTTTTTTCATAATTTTCTTGTGCTGCTCTCATTTGGCTATTTCCCCCCTTACCATTCATTTGATTTTGAAAATCTTCTTTTCAGGAAGCCTTCTACTTGTGTACAATTCCCATTTCCCCCCTTGAGGCTATGGTTGTAGCTCTTTTTATGTCTATTTGTTCTTCTGAGTTAGTCCTTGTCACCATAGTAGCTTTTTATCATCAGGTTTTATTTTTGTTTGCCCATTTTCCCAATCTATTTCTTGCCTTTTAACTTTATGTTAAAGTTTGGTTCTGTTCTTATGGTATGAGTCATATGGTACGCTGTTCCAAGCTTCAGGTTCTTTGTTTGTTTCTTGAGGGATTGCTATTTTCAGAGCCAGTTTGGGGGCTTTGTAATTTTGGTGATCAAATATAGATGTGGATACATAGGATCAGAGATATAAAGATTGGAAGGAGCTCAGAAACACACTCCTTCTTTTACAGATAACAGAACAAAGGACCAGGGTTCTTATGTAATTTTGGTTGTTGTTGTTGTTGTTGTTTTTGTGTGTAGGGCCATGAGGGTTAAGTGACTTGCCAGGGTCACATAGCTAGTAAGTTTTAAGTGTTTGAGGTCGGATTTGAACTCAGCTCCTCCTGAATCCAGAGCTGGTGCTTTATCCACTGTGTCACCTAGCTGCCCCTTCTTAAGGAATTTTTAAAATGTAGACATCTGAGGGAGTTTCTCTGCAAACAAAGAGAGGTGTATCATGTAGCTATGAAAAATATTTTAGTGAGGAAACTCAATATCCAAGTTGCTTTTATTGTAAAAATGGAATGATAAAGAATGCAAGGAATAGATGGAGTGTGAAATGGTGGGTGGGGGTTGTGGGGAGCAGGTAGAAGGCCTATTTCAGGATAATAGTATAGTGTATATAAGATGGTGAGTCAAAATACAGAAGTGAGGAATTAGAGCTCACTTGATTAAAATAGAGTAGAAAAAAATAAAAGTGGATAACCATCCTATATGTTATTAAGAGAGGGAGTCCTATGTCCCAGGCTAGAGAAACAACAACAACAACAACAACAACAAAGTAAGATTTAGATACTAATTATTATGTGCAAAGTGCTTCACAATTATTGACTCATTTGACCACAACATGGAGAAGTAGGTGCTATTATCTATCACATGGAGATTACAAGAAAAGATAGAAAAACACTATCAAAGTCTCTCTGAAGAATTTTAGTTGATTGTGAAATATGAGAGACACTGGCACAGTACTACTTAGCATGGTATACCTACATAAAAGAAGGCATTGTGCTCCATGAGCAAAGCTGAATTATGGTAGTTGAAAAGAAATGTGAAATGCCCAAATCTGGAGATATTTTCATCCCAAATGTTGAAATAGATTATTTGTGTCCAGACTAAGATAGAGCCTGTGAAGTTCATATTAGTCTGACCAGCCACAGAAGAACACACTATATCATGACCCCAACATCATGATGTCACTTTGGTCCTTTTCAAGTATAAAGGACAAACAACAACATTATCATTTCACAGATTAAGATGCAGAAGTGAAGTGATTTAACCAGGTTAACACAGTCAAAGAGTACTTTAGGTCGGATTTAAGCTCTGGTCTTTCTGACCCCAGACCTGGCACTTCATTTATTGTGCCACTTAGTTGAGTTTGTAGGAATAAAACCAATGACACCCCATGCACCTTGCTGAATGAGGTAACACAGTGGCCCATGTAGCTTTGAGGGAAGTTTAAAGGTGAAGGCATGGAGCCTAAAGAGAAAAGAAACTTATTGTGCAGAAAATAGAAAGGATGATAAAGACTTGAGCCAGAAGGGCAAAGAAACAAACTAAAAGAATTTGAAGCGAGGTAGTACCTATCAAGGACTGTTTGTTACTTTTTGCCCAAAATGTGCTCTTTATTGGCACTTGCATGACTAAATGCTTTTAAATCTGTAAATTAGTTGTCTGCTGAAGTCCTTTCCAAGTGCAATTTTGTGATTCCACATTAGTGTGAAAATATAACTGATTATGGGGAATTACAGTTGTCACCTATTCCATAGATTCTGTTCAATTCAATAGGGATGTTCTGCATATAAAGCACCATATTGCAGGTGAGAGATGGCAAAAACCAAAAATAAGACATGCTTCCTACATTCATACAATGCAAACTCTAAAAGAAAGCTATGAAACATGTACAAATAACCAATTCAAAACAATTAATTGTAAGTATATCAATAAGATTTAAAAAAACACTAAGTGTGACAGGTGATTGAAAAAATGCTATTTTACACAGTTCTGGGAACCCTTAGAAACTTCATAAATTATTTTGGCTTATGTTGCAACAAAAAATCCAATACAACAAAGAGTTTTAAAATGTCTCTTACCTACAAAGCAATATGCTGGGCAAGGGCTGTGGAGAATAGACAGTCAATAATCATTGCGCAAGATGCTATTTTTCCTCCCTTCACCCCAGTGATAGGCTATCTCAGATCCCATCAGGAGGACCTGCATGGCAGCAGTCAAAACTGGCACTAGGCAAGGCACAATTATCCCATTCTCCTATCTTAATGGCCACTTCTAGTCTTCCTACCAATATCTATACCCCCTTTTCCCTTCTAGGCTGGACATTGAACTCCTTTTTCCTTCTCTGCCTCAGGAATGGTTGAATCCCCTCTTCACTCTGACCCTTAGACTTATTCATTCCTTACCAATGGTGTTGCGCCACTCCTGGGAGTCAGATGAATCCTAGGCTTGAGAGCCTTGACAACTTCTCCATCTCTGCATCCTTGGATCCTCTGAACCTTTCCATCTCTCCTAAAGATGATCTTTTCCATAAATATTGCCTTCCCCAATTAAAGCAAGTGTTCCTTAAGAACTTCTTAAGAACAGAAAGTGTTCCTTTTTTTATTGTATCCCAGCACTTAACTCAGTATTTAGTATATAGTAAGCACTTAAGAACTTCATTCAATTATGCTATACTACTCTGCTAAAGGTTAGGATTATAAATAAAAACCTTTAGTTGGGAAAAACTACAACACTAATAACAAAACATCTTTTCTCCTATCTGGTTCCAACCAAGTATTCCAGGAACTGTGATAAGTTGTTAGCAATGCAAGAATTCTATACATTCTTAAGGAAGCTTTTCCTCAATTTCCTTCCCCTATTGGAATGGAATGAGTCTGTGATGACTCATTCAGAAGGTGAATCTGCCTCCCAAAATAACTTGGGAATTGAATATTTGTCAAGGACAGCTTAAGTGTATCCTTCTAGGGTAAAGGAATGTAGCCTGGGTCACTCAATTTCTTGTTTAACCCTTTTAGGCGACATGCTAAGCAAATGTCTCTTCTGAATAATGAGTATTACAAAAACAGAGGCAAGCAGATGGACAGATTTATTTTCCACGTAATGTTTATGTGGTGACATAAGCTTCCTGTTTATGTGGGCACCTTCACTGGTGAATTTGTTTGAAAGGGCTTAACTGGGAATGATAAAACTTCTCATGCTTGACAGTGGGCCCAAGGCACATATTAATAGGTCAATAAAACACTCTCTTTGTCATTTCTTGATGCCAGATTGCCCATGCTTACACAATATTCCCTCCTTTAGTTATGATCCAAATCAGAAATTGTGAGATACTAGTCACATCGACACATGTTCTAACACATTCTACTTTTGCCAACTCAAAATTTGGTTTTTTTCTTACCTTATCTGCTTTTGCTTTCTTAGTTCAGGACCTGGGCTACTGAGCTTTGTCATACACAGGTACCTATAAGTCATTTAATCATAATCATATCATATCACCATCATGAACCATACATCAGTGTTGTACTCTCATAACTCATCTTGCTAAATGTATATATACAATATTGACCTTGGTTTTCAGAAATACTAATTCTCATCTGAGTTCAGTGCTTCAACTTTCCCAATATACCCTATATCTCTTTCTTTCAGAGAGTCTCACCTTCTACATCAAACTTTCCACCAAATGCATTCTGGTTCCCCAAATTCCTTCTACATTCTCAGGTGCTAACTAGATACTCCCACCTCACTTCTAATACCAATATCCCCAGTTTTTTCTAAAGATGTACAAGGACTAAATGACAACTTTAAATAGTTATGTTCCTCTTCAAACTTGAGAAAACAATTGATCCTTGTAGCTGGAACTGCCTGCTGGATTTTAAAGTTTTTAAGAGAAAGGGCCCTGAACTTAAATATTTTTGCATTCCTCTCTAGGAGCTTATTAAATGTCAGTTATTATATTGAAGATAATAGAAGTAAATATGAAACAAATTTTTTAAAAAGGTATCAGAAAGGGTTTGATACTGGGTAATGGAAGCCATTGTAAAGAGGATGAAATCCAAAATTATCTCTATTGAATCTAGATATTTTTATATTTGTCTATAGATAACCTCTATCTCTTCATCTATTTGTATATTTATTCAATCTAGAACACCCACTATGGAAGCTTTAAATGCTGCTGCCTCTAAGAACATCCAACCTCTTATTCTGATGCTCTTCTACATCTTGTATAACTGTATTGTGGGAACTTTAAAGGAAGAAGCATCACCATCTTCCATTTATTGACAATATTTTCTTTGATGTGAATTTCAAAATGTTCAATATATTTTGTATTGCATTCTGATAAAAGTTTTTCACACCCTATCATCATCATCATCATTGTTAATCTCATTTATGTAGTCAATAGTATATATATATATATGTGTGTGTATAGACATACGTGTGTTTGTGTGTATATATGTATACATGCATATATTTATGTTCTTAAGATAGAGAGATGGCCTTGTAATCAGGAAGAATTGGATTTGAATTCTCCCTCGCCCTCAAGTTTATAACCATTTCTAATCTCCTAATATGTTAATAATTACATTTCCCCTGCTTTGTACCATCAATTATATATGCACATATATTTATGTTTGAATATGTGTATGTAAACATAGAGACACACACATAGGATTGCTGTACTCTATCATGCACACATATGCACATACATAAACATATATATATGCATACTTTTACCCCTCTCAGATAAAGTGGAAAATAATAATTATTTAATTATGTGAAGTGAATACTGGAAGGATGTATAAACTTGCTCAGGAGACTGATTTGCTCTTCCAACTCTTTATCTTCATTACCACACAAGCAGGCAAATAGTATAATGGTTTTCTTTAGGGATTAAATGGTAAACTCTCTAAGTTATTCTTATACCTTTATTAAATTACTAAAATAAATACAAACTGGCTTTGAAGGACACTGACTTACAACACTTCAACCAATATTAATTTGGGAGAAAACATAACCAAAATAAATCAAAGAATAGCCTAAATCTCTCTTACCTCCTATGCATAGTCCTTCCCTAGGATGAACAATAATACAGCTTCAGGAAAAATCAACAGATTCTAATTTTTAAAATTAGCCTTTTTATTTACTGTTCCACCAGACAGTACAACACCTGCTGTGCTTCCTTCTCACTGACAATGCTGGGCTGGTTCACCTTGGCCAGCTTTAATCATTTGATCTTGTGGAGGAAGATTAAATTAACACTGCCATTTTTCTAAGGATGGATTCAGTTTTATTATAGCTCATTAGACAGGTAGTCATTTTCAAAGGAAGTAGACTAAATAAATGCATCAAGGAGTTAGAAATGTGTAAAGCTAATGAGAGCAGATTTATATGAGACATAAGAACTCCTTCATGTCATGCATTATGTTATACAACCTTAGAGTTATGTAAAATTTACCTGCATGTCATATGCCCCACTATTTTTGTTGCCATTTTAAAATCAATAAATATTTTCTTTGTGATTTGATTTATAATATGCAGAGTTTATCTGAATGACCTTTTAAGATTATTTCATGAATACCCCAGAAAAAAATAGATATACTTACTGTGATGAAACAATCTTGAATAAGTATTGGGGTAGATAGTAAGAATGTTAATATATTGATATCTTATCATAGGATTTGGTGCTAGAAGAGACCATAAACCATCACGAATTTTTGTAATTATGGGAAATAGGAAGAATGAGGAGAGGAATAATATAGTTACCATTATAGACTCTCCCAGGAAAGAGGGATCCTCAAAGAATCAAAGGATTATAGATTTAGAGCTGGAGAGGACCTCTGAAAGCAACTTGACCAAGCTCTGCATTTTATAGATGAGGAAACTAGGAACTACTAACTAGTGCATCTAAAAAGGAAAAATGAGCAGATCCCAAGGGAAAGGTTAGTTCAGCCTATGTGGAAGTCCACATTCAGAACTAGAAAGCAATTTGGTGGAAAGCAAGAAGCCATAGAGTAAAGATGAGGATAAGCAAGGCTCCAGGGCCCACGTGATGTCTTTTTTAAAGGCTGAACTAGGAAAAAGATGCTAATACAACAGTAACAAGAACAAATCAAATTTAAAAAGCATGCTAAGGTTTATAAAGAACTTTGCTTGCAACAACTTGCAAGGAAGCTATACATTATTAAACGCATTCAATGGAACCAGTTTTAGTTCTCAAGAAAGAGACATATAACCCCACATTGCTTTAGCTCTATGGGGTTTATTGACAATAAATTAACCATGAGTGTTAGATATGAAATAAACAAGGATATATGTAACATTTTTCCTACTGGTTCCCACAAGACTTAGCCCTTCCTAAAATTACAAACTCAATCTTAGCAGTGTCTACAATGAGAAGCAGTCATGTTTTACATTCCAAAAGACAAAGGAAATTGGAGTTTTTTATAAATTCAACAACAAACCCTAGCACCCATTTGAATAGTCTTCAAGTTATTTATCTCTGTTACACAGAATGAGACAGGACACCTACATCTCAAAATCTTACCTTTTTCCCAAATCTCCGGGACAAAGGAAGTCCAGTCCAACAAGACTATATCACTCATTTTATAGGTGATGAAACTGAGAATCTTTGAGAGATTGACTTGCTAATGATTACACTTAGAGTAAGTGTATGCCTAGATTCAAATTTTGGGTTTTTGATTCCAAGTCAAGCACTCTTTCAGATTCAAGATCTAGGACCAGAGCCTAAAAACTTTAAATAGGATAAAGGAAAATTACAAAGCCCCAAAATAAAGGGGAGAATGCTTTGAGGACAACATAGAAAAGAAATATTTATCTTGAAGATAGTGTAGTAGATGGGACACATAGCTAATGCATCTCATCCCAGGATGACTTAATTGACATACATAGGAGAGCAACCTTTGCTCAAGGCTCAAAAACAAATAGCCAAAATGATTTTTGATTATGTAGATTCTGCAGGGCTGTGGAGAGTAGCACAGTTGAAAATGGAAGGCAAAAAGAAGTAGGTACATCTGCCCAAGCATGACCTGAGTAATGAAGGTAGAATTGAGTTATTTTTAAGGACCAGACAAAGAAGAAAGTAAAATGTAAGGGAGCTAAAGAGAAGTCAAATTTCCTATATTTTCCCCCATAATTGAAGTAATCAGGAGCATTCACAGACAGAACTCTCTGGTTGGTACCTTGGTCCCTGTGACACAGTGGGTTTGTGAAACTAAGCAGGAGACTTAGATTACATACATTTCAAATAGAGTGCAGAATATGTAAGTCATCATAAGTGGTGGGAGGATAAAATAAGCATTTATGCTAAGCTATACATGAGCAGTCATGGAAAACATTCCTACATTAGCCAGATTGTAAAAGAAAACAGAAAAAAACTTCAGGTAAAGGAAATTACAAAAAAAAAAAATGCTTCAATCTGTATTCCGATACTATCAGTTATTTCTCTGTCGATGGATTGCAGTTTTCATAAGATCTTGAGAGTTGTCTTGGATCATTGCATTGCTGAAAATAACCAAGTCATTCACAGCAGATCATCTTACAATATTGCTGTTATTTTGCATACACTATATTTCACTTTGCATCAGCTTATGTAGGTCTTTCCAAGTTTTCTAATAGCATCCTGCTCATCATTTTTTAAGAGTAAACTACATTTATATAGTACTTAAAAGAGAGATTTCCTTACAATAAACCCATGAGATTGATTATTGCAACAACAGTAATAGATAACATTTATATAATACCTTATACCTGACAAAGACTTTTCTTCATAATAGCCCAACAAAGTAAGTACCATACAGTTCATCATCATCATCAATCTGTCATTATCCATCAATCCTCACCATCATCTGAAATAAATCCTCCTCCTCATCAAGCAATATCATCTTCATCAATTAATACTCATCATCAATCAGTCCTCATCAATCCATAGTCGTCATCATCATCATCTTACATTACTCTTGCCTCTGCTTCAAAATTTTTTTCACAGTTACTATAGTTAACTGTTTCCCTCCATCCTATTCCCTCCCCATTATATTTACTCTATTTTCTATCTTCTTTCACCCTATCCTTCCTCAGAAGTATTTTTGTTTTGTTTTGTTTTTTTGTGGGGCAATGAGGGTTAAGTGACTTGCCCAGGATCACACAGCTAGTAAGTGTCAAGTGTCTGAGGCTGGATTTGAACTCAGGTCCTCCTGAATCCAGGGTGGGTGCTTTATCCACTGCACCACCTAGCTGCCCCCCCTCAGACGTGATTTACTTATGACTGTCCCCTCCCTCACTCTGCCCTCCCTCCTTTTACCCCTCCTTCCTTATCTCCTTCCGCTCCTATTTTCCTGCAGGTTTATATAGATTACTCCACCCAATTGAGTGTGTATGTTGTTCCCTCCTTGAGCCAGTGCTGAAGAGAGTAAGGTTTTTGAGCCAATTCAGATGAATGTAATGCTCATTAACTTTCCCAATCCTCCCCATCTCTCCCCTCACTGCATAAGCACTTTCCTGCTTCTTTCATATAAGATTTCACCCATTCTACTTCCGCCCTTCCCCTTCCTGAACCCAAATCCAAACTCAGACACAAAACACTCACCAACACCATGACCTCAGGCATGCCATCAAACTCTGACTAATCCACAAAAAAATGATAAAAAAATAAATGCTTTACATATATCATCCTTTCATAATTCCCACCTGTGCTCTCTGTCTAAATTTATTCCTATCATCTGCCCTAATACTCAGAAACCTCTTATGATTTAGACATATCTTCTTCCCATGTAGTCATGCAAACAGTTTAACATTTTAACATCCATCATGATTTCTTGTTCCTGTTTACCTTTTTATCCTTCTCTAGGGTCTTGCTTTTGAAAGTCAAATTTTCTATTCAGTCCAGATCTTTTCATCACAAATGCCTGGAAGTCATCTTTTTCATTGAATTCACATTTTTTACCCTGAAATATTATATTCAGTTTTGCTAGATAGGTGCTTCTTGGTTGTAATCCCAGTTCCTTTGCCCTCTGGAATATTATATTCCATGTCCTCCAATCCTTTAATGTAGAAGCTACTAGATCTTGTGCTATCCTGACTGTGGCTCCACAATACTTGAATTGTTTCTTTCTTGCTGCTTGAAATATTCTCTCCTTGACCCAGGAGCTCAGGAATTGGGCTATAATATTCCTAGAAGTTTTCATTTTGGGATCTCTTTCAGGAGGTGATTGGTGGAATCTTTTAATTTCTATTTTACCTGCTGTTTCTAGAATGTCAGGACAGTTTTCTCTGACAATCTGTTGGAAGATGATATCTAAGCTTTTTTTTTTTTAATCATGGTTTTCAGGTAGTCCAATTCTGGTAGTTTCCAAATTATCTATCATGGATCTATTTTCCAGGTCAGCTGTTTTTCATTTTCTTTTTTTTTCTTTTCAGGGCAATGAGGATTAAGTGACTTGCCCAGGGTCATAGAGATAGTAAGTGTCTAGTGTCTGAGGCCAGATTTGCATTCAGTTCCTCCTGAATCCAGGGCCTGTGTTTTATCCACTGTGCCACCTAACTGCCCCCTCAGTTGTTTTTCAAGGAAGATATTTCACATTGCCCTCTATTTTATTCATTGGATTTGTTTTATTGTTTCTTGGTTTTTCATAAAGTCACTAGCTTCCATTTGTTCAATCCTGATTCTTAGGCAATTATTTTCTTCAGAGAGCTCTTCCATTTGGCTTTTTAAGCTGTTGACTTTTTTTTCATGACTTTTCTGCATGTCTCTCATTTTTCCTCTGCCTCTCTCACTTTATTTTCAAAATCTTTTATGAGCACCCCTATGTCCTGAGTCCAGTTCATATTTTTCTTGGAACCTTTGGATGTAGGAACCCTGATATTTCTATCGTCTTCTAAGGGTACACCTCAATCTTCCTTGTCACTAAAGAAACTTTCTATGGTTCACAACATTCTCTGTCTGCTCATTTTGCCTGCCTATTCTTGACTTTTCATCCCTTCTTAAAGAGGGGGGTGCTGCTTCCAGGATGCACTGTCCCAATCTTCAGGGGATCCAAGGTAGTATGATTTAAGGAGGGGCATGTTCTTCACTCACCTGGCCTGTGTTCTGGTATGTAAATAACCCCATGCCTAATTGCTATTAAACCAGGCAACACAATTTTGTTGGCTGTGGTTGATAGCTCTGGCAAGCCTGAGACCCTCTCCCACCTGGGCTGATGCCACTCAAGATTGCTTCGCAGTTGTCTGCTGGGGTACAACAACTGACTTCTGCCTCAGTACCAGCAGAGACCCATGTAATCTACCCGAAACCAACTGCTCTACCCTCTTTCCAGATCATGAGCTTAGCTCCAGAAGATGTGGTGCTGCAGCTGATTCACAGGCTCCAGGGGTAAATTTTTCTGACCAATCTCTCTGGGGCTGGATCTATTTCAGTGCAACCTCAGGGTTGGGACCACTCCCACCCCAGCACAGCAGCCCCCTCCTACCAACCTTCTAAGCCTTCTTTGGGAAAAGCATTTATATAGTGCCTTCTATGTGCCAGGCATTGTGCTAAGCCTTTTTTTTTATTTTTAGTGAGGCAATTGGGGTTAAGTGACTTGCCCAGGGTCTCACAGCTAGTAAGTGTTAAGTATCTGAGGCTGGATTTGAACTCAGGTACTCCTGATTCCAGGGCTGGTGCTCTATACACTGTGCCACTTATCTGCCCTAGCTAAGCACTTTTTAAAAAATAAATGTTATCTCATTTTATCTTTACAGCAACCTATTATGTAGATGCTATCATTCTCCCCATTTTGCAGTTGAGGATACTGAGGCAAAGAGAAGATTAGTAACTTGTCCAGCACCACATATCTACTAAGTGTCTGATGTCAGATTTGAATTCAGTACATCCTTACTACAGACTCAGCACTCCATCATCTGTTCCATAAGCTATCAAATAGTGTGACCACCATAAGCAAGGAGACAGGGAACATACTAAAATCCATGGTTAGTGCCCCAGCCAGAGCAGATGGGATGCCAGTGGTGGTGGGAGACCCTTAATTAATTGAAATACATTTGTACAAGGCTTTGGGACATGCCTAGACTGCTATCATGAAGGCACCCTGATTCTGAGAAAAGACATTCTGCATTTCCCTAAACATGAATGGGAGTAGCCTCTTTCTACTGACTGCAGAGCTAGAACAGGTTAGGTCTTTAAAACTACCAGACTGGGATACTCATATTATCTATTTCCTATTCTATTTCCTGTTATCTATGTTCTATTTCCTGTTATCCATCCCGAGAGAGTAAAGGTACATTCACAACATAGGTGCGATGAACTGAATCAGTGAGGGGTGAGGGCCTACCTTCACCCCCTTCTCCTCTTTCAGGTCCCCACGTCTATAGGAAGAAGACCTGGAGTTTCTATTGTTCTACTTCATTTGCCATCAAGTCTAAGGAGGTAGAATTACCCAATTAACCCAGAATCATCCAGCCATGGTGACATTGGAGCCAGGATTCCAGGTTGGATGTTGTAGACATCCAATTTATCAGCAAAGTTCTGGAAGTCAAGGTTCCTGATACTCAAGCACATGGGGGGTTTAGACTTAGTAATTGAGGCTGTTACATAATAACTGAGCTAAGCTATGAATCAAATCCCCTTCTCTTTCTAAAGGTATGAAATGGTAGTGGTTATTCTCTGTGTGGGGGTGGGGTATGGAATTATTCTTTATATCTTGTGAAAAGTTTCCATATTTGCCATTATATCTTTGAAGCAAAATATTCCTTTGTAAACAAACAATAATAGTTAAGAGGATATGAGGTCTAGGGGATACTCCTACAATTGGGAAAATACGATCTGTGGGGACTATAGTCAATGGCAGATAGTTGGGAAGCCCTAAACCAGCTTAAGGGTACTAGAGAACCCTGGGTCAGGGGTAAAATATAATACAACATTATTGGGGGCCATGGTAGTCAAGATTACACATTGTAAGTTTTTAAAGAAAGAAATTATCTTTTAAATCTGTTTACTTTCCTACCCATTTTATTTGTACTTTAGGAGTGCTTCCTAATAAGTGTACCTTAAATCACTTAGGATGGTGATGTGCTTAAACTACAGGTTTAAGGGGCAAAGCAAAAATACACAATAGAAATTCCTGTGATCTTTTCTGTGCAAGGAATTGAGGAATTTTAATAGAGAAGGTGATATATATATATATATGCAAATGTATATATAAAATGATAGTATAGATATATAGATATAGTATAGTATATATAGCATGTATATATTATATTGTATTGTATTGTATTGCATTGCATTATATTATATTATATTATATTATATTATATTATATTATATTATATTATATTATTTTGAATCCTATATGGGAACATCAATGAGCCAAAGCCTGGAGTAACTGGGGGAAAATAGCAGAGGTCACAAGCTACAGGAGTTCTGTTGCATCCTGTGGAATAGATAAGGGTCACAGGTGCACATATACACTGAGAATTTCATAAATTCTCTTTTTTTCCTTAAGGTTGGCTGGTTCCATAATGAGTCCAGCTTGGAAAGCAGCACTGCTGGAAATAGAAGGCAGGAAGAAGAACATAGATATGTCAAATTAGGTTGTGGCTATGGTCAGTCATCAAATCTACCAGGGAACAGCTCTTACTCATAGTGATAATCTTTTGGAGTGCTAAAATAATATTAGATTTCTAATCAGAGAAGGCACTGTAAAGATCACTGCCTTCAGAGTTGCAGGATATGGGTTTAAATCCATCCTCTGATCCTTCCTTACCTATATGATCCTAGGTAAATCACTTAACCTTCCAGGGCCTCAATTTCTTCATATCTAAAATGAAAAGACTGGACTAAATATCCTTTTTGGTCCCTCCAAGCTCATGCCTATACTTCCCTGACTTGGAAAGTAGTTCAAATGGGTTTGAATTCTGAACTTCAAAGGAGAGTATCTGGAAAGTAGTGAAAATAAAGTTAAAAGTCTAGCACCACAATTTGTTATGTGAGTTAACCTCAATGGGCCTCAGTTTCCTCATCTACAAAATTAGCAAGTTAGACATGAAAAACTCTAAAGTCCCTTCCAGCTTTTTTTTTCATTATCCCCTATAATCCTGCTGTTGTAGTAGAATACTAATTTATTGGGAATGAATCAATACCCTTGATTGAACCTTAAACAGAATAACTTTCTCATGGTCCTATGTGAGGTGTGCCACCAAGAATTATTGTTTCCATAGTTGATTTAAATTTGAACATGAGAGCATTATTTCATTATTTTTAAAATAAAAAAATAACTGATTTAGTGTTCCTGTCAATTACTTTTATTGGAACACTTAGTTACCAAGAAAAAGATAAAATTTTTAAAGTTATCTACTCATACTTAAGTTAATCAAAATTGCTTCAGGATATATCTTTCTCATTATGAGTCAAAGAAACAGATTCATTCTATTTTGTCCCCCAGTGGCAATGAGAATAGAAGGTATCTAGACCTGCTATTCATTGTTATAGGGATTTCTAGTGAGAAAGTAACATCAACAATTGTTTTCTTTGCTCACGTGGATCTCTTTATCTTCTATAACTCAGTCTTAAAATGAGTTTTCTGGGACACTGAGAGGTTACTTCACTTGCCCAGGGTCACACAGCTGCTATGTATTAGATTGGGGACCCTAACTCAGGTCTTCCTGATGCTAAAACTGGCTTTCTACTCACTGAACTACAGTACCTCAGAACTATTTAGACCTGTAAAATTGTGACTGTCTCACAAGTTATATCTGCCCTTAATCTACATGAATGAAGACTTATTTGATGTGAGCATTAAAAGTCTTCAGAGATGTAGTATTGTCATAGTAATCCAAATTTTCAAAATATTTTAAAAGATTTAAATCTTTACTTGTTCATAGCATGCTTTCTTTGTGTCCTGAAGGCCAAGGTAGATTTTTAAAACTGAACAAGAAAATTTAAAGGAACAGATGAGGCATTTTGAAAAATGGTGTTCGCTGTTCTATGATTATCATTGGGGAACAAAGTGTTAGTTCCACACTGGAGATTTTTTCCACATATATTAAATTTACTCATTTAAACACCATTACAAAAATTGTTCCCTAGCTTCTCCAGCACAGATAGGCATGTAAACTCAGGGATTTGGGGACTACTAGCTTATTTTGGCTGATGCCACCAAATTTTTATGCACATACAGACATGTCTCATTGAAAATAGGGATATATGCTAACTGACTAAAATAGGGTTAATATAGAGAGTATTTACTTTTAGGAAAAATTTAACTCAAAAATAATATGAAACATAGTCTATAACTATATTATTCTATTCTATTTGCTAGACAATGTCTTTGCATGACAATATTGGTCATAGAATCCATTTTAAGTGTTTTGTATATGCTACTTCATTTGATCATCACAAAAGCCTTGAAAGGTAGATGTTGTTATTATCTTCATTGTATTGTTGAGAAAACTTAGTGAGAATGGCAGAATTTAAGTGAGAAGCCCAGGGTTACACAACTAGCAAGTGTCTTAAGTCAGGCAAGATTCTAACTCAAGCCTTTATGACTCCAAGTCCAGTTCTTTCACTGGTATATCACTTGGTTGCCTTGTTATAGAATTCAAACCATTCACTCACACAGCATATGCATATAGAAAAATATGAATTATATCTTTCCAATGAGTTCAATGGAATAGCTGTATAGTTCAATTGTAACAGTTATCCAAGAAGTCACAATAAACCTGAAAAGGATCTTCTTAGAAAGTCTACAACTAGAAGATTGCAGGTCCCGACTGATCTAATTCAGATTTCATTAAGTAACATCAACAAATGTTGATGATATCTACTATGTGCAAAACATTCTGCCAGGTTCTCAATATACAAATTTGAAATGAGACATAGTCACTTGTCCTCAAGTAACTTATATTTTTAAGGAGGATACTGAATGTACCACAAGCTAAAAGAGAAATTTTAAAATCCAGTTTTGTTCTGCTACTCCAGTTTTTATCACCTCTTCATGTTGCATCCCAAATATAGAAGGTACTTCCAACCTAGCAAAAGCTATACTCCCATAGCACTCCAAAGGTCACAAGGAGGTAGGGGAAATGTGAAGAGCTGGTAGAAGGGTATCATGCCTAAAATAAAAGTCATTGCCCTTCTGCCCAAACCAAATCTGCCTACAAATTTCTCTGCTACTTGGGATATCATTGTCAACCTTCCAAGCCATCTATGCTCTAATTCTCACCTATCTTTCATTCAGCTCACTTATGAAATCCAAAACCTTGTCATTTCTACATTGATGTAACATGTGTATTTCTTTACAGTCACACAACCTTATTTTCTAGCCTGTCTCTCATCCAGGCTTTGTAAAAACTTTCAAATTTGTGTCTTCTGTTTAAGTCTCTCCTCATCCTAATCAATCCTATACTCAGTTGCCAACATGATTTTCCTAAAGTGTGGGTTTGTCTAACTATGTTACAATATCACTTTCAGTAAACTCTAGTGGCTTCCTATTACATACAGTACAAAATACAGTGTTCTCTGGTACCTAAAGCTCTTCATAATTTGTCAGCTTCTTATTTTTTTTTTCATTTGCTTACACTCTGTTACATCCACAATTCTACCATATACCTATACTTATCTCTTTGTGGTTACTTGAACAAGACATTGTTCCCCCTGTTTCCCTGACTTGATAACAACTATACTACTAGCCTGGAATTCTCTCCCTCCCCTCCTCTGCCTCATCTTCTGTGATCGATTTTAAGATTCAACTCAAATCTATCCTTCAGCAAGAGGACTTTCTTTTCTGCCTAGCCTTTTCTTCTGATACCATCTTCACTCTACTCTTCATATATCTCCAATGTAACCTGTTAATTGCATATTTTCTCCACCATTGAAATGCTAACACCTTGAGGGAAAAAAACTGCTTTTTGCCTTTCTTTGTAGCAATAGCCCTTAGAAAAGTAGCTGGAATATATTAAACACTTAATAAACACTTTTTGACTTACTGATCTACTAATCTATTTACAACTACATTATTTTAAGGGTAGCTCTGTGGAACAATGACTAGAGTGCTGGATCTGAACTCAGGAGAATCTGAGTTCAAAATCTGGCCCTAGATATCTACTTGCTGTGTGACTCTGGACAAGTCACATAACCCTGTTTGCTTCAATTTTTCATCTGTAAAATTAAATGACAAACCACTCCAGTATCTTTGCCAAGAAAATCCCAAATGAGGTAAGGAAAGTAAGATAAACAGAACAACAACAACAAAGAGTTTACACCCTCTTCCTTAGCCTTACCTTGGGGGCAATGAGCCAATCACTGGTCATAGAATGTATAGATGGAACAGATCATAGATGTCATCTAGTCCAGGGTTCTTAACCTGGTATCCATGAATTTGCTTTTTAAATAGTTATATTTACAAATGGTTGATTTTCTTTTTCAATCATTTGTGGGTTTTTTTAGATTTTAAGGATTTAAAAATATTATTCTGGAAAAGGGTCCATAGGTTTCATCAGACTGCCAAAGTACACACAAAAAGTTTAAGAACCCCAACTCTAGTCCAACCAGTATATATATATATATATATATATATATATATATATATATATATATATATATATATATATGTGTGTGTGTGTGTGTGTGTGTGTGTGTGTGTGTGTGTGTGTGTGTGTATGTGTATATATGTATATATATGTGTGTATTTGTGTATGTATATATAGTGGGGCAATGGAGGTTAAGTGACTTGCCCAGGGTCATACAGCTAATAATTGTCAAGTGTCTGAAGCTGGATTTGAACTCAGGTACTCCTGAATTCAGGGCCAGTGCTTTATCTACTGTGACACCTAGCTGACCCCAACCAGTATATTTTACAAGTGAGGAAACTGAGGCCAAGAAATACTTTGAGACTTGGTCACTACCACATGACTAATTAGTGGTAGATTTTTGAACAGAAATCAAGGTCTTGTGACTTTCAGTACAGGATTTTCCCTGATCCTTATAGTTACATCACTGTACACAACTTCACACCTTCTATATATTGATGACAATGATAATAATAATTGCAATGAAAATGATAAATTATAAGTATATAGTACTAGAAGATTTAAAAAGTACTTTTCATGGAGTATCTCATTTGACAAAGACTCATCTCAAACAAAAACCGTCAGTGTGACCCTGAATAACTCAGCTAAACCCTCAGTGAATAGAAATGATGAAGTTTCATTAATAGAAGGTCAGTTCTTGTCTCTATCCCTGACTCATTTGAATCTCACAATAACTCCAAAAGGTAGATGCTATTGTTACAAGCCCCATTTTGTTGTTGTTGTTGTTGTTGACTCCTGTCTGATTCTTTGTGACCCATTTTGGTGTTTTCTTAACAAAGATACTAGAGTAGGTTGCTAATTCCTTCTCCAGCTCATTTTATTTTATTTTTTCATTTATTTATTTAAAGTTTTGAGTTCCAAATTCTATCCCTCTCTTAGTCCTTTCCTCCCTACTCTCCCTGCTCCCTGAGGTGGTAAGCATCAGATATAGGTTATACATAAGCAATTATGTAAAACATTACTATATTAGCCATTTTATATAAAAAGACTAAAGTTAAAAATGAAGCTCAAAATAGCATACTCCACTCTATGTTCAATCAATATTAGTTCTTTCTCTGGAGGTGGATAGTATGCTTCATCATTAGCCCTTTGGGATTGTCTTGGGTCATTATATTGCTGAGAGTACTTAAATCATCGACAATTGCTCATAGAAACATAATGCTATCACTGTACACAATATTCTCCTGGTTCTGTTCACTTCACTATACATCAGTTCATATGAATCCTTCCAGGTTTTTTCTGAAATCATCCTGCTTGTCATTTCTTATAGCACAATAGTATTCCATTACAATCATATACCACAGCTTGTTTAGTCATTCCCCAATTGATGTGCATTCCTTAGATTTCCAATTCTTAGCCATCACAAAGAGTTGCTATAAAATTTTTTGTACAATGTTTTTCCTTTTCTCTTTTTCACAGTTAATATTGTTAACAGTTTCCCTCCATCCTATTCTCTTCCCCATAATATTTGGTCAATTATCTAATGTGTTTCACTCTATTCCACCCCAAGGGGGCAGCTAGATTGCACAGTGGATAGAGTACCAGCCCTGAATTCAGAAGGACCTGAGTTCAAATCTAACTTCAGACACTTGACACTTACTAGCTGGTGACTCTGGGTAAGTCACTTAACCCCAATTGCCTCACCAAAAATAATTAATTAAATAAATAAATAAATAAATAAATAAATAAATAGATAGATAAATAGATAAATAGATAAATAAATAGATAGATAGATAGATAGATAGATAAATAAATGAATGAATGAATGAATGAATGAATGAATGAATGAATGAATAAATAAATAATATATATTTATATACATATATATATATATAATCTCCCACCTCAAAAGGGCTTGCTTCTGACTGCCCCCTTCCTGAAGGGTTATATAGATTATTCCACCTATCTGAGTGTGTATTTTAATACCTCCTTGAGCCAATTCTGATGAGATTAAGGTTTTTGAGCCAATTCTTATCAGTATAAAGTTCATTTACTGAACTGCTCTTTCTCCAACTCTCCCCCACTCCAAAATCCCCTCCCTGTTTCCCCTCTGTGGCATTTCACCTCATTCTCCCTTTCCCCCTCATCCTCCATTAGAGCAATCCTCTCAACCATCAACCTCACCCCAAAGATGTCATCATGACGTAGCTAGGGGACATAGTAGACAAAGCACCCAACCTGGACCCAGGAGGACCAGAGACCAAACCACACTACAGTCACAAGACACCACTGCTCAACCCTAGGCATGTCACTCAATTCTGACAGCCCCACTTTTTATGCTTCTCTAATGTCTTGCATTTGAAAGTCAAATTTTCTTTTCAGTTCAAATATTTTCATAACAAATGCCTGAAAGTCCTCTTTTTCATTGAAGTCACATTATTACCCTGAAAGATTATACTCAGCTTAGCTGAGTAGGTGATTTTTGGTTGTAATCCTAATTCCTTTGGCCTCTGCAATATCATGTTCCATGAACTCTCATCCTTTAATGTAGAAGCTTCTAGTATAGCTTGTGGTATCCTGACTGTGGCTCCACAGTATTTAAATTGTTTCTTTCTGGTTGCTTGCAATATTTTCTCCTTTACCTAGGAGCTCAGGAATTGGACTATAATATTCCTGGAAGTTTTCATTTTGGGATCTCTTTCAGGAGGTGATTGATGGATTCTTTTAATTTCTATTTTAGCTTCTGCTTCTAGAATATCATGGAAATTTTCCCTGACAATTTCCTGGAAAATGATGTCTAAGCTCTTTCCTTGATCATGGTTTTCAGGTAGTGAAATAATTTTCAAATGATCTCTCCTGGATCTATTTTCCAGGCCAGCCATTTTTCTTTATTTTTTAAATTTTTATTTATTTCTTTCTTTTTTAGTGAGGCAATTGGGGTTAAGTGACTTGCCCAGGGTTACACAGCTAGTAAGTGTTATGTGTCTGAGGCCGGATTTGAACTCAGGTACTCCTGACTTCAGGGCCAGTGCTCTATCCACTGTGCCACCTAGCTGCCCCAGGCCAGCCTTTTTTCCAAGGAGATATTTCACATTGCCCTCTATTTTTTTAAATTTGGATTTGCTTTATTGTGTCTTGATTTCTCATAAAGTCATTAGCTTCTATTTGCTCAATACTAATTTTTAAGCAATGATTTTCTTCAGAGAGCATTTGTACCTCCTTTTTGATTTGGCCAATTTGGCTTTTCAAGATTTTGAGGAGGGGCAGCTAGGTGGCACAGTGGATGGAGCACTGGCTCTGGAGTCAGGAGCACCTGAGTTCAAATCCAGCCTCAGACACTTAACACTTACTAGCTGTGTGACCCTGGGCAAGTCACTTAACCCCAATTGCCTCACTAAAAAAAAAAAAAAAAAAAAAAAAAAAAGATTTTGAGGAGTTTCTCATGACCCTCCTTCATCACTCTCATTTCTCTTTCCATTTTTCCCTCAACCTCTCTTACTTTTCCTTCTACTTCTCTTCATTTATCTTCAAGTACTTTTTGAGTACTTCTATGTCCCAAGACTAATTCATATTTTTCTTGGAAGATTTCTATATAGGAGCACTGATGTTGCTATTTTCTTTTGATGGTGCACCTTGATCTTCCTTGTTACTAAAGAAACTTTCTATGGTCCTCAACTTTCTCCGTCTCCTCATCTTGCATGTCTTTTACTGGAATTTTTCACTCCTTAAAGTGGGGTCCTGGGGGTCAGCTAGATGGCCCAATGGGTAAAGCACCAGCCCTGGATTCAGGAGGACCTGAGTTCAAATCTGGCCTCAGACATTTGATACTTACTAGTTCTGTGACCCTGGGCAAGCCACTTAACTCTCATTGCCCTGAAAAAAAAAAGAAATGAAAAAAAGAAAAAAACAAGAAAATAGTGTGGCCCTGTTTTGAGGATGAGCTGTCCCCAAGCTTCAGAGGGGTCTTAGGTGGTACAATTTAAGGAGGGGCAGGTTCTTCCCTCACTTGGCCTGTTCTCTTATCTGTAGATAACCCCAGGCCAACTTTCTAATTAATCAGGCAGCAAAAATTTGTGCCCCCCGATTGTTAGCTCTGACAAGCCTGTGCTCATCCCCCAACTGGGCCACTTCTACTCAAGCCTACTTTCTAGTTCCCAGCAGGGGTGAAACACCCAAGTTCAGCCTCCACAGCAACAGAGACCCCTGTAATCTCCTCCTGGCCAACCTCTCAGCCCTCTCACCACACCATGAGCTTAGTTCCAGATAATGCTGGTGCTGCAGTTGATTAAGAGGCTCTGGGGGTCTCTTTCTCTGTCTCAGCCTCCCTGTGCTGCATCTGTGTCAGTGTGACCTCAGGGTTGAGCTCTATTCCTGCCCCAGCACAGCAGCCCCCTCCTGCTGACCTTCTAAGCCATCTTTGGCTGGAAAATGATGTCAGCATGTTCTTTTGTGGGTTCTTCTAGCTCATATTAAAGATGAGGAAATGGAGGCAAATGGGGCTAAGTGTCTTGTCAAGGGTCACACAGATAGTGATTGTTTGAGGCCAAATTTAAATTTAGGAAGATGAGTTTTCCTGACTCCAGTCCCTGCATTATAGCCACTTCTCTACCCTAGACACTATTTTACAGATAAAGAAATTAAACTTGAAAGATGTAAAGTGATTACCCTGGGATCATAGTGCTGGTCAGTGTCTGAGACAGGATCCCAACCTAAGTCTTCAAAAGACAAAATCTAGGACTCTATTCATAATGCCCAAGGACTTGCCTCAGATGGATATTGGACATATAGGAGAAAGGTGGTTATTCCTTATACCTCCAAAAAGCTTGACATAAAAACTATATCTTTTTCCTTTCATTTCTTAACAGAGACAGCTTTGCTCTTAAATCTCTGCACCCTCATAGAAAGCTAAACAAAAGAATCTAGTTTGAGTAAGCTTTTATTTGAATGAACTTGTATGTAATTGAACCTAGAGAAATCACAGAGTATTTTCTTTAACAATTAGAAAGCCTCTATCCCCAAAGATGTGGGATGTAAAAAATCATTACCAGGAAACAATACATAAATTCTTCTGGTAACAGCAATTTCAGGAGGTGGTGGTAGTAGTAGGCAAGTTGTCATCAGGTGAATTTGACCCTGTTCCATGTCCATGGAGCTATTTCAACTCTCTTCTGTTTGCCTTCTATAGCTGATATCTCTGCTCAGCCTGCTTCCTCCAGGAAATGACTCTTAACAGGAGGAGAGAGTTAAAAAGGTATGCTCCTGGGAATCAGTAAATACTTGAAAAAATAACAATAACCTTCTTGATGAGAGAGCTTAAACCAAGCCCTGTTTTGTTCAGTAACATAAAGAGTAAAATATTCTTTTCATGTTCCAGCAATCTAAAGTCAGAAGAATTGTATTACATAGCAAATTGGTAAAAAGGACAAAAAAGATTCCCAATTAAAAATAGCACTTTAACAAAATGAAAATTAACACTACTACATTGCATGTGAAGAAGCTCTCTGATTGACAAAAGGACCAGAGTAAATCACTGTACTTATATGATGCAGAATTCAGCTCAAAAGTTCAAATGCAATTCCAACTGTATAATGCAATATATTTTGGGGTGACTATATCATAATTTTCTTTTTTCTTTTTGCATATTAGTTATTCTATACAATTTTCTAAGTGATAAGCTTACAGGCTTAACTCCAAAATCTTATTATATATTTTGCTTGCCTATCCCTCAGTTTGCTCTGCCTGAAGAAAAAAAGGTGATATAATCAGCATAAATGTTTATTATATTTTCATTACATTAGAGGATACAAGGCTTCCCACCTATGCTGTAGGCTGGCTAGATAAAATAAAACTGGGAAATGATTAAGAGAAAGAGAGAGATTATAGAAGTCGAGATGAAGAGAAAGAGGGAACATCAGAAGGAGAGAACAGGAGAGGAGAGAGAAAATGTGGAGAGAGCAGGAAAGAAGGAAAGAAGGAAAAAAGGGAGGGAAAGAAACTCCAGTTAGATAGAAAGCTTTCACAACTTTCAAAGTTAGCTCTAAGAAGCCTGCTACTGTCAAGCAAAACTAACTTCTATATCATTGAATAACTTGTATTGCACTTAATTTTGCAAAGGGATTGGTATTAAAAATAAAGTTTGATTTTATATAAAATGTTTTTAAAAAAAAACATTATTAGCTCAATGGCCATACAAAAAGAGACCCTGGCCAGACTTGGCCTTTGTACCATACTTTACTAAACTCTGGTCTAAAAGACAACACTGAAGACATATGAGGCTATGAAATAGGTGAATTTGTCATATAAAGGGAATGAGAAATTTTTAAAGCAATGTTTGGCCCATAGTTACCCCCCCCCATTGTACTGAGTGGACTCATAAGGTATTTCTTTTTTGGTTGTGGGGTCAGACACGTGAATCACCTAGGATTGGAAAATACTGGCTTAGCCATTTCATGCCTATGGGGCAGATAGAGGCAAAGCAAAGATGATGAAGAGAAGCCAGGAAGTTACCTGAGCTCTTCCAAATTACACTCAGTAACAACATTCAATTAGTTCTCTAAATGGATTCTGAAGCTACAGAACCTAGAAAAAGAAGTGAAACAATCTTCTGGCTTAAGATATCTTAGAAGTTATTCAAAAAAGTCTGTCTCACCTGGGTAGAAGAGGAGCACAGTTCAGCACAGAGGGTGTCTGGGCAAGCTGGCAGAAGGCTCTTAGTCAGAGCCCAGATTGGTGGCATGTGGGGATACTCAATCCTAGCTTATCAAGCTAGTGGCACATCAAGCCAATTGTGAGGCCCCCAACTTCAAAACGGGAGGTAATTTGCCAACTAGGGTTTCCATTAACCAAAAAGTGCAACTAGATTGGGCCACCCGAAGCAGTAAGCAAGCTTCAAGCTGCTGAGGTCTCAGAGCAGAAAACCAGTGACTTGGCCCCTGGCCACCAGCAAAAACAGCTTGGGACACTTCACACTGTACCCCAGGAGCAGAGCTCAACATTAAAAACACATTATTCAATAAGGTTAAAGTGTTTTCATGCCTACATGAGAAGATACTTGTCACTCTTGAGAATTGTATCTCTATTAAGGCAGACAGGAGGAGTACACATAGAAAGAGGATGTGGGCATAAGTAGATTTTGATGTGATGATATAAAAATATATAAAAGTGTCAAATAGGATTATATTGGGAGAAGAGAAAAAGGAATGAAAGAAGGGAGAGATGAGCATTGTTTTGACCTTAATCTCATCTGATTTGTCTCAAAGAGGGATAATATACACACATATTTGGATATAGAATTTTATCTTACCCTATTATAAGGAAGTAAGAGGGGAAAAGGGAAAGAAAAGGTGGGGTGCTGATGGAAAAGAGGGTAAAACTAGGGTGAACAAGGAGAAAGAAAAGGCAAATGAGGCTGATAGAAGGGAGGGCAAAACAAAGAGTCAAAAGGAAAGAGGGGAAAAGGGAGGGTAGATTGAGGAAGGTGGTGGTCAGAAGCAATGCACTGGTGAGAAGAGACTGGTTGGGTAGAGAGAATAAAAACAGGGGAAAAGAGGATCCAGGGGAATACACAGTTTGTAATCATAATTGTGAATGTGAATGGGATGAACTCTCCCATAAAATTGAAGCAGATAGCAGAGTGAATTAAAAAGCAGAATTGTACATTTTTTTTTTTACAAGAAACACATTTGAAGGAGAGAGATAGACAGGGAGTAAAGGTAAAATGCTCAAGCAGAATATATTATGCTTCAGCTGAAGTAAAAAAAAAAATCCAGGGTTAACAATCCTTATTTCAGACAAAGCATAAAGAAAAATAGACCTAATTAAAAGATACAAAGAAGGGAACTACATCTTGCTAAGAGATCCCATAGACAATGATGTAATATCAATACTAAACATATATGCACTTAGTGGTATAGCAGCCAATTTCTTAGAGAAGAAGATAAGAAAGAAATTGACAGAAAAACTATATTAGTGGGGGGCCTTAACCTCTCCTCAGAACTAGATAAAACATAATCACAAAATAAATAAGAAAGAAGTTAAGGAGGTGAATAGAATTTTAGAAAAAAAATAGATATGAAAGACCACTAGAGAAAACCAAACGGAGAACGAAGGGAATATGCCTTTCTCTAAGCTGTACATAGCACCCATACAAAAATTGACCATGCATTAGGTCCTAAAAACCTCATGAATTCAGAAAAGCAGAAATAGTAAGTGCATCCTTTTCAGATCATGATAAAATAATAATTACATGTAATTAAGTACCAAGGAAAGATAGACTAAAAATTAGTTGGAAACTAAATAATCTAATCCTAAAGAATGAGTGGGTCAAACAACAAACCATAGAAACAATCAATAAATTCGTCAAAGAGAATGAGAACAATAAGACAACATACCAAAACTTAGGGGATGCAGCCAAAGGAGTTCTTAAGAAAAAATTTGTATGTCTAAATGCCTACATGAATAAAACAGGGAAATAGGAGATCAATGAATTGAGCATGCAACTAAAAAAATCAGAAAAAAAGCAAGTAAATAATCCCCAATTAAATACCAAATTATAAATTCTGAAAATTAGAGTGATTAGTAAAATTGAAAATAAGAAAAATATAGAACTAATAAATAAAACTAAGAGCAGGTTGTATTAAAAATAGATATATTTTTGGTCAATTTGATTGTTTTTAAAGAAGAAAACCAAATTACCAGTATCAAAAATGAAAAGAATAAATTCACCACCAATGAAGAGGAAAATAAAGCAATAACTAGGAACTATTTTGCCCAACTATATGCCAATAAATTTGATGATTTAAGTGGAGTGGATGAATATATATAAAAATCTAAATTGCCCAGTTTAACAGAAGAGGAAATAAAATATTTAATAAGTCACTTTTAGAAAAAGAAATTGAACAAGCCATCAATGAAGTTCCTAAGAAAAAATCTCAAGGGCCTGAGGAGATTAAAAGTGAATTCTATCAAACATTTAAAGAACAATTAATTCCAATAATATATAAACTATTTGAAAAATAAGTGAAGAAGGAATCCTATTAATTCATCTTAGGAGACAAATATGGTGTCGATAAGTGAACTACAAAGAACAAAAACAGAGAAAGAAATTATAGACCAATATCCCTAATGAATATTGATGCAAATGATATTAATAAAATAATATCAAAGAGATTTTAGAAAATTATAACCAGGGTACTATACTCTGACCAGGTGGGGTTTAGGCCAGCAAGATAGTGCAGGTTCAATATTAGGAAAACCAGAAACATAATTGACCATATCAATAAGAAAACTAACCCAAATTATATGACAATTTCAATAGATACAAAGAAAGCTTTTTGACAAAATATAGCCTCCATTCCTATTGAAAACACTAGATAGCATGGGAATAAATGGAGTTTTCTTTCAAATTATAAGCAGTGCCTATCTAAAACCATCAACAAACATTAAATGTAATAGGGATAAGTTAGAAGCCTTGCCAATAATATCAGGGGTGAAACAAGGATATCCACTATCACCACTATTATTCATTATTATACTGGAAATTCTCGCTTTATCCCTAAGAGGAGAAAATGAAATTGAAAGAATTAGAATATGCAAGGAGGAAAAAAAATTCACTCTTTGCAAATTATATGATGTTATACTTAGAGAATCAACTAACAGTTGAAACAATTAACAACTTCAGCAAATTTGCAGGATATAAAATACACCTACATAAATCATCAGCATTTCTATGTATTACCAACAAAGCCAAGCAGCAAGAAATAGAAAGGGAAATTCCGTTTAAAATAACTCTAGGCAATATAAAATATTTGTGAGTCTACCTGCCAAGACAAATGCAGTAACTGTAGGAACATAATTACAAAGCACTTTTCATGCAAATAAAATCAGACCTAAACAACTGGAAAAATATGATTTTCTCACAGCTAGGCTGAGCTAATATAATAAATGTAATAATTCTACCTAAATTAATTTACTTATTCGGTGCTATACCAATAAACTAAAAAATATTTTAGAGGCAAAATCATTTCAGAGAGCTAAAAAATAACAAAATTCATCTGGAAGATCAAAAGGTCAAGAATATCAAGTGAATTAATAGAAAATTCAAAAGAACAGGACACAGACATACCAGATCTAAAACTACATAATAAAGAAGCAAACATCAAAACTATGTTGTACTAGCTAATAGAGTAGTACATAAATGGAATAGGTTAGGCACAGGAGACACAGTAATGACTTTAGTAATCTACTGTTTGATAAAAACAAAGACTCAAGCTTCTAGGGTAAAAACTCACTATTTGAGAAAAAAAACCCTGGGAAAACTGGAAGTATGGCAGAAACTAGTCATAGACCAACATCTTACACTGTATACCAAAATAAAGTCAAAATGAGTATGTGATTTAGACATAAAGGGTGATACCATAGGCATATTAGGAGAAGAGGGAGTAGTTTATTTGTCATTTCTATTGAGAGGGGAAGAATTTATGACCAAACACATGATAGAGAATATTATGAAGTACAAAATGGATCATTTTGATTACATTAAATTAAGAAGATTTTGCACAGATAAAACCAATGCAACCAAGATTAGAAGGAAAGCAGAAAACTGGAAAACAATGTTTATAGCCAGTGTTTCTGATAAAGGCCACATTTCTCACATATATAGAGAACTGAATCAAATTTATAAGAATACAAGTCATTTCCCAATTGAGAAATAGTAAAAGGATATGAAGAGGCAATTTTCAGATGAAGAAATTGAAGCTATCTATAGTCAAATGAAAAAATATCTCAATCACTGTTGATTGAGAAATGGAAATTAAACAACTCTGAGGTACCACTTCAGACCTATCAGATTGGCTATTATGACAGAAAAATAAAATTATCAATGTTGGAGAAGCTATGGAAAAAGTGGAATACTAATGCATATTTGGTGGAATTGTGAATTGATCCATCCATTCTGGAGAAAAATTTGGAACTATGTATAAAGGGCTATAAAACTGTGCATACCCTTTTACCCAGAAATACCACTATTAGTTTTATATACCAAAGATATCATGAAAAAAGGGAAAAGGACCCACATTAACAAAATATTTATAGCCACTCTTTTTGTGGTGGCAAAGAATTGGAAATTGAGCAGATGCCCATCAATTTTGGAATGATTCAACAAGTTGTGGTACATGAATGTAATGTAATACTATTGTGTGGTAAGAAATGATGAGTAGGCAGATTTGAGAAAATTCTTGAAAGACTTAGATGAATTGATTCTGAATGAAGTGATCAGAACTGGGAGAACATTGCACGTAGTAACAAACATTGTGTGATGATCAACTGTAATAGTCTTAGTTCTTTTTGGCAATTCAATGATCGAAGACAATTCCAGAAGACTCATAATGGAAAATGCTCTCCACATCCAGAAAATGATATATAAAGTCTGTATGCAGACTGAAGTATGATATTTTCTTTTTTTTGTTGTTGGTTTTTTGTTTGTTTCTTCTTTCTTCTGGTTTTCCCCTTTTGTTCTAAATCTTCTCTCACAACATTACAAATGTGGGAATAATTTCAACATGATCATACTGTATAACCTATATCAGATAGCATAATGTTTTGGGGAGGGAAGAAAGAAGGGAGGGAGGCAGAAAAATTTGCACCTCAAAATCTTATGAAAATGAATGTTGAAAACTATCTTTATATGGAATTGGAAAAAATAAACTATTTAAATAAAGAAGACCTGAATTCAAATCCTGTTTCTGAAATTTTCTTCATCTCTACTATAAGAATAACATTTAATCTTTCTGAGTATTAGGTGACTTCCTAAGATTTATCTTTTTTTTTTTTTTTGCCTTTTTTTGTGGGATATTGAGGGTTAAGTGGCTTGACCAAGGTCACGCAGCTACTAAGTGTCAAGTGTCTAAGGCCGGATTCGAACTCAGGTCCACTGTTCCACCTAGCTTCCCCCTTCCTAAGATTTATCAACAAAGCTATAGACTAGTTATTAGTTGCAGTGCTGGATTGAAATTCCAACATGAATTAAATCAAAGATGGTGATACGCTCATTCAGTGGTCTACCAGTAAATGTTTAACAATTGGCTCGCTGAAACATTTTAAGCTTCATTATTAACATATTCTTCATTGATTTCTTAAGTCTAGACAATGAAAATTAAATAAGTCAACCACTGATTTTTAATTTGTCAATTTTAAGGTATATATGTTCACTGTGAAAAATTAAGAAACTGCTCTCAGGACACAGTGAGTTCTGACTCTAGCACATTACTGCTGACATGACAGTTGCCATAAGAAACAGTGGCATAAGTGATTGAAAGTATTGGTTGGAATTCCTGTGCCAAGATGGGTAAGTGAGGAAGCAACCCACTGAGGTTCTCCTATATTTCACCTCCAAATTCACTTAACATTGCCTTTGAAGCATCCCAGGAGCAGGGAAGCAGCCAATTAGCCCAACAGGAAAGGTCTGTCTTAGCTGGGTGAGAGGGAAGTGAGGTCCAGGAGCAGCAGCAGCAGCAGCTTCTGGAGTCACAGCAGGGATCCTGAAGCAAGGCTCTTAGCTTGGGGCAATTCATCAGTGAGGCTCCACCTACCTGCAAACCAGAAGCTCCCTGGGCAGGTGAGGAGTCTGGGCAGCATAGCAGGAACACTTTCCAGGTAACACAAAGCTAGCACAGACAAACAGAGAGGCTTTGATCCCACTACTAACCAGTAGAGAAGCCCCACCAAAAACTGGTCAACAACAAGTTCCTACCTCTGCAACCTCCCAGCAGAAAGACTGATTCCAGGGCAAAACAGCACCAGGGACTCAGCAGATCACAACAAAATTACCCTTCCAGGGCCTACTAGGAGGGTGACTGGTTATAATAGCAACCCATCAGCAGGACATACACTCTACCCTCACCCCCCCCCCTCCCCACACACACACATACACACACTTGGGCAGATTCGCAACAAAATTACTCCTCCAGGACCTGCTAACAGAGAAAACCTGCTAACAGAGTTACCCAGTAGCAAGGTACCACACTTGGGGCAGACTAACAAGATCATGCCTCCAAGGCCAGCCACCAGAAAGAAGTTAATTTTTGCAACCCAGCAATAGCAAGCAGCTAAGTCCTGAAGCCCAGTAAAAACCACCAATAAGAAACATAGCCTCAGCACAAACCCTGGGATGGTTTAGGAAGAGATCCCAAGTTGAATAAAAATATCAAGCACAAAATGGGCAAAACCCTCCAAAACAACAACTATAACAAAAGCTTTACTATTGACAATTACTATGGTAATAGGGAAAATCAAGGCATAAACATAGAGGATAATAGGAATAAAGTGGCCACAGGTGAAGCTTCAAAGAAAACTGAAAATTGGTCTCAGGCCCAAAAAGAATTCCTGCAAGAGCTTAAAAAGGACTCCAAAAATCAAATTAGAGAAGTAGAAGAAAAATTGGGGAAAGAAATAAAAGTAATGCAAGAAAATCATGTAAAAGAAATACAAAAATTTACTCCCTAAGAAAGCAGATTTAGTCAAATGAAAAGGAAGTACAAAAGGTCACTGAAGAAAATAGTTTTTTAAAAATATTTAAAATTAAAATTTTAATAGATCAAATGGAAACTAATGACTCTATGAGACAATAAGATACAATAAATAATTTTTAAAAATGTAAAAACAAATAGAAGAAAATGAAATTTCTCACTGTAAAAAAAGCCTGGAAAAATATCTTTCAAGAAATTATCAAAGAAGACTGCCCTGAAATATTAGAACCAAAGGTCAAAGTAGAAATTGAAAGAATCCACCAATCAACACCTGAAAGAGATCCCAAAATGAAAAGTCCCAGGAACATCAAAGCCAAATTTCAAAGTTCATAGATCAAAGAAAAAGTTTTGCAAGCAGCCAAAAGGAAACAATTCAAATAATGAGTAGCTACAGTCAGAATTACACAGGATCTGGCAGCTTTCACATTAAAGAATCCCAGGATTTGGAATATAATACACCAGAAGGCAAAGGAGTTACAACCAAGAATCACAAACTCAGCAAAATTGCATATATTCTTTCATGGGGAAAAATGGACATTTAACAAAATCAAGGACTCAAGCATTTCTGATTAAAAGGCCAGAGTTGAGTACTACACAATAGAATTCCATTACATTCATTGTGGTATATGAGCATAATGAAATACTATTGTGCTGTAAGAAATGATGAGCAGGAGGATTTCAGAGAAATCTGGAAGGACTTCCATGAACTCATGCTGAGTGAGAGGAGCAGAACCCGGAGACCACTGTACACAGTAACAACAACATTGTGTGATCATCAGCTGTGATAGACATGGCTCTTTTCAGGAGTGCAATGATCTAAAACAATTTCAAAGAACTCATGATAGAAAATGTTCTCCATATCCAGAAAAAAACCCTGTGGATTCTGAATGCAGATTGAACCATACTATTTCTGCTTTTGGCCTGTTTTTTCCTGCTTTTTTGAGGTTTCTCCCTTGTGCTCTGATTCTTTCACAATATGACTAATACAGAAATATGTTTAATGTGATTGTACATATATAACCAATATCAGATTGTTTTCCATCTTGGGGAAGGGGGAGTGAAGGGAGGGTGGGAGAAAAATTTGGAACTAAAAATCCTATGAAAATAATCATTGAAAACAATCATTGGAACTGGAAAAAAATAAAATACTTTTATAAAAAAAGATCAAGTATCACTTTCTTCATGAAGTTATTCTTGATCTCCCAGCTATTAGTTTTTTTATTTCTAAAACGAATATATGTGTATACACATATGCATTATAATCACATATATATAGTTATGTATGTTATAAATAAATATATAAGTATATGTATAACCATATGTATATACATATACATATTCACATATTTGGTTAGTTATTATTTGTCCTTCATTTCAAAGAGTGCCAAATGACATCATGGAGTAAAGTCTTGACTTGCACATGAATTGGATTTAAGTGAGACAGAATTAGAAGAAGTGATCACCTTCTCTTCCAGGTCATCAAAGTACAGTGGTAAGACAAAAGTCAGGAGTCCTGGTGATGGTCCTGGAAATAGTGGATGACCTTGGTTTCTTCAATGTCTGGTCAATCTCTGAATGTTACACAGCACATACTTTAGTAGCTTTTGTGGCCATTGGAATAAATTGTTTTCATCTGCCCATTACACTGAGGGAAGTCCTCATGTGCTTGGGGTAGATATCCCCTAACTCAATAATGGGTTTGAGGTCTGTCATTTACCATCAAATGAGTTTAGCCTAGTTTTGTTTTAAAACTTAAAAAAAAAAAAAAAACCTGGTCATTTTTCTGTGGGGAAATGAGGATTAAGTGACTTGCCCAAGGGCACACAGTTAGTAAATGCCAAGTGTTTGAGGCCAGATTTGAACTCAGGTTCTCCTGAATCCAGGCCCAGTGCTTTATCCACTGAATCACCTAGCTACCCCAAACCCTAGTCTTTACAAGGTATGACTTCTTAAAGCCAGAGGTGAGAGCTGAGTGCAAGGTATACGCAAGAAGTAGATGAGCAACCCTGAAAAGGACTCAGCAAGCTCTCACATCAAAGGGGATAATCCTCCCTGAACAAACACACACACACATACATACACACATATGTGTGTATACACATACATATATATGCGTATATATATATACACACATGTGTATATAAATGTATGCATTTACATAAATCCTGCATATGAGATAGATAGATGATAGATAAATTATAGATGTTAGATAGATAGATAATCTCCTTGATTCTGTATATCATTCATATCCTGTGCCTCTCTGATTGGAAGGTGTACCCATGGACTCCAAGAACTTTCTTTTAAAGAGAATTTAGCTCAGACATCTTATTTCTTATCTGGATATACTACTTTGGGCATTTTCTGAATTCTCCACCATATACACTCTTCTACTACTTTCCCCCACTCCCCTAACTCTATCCTTTAGACCTGCTTGTATGTTGTCTTCCCCCATTAGATTGTAAATTTCGTGAGGGCAAGGACTATCTCCCTTTCTCATGTTTGTCTCTCCAGTATTTAGCACAGTTATAGGCATATGGCAGATGTTTAATCAATATTTATTAACTGACTGACTAGTTCCCTTTTTGTACATATTGCATCCCATGTAGAATGTGTTTTTGCAAGCAAGGAAGACCTTTTGATTTTTCTTTGGCATCTTCAGAAATTAGCATAGCTCCTATAACATAATATGAACTTAATAAGTGCTTTTATTTGATTGATTGGTTAATTGTCTTCCAAAGATGTGGTTGTAAACACAATGGTTCTAAAAGGTTGACTGGTCATGCTTTTCAGTATGAGACATGCAGCAGTTGGAAGAGGGATCAGTAAAGCACTTGATTCAATCCCTGTAATTAATATAGCCCATGTGAAAATGGACAGCTTATTTCTCTAGGAAATTCTTTTAGCCTATATGATGTATATCAGATGCCAATCTTCATAGTTAGAGGGAATTTCTACACCCAGATTTCCTTGTCATACAGTGCAAAGAGGTTCAGAAAGGTTTGGAATCAGAGGATCTACTTTCAAATACCATCTCTGATGTTTATTGTCTAATTTTGGTCAAGTTCTTTAATCTCTCTGGGCATTAGTTTCTTTCTTAGTATAATTAGAGGTTTGGACTATTTGTCCTCTGAAGTTCCTTCTAGATCTATGGACCTAATAAAATTACATTTCTGAACCCATGATTTCTGGCTAGCTGTAAGACCGGGAAGGATTCCATCTGAACGTTACTTAAGTGACTCAAATATTTCAGTGAGCCAAAGCAGATACTGGAACCAGTACAATTTCTTCTGGACCATATTTAACATTTTCCTTTGACCCTTTCATGACATTTGCAGATTGCTGGAAAGAGAATTATAAAATGGCCCTCAATAACAACATTGTAGTTACATCCTTCAATAATGACAGAATATAACATTGTCAGAAAAAAAATAATTAAATTGTTTTTGGTCATACCTGTCATTGAAGCAAAGAATTTGATTAACATTAAAATACCACACTGAAAGTTAGGTCTCACTGGTAATTTCATTAATTTTTAAAATATTCATTCAAATAATAAAAATATGAATCTTGCTTTTTAAATAATTTTGTTTCTAAAATAATTTTTCATCTCATCTACCAACAAAATGAGATGTGAAAATGGTTCCTAATTTCTGTGAGAGAGTGCATTAGGCAGACCGTAGTCATTAAGATGTGGCTTCACTAGTAACACTGCAATGAGGTTAACTTTAGCTGCTCTCCAGTCAAAGGAGAGAATAAAGTGTATGAGCATAAGTCATGAAAATTCCCTTTCCATGAATAAATGAGCATTTAATCCAGTGAACTGTAATTAAACATTTTAATATTCTTTACATTATTCTCTTCCCCTCTCCCAACCCAATAATGATGCTTGCTGGAGAAATGTCTGAACTTGCCATAAATCAGACCATTTTTGATTGCAAATTAAGACAGCTATCTTGTCTTCCTTTTCTCTCTAGAAAATTATATTAAAATATGTTTTGTCATTTGAGTTTTTTATGATCCCTGATGAAATCTATATAGGGAATAGCTTCCCCTTACAAGAGTAGTTTGCTTGAGAAGATATAGCAGTAAATAGAGACATTTCCTGCATCCTCTTCTAAATAGAAGATGAAAAATAGTGAGCATTTGTTGGCAGCAACATTTCCTACTTTAATTGTTTTTAGCCCTATAATTTTCCATTTCACTGACATGACTCATTTTCAAGTATCCTTGCTCTTGAGTTTCATATCTATAGGTTTCATGAGTCGACAAAAACTTTGAGATAAACAGAAAGAAAACAATGATTTATACCAGTAGGGATTAAAATCCCACCAAACTGCCAATTTGAATATGCTACTATTTCACAAATGAGGATATAAAATAATTAAAAAAACAATTAAAGAATCAGCATTATATTTATAGGAAATTGTGGATTTTTAAAAAATGAGTTTTCTGTCTTTAAGGTAACATTGAATGTTGCATTCCAGGTTCTTCTTTCTGAGCTCCCTCACATAGGAATGGTACAGAGATTCATTGACAATTAGTGATTGGCATGAAAATTAATTATATCCCTTGTCTATTACCTTTTAATGCACACAGTGTTACATCAAGAAACCCACAAATTCTCCAAATTCAAATCCTTAGAAGTACATGGATAACTGGGGGGCGGAGCCAAGATGGCGGAGAGGAAGCAGCAAGCTGCCTGAGCTCTCCTTCTGTTCCCTCAAAACGAACATTAAATCAAGCCTCTGGACGGATTCCGAAACTACAGAACCTGCAAAGAGACAAAGAGACACAGTCCTCCAACCAGAGATAATTTAGAAGACTTCAGGAAAAGGTCGGTCTGTCTCGGGCAAAAGGGAGGCCCAGCGCAGGGCAGCAACCCAGCGCCGAGGGGGTCGGGGCAAGTCAGCAGGAGCTGTGGGCCACAGCCCAACAACTGAGGCTCCCGGAACCTGGTTCAAAAATCTGGTGGCCAAGGACAGTGGAAAAACTTACCTGCACCGGCTGAGAGGGACACGAACGGCGGGATCAGACGCCGGGGTCTGGCACCTGGCTGGCCCAGCACAATCAGACAGGAAGTGCAGGGCGGGGCATCTCCACACACCATAAAGGGCTCAGAGTAAAAGCCCGGTCACACAGCACCTATACACCTGCACAAGAAGCCCAAAACAGGGACCCTGGTGCCCCCAGAGCAGACCTCAACTTAAAGAATAAATAAATAAGCTGCAATAATGAGTAAGAAGCAAAAAAGAGCCCTCTCCATTGAGAGCTTCTGTATCAATAGGGAAGAAGCCAACACAAACTCAGATGAGGACAATAGCCTCAAATTGTCTACATCTGAAGCCTCACAAGGGAAGGTGAATTGGTCGCAAGAACAAAAAGCCTTCCTGGAAGAGCTCAAAAAGGATTTTAAAAATCAATTGCAAGAGGTAGAAGAAAAAATGGGGAGAGAAATGAAAGCAAAACAAAAAAACTATGAAAAAAGAATCAGCAGCTTGGAAAAGGAAGCTGAAGAAAACAAAGCCTTAAAAAATTCATTTGGCCAAATGGAAAAAAAGCTACATAATCTCACTGAAGAAAACAATTCCTTAAAAAATTCACTTAGCCAAATGGAAAAAAAGGTGCATAATCTCACTGAAGAAAACAGTACCTTAAAAAATTCACTTAGCCAAATGGAAAAAAAAGTGCATAATCTCACTGAAGAAAACAATGCCTTAAAAATTAAAGTGGGACAGTTGGAAGATAAGGAATCCATGAGACACCAAGAATCAGTCAAGCAGAATAAAAAAAATGAAAAAATAGAAGAAAATGTGAACTACCTCATTGGAAAGAAAACTGATCTGGAAAACAGATCGAGGAGAGGCAATTTGAGAATCATTGGACTGCCTGAAAGCCATGACCAGAAAAAGAATCTAGATACCATATTCCAGGAAATTATTAAGGAGAACTGCCCTGATATCATAGAATCAGAGGATAAAATCATCATTGAAAGAATACATCGATCACCTCCTGAAAGAGACCCCAAAAGGAAAACTCCAAGGAATATTGTAGCCAAATTCCAGAATTATCAGGTGAAGGAGAAAATACTCCAAGCAGCCAGAAAGAAGCAATTTAAATATCATGGAGCCACAGTCAGGATTGCTCAGGACCTGGCAGCTTCAACATTAAAGGACCGCAAGGCTTGGAATATGATATTCCGGAAGGCAAAGGAGATTGGATTGCAGCCGAGAATCTATTACCCAGCAAAAATGTGCATTTTCTTTCAGGGGAAAAGATGGACATTTAATGACATTGGGGACTTTCAATCTTTCCTGGTGAAAAGACCAGAACTGAATAGAAAATTTGATCTCAACATACAAGACTCAAGAGAAGTTTAAAAAGGTAAACAGAGGGGGAAAAAAAAAGGTACCCTATTAGGTTAAACTGTTTATATCCCTACACAGGAAGATAATACTCATAACTCTTAAGAACTGTAAATGTATTTGGGCAGAGAGAAGGACTTTATATAGAGGGTATAAATATAAATTGTCTTTGATGTGATGATACAAAAGAATTAAGGGGATAAAAAGGGAGTCTATGGGGAGGAGAGGAAAGGGGAGGTGGAATGGGATGAATTATATCATATGAAGAGGTGGAAAAAAACCTATTATAATAGAGGGAAAGAAAGGAGGGGGGAACATGGTTTCAACCCTATTCTCATTAGATTTGACTCAAAGAGGGAATAACATATATGTTCATTGGGATAAAGAAACTTAACTCATTCTTTAGGGAAACAAAAGGGGAAGGGAAAGGGGGGGACTGATAGAAGGGAGGACAAAAGCAAGGGAGAAAAGGGTAAAGAAAAGAGAGGGGGGTGATAAAAAGGGAGGGCAGATCGGGGGAGGCAGGGGTAAGAAGTAAAACGTCGGTGAGGAGGAATAGGGTGAAAGAAGGGGGGAAAAGTACAAAGGGGGTAAATAGAATGGAGGGGAATAGACAGTCAGTAATAATACCTGTGAATGTGAATGGGATGAACTCTGCTATAAAACGGAAGCAAATTGCAGAGTGGATTAAAAACCAGAACCCTACAATATGCTGTTTACAAGAAACACATTTGAAGCAGAGAGATACACACAGAGTAAAGGTAAAAGGCTGGAGCAGAATATATTATGCCTCAGCTAAAGTAAAAAAGGCAGGGGTAGCAATCCTTATCTCAGACAAAGTGCAGGCAAAAATAGATCTCATTAAAAGAGATAAGGAAGGAAATTACATCTTACTTAAAGGTACTATAGATAATGAAGTAATATCAATATTAAATATGTATGCACCAAGTGGTATAGCAACCAAGTTCTTAGAGGAGAAGTTAAATGAGTTACAAGAGGAATTAGACAGTAATACTATACTAGTGGGGGATCTGAATCTCCCCCTCTCAGAATTAGATAAATCTAGCCACAAAATAAATAAGAAAGAAGTGAAAGAGGTGAATAGATTACTAGAAAAGTTAGACATGATAGATGTCTGGAGAAAATTGAATGGGGATAGAAAGGAATATACCTTTTTCTCAGCAGTACATGGCACATTTTCAAAAATTGACCATGTATTAGGGCACAAAAACATCATAGTCAAATGTAGAAAGGCAGAAATAGTAAATGCATCCTTCTCAGATCATGATGCAATAAAAATTACATGTAAGAAAGAGCCAGGGAAAAGTAGAATGAAAATCAATTGGAAACTAAATAATTTCATTCTAAAGAATGAATGGGCCAAACAAGAAATCATAGAAACAATAACTTTATCCAAGAGAATGACAATAATGAGACAACATACCAAAATCTATGGGATGCAGCCAAAGCAGTGCTTAGGGGAAAATTTATAGCTCTAAATGCTTACATGAATAAGAAAGAGAAAGAGGAGATTAATGAATTGGGCATGCAACTTAAAAAGCTAGAAAAAGAACAAATTAGAAATCCCCAATTAGACACTAAATTAGAGATCCTGAAAATTAAAGGAGAAATCAATAAGATTGAAAGCAAAAAAACTATAGAATTAATCAATAAAACTAAGAGCTGGTTTTATGAAAAAACCAATAAAATAGATAAAATATTGGTTAATTTGATTAAAAAAAAGAAAGAAGAAAACCAAATTACCAGTATCAAAAATGAAAAGGGTGATGTTACCACCAATGAAGTGGAAATTAAAGCAATAATTAGGAAATATTTTGCCCAACTGTATGCCAATAAATTTGACAATCTAAATGAAATGGATGAATATTTACAAAGATACAAACTGCCCAGGTTAACTGAAGAGGAAATAAAATCCTTAAATAAACCCATATTAGAAAAAGAAATTGAACAAGCTATTAATGAACCCCCTAAGAAAAAATCCCTAGGGCCAGATGGGTTTACGGGTGAATTTTACCAAACATTTAAAGAACAATTAATTCCAATATTATACAGATTATTTGGAAAAATAGGTGAACAAGGAGTTCTACCAAATTCGTTTTATGACACAAATATGGTGGTGATACCAAAACCAGGCAAAGCAAAAACAGAGAAAGAAAATTATAGACCAATTTCCCTAATGAATATTGATGCTAAAATCTTAAATAAGATATTAGCAAGGAGATTACAGCAAGTGATCACCAGGATAATACACCATGACCAGGTGGGATTTATACCAGGAATGCAGGGCTGGTTCAACATTAGGAAAACTATTAACATAATCAACCACATCAATAAGAAAACCAACCAAAATCATATGATTATCTCAATAGATGCAGAGAAAGCTTTTGACAAAGTACAGCACCCATTCCTAATAAAAACACTAGAGAGTTTAGGAATAGGGGGAGCTTTCCTTAGAATAATAAACAGTATCTACCTAAAGCCATCAGCAAGTATTATATGCAATGGAGATAAATTAGAGGCCTTCCCAATAAGATCAGGGGTGAAACAGGGATGTCCATTATCACCCCTATTATTTAATATTGTCCTAGAAATGTTAGCTTTAGCAATCAGAGAAGAGAAAGGAATTAAAGGAATTAGAATAGGCAAGAAGGAAACAAAACTATCACTCTTTGCAGATGATATGATGGTATACTTAAGGAATCCTCGAGAATGAAGTCAAAAATTACTTGAAACAATTAACAACTTTAACAAAGTAGCAGGATATAAAATAAATCCACATAAATCATCAGCATTTCTATACATGACCAACAAAGTCCAGCAGCAAGAGATAGAAAGAGAAATTCCATTTAAAGTAACGGTAGGTAATATAAAATACTTGGGAGTCTACTTGCCAAGACAAACCCAGGAACTCTATGAACACAACTACCAAACACTCTTCACACAAATCAAATCAGATCTAAATAATTGGAAAGATATCAGTTGCTCATGGATAGGCAGAGCTAATGTAGTAAAAATGACAATACTGCCTAAATTAATTTACTTATTCAGTGCCATACCAATCAGGCTACCTAAAAATTATTTTATACAGCTAGAAAAAATAATAACAAAATTCATCTGGAAAAACAAAAAATCAAGAATATCCAGGGAAATAATGAAAAAAAATTCACAGGAAGGTGGGTTAGCGGTACCAAACCTGGAGCTTTACTATAAAGCGGCAGTCATCAAAACTATCTGGTACTGGCTAAAAAATAGAGTGGTAGATCAATGGAATAGGCTAGGCTCAGGAAATGCAGTAGTAAATGACACTAGTAATGTAGTGTTTGATAAACCCAAAGACTCCAGCTTCTGGGATAGGAACTCAGTATTTGACAAAAACTGCTGGGAAAACTGGAAGATAGTATGGCAGAAATTAGGCTTAGACCAACATCTTACACCTTATACTAAAATAAGGTCAAAATGGATACATGATTTAGACATAAGAGGTGATACCATAGGTAAATTAGGAGAGAAAGGAATAGTGTACCTATCAGATCTTTGGAAAGGAGAACAGTTTTTGACCAAACATGAGATAGAGTATATTATAAAATGCAAAGTGGATGATTTTGATTATATTAAATTAAAAAATTTTTGTACAAACAGAAGCAATGCATCCAAAATTGGAAGGGAGGCAGAAAGCTGGGAAACAATTTTTGAGGCCAGTGCTTCTGATAAAGGCCTCATCTCTAAAATATATATAGGGAAATAAATCAAATTTATAAGAATCCAAGTCATTCCCCAATTGAGAAATGGTCAAAGGATATGAACAGGCAGTTTTCTGATGAAGAAACCAAAGCTATCTATTCCCATATGAAAAAATGCTCTAAATCTCTAATGATTAGAGAGATGCAAATTAAAACAACTCTGAGGTACCACCTGACACCTATCAGATTGGCTAAAATGACAAAAAAGAAGATAATAAATGTTGGAGAGGCTGTGGGAAAATTGGAACACTAATGCATTGTTGGTGGAGCTGTGAGCTGATCCAACCATTCTGGAGAGCAATTTGGAATTATGCCCAAAGGGCGATAAAGCTGTGCATACCCTTTGACCCAGCAATTCCACTTTTAGGTCTTTTTCCCAAAGAAATCATGGAAGGGGGAAAGGGACCCACATGTACAAAAATATTTATAGCTGCTCTTTACGTGGTAGCAAGGAATTGGAAGTTGAGGGGGTGCCCATCAATTGGGGAATGGCTGGACAAGTTGTGGTATATGAATACAATGGAATACTATTGTGCTGTAAGAAATGATGAACAGGAAGAGTTCAGAGAAACCTGGAGGTTCTTGCATGAGCTGATGATGAGTGAGATGAGCAGAACCAGAAGAACATTGTACACAGTATCATCAACATTGAGTGTTGATCTACTGTGATGGACTATATTCTTCTCACCAATGCAATGGTACAGAAGAGTTCCAGGGAACTCATGATAGAAGAGGATCTCCAAATCCAAGAAAAAAAAAAGAAAGAAAGAACTGTGGAGTATAGATGCTGATTGAACCATATTATTTTTTTGTTTTGGGTGCTGTTGTGTTTTTTTTCTATTTTGAGGTTTTGCATCACTTCTCTGATTCTTTCTCTTGTAACAGGATTAATGCAGAAATAGGATTAATGTTATTATGTGTATATATATATATATCTATATGTTTATGTATAGAGATATATAGATATAACCTATACCAGATTACCTGCTGTCTAGGGGAGTGGGGAGCGAGGGGAGGGAGGGAGAAAAATCTGAAATTGTAAAGCATGTATAAACAAAAGTTGAGAACTATCTTTACATGTAATGGAAAAAATAAAATATCTCATAAAAAAAAGAAGTACATGGTGGGCATGGAAATATGATAAAAATATTTAGGTTTCAAAACACACTATTAAATATACACACAATAAATCTATATTATATTACAGTTATATTACAAAGTTATATTACAAAACTATTTTTAGTACTACCAGGAAGTCCATGGAAGCATTTCTCTTTGTATTTGACAAAAAGCTTTTAACCATTTCATTAGACAATGGGGAGCCCACTTGAGCTACCCTTTATCGCCAGGGTGCAAAGTAAGTGGAGTTGCCAATGCTGAAGAGAAAAGAGTCACTCAACAACAAACCTCTTGTCCCCCTAAACTGTATTCTGCCTTTCATCAACTTGATGCAGTCCTAAATGCACTAAGGAATTGTTTTTAGGAGCACGTGGTTAATGTAATTGTAGACAACACTCTCTCCACCTGGGTTGTGTTATCTCATATTGCAATCTGAGAAAACATTATCTTCAATCCTCTTCCCACCCATGGAATAGATTTTGGGCACTGTCAGGGATGAGGAGAGAAGAGACACAAGTATCACTGCGGCTAACACCACTGTCTCCATTGTAGTAGAAAGGGATTATACAGTGAATGTACCCTCCAGGACTAAAAACCCCCTTAAATACACATTCTACCTGGTTCTTTTTACCACTGACCTTCTGAATTCTGGCAACAGCTCTTAAGAGTTGTGATGGGAATTGCTAGAAAAGTAAACTTTTAGCAATGTTTAAGATATTCCCATCTCTCACACTAAGCCCCGTTTAACTCAGTTTCTCAATTCTATATCATTGATCCTCTCCACTCTGTTCCCTTTTTTTGTCTTCCTTTCTTTCAAAAAAATATTTTTTCCAATTACATGTGAATTTTTTTTAAGTTTTGAGTTCCAAATTGGATTATTCACTCCTACCCTCCCATCTTCCCTCCCTGAGATGGTTAAGCATTATGGCATAGGTTATAAAAGTGCACCATGTAAAACATTTACATATTACTCATTTTGTATAAGAAGAAAAACAACAAAAAGGAGAGGGAAGAAGGTAGGAAGAAAAGGAGGATGGGAGGGAGGAAGGGAAGGGGGAAGAAGAAAGGAAGAATGAAGAAAGGAAGGAGGGAGGGAAGGAAGGAAGGAAAGAAAGAAAGAAAGGGACAGAAGAAGGGAGGAAGGAAGGAAAGAAGGAAGAAGGGAAAAAGAAAGGAAAAAAGAGAAAAATAACATTTTTAGTCTATATTCAGGCAATACAAGTCCTTTCTCTTAATGGAATAGTATACCTGTCAAATATATGAATAAGGGAAGAATTTAGGTCCAAACAAAATATAGAGAGCATTACAAAATGTACAGTAAATAATTTTGATTATATAAAATGTAAAAGTTTTCACACAAAACCAAGGACTTCCTTTTTCTTCCTTTTTCCTTTCCCATTTTATCCTATCATTTCCCTTTTGTTTTTACCTTTCTCTTCATTTTTTGCATTTCCTTTCCATTTTCCCTATAGCTCATCCTCACAACAATCCTTTCCAGTAGGTAATATCATTACACCCATTTTTTTGAATGAGGAAATTGAGGCACAGGAAAGCTGAGTATGACCCATATTCATGCAACTAGTAAGTGACTGAGGCAGGACTTGAACTCAGGTCTTCCTAACTCTAAATTCTACACTTTATCCAGTGCACCAACTAGCTTCCTATGGCTTAAACAAAATCACTAATTACAAGAAAAATGAATATTTAAATAATTTTGGGTTTTCATCTTTACCCAGCAATACATGAAAGATTATAAAAGATTAAAATAATCAGTATTATAATGAATATAAGTAGTATTTATATAGTGATATAAAAGTTTATAAAGCAATTTTACATTGCATTTTATTTAATACTTGTTTGACATTTAATATTTAATACAGTATTTTAATTAATAATTAATAATGGCTATTAAATCTTGGTAAATTAACACATTCTTAGCACTGTGAATTAAACTATATGAACTGAAAAACAATTTATAATCATTTGAGAAAAGTCAATCAGTAAACTGTTCATAGTCCTTAAGACAGAGATTTCATACTGATCATATACCTCAAGAAAGGGCCCATTAAAAAAAAAAATTTAACACAGTTGGCACTGTAGATTCTGTTAGTAAAGAATACATGAGATCAAATACCACCTCAGAGATATCTCTGTGACCCTGGGTAAGTCATATGAATTCTATTTGTCTCATTTTCCTCATCTGTAAAGTGAAGACAGTAATAATAACATCTACCTCCCAGGACTGGTATGAGCATTAAATGAGATAATAATTGTAAAATTCTTTGTAAATCTTAAACATGTAAATTCTATTTCTGTTTTAATGTAGTCATTAACATCTGAAGTAACATAGGTAGTCAGCGTTTTAGAATTGTTGAATAAATTGTGACACAAATGTAATGAAGTGCTATTGTACTATAAGAAGTGATGAGCATGAGAATTTTTTTTTAAAATAAGAATACTTACATGAATTGATGCATCAAAAAGTACAGTAATGTATAGGAAAACAATACTTAAAACAGGCAAACTCTAATTGTGCTGATCAATTTTCATTCTGAAGAACAGATAATGAAATATGTCTTCATTATATCCACATTGAGATAGAAAACTACTTGTTCAGAATGTTTTGGACATTGTCTGATGCAATTGCTATCTTGGTTGGTTTAGAGTATTTTTTTTTTTTTTTGTAACAGGAGAGGATTTAATGGGTAGAAAAGGGGATCAACTAAGGTAAATGATTGTGTTCTAAAAAGGCATTGATAAAACTTTTAAAATGGTTAAATATTTATTTTTTAAAAAGTTAATGTAGGAGGGGGAGCTAGATGGCGCAGTGGATAGAGCACCAGCCCTGGAGTCAGGAGGACCTGAGTTCAAATCCCGCCTCAGACACTTGGCACTTAGTAGCTGTGTGACCCTGGGCAAGTGACTTAACCATCATTGTCCCAGAAAAAAAAAATTGAAAATGAGCAGAACAAGGAAAACAATCGTACATCCAATGCCAACATAATATAAGTAGAAAGAACAATAAAATGTAGATGAATCCTGAATAATTATAATGACCAAGCTTGGGGGAAGAGTTTCATTGGAAAGGTAGGGACCATAGGTATGAAATTGTACATGCACACACACTCACAAATATCCATCAGATGTGGAGGATATGTTGATATAGAAAAATGAATCAATAAAAATAAGTATTTAAAGATAAATTGCTTTTTTTAACAGAAGCATTCAGAATGTCCTTGTTAATATTTATTGTGTACACATAGAAGTTAGGATAATGTATAGAACACTAGGAAGGAAAATATACAGAGTAGTCTGCCACATGCTCAGACAATCTCCAAAGTTGCAATGCCACCATTAGTTTTCTCAGAAGACATGAGCTCATCCAACAATTTTACAGCAATCTAAGATAATGTCAGAAAACAGATATTATCACTTAAAAGAACAATGCTTTATTGTAGCAACCGTTTCCTCCTATTGCTTGCCTTTTATATCTTTGACATGTACAAAGTCGAATCCTACATCCGTAGTAATCCCACATTGTTCTCTCCAGGCAATATAAATTCCAGCTTTTGAAGCATGGTATTCATAAATACCAGATTCAGAAGTAGAGCAGCTTGGAGATTCAGATATCTTCAAGACAAACCACATTGGGATAGATTTATCAAAGGAAAAGCTAACAGATCATTTTTATTAGCCAGATAAAAATAAAATAAAAAATTACAGTACTCTGATATTCCTTAACTTCAAAAGAAAGATATGAAATGTTATTGTAACAAACAACAAAATGGAAGTATCATTGATGTTTTAGTAATAGCGATATTCATTTGCTTTAATGAAAATTGATTCCTTTTCTCTATAAATATCAAATGTTCATATTATCATAAGCAACTTGAACTTTTGGATTCCTGATAACAATTATAATAATTCATATTTCTACAGTAGTTTGAGGATTGCAAGACTTTTCAAGATAACCCTGAGAAGGAGGGAGTACAGGTATTGTGATCTTCATTTGTATAAGCAAACATGGAAACTGAAGCCCAATAGAGCTGTCTTACTCAGGTCACACCAGGTCTCCTAAGTGTGGTGCTTCCTTCCAGTATAACATGCTTCAAACAAGTTAGAAGGAAAACAAGAACAAAATTGTAATATGATTCTTTTGTTTACTTGAGCCCTTAGAACAGATTTAATGAGTTGACGATCACTATAAACAAAAATCAAATGCAAATGAGGCAAAATACAAATAAAGTAGCAAAGACCCTTTACCCAAACATTATTTAGATATATTCTATGTCTACATCTAGTTATGTGAAATGTATTTGCTTCTACTTGTGGGAGACAGAGATCAAGGAGAGATAAGGTTTTCAGGATCTTTGGCTTAGATCTAAAACCTGCTTTCCAATTAAAACATAAGCTCCCAGAGGGCAGGGAACACGTTAAGGTGAAACTCTTCTACTCCCCCAGGAACTTCTATGTGTGATGAATGCACCCTTTAGAGAGAACCTGAATAATAAAAAACAAGTAAGTTACTCATATCAATTAACAATGCATGTAACTACTTTGCATTTAGAATTATATTGGAAGGGGCAGCTAGGTGGCATAGTGGATAAAGCACCAGCCCTAGATTCAGGAGAACCTGACTTCAAAGCTGACCTCAGACACTTGGTACTTACTACTAGCTGTGTGACCCTGGGCAAGTGACTTAACCCCCATTGCCCCGCAAAAAAAAAAAAGGAAAGGAAAGGAAAGAAAAAAAATTATATTGGCAACTGAGTAGAGCCTTTTAAGCCTAAAAAAGAGTTTACAATCCCTAGATGATGTTCCAAGTAGAATAAGCATAATACATAGGAGATTTTAAGATCTAATCATACTTCATAAATATGCATGTTTCAATCTAGGAAGGCTAAAACTGTAACTTGAATCAGGTACCATATGTGGTGAAATACCGAATGGGCTATAGAATTGGAAGACAGCTAGAAGAAATCATACATGAAATCCAATGCTGCCCCTTTCATTTTACATATGAGAAAACTACAGATCAAGAAGATGAAGAGACTTGCCCAAGATCCCATGGCTAATAAGTAGCAACATAAAAATTCAAGACCAAGTTTTCCACTCCAAATATAGGTGACTTTTCCTTATTATCAATAACTAAAATAAAAGCTCTTAAAGAGTTGCACAGGACACTGAAAGTTTAAGTGACTCCCCAATAGTCTGGTATGTATCACAGGAAAAACCTTGAACTCAGGTCTTCCTAACTTCAACGTTGAATCTTTATACATTAAACCACAATGTTTCTCTAAGTCTTTAAACTGAAGAATAATGGTTGATTAGCTTTGTTAGATATAATATCCTCATCTGCAGTTCCTTGTGACAAATTATATGTTTTGCCCCTCCAATAGCTTAAATTTATATGATGTTTAAGATTTTTAAAGCAATTTACTTCTATGATATTATTTGATCTTTCTTAAAACTCCATAAAATATAGGTCCTCTTATTATCCTCATTTAATAAATGAGAAAATTGAGGCTATGACTTTTTTTTGGTAAGGTAATTGGGGTTAAATGACTTGCCCAGGGTCACACAGCTAGTGTCAAGGGTCTGAGGCTGGATTTGAACTCAGATCTCCCTGAATCTAGGGCTGGTGCTCTATCCACTGTGCCACCTAGCTGCCCCCTAGGCTATGACTTTTTAAGGGACACAGAGCTAAGGTAAAAATCAGTCTAAGTCTTCCTTATTCTAAGTCCCACAGGGCTTATAAACTCTCTAATCATAGTATTCAAAAAGGAATTAATGAATACCAGCAAATGTAGATGAATACACACTTGACTGTAGTACCTTAAATTAAGTTTGGCAACTATATTACTTATCACTTGGATAAGTATATACTATTGATCATTCCTAAAAAGGTGAATGTCATAATACATAACATACTGTAACTTGGAGTCAAGAAAACTCTAACACTTAGCTGAGTGATGATGGCCTGGTTAGCCTTTATAAATTTCAGGGAATTCCCACCCTAAAGTATCATGCACTCTATAGAATAGCTTTGAACATGAGACAAGAATATTATTTAAAATAATAACCTCTTTTATAGTATTTTAAGTAGAAAATCAGATATTTAGTAAATTTGAGTCTCACAACAACCCATGTGAATCTGTCAGAGAAAGTAATATGATTTCTGTTTTGCATGTGAGTGAATTTATTAGAGACATAGTCAAGTCTGACAGCAAATTAGTGCTCATTTCCCTTGATTCATCATCTAGTGTTCTTCATTTAAACTATATTATTGAAAGCCAGAAGTATTTTTGTAAGACATATGTCTCAACTGTAAGTTTGGATTTCCTGTCATTAAATAAAAGAAAACAGTATAGAAATCTGAACTTCGTGGGGGGTTTTGTCAATTTTCCATTATGAACCGCTCCTCTCTCTTCCTCCTTCCCCTTTGTCATGTGTCTGAGTCTCTCCCTATTTTTTTTTTGTCAGCATCTCTCTGTACTTCTTAGTTAGCTGCAGAAGTGACACCCTCCTTCCTCCAGGGCCTTCTTATAATTTACAGTGTGCATTGTTGCAGTACCCTAATAGCTGCTCTGCCTTGCTCTGCTGTATCTTTCTGTTCCCTTATCTCCAAGTGGCTCAGCCTACCAGAAGTCAGAAGCCAGACAAAAGAGAAAGCAGTAAAGCTTACACATTAGTTGAAATCTGTAGAACAGAGACTGATAGAAGAATAAAGGAGCATGAAATGGTTACCTCAGGATAAGTTGGTTTGGCCAATCAGTTAGAAAATCCAGAAATTCACACTTTCTGTCCCCTTTGCTCCTAAGTACTCCTTAATACCTATACTAATTCAATTGCAAGAAAATTGAGGTGGGACTGAGCTATACAGGGAAAGTTAAATGCATTAAAAAGCTCCATTGTAAATTATTTCAAAATGTTTTGACATCAAACTATAGCTTTATGGTGCACATGAGGATGTTTTTTTTTCATTCTTCTATAAAATTAACTAAATGAATAAACTTTTTAATTATAGAAATAGTATGATACAAGCAAGCAACCCTGGAATATAGTACCTGAGGATCTTAATCTTTTTTATATTCAGTGCTTTAATATTTACCTTTAGGGAAGAGGTAATGTTTTATAGTGGAGTAAGGTCTTAGAATTGAGACTAACTGATTCATATTCCACATTTATATTCTGACCATGAAAACATTACTTAATCCATATATGCCTCAGGAAATTCCACAAGACTCAGTCATAGAACAATTGGGATCTCTTGGTGGGGAGGGGGTGCTGTATTTGTAGTTTGCCATGCGGCAAAAATCATGGGTATTTTGTAAACTCTAAAAACTCTGGATAAGGGCAAATGATAGTTGCCTCACCTGTAAAATGGTTAAGATTCCCATAAACCTGAAAACATACCTCCTTTTTTTGTTAAACAGGATCTTTATAAATCTGTAACCACAGACAAGTTTCCATCCTGTGAGGGATAAAATTTTCATTTACAGTACCATTCAAATCAAAGAAGATTTAAAGAAATATAAGTACATTTATAGTATTTCAATTTTAAAAATATGTTTGACCAACAAATATTTATTTTCTGTACTTCTATTTTATTGCTCCCTACTTGGAAGGAAGGAAGGATGAAAGGAAAGACGGAAGGAAAGAGGAAAGGAAGGAAGGAGGAAAGGAAGGAAGGAAGGAGGAAAGGAAGGAAGGAAAAGAGGAAATTATGAAAGGAAAGAGGAATGAAAAATATATTTCATTCTGCATATTAATCCCTTGCTTTTCTGTCAGGAGGGAAGCAGCATAGAGTTCTTTCAACTTTCAAAGTTGTTCAAGTAATACACATACATGCATACATATATAAACACATGTGTGTATGTGTATATATGTATGTATATATACACACATGTGTTAATGTCTAAATTTATCCTGATTTTACACACTAACCTTTGCATTATTTCATATAAGCATTCCTAGTTCTGTCTGAAACAATCTCTGTCATCATTTCTAATGGGAAATAGTATCCCATTACATTCATGTACCATATTTTCTTCATCTATTCCATGATGTATTGGTATCTTACAGTTTCCAGTTTTTTACCACCACAAACATTTTTCTTATTGGATGAATTACTGTCATGTGACAGTATGTTGTTGTTATTTTTTTGCAGGGCAATGAGGGTTAAGTGACTTTCCCAGGGTCACACACCTAGTAAGTGTCAAGTGTCTGAGGTCAGATTTGAATTCAGGTCCTCCTGAATCCAGGGCCAGTGCTTTATCCACTGTACTACCTAGCTGCCCCCACAGTATGTTGTTTTAAAGCTTTAACTGATATCTATTAATAATATTGATCTATCGTTCTATTATTTATCCCTTCCTGATTTAGGTAATAGGACTATATCTCATAAAAGAGGACTAGTACAATGCTTTCTTTCTCAATTTTTTGATAATAATTTGTTTCCTATTAAGAGTCAATGCTTTTTTAAAAGTTTGAACGAATTCTCCTGTGAATCCATCAGGACCATTAGGTTCCCTCTTACTTTTTGGTAGTTATTTCTGAGTATTTTAATTTCAAATCAGTTTTTTCCTCTCTTTTTGTTTGTTGATGAATGTTACCAGAGTACAATCAAATTGTTTTCTTTTGTTTTTCTAATCTGTCAATAATTTCTGTCATGCAGGACAAAAATTCTAATTTCATGATTCTTATTTCTATTTTGGAATACTTACTATCCTCTTGTTATGGTTCCATGACCTCTTGGGGAACCACAGGATCTTCTGCCTCATTAAGTGCTTATTCATTTCTTTTTTATATTTATTTAGAAATGCTTGGAATGGTTTTGATATCCTGAAGGGTGTTCTCCCTTCTATTATTAATTTATTTCTTGATAGCTTATCTGCTTGTGCCTAAGGTCTTTAGGAAAGTTTTCTTTCTCATGAGAACTTTAGAAATTACAGTTATTGCTCAGTTTCTGACTTGTTCCCCTTTGATGATGGATTCTGTGATGACTAGACCTCAAAATTGCTTTAGTTTCCTCCCATGCTAGAAAATTAATTTTTCACTGTCTTCAATTTATATCCAAAGTGACTTTGGGAGAGGAGAGAAGGTGTTCAAAAATGTCTTCATCTGGATCCGAGATCCTTTTTCTTCAGGCCTGGTGAAACTTCCTGGCCTCCCCAACCCACCCAGACCCACATATACAATGAAGCTAACCCTCAGTTTCCTCTGTTCTTTAGTTATATTGCTGAACACTTCTACTATCCAAGACTGACAAAAAATTCTTAACTTCTACACCTCTTCTCATATGTCTGCTCTCCACCCACGTTTGAAGGAAAGGATTAAATGTGAATTGTTAGTTGTGGTTCAGAATAGAGGAGTGAGGACAGATAAGGAGTAAGGATGGTTGTCAGAGAACATAGTTGCAGCAATGGAATTAGTGAGTAGATTTAAGCAAAAACAAGCCTATAAGTTTGATTATGCCATCTTGCTCATCACGTAAGGACTATTAAATAATAATAATAAAATTATAGCATTTAAAATTACAGAGTGATATATATACATATATAAACTCATTATATATGTAGTTACTATATATGTGTATACATGTGCATATATATGTATATGTATACACACAATCATATTATTTCACAAGAATCCTATGAAGCAGATATTATTATTGTTTTCATTTTACAAATAAGGGAACTTATGCACACAGACTTCAAATAATTTTCCTAGGGTCATATGGCTGGTAAGTATCAGAGTCTAGATTTGAATTTAAGTATTCCAAACTTCAGAGCTAGTACTTTTTCTACTTTACTTTTTAGCTACCTTTGTTAGCTAGGTGTTGAATGAGCACATTAGTGGTCAGGGATTAGCCTTCTTTTTTAAATTATCTGATCTTCCCTAAGGTTCTTAGTATTTTAGCCTATGGAGATAGTTGCAATTGGTTTATGTCTTGCACATAATTCTTATTTTGGAGAAGTTTGGCTGGTTATGGAAATAAAAAAAAATGTTTAGCCCTGACAAAAAGTTCTATTTTAATGCTTTAGTTTATTTTCTAGGGTTCTCTAAGGGAATCATCATAACATTTCCAAAATGTGATAATTTTAGTTGCCCTTTGCCTATGCTTATTTTTTCCTGAATTTATTTGTTTTTCTTCTTCTTGGACAGTGTATTTGCTTTTCTTTTTCCAGGGATAGCTAGTTGACAAAATGGATAGATGAAGATAACACTTACTGGAGTCAGTAAGATCTGGATTAATATCCAAGTCTAGACACGTGTTAGCTTTGTGCCGAGGCAAGTTACTTAACCTCTGTTTTCCTTAGTTTCATCATATTAAAAATGGGGAAAACAATAGCATTTAGTTCCCAAGGTTGTTGTGAGGATAAAATGAGATGATATTTATGAAGTGCCTAGCAAATATTCTGACACATATTAGGTGCTACATAAATGTTGAGTATTATTAATAGCTATTATATTGCTCTGTGAGAATTAAATGGTACTATGTCAAATAATGAGAGTAAAAATAGCCATAATATTACAATTAGACGCTATTTTTTATCCCATTTTATGGATGAGGACTATGAGCCTAAAACAGGTTAAGTGACTTACCCAGAGTCAGACAACTAGTGAGACAGGATTTGAACTCAGGCCTTCCTGGCTCCAAGTCCAGTAATTGATTCACTATACCTCTTGGCCATATACTATAAAATCATAGGTTTGTTGTGTGTTTCATATTACTGGGAGCTAGAAATTACCTCAATGATTATTCCCACACCTTCAATTTTAAAGATAAGATGACTTCAGCCTAGTGAGTTGCCCAGGATAACATATGTGGTGAATAGAAGAACACGTCATTTTTTTCTCCAAGTATACTATTCTTTCATTACAACGGTATGGCAATATGTCCTTCAAAATAAAAGTCCAAGATTCATGAGTTATTCAAATGTAAAAAGAGCAGAGAAAGAGACTAGCCTGGGATGTGTTGTTGGGGACAGAAGGTGGGACAATATCCACATTTTTTTCAACTTATTTAGGTACTATAGGAACTGCTATTTTGCACAGAGTAAAAGAGATGCTTGGGTGAGGTTAAAACTTCTTTTTCACTGTGACTATATCTTTCATATTTGAGAAAGAAGAGCCTTGACTAGATTTACTTCACTCAGAGGAGATGGTAAAACCTAAGATGACCATGATTTTAGATAAAATTAGCTAACAGATGCTAGATATACGTGTTCAGTTAAAAATTCAGTTACTAGAAGAGTTTATTAACCATAGCCCCTATGGTAGATGTAATGTTTCTCCTACAATAAATATATTATTTGAGCAGGAATTCCTAATACCTTTGATACCCTTCTACTCTGGCATTTTTTAAAGCAAATATCCACTTTGTGAAGATTTAAGAAACCCAGCATTTAGTGCAAACAACATTGGACTTTCATACAGAAGAAAGGCTCAAATCATGGCACTTTCATTAACATTTAACTTCTCTGAGCCTCAATGTCCTTGGCTGGAAAATGAAGATAACACTTACACTCCCTACCACATGGGATCATTTTGAGAAAAGTACAACATTAATGTGATTTATTATTTACTCAATAATGAGGATCAAGGTAGGACAACATAATGCCATGGAAAAATGTGGTGGATTTGGGAACAAAGGATCACTTCCTGCCTGTGTGATCTTGGGCAAATCACTTAAAGACTCTGGGCCTCATTTCCCCTCTTTGTAAAATGAGGAGGTTGGGTTAGATGGCCTCTTAGGTGCATTCCAGTTCTAAATCTAGAATCCTAAATAGGTTTGTATACTAAAATCCATCAGAAAGGCACATGACAATTGTAATCTGATGGTTATTGGAATGTCAATTCTAATTATATTGACTTTTTCCTTATAATATTCTGTGAGATCAGCTATCGAAGTTATACAGATTTTGGAGGGGGTGAAATTTTTTAGTGTCACTAGGGCCTTTAGATACCAAGTAGACAGCAACTCAGAGTAATAAAGCCTTGTACCCCAAGAGTTTCTATGTCACAGAATCCTGTGAAAGACTTTTCTTCCTTTGAAGAGTCCCCACTCAATCTTAGGAAACAGAGACTGTTTTATAACAGGCACATTCATCTCTAGAAATGTCTCTGTGCTCCCCTTCAATCGTCTGTTGGCAGGTATCCTCCCACTCTTCAAAGGATCCAGGGGGAAAAGGTTGGTTATTGTGTTAAGCAAGGATGCATTGTTCTCCTGAGCCTAGGGAGCTCCTATTTGTCAAGGCAGGCATGACATTTGTTTCAGTCAATGTATAGCAGCAATGTTGGGAAAGGCAGCTGAGCCTTATAAGCTCATTTCACTCAAAAGGTCTGATGGGACTGCCACCATACTACTCTCTCTTTGAGAGCATAATTTTCTAATCTCTTTTCTTTCCAGTCTCATCCCTTATCCTCCCCCTCACAATTATTTTTTTAAACAAAAAAATATATAGATCAATAGAGATCCAGACAATCTTTTTATGGTGTCTGACTCTATAGAGAGTTTTAGTTCTTTTAATTTGCATAAAAAAGAACATAGAAAACAATTCTCAGAAGACACCAATCCACTTGCTTTTGCTGGTTGAATAAAGCAAACCTGTTTGGTAAAAGCTACTTTCTTTCTTTCTTGTTCCTTTACCCTTTCTTGGACAATATTTTTACTTTAGAAGTTTACAGAATTTTTATAAAAATACCTCAGTGATATTATGGTCTGGGAATTCAAAGTTAAAGAAAATCCTAGGTAAGGGATGGGGGACTACCTGACAGATTATAAAGGTCACTCTTCATGCTCTGTCCTTTCACTGCTCACCCAGAGACTTCAAGAGCACACTTCAAGATCATCTCATCAGGAATGATCACCTGCTGGAAGGCAAGCCTTGATCAGTGCTATAACAGTAATCATAATAATTGCAGTACTAAAACTAATAAAAGATTATATTGAAATTCTGAGTCACAGTGACACAGTGTGGAGTATTCATCTTTGAAGCTTTCCATGGGCAAATCACACAGCCCTTCCATGCTGTTACTCATTAGTTTCTGCAAAAGCATTGGGGGAGTAAATGTCAACTTAACTCCTATTTCATTAGACAGGTCTACTAAGCTAATAGACACAAATGAAGGGATTACAGATATAGCTATTAAATAGGTGGACAAATAGGAGAGAAAACCAACCTGACTGATGGAAAGGATATTTTCAGGCACTGTGTAATTCTAATGCAGATATAACTTTCTCCCTGATGTTTTTTGCTTAAAGGGGAAATTTACCATTGTTAATTTGAGTCAAATATTTACTGTTGTGCTAGATATCCTGAGCTCCTTGCTTCATTTCTACATTGAAGTCAACTGTCTCTAGGGAACAAATAAACACAGTTGACACTGTATCTGGAAACCAGAAGAAGACAATGTCTCAACTGATACGCACTGCTTATAAATCTGTTCAGACCTATGAGGTGAAAACCTCTACAGTTGCCAATGCCTTCCAAATATAAGGCAGATGGCAACAACAAGCCTGACACAAATGAGATGATAAATCAAAAATTCAAGGAAAAATAAAATACTCACAGATTGGCATCAGGATAGTATGTTTTATCATCCTGGCTTAGTGTGAGATGACCCCAAACAAGAAAAATTTGGCAAGATAATTCATGCATTAGTATCATGATCACATAGTGACATTTCACAATTTAAAAATGTTCATAGTAGAAATTCTTCAATTCCTGATATTAGTAGTAGCAGCAACAGGAAGCTTGACACTGATATGATCATGTCTCCTCCTGCTTTTTTGAAGCAGGTTTGAAGGAAGGTTTTTCTTCATACCAAACTTTTATTTGCTTTCTCTCTCTCTTCTTTTCAAACCTAAGTTATTAAGCAATATTTTGTCTTTACTTTGGTGGGAAGATGAATATTCGTTCTGTGATGATGTTTCAATCAAAGAACTGGCTGATTTTTTTAATCAGCATAATATATGGAAATGGATAAAGTTGCTACATTATATTTATGTTCTATACACCCATAGACCAGAGACAATGTGGAAACACTTGAACTAGGGTTTATTTTAACATATGATCACCTCATGTTCTTAACTATATATTTTGTTTACAATATGGGAAAGGTATTTATAGAGTCATAGAATGTTGAACAGAACAGGACCATAACAGAGCAAAGGTTTGAACCAAGGTCTTCTCCTTGTAAGTTTGGTACTCTTTCCACATTGTCATACCACTAGCAGATTAAGGTGGAATTTATACCCAGATCTTTCTACATCATCAATTATCAAATACTTATTGTGTGGCTAGCATAGACAAATGTATTCGAAAAATTTACTTTTAAAACTATTTTTAATTTGTTGATCATTAGTTAAATACGTATTACTTATAATATGTCATGTTTTACAAAGCTTTTCTACTACAAAGTCCATCTGGCATTGCTGTTCTGATTATGAAGGTAAGGGAAATGATATTCCTATAGATTAAGAGATCTCTCTGGGGTCACACAAATAGTATATAATAGAGCAAAGACTTCAAGTAATGCATGCTTACTCCTGATTCAGTACTTCTTTCCCACTATCCTACTCTTTCCTGTGATTTTGGTTTTACACAGTTTAAGAATTCAGGAGGTTACACAAACATGTGGGGTATTTACACAAGGTTTACATGTAACCCATAAGCATTCACATGAATATTGAGGGAGAAAAGAAAATATATTTATTATTCAATCCAAACCTATAAAGACCATAGAGTTGAATATGTGAATTTTCCAAACTTTTGTCTTTTTGGATTAGCTACTGAACTTCTTGGGGATATAGCAATGACTAGAAAGTACACAAAAAAAGAGTTTGGGTGACAAGGCCACATGCTTCTAATAAATATTGAAAGTAATGTATACTTTTTTCCATTTAGAAAACATGATAAATAAAAAATATAATAAGAAATAAATAAGAAATATGATAAATAATATTTATAGCTGTAGCTGAGATTTATCCCATTTTATGTTAGTTCTTTTTTTCTTGTTGTTAGTTCTAATGAGACCCAAATATATAGACTTAAAAAAACGCAGAAAGTGTCACAATTAACTTCAACTAAGGGAAAAGTGTTTCACTAAGCAAAGAGGAGTTATAGAAGGCTTTGGAAAGTAGAAGACTGAAGAATAAAGTAATAATCTTTATACATATAGGGCTTATTACGAGGAAAATGAGAAACTGGGATTAAATTACAAAAGGAAGATTCAAGTAGATTTAATTAGAACTTCCTTCTTGTAAAGGTCATTAGCAACTAGAAACAATTTCTAAAAGGAATTAGTAATTTTTTTCCCCTAGAGGTCTTCATTAGTAGGATTAATACTTATCTATCTGAAATGGCAATGGTACAGTGGTTATTTGAGGGATGGGATTAAATTAAACAAGATCTTAAAATTCTTCCTGCTCCTATGTTATAAAAAATAATATTGGTATATCAGGCTGCCTTTTAATCAAAATCTTGGGATATGAAAGATTCTTAGAATCAAAGAGGTTCAGTGTTGGAATGGATACACCGGCCAGTTAGTCTAAATCATACTCCAAAGGAATCCCTTCTTTTCATGATTGATCATCTAGTCTCTACTTGGAAATCACTAGTGGCATAGAATACAACATTTTTCTAATCCATTCATCCTACTTTTTTGTTAGCTCTAATTGTTAGGGAGGTTTTCTTGATATAAAATGTAAATCTAGTTCTTTTTAACTTTGATCTGAATTTTCTCTCTTCTTCATGATAGTCCTACAAATCTCTGAATACAACAATCATTTCCCTCCGGAGTATTTTCTTTTCCAGACTAAATCCCCTCTATTCCTTCAGTTTATCATCATATAATAAAGGCCCTTCAAAAATCCTGATTCCACTCCATTAAAGACACTTTAGGTTATTACTTTAAAACATATGTTACCAGCGATAGCTAGGTGGTGCAGTGGATAGAGCATCGGCCCTGGATTCGGGAGGTCCCAAGTACAAATCTGGGCTCAGACACTTAACACGTACTAGCAGTGTGACCCTGGCTGCAAAATCAGAGTATTGATAGATAGATAGACAGACAGACAGACAGATAGGGAGAGAGAGTGAGTGATAATGTTTATTGTCTGCTAAAACCCTTGTATTATTTAATAAAAGTATTTTTATTATTTTCCAGTTACATATAGAGATAGCTTTCAGCATTTGTTTACATAAGATTTCCAATTTCAAATTTTTCTCTCTTCCTCCCCTCTCTCCCCCCTCCCCCAGACAGCAGGAAATCCAATATTATATATATATATATATATATATATATATATATATATATACATATACACACACACATACATATATGTATATACACATATGTATACACATACATAACAACATTAAACATGTTTCTGCATCAGTCATGCTATAAGAAAAGAATCAGAACAATAAGGAAAAACCTCAAAATAGAAAAACAACAGCACCAAAGGCAAAAGAAATGGTATGGTTCAATCAGCATCCATATTCCATATTCTTTTTTTTTTCTGGATTTGTAGAGTCTTTTCCATCATGAGTCTCCTGGAACTTTCTTGTACCATTGTATTGGTGAGAAGGATCTCGTCCCTCACCATTGATCAACACACAATGTTGATGATACTGTGTATGATGTTCTTCTGGCTCTGCTCATCTCACTCATGATCAGTTTATGCAAATCCTTCCAGGTTTCTCTGAACTTCTGCTCATCTTTCTCACAGCACAATAGAATTCCATTACATTCATATACCACAACTTGCTCAACCATTCCCCAACTGATGGACAACCCCTCAATTTCTAATTCCTTGCCACCACAAAAAGAGCAGCTATAAATATTTTTGAACATGTGGGTCCTTTTCCCTTTTCTATGATCTCCTTGGGTAAAGGACCCAACAGTGGTATTGCTGGGTCAAAGGGTATGCACAGCTTTATAACCCTTTGGGCATAATTCCAAATTGCTCTCCAGAGTGGTTGGATCAGTTCACAGTTCCACCAACAATGCATTTGTGTTCCAATCTTTCCACAGCTTCTCCAACATTTATAATTTTTCCTTTTTTGTCATATTAGCCAATCTGACAGGTTGGTCAGGTGGTACCTGAGAGTTGTTTTAATTTGCATCTCTCTAATAATTAGAGATTTGGAGCATTTTTTCATATGGGAATAGATAGCTTTGGTTTCTTCATCAGAAAACTGCCTGTTCATATCCTTTGACCATTTCTCAATTGGGGAATGACTTGGGTTCTTATAAATTTAATTTAGTTCCCTATATATTTTAGAAATGAGGCCTTTATCAGAAGTACTGTCCATAAAGATTGTTTTCCAGCTTTCTGCCTCCCTTCTAATTTTGGATGCATTGCTTCTGTTTGTTCAAAAAATTTTAAATTTAATGTAATTGAAATCATCCATTTTGCATTTCATACTATTCTCTATCTCTTGTTTGGTGATAAACTGTTCTCCTTTCCAAACATCTGATAGGTAGTCTATTCTTTTCTCTCCTAATTTACCTATGGTATCGCCTCTTATGTCTAAATCATGTACCCATTTTGACCTTATTTTAGTATAATGTGTAAGATGTTGATCTATGCCTAATTTCTGCCATACTATCTTCCAGTATCCAAGCAGTTTTTGTCAAATACTGAGTTCCTATCCCAGAAACTGGAGTCTTTGGGTTTATCAAACACTACATTACTAAAATCATTGACTACTGTGTGTCCTGTTCCTAGCCTATTCCATTGATCCTCCACTCTATTTCTTAGCTAGTACCAGATAGTTTTGATGACTTCGACTTTATAGTAAAGCTCCAGATTTGGTACAACTAACCCACCTTCCTGTGCATTTTTTTTCATTATTTCCCTCTATATTCTTGACATTTTGTTTTTCCAGGTAAATTTTGTTATTATTTTTTTCTAGCTCTATAAAATAACTTTTAGGTAGTCTGATGGGTATGGCACTGAACAAGTAAATTAATTTAGGTAGAATTGTCATTTTTACTATATTAGCTCTGCCTATCCATGAGCAATTGATATCTTTCCAATTATTTAGATCTGATTTGATTTGTGTGAAAAGTGTTTTGTAATGGTGTTCATAGAGTTCCTGCCTTTGTATTGGCAAGTAGACTCCCAGGTATTTTATATTATCTACCATTACATTAAATGGAATTTCTCTTTCTATCCCTTGCTGCTGGACTTTGTTGGTCATGTATAGAAATGCTGATGATTTATGTGGATTTATTTTATATCCTGCTACTTTGCTAAAGTTGTTAAATGTTTCAAGTAATTTTTGAGTTGATTCTCTAGGATTATCTAAGTATGCCATCATATCATCTTCAAAGAGTGATAGTTTTATTTCCTCCTTGCCTATTCTAATTTCCTTTAATTCCCTTTTCTTCTCTTATTGCTAACGCTAACATTTCTAGTACAATATTAAATATTAGCGGTGATAATGGATATCCCTATTTCACCCCTGATCTTATTGGGAAGGCCTCTAACTTATCTCCATTACATATAATGCTTGCTGATGGTTTTAGGTAGATACTGTTTATTATTTTAAAGAAAGCTCCACCTATTCCTAAGCTCTGTATTTTTAAAAATAATGTATTTCCATCTCCCTCCCTGACCCTTCCCCCACCCAGCCAACCTGAACTTGAGAAATTGATTTTTGGAACCCAATGGCGATATTAGAGAATAATTCTTTGGTCTATAAAGGTCATGCTAAGAACAACCTCATTGCTCCCTTTACTTCTCTTTCAAGGAAAAATCATACAGATAAAGAAAAATCTACAAATCAATTTCTGCAAGAGCTATATCTCTCCAAAATCATGCAAAAGAGCCATAGAATTTTCCAGCAACTTTCATCAATCATACATTAGAGAGATGGGATGATGATAAGCAAAGTGTCCTTTCTAATGTCACTTGATATTTTTTCATTGACATGGCCACTCACAGCATATTTAATAGTTCTGTTTTTGTTGTTTTATGGCTGCTTGACCACTGGAACATATACAGGTTTATAAACTCACTTCTTTTTCTCCTCATAAGAACCTGATCAAAAATCAAGTATTTAACTGAGAGATGAAAAATGATGCATCATGTAAGCTCAAACCCTGGATTTAGCCAGCTCCCTATCAATATTATTTTCAACAGGAATGCAATGAAATTCAAATTTCATCTAGGTAAACCATTTATAACAATAAACAATCTCCACAGACAGGATTTCTGTGCATTTATGAATCATTTTGGGCTAAATTTCATACTGTATCTCCATTTCATCAGAATGGAAAGAGGCTTAATATCAGTTTCTCTCAGAATTTCTTTTCTCAAGATAGACCTAACTATATTCAAAGAGGAATTTTCTGCAAGAAGAAAAACTCATTCAGGATCAATTGCCCCTTTGTACTGAGCAAATCTATAAGGGACTTTCTTCATTGATGGGCATTTGTAGGAAAAGTGAATAATGAAGTGAGTTACTATTTGGAGAGTGAATGTGACCACATCTGGAAATAGTATAAAAGCCAACAAGGTATACAGACAAGATAACATTGAATTATTTCTAGAATGTATACAATGGGTCTACATAGCATGCCCAAAGGCTGCTTTTGTCTTTTCTATCATCATTTCTCATGGCATAATTTCCAGGATCCAGCAACTCCACCAAGCACAGCAATAGGACCCTGAGCTGGTGACACAGAGGTTCTTACACCTGAGTAATATATCTTACATCTAAAATAGCAGCATGAGCTTCAAGAATAGGGGAGAAACACACATGCATCTCCCAGCAGTCAGTCACTGAGCTTTTTAAATTTTTTTTTTCCTTTTAGCAACAAAGATTTATTTTATTTTTTCCAGTTATATGTTAGGGTAGTTTTCAACATTAATTTTCAGATTTAGAGTTCCAAATTTTTCTCCCTCTTTCCCTCCCTTTCCTCCCCCCTCCACACAATCACAACCAGGTTATAGAAGTTCTTTTTAACAGTTCTTTTTATGGGGGTGCACTGAGCTTTTTTTTTAAAGCATTGTCTTCATCACTCATAGCCATACATAAATGAGGCTATAGCTAAGGGGAAAGAAAAGAAAGACATCTGTAACCTGAACAAAATGGAAACAATTCCCTAAAAGAGAATGATTATAATCACCTCATTATTATTTCTAACTGTGTAATTTAAGATTCTAAATGTGGATTCTAATCTGTTCCCCCAGTTTGGGGGAAACTGACTAAAAATCACTGATAAAATGAGTTTAGGTTTTTAAGGGTTTATTGGAAAATAGAAAGAAAAAGATTGAGAACAGAATTCTAACAGCCTGGCATTCCTATCTTTCCTCAAATTTCCTGTGAAGTCCTCTGCCGCCACCACCATCAAGTCAGGAAGCCAAAAAGGCCAGCGCTCTCTGCGCAAGCTCCCTTTCCTCCTTCCAGTCTCCTCCCAGACCATAGGAGGCTCCTCAAGTTGATTGGCTGGTAGCCTTGATAGACAGCACCCATGAGCAAACGTCATTTCCTGACGCCAAGGAAAAGCCACAATGCCTCTGAGGCATTTTCCTCATGGTGGAGCTTTCCACAGCAAGTCTCCAGTAGGTGGCGTCATTCCAATCATTACATAACCCTGAAGATGATGATTAAAGAATCTGAACACTACTAGATGTTCCTCAGTTTAAATGCAGTAGTTTGAATAACTACAATATATTCTTATCTGCAATTTAAATGATAGTCTTTAAATTTCCCCTCATCTAAAGGATGCATTTGAGTCATTTAAGCCCATGTTAATAATTGTTTAAAAAACATATTGAGAGGTAGACATAATGAAAGGCTGACTTATTTAAAGAGAAATAAATCATCTTGGTCATATTTTATATTGATATAGCCTTTACAATTTACAGAGGAGTGTAATGAAGCAGTATGGCATAGTGTATAAAGTCTTAAAGCCAGTAAGACCTGGATTCAATACCTGCCTTAAACACATACTGGCTGGATTATGATGGCCAAATCACATAACTGTTTCAGTAATCCAAGCAAAACTTTTATGTTAAGTAGCAGTGCAGATGTAAACCAGTATTGGTGTAGGGAGTTTTCTCATCCTGGTCGTTCTCTATTCCAGTGGAGCCAGAGGTCTAATACCTGTCTCTATTTCATCTGATCCTTACAGACAAGTAAATAAACAGGACAGACATAATAATCCCCTTTCATATGATTTGGAAATATTAAATGACTTACCCGAAGTCATCTAGAAAGTAAGAGCTGGATACAAGGTGGTCTTTTGTCTGCTAGTTCAGGGCTTTATAAAGATTTTTAATGAGGGGAACAACAAAGTGAAGATTTAGATCAACATAATGAATTCAATTAAAGGAACATTTATTAAGACTTTACTATGTGCAAGGCATTAGGCAAGACCCTAGAGACACAAAGATGAAAAATAGATGTCATTTCTGTCAAGTTTTTAATGTAAAAAAATAAATAGGAACAACAACAAAAAAGTAAAATATCATATTAAATACAGGTATATATATATATATATATATATATATATATATATATAATTTAATATATTTCTTACTGAGAGAGAATGTATTTATGTTTTGTTGTTAAATCACAGAGAATTTACCTCAGGAATTAAACAGTAACTATCTAATTTATTCTCACAACCACTCTGGGAGGTGTGTGCTATTGCTATGCCCTGTTTACAGAAGAGGAAAGTGGGGCAGCTAGGTGGTGCAGTGGATAGAACACTGGCCCTGGAGTCAGGAGGACCTGAATTCAAATCTGACCTTAGACACTTAACACTAGCTGTGTGACCCTGGGCATGTCACTTAACCCTCACTGCCCCACAAAAAAAAGCCTTGGAGAGGGGTATCTCTCTCTCTCTCTCTCTCTCTCTCTCTCTCTCTCTCTCTCTCTCTCTCTCTCTCTCTCTCTTTCAGCATGCTCTACAGATGAGGAAACTGAGGCAAATAGGTGTTAAGAGACAGTAAGTATCTGAGGCTGGATTTGAACTCAGGTCTTCCGGACTCGAACTCCATTTTCCTTGCCACTGTGACACATTTGAATGACATTTATGGCAAAGCACTTCTGTAGGCACTATGAAGAAATGAGAGAAAATAAAACACAATCCCTGACCTTAGGGAATTTATAACCTCCCTGTCCCACCCACAGCTCTTTTTGTCCTTGCATGTATTGACCATTTGCTTTTACATATTGGTTAAGATTCAAATGTAATTGCTCTCAGTGTGGTGACTTTTACATTGCTAGTTTTCTCTTCCTACACACTGTACATTTTTTTCCGAAAGCAATTATTGAGTAGTCGGCATACATTAAACATTCAAATTCAGCAAACACTTATTAAGCACCTGCTAAGTGTGTGACACTGCTGGACATTGAGAGATTAGCTATTACTACTAATTGCTTCTTCCAATGATATGTAAATTGTTCTAGTAAATATACAGTTAGGTACTCTAACATGTCTAGATTTGAAATATATTTGTTTTCCCAGCATTCCATTAAAATCCTGATTTCTACACAGTTCACTGACTTCTTTCACTATTAAACATTCCTCTGCTTCATTAAAATTATTATATTGAGATTATTTGGGCACTAGAATCATATCCTTCATGAATCCTTCCTTTTGTTAACTAGAGGCTTAGTTTTCTCAGCATCTTTATTGCTTGTCCTGTTTTTTTATTGCTTCAAATCTAGTGTTGGATACCCCTTTAGAAGCTGTGTATGAAGCAAGGGTAGGGTTTCAAATTAAAGTAGAACTCTTGTAAAAATTAAAAAAGAGTCCTTTATCAAAACAGTACATCATTGCTACATCTTCAATTCTCCAAATTTGTAGTCAGCTTTAATTACCCACATGCTTTAAGTCCATCACCAGGTCCTGAAAAAATTTCCTGTGTAATATTTCTTGGAAGAATTTCCTCTTATGTAGTATGGTCTGAGTGCATTAAAAAAATGCACCTCTACTGGCAACTTTACTCTTCCGTCACCTTCAATCTTTCCTATTTGTATAACACAAATTATCATATCAGAATGTCATTTACATTTTTAAACTTTTAGCTGACTTTCAAATTAGAACATGTGATTATTGAATTTCAATTCACTTTGAAAAAAAATTTTATGCCATGACCTCATGTAAAGCACAATCCTAGACACTAGAGGTTTAAAAACAAAAACAAAAACAAAAAAACAAGGAAGGAAAAATCCTTGTATTCAAAATTTAAAAGGGTAGCTAAGGGGCATGAAGAACGTTAATACAAATTAGACTGCAATAGCTATATAAGAAAGGCATAATATACTAAGTTTTTTTATAAAGGGCTGAACACATCAGTATGGAGAGGTTAGTACACTTATTACAGAATCAAGAGATGTTACCTGAGCTAAGATTTGAAGAATGGGAAAATTTTCAATATTCAAAGAAGGGAAGGCAAAGAACAAGGCATGAGTGGAGATTAGGACTTTCTGAGCATGAGCAAAAGCATGGAGACAAGGAAGAATGGAGCAGAAAAGTTTATCTACATCAGGGAGACCATAAAGAAGAGAAGTGAGAAATAATAGTTACAGAGAAAACTAGATAGGGGCAACTAGGTGGCACAGTGCATAAAGCACCTGCCCTGGATTCAGGAGGACCTGAGTTCAAATCTGCCCTCAGACACTTGACACGGTCTAGCTGTGTGACCCTGGGCAAATCACTTAACCCTCATAGTGCCCCCCCACCAAAATGTACTGAAAGCTAGATGGTACAATAGATAGAGCTCTAGACTTGGAGTAAAGATGAATTCAAAAGCATGCGTGTGACCCTGGACAAGTCATTTAATTGCTCTCTGTCTCTGTTTCCCCAACTGTAAAATAGGAATAATAATAGTAGCAAACTGTTTAATTGAAATTCCAGCTCACTGTACATTTTTCTTGTCTATAAATTGTATACCAATGATGGAATTTTATATATTGTCCACCTAATTGCATGTCATAATCTAAATAAGAGCCATTATTCATGTGCTTGGTTTTTCTTGTTTGGGTAGTGAGGCAAAACAATTATGAGTGGTTACAGACCTCTGTCACATGACATTGTGATATTCTAGGACTCCATGCAACCAATCCAACGCTATCAGCAAACAAAATCCTTGGGAGCATCTCACTCTCCACAGGGACTCTTTTTTAAACATTTATTTGTTATATCTCTTCCATGATAGAAGAGAAAATCTCTGTTTTATTCCTACATATTAGTAATGAGAGGGTCATTTCGCATTTGTGTCTTTTGCAACATTATTACAAATCTTTCAGAATTTTGATGTATGGGTTGGAAATAAAATCTGGAAAAGAAACTTGAAGGCATTTTTTTGTTTGTTTTATAGAATCAATCACTTTAAAACATGAACAAATGATAAGTGCAGGGTGATTTTTACTTTTTTTTTGTCAATTGCATAATGGCAAGATGTTGAGTATTGTGCAATACCACTACTCTCAAAGGGTGTGGAGATTATTCTCATAAAATGTATATAGTGAGAAAGGTGGCATGTCAGTAATTATTAATGATCTCTCAGGTGTCTTTTTAAAAACATTAATAAGGTGCAAGATTTTTCCCCTTATGTTTTCAGTGACTTTCTTTTTTTTTAATGGCTTTTAAATAGATCCATCAGTGCCCTCCCAATTGATTCACTCCTAACATCAATTTACACTTCCTCTAATAACATTAAACTCTTTTTACATATTTATTTTAGTGCCATTTTAACCTCTTCTGTAACATTTGAGACAAAAATGAGAGAGGCCAAATGTGGGCTGTTGTCCCTGAAGTTGAAACAGATTTGTTATAGAAATCCTTGTGATTTCCATTTTTCTACTTTTTGTTGTCCTTTTATTATTTTCATTCTTAAATGTCCTCAGTATAAATGTTATTATTGGGTCTCTCCACAAGCTTTATTTAAAATGGATTTGCCCTTCACTGCTTCTCTTTTCCTTTATGAGGTAACAGTCCTCATGGTCTTCCATCATCTTCATATATAAAATTTTATCAAAAACGTTTATTCTAAACTACTGATGTCCATTGCTGCCATATCTCTAATCTGATACACTAACAGTAGGGCTAGAAAAATGGCCTACCCTGCCTGGATAGAGTTTTGGACCTGTACTCAAGAATATCTAAGTTAAATTCTACCTTGGATAATTACTGAGTAATCCTGGGCAAATTACTTAATTTCGGTCTGCTTGGTTTCCTTAACTATACAATGCAGAAAATAATAGTACCTATATCCCAGAGTTATTGTGAGGTTTAAATGAAATAATATTTTTAAAGCACTTTGCAAAACAAAGTGCTATAAACATTTCAGCTGTTAATTACTATTTTCTTATAAGAACAACAAGAAGCAACAAATATTCACTTCCTAAAGAACTTTTTAGCTTTATTTGTTTACTTATTATACCAAAAATTTATTTCGGGTTAAAATTTTACATTAAATGAATTTTAATTGTGCCTATTTCTTTCTTTTCAAGGGAAAAAAAGATTTGATTTCTACACATGTACATGTACACAGATGGATACTGTTAGCTAATGTAATAATGGTACGTAGAAGCACACAAAAAATTTTAATTTTTAAGCAAGATGAACTTTGCTCTGTTATCCCTTTTTAAGGTTAAAACCACTTTTATTAGGCCAAGAATGAAACCATGTAACTGGATTCCAACTAAAAAGATGGCTTGTAAATAGTTTAGGTAAGGGGCAGCTAGGTGGCACAGTGGATAGAACACTGGCCCTGGAGTCAGGAGTACCTAGTTCAAATCCAACCTCAGACACTTAACACTTACTAGCTGTGTGACCCTGGGCAAATCACTTAAACCCAATTGCCTCACTAAAAAAACAAACAAACAAACAAAAAAATAGTTTAGTTAAGTTTTGGCAGCTCATCATAAAACCAGCTCTGCTAACTCCTTTATTTGTCCATTCTTCAAGAAACTGTGAGCTAGTCTTCCATTTAGTTGAAACTTCCTTATTCTTCTGGTTTCACTTATAGCTAGAATATTAAAATTGGTATAATTTAGTTCCTCTATATCCTGGTCATCTCTTGGTCATTGGACAAGGACATAACATTTAGTACATCAAAGGATAATTAAAGTTTATAGATGGTTTAAAACTGTTGTATTTAGTAACTTTCATCCCTTTTCCCACTATTTTCATTATTTTTGAAGGAACAATAAGGGCAAGAGTCAAAACTGAGGACTTTTTTGTTGTTTTACATTTTCATAAAATAAATAATTCACCTAATATTCATTCTACTTAGAATGAGCCTCTTCATTCTTAAAAGTTGGATTGAATTATTTAGGCTAGCATAAAATGATTAAATTCTTGACTTATGGGGGCGAAGCCAAGATGGCAGAGAGGAAGCAGCAAGCTGCCTGAGCTCTCCTTCTGTTCCCTCAAAACAAACATTAAATCAAGCCTCTGGACGGATTCCGAAACTACAGAACCTGCAAACAGACAGAGAGACACAGTCCTCCAACCAGAGATAATTTAGAAGACTTCAGGAAAAGGTCGGTCTGACTCGGGCAAAAGGGAGGCCCAGCGCAGGGCAGCAACCCAGCGCCGAGGGGGTCGGGGCAAGTCAGCAGGAGCTGCGGGCCACAGCCGAACAAGTGAGGCTCCCGGAACCTGGTTCAAAAATCTGGTGGCCAAGAAGGACAGTGGAAAAACCTACCTGCACCGGCTGGGAGGGAGACGAACGGGTCAGGCGGGATCAGACAGCGGGGTCTGGCGCCTGGCTGGCTGAGCACAATCAGACAGGAAGTGCAGGGCAGGGGATATTCACAAACCATAAAGGCCTCAGAGTAAAAGCCCGGTCACACAGACCTATACCCCTGCACAAGAAGCCCAAAACAGGGACCCTGGTGCCCCCAGAGCAGACCTCAACTTAAAGAATAAATAAATAAGCTGCAATAATGAGTAGGAAGAAAAAAAGAGCCCTCTCCATTGAGAGCTTCTGTATCAATAGGGAAGAAGCCAACACAAACTCAGATGAGGACAATAGCCTCAAATTGCCTATATCTGAAGCCTCACTAGGGAAGGTGAATAGGTCACAAGAACAAAAAGCCTTCCTGGAAGAGCTCAAAAAGGATTTTAAAAATCAATTGCAAGAGGTAGAACAAAAAATGGGGAGAGAAATGAAAGCAAAACAAGAAAACTATGAAAAAAGAATCAGCAGCTTGGAAAAGGAAGCTGAAGAAAACAAAGCCTTAAAAAATTCATTTGGCCAAATGGAAAAAAAGCTGCATAATCTCACTGAAGAAAACAATACCTTAAAAAAATTCACTTAGCCAAATGGAAAAAAAGGTGCATAATCTCACTGAAGAAAACAATGCCTTAAAAATTAAAAGTGGGACAGTTGGAAGATAAGGAATCCATGAGACACCAGGAATCAGTCAAGCAGAATAAAAAAAATGAAAAAATAGAAGAAAATGTGAAATACCTCATTGGAAAGACAACTGATCTGGAAAACAGATTGAGGAAAGACAATTTAAGAATCATTGCACTGCCTGAAAGCCATGACCAGAAAAAGAATCTAGACACCATATTCCAGGAAATTATTAAGGAGAACTGCCCTGATATCATAGAATCAGAGGATAAAATCATCATTGAAAGAATCCACTGATCACCTCCTGAAAGAGACCCCAAAAGGAAAACTCCAAGGAATATTGTAGCCAAATTCCAGAATTATCAGGTGAAGGAGAAAATACTCCAAGCAGCCAGAAAGAAGCAATTTAATATCATGGAGCCACAGTCAGGATTGCTCAGGACCTGGCAGCTTCAACATTAAAGGACCACAAGGCTTGGAATATGATATTCCGGAAGGCAAAGGAGCTTGGATTGCAGCCAAGAATCTATTACCCAGCAAAAATGTGCATTTTCTTTCAGGGGAAAAGATGGACATTTAATGACATTGGGGACTTTCAATCTTTCCTAGTGAAAAGACCAGAACTGAATAGAAAATTTGATCTCAACATACAAGATTCAAGAGAAGTTTAAAAAGGTAAACAGAGGGGGAAAAAAAAGTTACCCTATTAGGTTAAACTGTTTATATCCCAACACAGGAAGATAATACTCATAACTCTTAAGAACTGTAAATGTATTTGGGCAGAGAGAAGGACTTTACACAGAGGGTATAAATATAAATTGTCTTTGATGTGATGATACAAAAGAATTAAGGGGTTAAAAAGGGAGTCTATGGGGAGGAGAAGAAAGGGGCGGTGGAATGGGATGAATTATATCATATGAAGAGGTGGAAAAAAACCTATTACAATAGAGGGAAAGAAAGGAGGGGGAAACATTGTTTCAACCCTATTCTCATTAGATTTGACTCAAAGAGGGAATAACATATATGTTCATTGGGATAAAGAAACTTAACTCATTTTTTAGGGAAAGAAAAAGGGGAAGGGAAAGGGGGGGACTGATAGAAGGGAGGACAAAAGCAAGGGAGAAAAGGGTAAAGAAAAGAGAGGGGGGTGATAAAAAGGGAGGGCAGATCGGGGGAGGCAGGGGTAAGAAGTAAAACGTCGGTGAGGAGGAATAGGGTGAAAGAAGGGGGGAAAAGTACAAAGGGGGTAAATAGAATGAAGGGAATAGACAGTCAGTAATAATACCTGTGAATGTGAATGGGATGAACTCTGCTATAAAACGGAAGCAAATTGCAGAGTGGATTAAAAACCAGAACCCTACAATATGCTGTTTACAAGAAACACATTTGAAGCAGAGAGATACACACAGAGTAAAGGTAAAAGGCTGGAGCAGAATATATTATGCCTCAGCTAAAGTAAAAAAGGCAGGGGTAGCAATCCTTATCTCAGACAAAGTGCAGGGAAAAATAGATCTCATTAAAAGAGATAAGGAAGGAAATTACATCTTACTTAAAGGTACTATAGATAATGAAGTAATATCAATATTAAATATGTATGCACCAAGTGGTATAGCAACCAAGTTCTTAGAGGAGAAGTTAAATGAGTTACAAGAGGAATTAGACAGTAATACTATACTAGTGGGGGATCTGAATCTCCCCCTCTCAGAATTAGATAAATCTAGCCACAAAATAAATAAGAAAGAAGTGAAAGAGGTGAATAGATTACTAGAAAAGTTAGACATGATAGATGTCTGGAGAAAATTGAATGGGGATAGAAAGGAATATACCTTTTTCTCAGCAGTACATGGCACATTTTCAAAAATTGACCATGTATTAGGGCACAAAAACATCATAGTCAAATGTAGAAAGGCAGAAATAGTAAATGCATCCTTCTCAGATCATGATGCAATAAAAATTACATGTAAGAAAGAGCCAGGGAAAAGTAGAATAAAAATCAATTGGAAACTAAATAATTTCATTCTAAAGAATGAATGGGGGGGGGCAGCTAGGTGGTGCAGTGGACAGAGCACCGGCCCTGGAGTCAGGAGTACCTGAGTTCAAATCCGGCCTCAGACACTTAACACTTACTAGCTGTGTGGCCCTGGGCAAGTCACTTAACCCCAATTGCCTCAATTAAAAAAAAAGAATGAATGGGCCAAACAAGAAATCATAGAAACAATCAATAACTTTATCCAAGAGAATGACAATAATGAGACAACATACCAAAATCTATGGGATGCAGCCAAAGCAGTGCTTAGGGGAAAATTTATAGCTCTAAATGCTTACATGAATAAAAAAGAGAAAGAGGAAATTAATGAATTGGGCATGCAACTTAAAAAGCTAGAAAAAGAACAAATTAGATATCCCCAATTAGACACTAAATTAGAGATCCTGAAAATTAAGGAGAAATTAATAAGATTGAAAGCAAAAAAACTATAGAATTAATCAATAAAACTAAGAGCTGGTTTTATGAAAAAACCAATAAAATAGATAAAATATTGGTTAATTTGATTAAAAAAAGAAAGAAGAAAACCAAATTACCAGTATCAAAAATGAAAAGGGTAATGTTACCACCAATGAAGTGGAAATTAAAGCAATAATTAGGAAATATTTTGCCCAACTGTATGCCAATAAATTTGACAATCTAAATGAAATGGATGAATATTTACAAAAATACAAACTGCCCAGGTTAACTAAAGAGGAAATAAAATCCTTAAATAAACCCATATTAGAAAAAGAAATTGAACAATCTATTAATGAACTCCCTAAGAAAAAATCCCCAGGGCCAGATGGGTTTACAGGTGAATTTTACCAAACATTGAATTCCAATATTATACAAATTATTTGGAAAAATAGGTGAAGAAGGAGTTCTACCAAATTCATTTTATGACACAAATATGGTGGTGATACCAAAACCAGGCAAAGCAAAAACAGAGAAAGAAAATTATAGTCCAATTTCCCTAATGAATATTGATGCTAAAATCTTAAATAAGATATTAGCAAGGAGATTACAGCAAGTGATCACCAGGATAATACACTATGACCAGGTGGGATTTATACCAGGAATGCAGGGCTGGTTCAACATTAGGAAAACTATTAACATCAATAAGAAAACCAACCAAAATCATATGATTATCTCAATAGATGCAGAGAAATCTTTTGACAAAGTACAGCACCCATTCCTAATAAAAACACTAGAGAGTTTAGGAATAGGGGGAGCTTTCCTTAGAATAATAAACAGTATCTACCTAAAGCCATCAGCAAGTATTATATGCAATGGAGATAAATTAGAGGCCTTCCCAATAAGATCAGGGGTGAAACAGGGATATCCATTGTCACCCCTATTATTTAATATTGTCCTAGAAATGTTAGCTTTAGCAATCAGAGAAGAAAAAGGAATTAAAGGAATTAGAACAGGCAAGGAGGAAACAAAACTATCACTCTTTGCAGATGATATGATGGTATACTTAAGGAATCCTCAAGAATCAAGTCAAAAATTACTTGAAACAATTAACAACTTTAGCAAAGTAGCAGGATATAAAATAAATCCACATAAATCATCAGCATTTCTATACATGACCAACAAAGTCCAGCAGCAAGAGATAGAAAGAGAAATTCCGTTTAAAGTAACGGTAGATAATATAAAAAACTTGGGAGTCTACTTGCCAAGACAAACCCAGGAACTCTATGAACACAACTACCAAACACTCTTCACACAAATCAAATCAGATCTAAATAATTGGAAAGATATCAATTGCTCATGGATAGGCAGAGCTAATATAGTAAAAATGACAATACTGCCTAAATTAATTTACTTATTCAGAGCCATACCAATCAGACTACCTAAAATTTATTTTATACAGCTAGAAAAAGTAATCACAAAATTCATCTGGAAAAATAAAAAATCAAGAATATCCAGGGAAATAATGAAAAAAAATTCACAGGAAGGTGGGTTATCAATACCAAACCTGGAGCTTTACTATAAAGCATCAGTCATCAAAACTATCTGGTACTGGCTAAAAAATAGAGTGGTAGATCAATGGAATAGGCTAGGCTCAGGAAATGCAGTAGTAAATGACACTAGTAATGTAGTGTTTGATAAACCCAAAGATTCCAGCTTCTGGGATAGGAACTCAGTATTTGACAAAAACTGCTGGGAAAACTGGAAGATAGTATGGCAGAAATTAGGCATAAACCAGCATCTTACACCTTATACTAAAATAAGGTCAAAATGGATACATGATTTAGACATAAGAGGTGATACCATAGGTAAATTAGGAGAGAAAGGAATAGTGTACCTATCAGATCTTTGGAAAGGAGAACAGTTTTTGACCAAACAAGAGATAGAGTATATTATAAAATGCAAAATGGATGATTTTGATTATATTAAATTAAAAAAAAATTTGTACAAACAGAAGCAATGCATCCAAAATTGGAAGGGAGGCAGAAAACTGGGAAACAATTTTTGAGGCCAGTACTTCTGATAAAGGCCTCATCTCTAAAATATATAGGGAATTAAATCAAATTTATAAGAATCTAAGTCATTCCCCAATTGAGAAATGGTCAAAGGATATGAACAGGCAGTTTTCTGATGAAGAAACCAAAGCTATCTATTCCCATATGAAAAAATGCTTTAAATCTCTAGTGATTAGAGAGATGCAAATTAAAACAACTCTGAGGTACCACCTGACACCTATCAGATTGGCTAAAATGACAAAAAAGGAAGATAATAAATGTTGGAGAGGCTGTGGGAAAATTGGAACACTAATGCATTGTTGGTGGAGCTGTGAGCTGATCCAACCATTCTGGAGAGCAATTTGGAATTATGCCCAAAGGGTTATAAAGCTGTGCATACCCTTTGACCCAGCAATTCCACTTTTAGGTCTTTTGCCCAAAGAGATCATGGAAGGGGGAAAGGGATCCACATGTACAAAAATATTTATAGCTGCTCTTTACGTGGTAGCAAGGAATTGGAAGTTGAGGGGGTGCCCATCAATTGGGGAATGGCTGGACAAGTTGTGGTATATGAATACAATGGAATACTATTGTGCTGTAAGAAAGGATGAGCAGGAGGAGTTCAGAGAAACCTGGAGGGTCTTAAATGAGCTGATGATGAGTGAGATGAGCAGAACCAGAAGAACATTGTACACAGTATCATCAACATTGAGTGTTGATCTACTGTGATGGACTATATTCTTCTCACCAATGCAATGGTACAGAAGAGTTCCAGGGAACTCAGGATAGAAGAGGATCTCCAAATCCAAGAAAAAAAAAAAGAAAGAAAGAACTGTGGAGTATAGATGCTGATTGAACCATATTATTTCTTTTGTTTTGGGTGCTGTTGTTTTTTTTTTCTATTTTGAGGTTTTGCATCACTGCTCTGATTTTTTCTCTTGTAACAGGATTAATGCAGAAATAGGATTAATGTTTTTATGTGTATATATATGTGTGTGTATATATCTATATCTATACGTATATGTATAGAGATATATAGATATAACCTATATCAGATTACCTGCTGTCTAGGGGAGTGGGGAGCGAGGGGAGGGAGGGAGAAAATTCTGAAATTGTAAAGCTTGTATAAACAAAAGTTGAGAACTATCTTTACATGTAACGGAAAAAATAAAATACCTTATACATTAAAAAAAAATTCTTGACTTATGCAATTAATCTCCCAGTGGTTTACATATTTAAACCACTTTTGATATTCTCTATTTCTTCGTTTTTTTGCTGCAGTCATTTTTTACGAGATTTTAATCTGAGTTCACAAGATTTAATATTTTTTTTATCATGAAACCATGTCACACTGGATACTAAATTTATGTTTGATAGTCAATTCTTTAATCATGGTCTAGAAGTTTTCAATGGAATTTAAATAATTTGAAATAACAAGATATCAAAAACTATCTGAATCTCTTGGATATATTCCTTAACCTTAACATATAGCAGTAAGCGAGGTTAAATAGAAGTATTATATTTTTATTTGGGAATTTTCATAATTTGTAAACTTTTTTCAGTGTATATCAATATAGTTGTTTCAAGTTCATTATTCCTTCCATGGGGACAAGATTTCCACGCCCACAGAAAAAATTTTAAAAAAGTTAAACCATCTTAGTGAATGTTTTATTATATAAAGAATATGCTCAAATATCATGGGTAAGACTTCTTTTTAGTAAGGGTTTGGTAAAGACATAAATGAAAAAATTGTTTCCCTGATTAAAACAAACAAGCAAACAAAAAACCCCACAATACTCCTTTTCAAGTGTTAGTTTTCTAGTCTTTGTATTATCTTTCCCATGACAATTGATTTTTTTTTCTTTACAGCCACTCTAAAGATACCATAGGAACCTGCAGATATACGGAAGAGTTTTCTTTAAGAAAAATAATAGTCTGCTGGCAGTTCTCCCAATATTAAAAAACAGGAAGCCTACAATGTAGATTTAAAGGATTCAAAAACAAGATGCCAACTGCCAGGCCACTCTGAAGGTCTTTACTTTTTTTCTGATGATTAATTCATGTATTTTGTAGGAATGGTTTATCAGTTTTAGGGACTGTTTTTTTCACTTTCAAGCATACTCTCCTTTATGTTTTGATTAGACTGATCTGATTTTCTTGTAGTTTTGAGTGATCCCTGTAATTCTTGATTGCCTTACATCAACAATTTATGCATTATCTCCAAAAGGTCAATGAGTTTGCACTTTAAGAGATTTAAATTTTTCATGTAAGTTTGAAGTAATATCCTTTGTTAGAAAATAAATATCTTAAGTGTAGCAAAAGAGAGTATGTTCAAGTGAAAAGAAAACAAGGGTGGGAAAACTAACAGGTTGGTATCCTCTACTTAGGCATTATGTAAGTCTGGTAGAAGTACAGATGTATGACTATTGCAAAAATAAAATAATATCAAAATTATAACTTTCCTAAATGATTATACTTATTGTACTTTTTATGATCCAGAATTACTGTGGTGGTGACAGCATACAGCAACTGTGGATCAAAGAAAAAAATCAGTATTTTAGCAAGATAATAACAGAACCTTCTCCATTAAGATAAAATATGTCAGTGCTTATCCTAAACCCTTTTAGACTCCTGGGACCCAAAGTTACCTCCATAGCATGAAGAGGCATTTGAGGAAGAACTTTTTGGCAGGGATGGATGAGAAAAATATTGTATCAGTTATACTAAGATTTGGAAATTAATTAGATGTAAAGGATGATGGAACAAAAAAATCAAAGAAAACTCCAAGATTTCAAAACTTATTGAGAGGGAGTATGAAGATAGTGATGAATAAAAATAATTTAGTAGAAGAAGCAGATTTTCAGGAAAATATCATAAATACAGGTTTAGACAAGATTAATTTGATGTTATTAGGACATTATAGATGCTATAGGCACTTAAAGACAAAAGAACAGAGGTAAATAGAGAAAATAGTCTATAGATATGTGTATGTAAATATATAAAAGACATTAAAATAAAATAGTACTGTGAAAAACAATTTTATGAAAAATAAAAGGCTAAGATATGATATTCTAAAAAGCAAATGAAATCTTATACCCCAATAGTAATAACTCTCACTAAGTTGAACTCAGCATCACTAAAAAGTTGAATTTTTAGCAGAAACAATTTGAATCATTCTTAACTAAAAACCAGTTATGAGCTGGGTATTTGACATGGAAATTAATCAAACAAAAGAAAATTAAGAAAGGTAAACTAGTCCATATTAAAAGATCAAACATATATAAATGTCTTTTTTATAATCACAATAATTCAAACATGCCACAAAAAAACAGACATGACTGCATGTCTTTTAGAATTTTCACCTTGTGTGAAGGTAACAGAGAAAATAAAGATAGAACATTTATGGGTGAAACTCATAAAAGGGAATCAAATAAAAGTATCCTAGGGGAGGGAAAGGTGAGAAGGGAGATGAATTAGCATAGATGAAGGTTATTCAAAGAAAAAGTGGGCAGAGATGGGTGAGAAAGTTTCCTGAGATATACTTATATCTGAGATGAACACAGGAAAAAAAAGCAATTGTTTTTTAGAAGTCTCAGGCTGTTTGAAATTTCTTAAGAGAACAAATATATGATACTTATGGAAAGGGTACCTGCAGGAGCAAAGGGAAATATATAAAGTAATATGTAGGGAAAAGAAGTTAATAGTATTAATAGACATGCGGAAGGAAATGACCTTCCAGATCCTGTGCTTTGACAGTCATTTTGCAAATGAGGGAGGAAGTGTTCCCCAAAGGATGCTATGGGGTGTTCACCACAATACTGTCGTACCAGAAAATTATGTTTCTTGTAGCCTTTTTCTATGTAGAGAAACTAATTCCACCAGTTTAATGACAAAACTCAGACACTGCCTACGATCCTTTTACTGAATCTTGTGAAATCTGTTGTGAATTAATATTTCTAAGAATCATTTACCCTTAACTCTTGGTTACATAACACAAAATGTTCAATATCAAAATATTAAATACCATATGTAAAAAACATTCATATCCGCACTGTCTATAATGGTAAGAAAGCTGGAAATAAATTGTTTTCTCAAAGATTTTGAAAAGGCTGAATAAATTGAGGCATATAAATATAAGTGCTATTATTATGCCTTAAAGGACAATGAATATTAAGAATTTAGATAACTTTGGGAAGTCTTTTATGAACTAGATCAGAATAAAGAAAATGTAAATGCATACAATGGATAAAAATATAAATAAGGATTACTTTAAAAGCAACAGAACTCAAGGTAAATACAATGGAATATTGTTTCCAAATCACTAAATTTAAAAGTACCAACCTTTTTTTACATTAAGAAATGATAAATTACCCCCAAAATTACAGATTCTGTCAGTTTCAGTCACCATATAAGCTAGTTTTAATTATAGTATTAATTTATACAAAGGTATCATGGGAGGTACTTTGTTTCAGAGTGGGGGAAAGAAATATTTTGGAAAAGCTCATGTCTTCCCTTCTTACTTGTCCCTCAAAAACACCCTAGAGAATAGAGGCATATCATTATCAGTGAGACTTTAGAGAGAAGAAAGTTGATATATGCCTTGATAGTTCATGTTACCCAATAACATTTTTTGGATTAGCATTTTGCATTATTTTCACATTGTTTTGGCATTGTCTTCCATTTGAAATACTTTGAAAACTGATATCTGATTACTTTCAAAATCATGTTATAGCCAGCAAAGATTTCGTTTTTGTATACTTTGCCAGCATTACCCATTTTTTTCCTAACTTCATCTTCTTAACTCACATTTCTACACCTTCCAATGGCATTTAGGATTCACACATGTTAAATACAAAATGTGAAAGCTCTACTTTCATAAATTAAGCTATTCAACCACAGCAGAAGTGCTGTCAAATATCATTTATCTTTAATATATGTGCTATATATAGTCCTTCCAGTTTTATATATAAATATTCCAAGTATTATCAGGCTTAGTTATGTCTCATATCAAAGTTTCTGCATGTTCATTTTATCCTCCATTGCTTTTAGCTATTTTTTGAAGCAACTCTGTAATCACCTGTCATTCTCTTCTGTTATACTTTACAAATGAATCTTTACTCAATGGGTGCTGCGAATGGCTTATTTTTCTACTTATAGCCTTTTCAATTGGGAAAACATCAAATGAGTACAATAAGGACTAGTGACTTTAGTTTTGACAATTTCTTAATTTTTTGAAACAAGTGAACAACTTTTTCTAGATAAGTTGTTACAATTGGTTTAATTGTAAGAAGTATCTCTCAAATTTATGTTTTCCCACCCTGATGCAGAAAATTGCCATTTCATAACTAATCTAACCCCAAACAACAAAGCCATCAATATCTGTCTTTTCTGTTAGAATTTAATTTCATTTTATATGTAATTTTTGATATCAATATGTTCAATACTTTCTTACTTTTATGTAAAAAAGGTATTCATGAATATAATCATAAATTTTCTGAGATATCTATAAAATTTGGCCTCTTTAATTTCTTAATTTGGAACCATATTTTCTAATATATGTTCTGGTCATCTTCCCCTATATCTATTTCCCCATTAGAAATTGTCATGAAACAAGGTATATTTTGACTTGGTTGGGAAATATTGTCAAGTGCTTTGTACACTTTATTTCTTCATCCTCTGCCATAGATATCAATACACATACTATAGTTATCTTCTTTTCCTTATGTTTACCATAAACTCTGCAAAGCATAATTATCAGAAAATTATTTTCTTTCATTGTCTTTGGGTACACATGGTAGCTCACTCTACAGATTCCTGTATTTTTTTTTCTTTCCAAAAAAAAATCAGTAAATAGTGCTTCAATTTTATCTTAGTATTAATTCTGCATGCTCTTAAAGTTACAGTTATTTTCATTTTTGGTTTAGGCATGTGATTTAATTGGGATAGGAAACTTCCAGTGAGGAAACACTGGGAGTGAATCTAATGAAAATTGGCATCTACTCTCCAAAGTAGTCTTAGAGAATTGCCTAGGGCATGAGCAGTTAAGTGGCTTCCTCAAGTTCACACAGACAGGCCTCAGAAATGGTCTTCCTAACAGCTCTGAGACAGATTCCTTATCCATTACAACATACTGCCTCCCTATGAGGTTCTTTGGGGAAGTAAAAGTTGCAATAACACAAAAATAATCACTAATTTAATGCTTATAAACTAGCCATCGCTTCTACATCAATGTTCACTTAACACTAATATCTATTCTTACCCATCTTCAAATATCATTCCAAAATTGTGCCAGCCATTCTCAAATTGAAGGTAGATCTTTGAAAGATAATATTTCAAAAGAGCATGCTTTGGATATCAAATGATTAAGAGAACCTCTTGGGAAAAGAGATGAAACACTTGACTATTTTAGCAACAGTGATCCTCTTTAAAATGTTACAAAAGTCAGACTTGAAGTATGTGTCACTGTGGTATCTCAAGATTTTGATGGTAAAAATTATTCCATTCCAGAAAAAAAAATCAATGCATGATTCATTCTTTGTTCATTCTAGGGATTAGCATATGATCAACAATATAATCTAAATTAACACATGAATTAGACTTTCAGCGGCTTTGGTATGTTCAAATGGCAAAACATCATTTATGTAATTTTACTGTTCAAACTCAATCACAATTATAATCAAATTTTATCCAATATTCTAAACAAACTCATTTCATAATTTTTATTTTTCAAGATAAAACTTATTTTCTATTCACTATAAATGTTGGTACTGACTTAAGTAGACTGACTTTAAGTGACCTGTTTCCCCCCAGTACCAAGTATCCTCACATTACAAAGACTTCCTCATAACAATTCTTTCATCATTAGAAAATGACAACACATTATTATACTTATAATTAAATTGTTTTTAAATGTAAAATGTATGTGAAGTTCATAAAACTATGTTAGCATTAACTATGCATATTTCTGCCTCTGTGCTGTGCTTACTATAAAAGTAAAAGGGGGCTAGCTATAAAAGGCTATGGGCTATTTTTTAAATCTGTTATTTAATATCACATTAGCCAAAGAATTCATAATGCAAATTCCAACATTCTTATACTTTCCAACCTTCCTATGGTTAATGAGTGTGGTCGTTAGATCAGGGACTAGTTCTTACAACCACTTAACTTGAAGCATTTCCTGCTTGATAAAATTAATTAACTGTTATCATTGTACCTGAGAAACCAGGGTTATTTCCAAACCATGATTAAACATTACTAGGATTTTAGCAGACTGATGAGGATGATGGATCTCATGATGGGGTTTGGTTATGATGATGGTGTTAGTAACAAAAACAAGGACCACTTCATCTACTATTACTACTCCCACCACCACCATTTTAATTTATTTTTTAACTTGTGATTTCATCAGTGCAGGGAACTCCTGGAAAGGAAATTTATAATTAAACATTGGCTCCTTTTCTGAAGCTACATAGTTAAAAATCTATCTGTTACTAAGTGACTGTGATTGTGACACATAACCAGGATTGCAGTATGTGTTCAAGGTGGGACTTGAACCCAAGGTTCTTCTCTTACTTCTGTATAAATGGCATATTGACAAGAATGGTTAAAATAGTTGGCTATTTCCTTGGCAATAAAGCAGGAAACATGAACCAATTCTTATATCCAGATTCCAAGTTGTAATATTTTTTGGGAGAGAATTATTCTCCCATTCCTTCTGGTAAGAAAATATATTTGCATTAAAATGGAGAGTGAAGGAAGAAACAAAAAATGTGTTTTGTCTTTTAACAAGGTTTGTTAAAAGTACTTTTGAATTAAGTTTTCAGCAGCTTTTATGTACTTCTGGTGGAAAAAAATATATAAACATACTAAATTTATTTTCTGTGGTTTGAATTCATTTAAATGTGTAAAAACATCTGATTTGTATGTTTATCTGCTAGATTTCACCAAGTAAGAAACTTAGAAAATAAGATTTTTAATCCTATCATATTCCAATAAATAATAAAGGCCATGGTTTCCGAAAAACATCGGAAGATCTATATGAATTGATTCAGATGAAAGTGGACAAAAACAGGAGAATAAATTGTATAATGTCAATATTGAAAAGACAATCAACTTGAAAGTTAAATAAAATAATTAAATTAATTTAATTAATTTAATTAAAATAATTAAATAACAATGATCCAAGACAATCAGGAATAATGATGAAGCATACTATCCACCTCCAAAGAAAGAACTGATATTGATTCAAAAGCACCTGAAGCATGCTATTTTTCACTTTATTTCTTCATTTTCCCCTTTTTTTCAAGTTCTTATACAAAAAGATTAATATAGTAATGTTTTATATAAATGCACATGTATAACCTATATCAGATTGCTTATTGCCTCAGAGAGGGACAGAAAGATGGATAGAATGTGGTATGAAAAAACTTTAAATAAATAAATAAAAATATTTATTATAAAAATCTGTTTGTAATCTGAAATTTTCTATAATAATCAGGCCCAATATCTCAATTACACAATAATTTTATTGAGAACACACAGGAAATGACAGAGAATTTTTAAAAATGCATGTTCTACAGTACTTGACCCAATGACTAGTAGAAATATATGGATAACATTCAGGAATATGCATGTATATATCACATAATAGATATGTGCATATGGACATATTTTGATATTACATTCTGTATACATGTTAATGTATACATATGATATAGAGTTGTATATTCTATATACATGTAATATATGTCATTGATATATCTCCCCTCGTCATTTGTGTACTCTGCATATTTGCCCTCTCACTATTGATAGTATGGTAAACTTTGGTATAGTTTATGCCATGTAAACTTGGGATATGCTTTTAATAAGTTTATTTAGAATTTTTGCATCAATATTCATTAGGGAGATTAGCCTATTATTTCCTTTCTCTGATTTTGCTCTTTCTGTTTTAGGTATCAGCACTATATTTGTCTCATAAACGGAATTTGGTGAGGTTCATTCTTCACCTATTTTTCCCCAAATAGCTTGTATAGTATCGGAATTAATTGTACTTTTTTTTTTTTTTTTTTTTTTTGCGGGGCAATGGGGGTTAAGTGACTTGCCCAAGGTCACACAGCTAGTAAGTGTCTGAGGCCAGATTTGAACTCAGGTACTCCTGAATCCAGGGCCGGTGCTTTATCCACTGTGCTACCTAGCTGCCCCAATTGTACTTTAAATGTTTGGTAGAATTCACTTGTAAATCCATCTGGCCCTGGAGGGTTTTTTTTGTTTGTTTGTTAGATATTTCATTGATGGCTTGTTCAATTTCTTTTAATAAAATGGATTTTATTTCCTCTTCTGTTAATCTGGGAATATATATTATTTGTAAATATTTATCCATTTCATTTAGATTGTCAAATTGATTGGCATATAGTTGGGCAAAATGGCTCCTAATTATTGCTGTAATTTCTCATCATTGGTGGTGAATTTACCCTTTTCATTTTTGATACCGGTAATTTTATTTTCTTTACTTCCTTTTTAAAAAATTGATTATTTATTGCCCCCCCCACAAGAAACCAGCTCCTACTATTATTTATTAGTCCAATGGTTTTCTTACATTCAACTTTTAAAATCTCTTTTATTTTTTCAATTTCCAATTTGGTGCTTAAATCAGAAATTTTAAATTTATTATTATTATAGATTTTGTTTAATTCCCAGTTCATTCATCTACTCTTTCTCTATTTTATTGATTTAAATGTTTAGAGATATAAATTCTCCGCTAATAACTGCTTTGGCTAAATGGAGAAACTTCTGTTATATTATCTGATTGTTGTCATCCTCTTTACTGTAATTATCAATTGTTTCCATGATTTGTATTTTTGACCTACTCATTCTTAACATTAGATTATTTAGTTTCCAATTAATTTTTAATCTAAATTTCCATTGCTTTTTATTGAATGAAGTTTTGGTTGCATTATGATCTGAAAAGGAATAATATGTTTCCGTTTCTGCATTTTATTGTGAGGTTTTTATGCCCTAACATATAGTCAGATTTTGTGAAGGTGCTTACATACACCTGAAACAAAAATTTACTCCTATCTCCATTCAATTTTCTCTAGAGTTCTATCATAGCTATTTTTCTAAAATTCTATTCATCTCCTTAAGTTATGTCTTACTTAATTTTTTTTTGCTTAGACTGATCTAGTTCTGAGAAGTAAAAGTAAGTCTCTCATAGTATAGTATTAATGTCCATCTCTTCCTGTAAATCATTTAACTTTTCATTTAAGAATTTGTATGTTATAGCATTTCATTCATATGTGTTCAGTATTGACATTATTTCATTGTGTATGGAGACTTCTTTTTTTAGCATTATGTAGTTTCCCTGTTTATCTCTTTAAATACACACACATATGTATATATATGTATATATACATACACATATCTATGTGTATGTGTGTATATGTATATATGTGTATGTATATATGTATGTATGTTTCAGAACACTGCCTTGACCCACCCTCCCTTCTATCAACACCCTCCCTTCTCTTATATCCTTCCCTTCCTACTTGCTTGTTGGATAAGAAATATTTCTATAGTTGAGTATGGGTTTTATTCCTTCTTTGAGCCAATTCAGATGAGAGTAAGGTTCATATGTTTCTGGCCACCACCCATTTTCCTCTCCACTGAAAAAGCTCTTTATTTTTTGCCTCTTATATTTAAAGCAATTCATCCCATTGTACCTCTTCCTTCCCCCTTCTTTTAATGCATGCCTCTTTCTCATCTCTTAATTTTTTATTGAAATTATTTTATCTTATCATAGGTAACTCATATCCTATGTCTATGCATAGTCCCTCTAACTACCATAATAATGATTAATTTTTGGAGTTACAAGTATCACCTTCACATAAATAAATGTAAACAATCTATACTTATTTAACTCCTCATGATTTTTCTTTCATGTTTACCTTTAATGGTTCTCAAGTCTTTTATTGTAAAGTCAAATTTTTAATTCAGCTATAGTCTTTTCATAAATAATGCTTTAAAATCCTCAGTTTTATTAAATGTTCATTTTTCTGGCTGAAGGAATATACTCATTTTTCTTTTTTTTAGTGAGGCAATTGGGGTTAAGTGACTTGCCTAAGGTCACACAGCTAGTAAGTGTTAAGTGTCTGATGCCGGATTTGAACTCAGGTCCTCCTGACTCCAGGGCCAGTGCTCTATCCACTGCATCACCTAGCTGCCCCGAATATACTCATTTTTTAATGGGTAGGTTATTCTTGCTTATAGCCGTATCTCTTTTTTTTTTTTTCTCCTGGAATATCATATTCCAAGCCCTCCAGTCCTTCATTGTAGAAGATGCTATGTCTTAAACTTTCCTAACTGTGACTCCATAACATTTTATTTGTTTCTTTCTGGCTACTTGAAATAATTTCTTCATGACCTAGGAATTCCAGGATTTGTTTAAAATATTCCTGTGAATTACCATTTGGAATCTCTTTCAGGGGATAATCAGGATAATCAGTGAATTATTTCACTTTCTCTTTTACTCTCTGGTTCTAGGATATCAGACAATTTTCCTTGATTTTTTTTTTGAAATGTGATGATTTTCAGGTAGTCCAATAATTCTTAAAATGTCTCTTCTTGTTCCATATTCCTATCCAGTTATTTTTCCAATGTGATATTTTACATTTTATTCTATTTTTTTATTCTTTTGATATTCTTTTGTTTATGGTATCTCATGGATTCATTAGCTTGCACTTGCCCAATTCTAATTTTAAAGAAATTAGTTTCTTTATTGTGCTTTTGCCCCTTTATTTCCATTTGACCAATTCTACTTTTAATTTTTAATATTCATTCATTCATTCATTCATTCATTCATTCATTCATTCATTCATTCATTTACTTATTTATCTATCTGTTTGTTTGTCTGTTTGCAAGGCAATGAGGGTTAAGTGACTTACCCAGGGTCACACAGCCAGTAAGTGTCAAGTGTCTGAGGTTGGATTTGAATTCAAGTCTTACTGAACCCAGGGCCAGTGCTTTATCCACTACATCACCTAACTACCCCCCCTCACCATTCTACTTTTTAACGAGTTATGTTTAGTGTTTTTTTTTTCTTTTGCCATTTGACCAATTTTTAAAAAGATGTTATTTTCTTCAGTATTTTGGTGCTTCTTTCACCAATCTGTTGATTCTCTTTTTATATTTTTCTTGTAACCCTCTGATTTCTTTTCCTCTACCTTTCTTAATGATTTTTAAAATCTCTTTTCAGCTGTTTCAGGACCTGAGATTTATTGACATTTGTTTCTTTGAGCTTTTGCAGGTAGTTGTGTTGACTTCACTGTCTTCTTCTGAACTCCTCTTGGTTTTCCCTCATGCCATATTATTTTTTTATTATTATTAGCTTGTTTTTTTTGTTGGTTTTTCTCATTTTCCAGACTATTTCTTGACTTTTAACTTTTTGTTAAATGTGGACTCTTCTCTTGGCAGGCTGGGGGCATTGTTCCAGCCTTCAGGTTTTTCTTTCTCCTATTTTAAGACACAGTTCTAAAGAACCTTATTCCAAGGCAGTGTGATCTAAGGAACTGTGTGGTAACTGCTCTCCTGGCTTGTGCTCCTGTCTGTGAATTATCGCAAGCATTCTTCTTTACCCAGGAACTATGACCAGGCTCTCACTTCCCTTCAGGCATGGACTAGTGAGATAGTGCTTTTCTTCACCCTGGAATTATGACCAGAAAATATGCATGGGTAATGCACACAGTGGCAGCAAGTTGTCACTTTTAATATCATTCTGACAATTTTCTGATCCTCTTATTGTCTATAGGCTGAGAGTTCCAGATACATCTACCAGTGATACAGCTACTTCTAAAGCCTGCTGCTGGTTTTCTGGGATGAGGCCTATGCTGAACTGTGCTCCAGATCTAACCATCAGTCCAATGAGAAAGACTTTTCCTGATAACCTCCTAAGTTATCATGGACTAAAAATTATTTTACTCCACCTTTTGTTGGTTTTGCTACTCCAAAATTCAATATGAGGAGTGTTTTCAAAATTGTTTGGAGGAGAATTTAAGAGAGTTCAGTTGAGTTCCTGTCTTTACTCTGCCATCTTGGCTCCATCTTCCTGACATATAATTTTTTACTGAGCAAAGGCCAATACAGGACCAATATTAGAGTTCAAACTCTAGACTTCCTACTACATGAGTCTAGGTAAACAAGTATGTTTATTTATCTACCATATATGCAATATCTGGACTTCCATTCCTCTCATTATTTAACTTTCCACTCTAAAAAGCTCTGATGTATATATCTAATATATCTATTGCAAATATCTAATAAATATGCAAGTTGATTTCCATGAAAATCTGACTGATTCTCTTATTTTAATCATAATCAATTGACAGTCATTTATTAAGTCTGGACATTCAAAGAAAATTCCAAAATAATCCCTGCCCTTAAGGAGCTTACATTCTAAAAGATTTAGAGGTTGAAATGGGGAAAAAATCATCATGTGACAAAGCTGATTATTCACTTCTCCAAAATAAGCAAGATTAAAACACTTACTTAAGTCACATGCCAACTGTTATTAGTTGAATAGATGAAACCTTTCCAATTGGATATGACCTTTCTATAGTTTGTGATTTACTGATAAATCTTTGGAGAAGTAAAGAACACCTGCAGTACACAATGAGAACTTTAGTAGAGGATTTTGGTAAAATTATAACAAATGTTATGATTAGCAAGACTATTGTCTACTTATAGTGTAAGTGTGTATTCACACTTTTCAAATTAAGACTATGATAAACTGACAACATAGTAAAAATTCCACACAATTTATTCAGAATAATGGATTCCCCGTGACTATCCCCTGATTGGTAGAAAAAGATTTGACTCAATAAGTCATTCAGTAAGTATTTATTAAACACCACTTACCAATTTGCCAGGCATTGTACTAGGTGTTTGTGATGAAAAAATAAAAATGGAACAGTTTAAACTCTCAAGAAGTTTACATTCTATCACTGGAAGCAAACATGAGGAAAAGCAAATTATATTGAAAAACTGTTAAAAAATATATCTGTTGCGGGCAGCTAGGTGGCATAGTGGACAAAGCACTGGCCTTGGATTCAGGGGGACCTGAGTTCAAATCATGCCTCAGACACTTGACACCTACTAGTTGTGTGACCCTAGACATGTCACTTAACCCTCATTCACCTGCAAAAAAAACCCTGCCATTTTAAAGAAGGATCTCACAGGCATGTTTTCTTTCCTCTCACCCTGCATGTGTATATCCAGTCTTGGAATATGAATACCCATTTCCCTTCTATTTCTTTTAGCTTCTTTTTGTTTGCTGTCTCCCTGCTTTAGAATGTAAGATCTATGAATGAAGGGAATGAATTTCTTTCTGTTTCCATTTGTATTACCAGTGCTTAGCACAGCTCCTAGTACATTGTAATACATGCTTTCTGAAGTGACAAAAGAGAGTCACTGGAGTGTTTACATTGATTGAGATTCAATATCTGATACTCTTCATATTCAAGGCCCAGCTTAGGGGTCAATATTGTTGTTGTTGTTGTTGTTTGTCTTTCATTCTTAAAGAGGACCATGACACTAGGACAATGTCATGACTTGCAAATGAATTGGATTTAAGTGAGGGAGGGCTGTTCAAGGTCACCAATCTTACTCTGTCCTCCAAGGTCATCTGGGTACAGTGACAAGATCTACATCAGTATGACTGGAGAGGGCCCCAGATATTTTAAGGTAGTTGGGGTTAAGTGATTTGCCCAGGGTTACTTAACTAGCAAGTGTCTGAGGTGAGATTTGAACCCAGATCCTCTTGACTCCAAGACTAGCGCTCTATCCACTATGCAAGTAAGATGCCTAGGGGTCAATATAATATCACTCATACTTCGAAGGATCATTACAATTGATTTGGGTCCCATCTACAGCATATGGAAAGAAAAGATAAGTGGGCATTCTTTCCAGAATCACCCACTTTTACAAAGACAAAATTCATTCCTTATGATCCCACCCATAAAGACAGAATGGGCTAGAAACCACACAACTCATATATAGTGCCCACCAGGGCCAGTGGTAGAATTATGACTCTGGACCTTTGCAGAAAAACCACTCAGTTCAAGATATTTTTGCAACAACATTCCTAAGTACATCAGAAGAGTGAAGGAGATGGGGACCCTTCATAGCCTTGCCTTAGCATGTGTGAAACTTGTATCTCTAATTTCTTATTGAAAACCTAAGGTTGTGTGTTCTCTTCTCACTTTAATTAGATGGAAGGATCCAATGGCTTTGGCAGAGAACAGAAAGCATCTGCTCATTACTCTACAGAGCTGTGGCACCTTTTATTGTGGCTACTGCAGTTTTTATTTGATAAATTTCATCAAAAGTAAAGCATTTTTCTGCACAACTGAAGGATTCTACTGACAGCAAGTGCCCACATAATATCCCTCCTCCTAATACTAATGATGTCCTGTAAACCATAGAACAAAAGACAGTAGAACCAATCAGAAGTTTATTAGCTCAGCTAGTATTGTGACCCAGGGCTATGGGAATGGGACTTGACCTAAATTATGGTCAGTAAATTTTTGTGCTTATCCTTCAAATTATCACATTAGGCACAGAAATCTCATTTAAAACTTCTTTTTGTTGGACCTTACTTCCCTAGCTTTTAAGGTCTTGAAAAAACTTTGCCCTGACCTAGTACATCTTCTTTCCTAAACACAAAGTTCTTTCCTTTCTCCAGAATGTGAGCTTTAATATTCCCTTATATTAAAAAAAGTTAACATTTTTTAAAAGCCACACCTGTTGTAACAATTCCTGTAGGCAATCCATCTGTATGCTCAGAAACCAGACGTAATTAGATATTTTGCGTTATGCCCAAAGCATTGCTGAAGCTTGATAAATGTTAAATAATAGAAGATTATTCCACTTCTGTTTGCTAAATAGAATCCACACTGCTTTAATTTTTTTTGAAAAAAAAAAAGCCACAGCTGGGTTGTCTGGAGAAAATATTAGTTGAATTATAACAATAATAATGCCATGGTGGCTTCAAAAAAGAATGAAAAGTAATATCCAATAGCACCAGACAAAATTAGACCTACCCTAAATTGCATTGCATGCATTCTGAGTGACAATGCTTTTGTTTCCAAGCAAGTATTGTAACCAAGGTCATCTGAAGCTTTCAAAATTCATTTCGGTTATTATTCATCTATGCAAAATTTATCTCTTAAAAAATCAATTTGCCATTCATGAAGAGATGTGAGGCACTCACTGTTTTACTGATCCACATATCTCTGTAAAGGTCAGTTAAAATGCAACCAGCCAGCCTTCCCTTTTAAGCACAACCTGGCCATTTTTATAAGCCATTAATCTAAAAGAATGCCTTTTATTTTAATGGCACAAACAGAAAAGGAACTTTTCCTGCTCTATTATGCATTTCCATTCATGAGACTATTGATTAAGCCTAACCAAAAATAAAAGGAGGGGAATATTTTAAAACATATGAGTAAGCAGATGCAATATCACACAAACAGTGCCAGAAGGACAAACACTGATTAGATAGATAGATAGGCAGGCAGAAAGATAGAGATACATAAATATAGATTATATATAGAAGGAAACTATAATATAAATGTAGATATGTAGATAGATATCTATGTATTCTAGTTTGCTTATAGATATATATTCTATCTAGATATTTTTGTGTAGATATCTAGATAGGTAGATATGTTTAGTTATCTAGATAGCAATATATTCTCTCTCTCTATATATATATATCAATCAATCATATATATACATATATATATTTGTTTATACATATCTATCTAGATGGATATGTGGAAAGAGAAAGTCAAAGAGAGAGAGGGTCAGAGAGAGAGATTCTAGGTTCCTCATATCTGGCTTCCTCTGTGTTTTTAACATTATATCCAGCCAACTGTCTGAAGAGAATATGCCCTCAGAATGATAAAACTTGATTCACTCATAACTTCTAAATTAAATAATTTTGTATTCATCTCAATGAGAATATGCTCCAATGGATAAAAATGACACCAACTCTTGGCTTTAGTTATACTATTAGACTCAGAGGATTCATTTTCTGGGTTTCTCTATATAGCAAAATGATTCTTTTTTCTTTTTATATGCAGACCACCCAACAGAGCAGTTCTAGAGATTCACTCAAAAGGAATCAGATCCAGTATCAAAAAGTGGCAGACTCATTATAAAGCCATGAAACAGTCTGCATACTAAAATATTGTCTTGCCGCCTAGGAGGTATATATAACTTCATCCATGAAAAAGCAAAACTTAAATAATTGCAATTTGACTGACTTTTATAAAACAACATTGTTATAATTATGCATGATAGAGTATGCACACAAGCATCTATTATGCTTGATATCTATGCACTTATATAACTGTATATAATAATAATATTAAATATAACAAAAAAAACCCTTACATTTGCATAGTGCTTTAAGGTTTGCAGAGAGCTTTAACATTTTTTCCTTTGTTCCCTACAACAACCATGTGGAGAGGGGCTTAATATTTTTTTTCATTGTACAGATGAAGAAACTAAGGCTAAAGAAAGTGAAGGTTAGAGTGAAACATTTAGTATTCATTGGAGAAGGAATTCAAACCCATGTCTTCCTGACTCAGAGTAGAGCACTTTTTATTCCCTATGCCATACTGCTCTACAGCATTGAAACAAAGTCTTTCACCTTTTTTAACATCAATTATTTTTGTTTTTGAGACTCACTACAATTCTATGAAACAGGTCTTCCAGATAATATTAATAAGCAATCTGTCTGAGGGAATTTAAGTGTGTTGTCCCAGGTCATATAGCTAAAAAACATCAAAGGTGATATTTGAACATTGACATCTTCCTAACTTTAAATCCTACACCCTATCTTCTTAGACAGACATCCAGACCACTCTCTGCTTTAAAATGTCACAAAAGGTATACTTTCTTGACAATCACATATAAAAACTCCATAAGACTTTGGCATTCCCATCATCATCACCACCATCACCACCACCACCATCATCATTATCATACATTGTTCAGTTGGAAGCTGGATCATGCAGTGGGTAAAGCTCTGGGTCTAGTCAGGAAGACCTGAATTCAAATCCAGTCTCATAAACTTACTCACTGGGTATCCTGGGAAAATCATTTAACTTCCATTTGCCTCAGTTTCTTCCTCTGATTTTTTTTTGCTAGAATGGTAGAATGAGAAGAATTTATATACAGAAATCCATGGTTTTCTGTTCAGATTATAAGAAAGTAATTAAATTTCTTTCTTCTCTCTAGTGATCCTCTAAAACAAGTGCCTAAATACACTAATAACTAACTATACTAGAGTCTTTTTTTTTTTACTTTGATCATGCCAACATGGCCTTCCTTTTAATAGTGACAGGTTCACACCAAATTGGGATTTAGGTTAATTTTGTCTTCAGTGCACCCAATCTTATTTTAAAATATAATCACATCTTATTTTATTTGGTCCTGACAATAATCCTGGGAGGAATTTCCTCTTCCTATTCCACCCATTAAATGTAAAAATCCATATACCTTTGAGAGAGAAAATTCTAGGTCTTCTAAGTCATTTGCATCTCCCTATGAATTAATGTATCAGATCCTATCCATTGAACAGGTTTTATTGGGAATAAGGAGTTTCATGTGAGGAGGTAATCTAGGAGACAGAGAAAAAAGGGCCAATGGAAATGAAATTGGGTGCACTGAAGACAAAATTTGCCAGCATTCCAATTTTGTGTAAGCCTATCACTATTAAAAGGAAGGCTGTGTTGGCATGATCAAAGTCAAAAGAGGCTTCAGTACAGTTAGTCATTGGTGTATTTAGGTACTTGTTTTAGAGGATTACTACAGAGAAGTAAGGGACAAATAAGAATATTATTTTCTTATAAGCTGAATTGAAAACCATGGAATTATGCATATCAATCCTTCTAATTCTACCATTCTGGCAGAAAGTCAGCAGTTAGCAATGTGATTAGCATACTTGATATACACAGTGATAAACATAGAATTTATTTACTCCAGGAATAACAATTCTTATCAATGTTACATGATTTGGATACTGTGAAATACTTTACAAATTTGTTGGGACTAAGAATGACACTCTATTTCCCCTTCGGTATTATTCTGATGACCTATATCTATACATTCTAGGTGTCCAGGATGCTGAGAAGTTAAAAACATCAAGGAGGAAAGACCAAGTACTCAAACAGTCGTAGTCAGACAGCATATGGAACCCAGAATTGGGAAGACATGAGTTAAAACTTACTAGCTGTGCAATCCTGAGTAAGAAATGTAACTTCTCTATGACTCACTTTCCCCAACTGTAAGATGGGGATAATATAGTAACTATTTTTCAGAGTTTGTATAAGGACACAATAAGATTATATTTATGAAGGGCTTTGTTAACCTTAAAGTTCTATATGCACCCTGGGTATGGATAATAATAATTACCTAAAACTAAAAATTGGAAAGGATACTAAGATGTTTCTAATTGATATTTCTTCCTAGAATCCTAACAACATGGCGCAAAGATAGAAAAGATCTCAGAGGTGATAATGATGATGATGACATAATGCGAATTGCGGCTCATGAATGTAAAAAGATATTACTGCACAATTAAAAATTGAGGAGTGACTTGAGTTCTTATAAATTTGAGTCAGTGCTCTACATATTTGAGAAATGAGGCTTTTATCAGAAAAAAATGATGGTAAAAATTGTGTTTCAGCTTTCTAAATTCCTTGTAATCTTGGTTTCTGTAATACCTTTGTAAATTTAATGTAATCAAAATTATCCATTTTGCATTTCATAATGTTCTCTCTCTCTCTCTCTTCTTTGGTCATAATTTTTCCCTTCTCCAAAGATTTGACAGGTAAATAGCATGTAAATGATTCTAATTATTAGTAAGTTTTCTCTTTATGCTGGCCAAATTCTCCCTCTCCATATCATCCACATTTCACTCTAATTTGCCTATGGTATCACCCTTTAGGTCTAGATCATGTACCCATTTTTACATTATTTTGTTATATGGTGTCAGATATTGGTCTATACCTAGTTTCTGCCATACTATTTTCCAGTTTTCTCAGCAGTTTTTGTCAAACAGTGAGTTCTTATCCCAGAAGCTGGAATGTTTGGGCTTATCAAACAGTAGAATATTATAGTCATTTACTATGGTGTCTTGTGTACTTAATGTATTCCACTGATCCACCACTCTGTTTCTTACCCAGTACCAAATAGTTCTGATGATTGCTGTTTTGTGATACAGTTTTAGATCTGGTGTGACTAGTTGCCCTTCCTTTGCAGTTTTCTTTTTCATTAATTCCCTTGATATACTTGACCTTTTATTCTTCTAGATGTGTTTTGTTATTATTTTTCTAGCTCTACGAAATACTTTTTGGTAGTTATATTGTTGTGACACTGAATAAGTAAATTAATTTAGGTGGAATTATCATTTTTATCATAATAATTTGCCCTACCACGAGCAACTGATACTTTTTCAATTGTTTAGATCTAATTTTATTTGCATGAAAAGTGTTTTGTAATTGTATTCATATAGTTCCTGTATTTGTCTTGGCAGGTAGATTTTCAAATATTTTATAGTCTACAGTGGGGTTTTTTTGTTTGTTTTTTGTTTTTGTGGGGCAATGAGGGTTAAATGATTTGCTAGGGTTACACAGCTAGTAAGTCTCAAGTGTCTGAGGCCAAATTAGATCTCAGGTCCTCCTGAATCCAGGGTCTGTGCTTTATCCCCTGTGGCACCTGGCTGCCCCCAAATCTACAGTTATTTTGAATGGAATTGCTCTTTCTATCTCTTCTTACTATGCTATATTTTTCCATGTAATGAGAGAGTTCATACCATATCACGTTTTTTTTTTTCTTATCACTCTATTGACTCATAGCTTGGGTAAGTCAAAAACCTCCAGATTCTTTCTTATTTGACGAATTCCTACTTAAAAATTCCTTACCACATAGTACTCTGAAGGCAACTTTTTATTGTCTTTATTTTTTTCCTTTAAGGGCAGTGAGGGTTAAGTGACTTGCTAGGGTTACAAAGCTAGTAAGTGTCAAGTGCCTGAGACAGATTTGAATTCAGGTTTTCCTGAATTCAGGGCCCACCTAGCTGCCCCCTAACCATATTCATAAAATCTAGAAATAATCCCCTATGCTATTATGATATATTCTGTACTGCTTCATTCTCCCTTTTTTCTTTACTTTTTCCAATCCTCCCTTTTCCCATAGCAGCCCATTTCACTTTGGAATGATTCTAATTATTAGTAAGTTTTCTCTTTATGCTAGCCAAATTCTCCCTCTCCATATCATCCACATTTCACTCAAATTTGTATCTTATAGGTCAATTAAAAATATTTAATCTATTTTCCACAGAGCATGCCTTTGAAAGTTTTAAGTTACTTATCCTGGTCATCTTAAGTCATCTCTCTTCTATGATGAATGATAATTCCTCCAAGAATTACTCATAAATTGCAGCCAATATTTCACTTACTACTCTATTCTCCATGCCTTTGGATAACTTCCATTTGTCACTCAGTGTCCTTCCCAAAATGTGACAACCATATATAAACACAATAATGAGGATGCATTCTGATAATGGGAGAGGAGAAGGGGACTTTAATTGTTCCCAGTGTAAGCACTGTATTTTTGTTAATGCAGCCTACCATTACATTAATACTCTTAGCTGCCTCAAAATATTGTTATGGGGGGCAGCTAGATAGGGCAGTGGATAAACCACTGGCCCTAGATTCAGGAGTACCAGAGTTCAAATCCAGGCTCAGACACTTGACACGTACTACCAGTGTGACCCTGGGCAAGTCACTTAACCCCCACTGCCTTGAAAAAAAATGCTTTTATGGATTAACCTCAGAGTTTGTAAAAAAATGTTCAGGCCTTTTTCATGTGAACTATATATCCACAAATTCCTCCATTCTTCATTCAAACAACTGAAGAATAATTTTTTGGGTAAATTACTATATTCTGACAGGAACTTATTTAAAGTTTTTGGATCGATATTACTCAATTATATTGATAGTTTTACTCTTCCATTCTATCCTCATTAGTACAATTTTTGTCTCATAAAACCATTTCATTAAAGTAATTTCTGCCTCAGATTTTGAGATTTTTTGTAACATGGATATTCAGTGTTTTTAAATGTTTGGTAGTTTCCTGTGAAGTCATCAGGACCAGGAGTGTTGGTTTTATTTTTGTTTTCATTTTTCTCCTCTCCCCTTAGGTAATTCTTGATTTTTTTTTAGTGAGGCAATTGGGGTTAAGTGATTTGCCCAGGGTCACACAGCTAGTAAGTGTTAAGTGTCTGAGGTTGGATTTGAACTCAGGTACTCCTGACTCCAGGGCCGGTGCTCTATCCACTGCACCACCTAGCTGCCCCGGTAATTCTTGATTAATGTCATCATTTTTTATAAATATTCCATTTTATATGTCTGCATAAATGTCTAAACATGTATGGTTTATGTACACACATATGTACATACATATGTGTGTGCAAATGTACATATATAGTTTAGCAATCCAATCAAGAAAACATAATACTTTTTCTTAATTTCTAATTTCTTCACTGATTAATTCAGTTCTCTATTTTTTTCTATTTATCATTCTGTTAGATTTATCCAAAACTGAAAGAGGGACATTGAAGATTCCTACTTCTTTTGTGTTACTCTCTTTGTCTTCTTGCCATAGTTTCTAAAGCATTTTGAACATATAAATTTAATATTTATATTATTTCCTATGCATCCTTTTAGGATACCAAATATATATGCACTTTTTCTGTTTTGAGTATTTTTGGTTTATCTGGAAACATTGTCATAATTCTTCCTCTTTTGGATTCACCTGCTCCATAGTAATTTTTTTTTCCAAGCTCTTCATCTCTATTTTGCACATGTGTTTATTTACAAAATGTGTTTCTTTAAGCAACAGATTGTGGGAATTTGTTTGTTTAAAAAATATGTAATTCTTCATTCTTTTTATTTACTTGTTTAATCCATTCATATTTAAGTCATTAGAATAAGGTTTATATAATTTTATGGTTTATATTTCCTCTTCTTCATTTTTAGCTATTTTAATCTATTTTAAGGCTACTTTATTGCCACTGATCCTCTTCAACTCACCCTGAAGCTTTTTTTAATCTCACCTGTATATTCCTGTTTGTCAACTTTTTCTCTAATTTGGAGTTTTACTTATTAGCTTCTTTTCCTCTCTTGATTTTATCTCACTATTTAATTTTCTCCACAATTTTTCATACCAGTTAAAATAAGTGGAAACACCTTTTTTTCACACCTTCTCTTTCAACATTTTTATTTATTAGTTTTTTAAGTTCCATTTTGTTCTAAAAAAACAACCTATTTCTTCCCCTTACTTTTTCATGATTTATCTACCCTTTCTGATTACTCTAGACTTTTATTATTCGATTCATTGCCCTTATGCTTATTTAAAGCCTTTACTACTTTGTGTTACTTATGTGTTACTCAAGTAAAACTTTTACGGTCTCCATTATGGATTCTTTCTTCTATTTTTTTTTAAATTCCCTTGTCAATCTTGCACCCAATCCCCTTTTACCATCTAAGTGGTTCAGTGGATAAAAAGGTGGGTCAGAGGTAAAAAAGATGTGATTTCAATTCTAGTCTCAGCCATTTACTATGTAACATTGGGCAAGTCATTTGCAAATTCATAAGCCTCTATCTGCCTCAGTTTATTCAACTGTAAAATGGAGATTATAATAGTGCCTACCTCACAGAATTACTGTGGAGATCAAATGAGATATTTTAAAGGTTATAGCACATAATAAGTGCTTAATAGATCCTTAGTACCTACCATTTTCCGTTTTTGTGCCTCGCAGTTAAAAATACTAATTCTCACATGTGACTGTGTAATTGATTGTGAAGTTCCTTATTGACCTTTTTCCTCCTGTTGGAGGCCAAATGCAATAACATTTGTAGACTGTATATATAGTATCCAGAGAATAGTAGGTGCTTAATAAATATTTGCCATCCCCTTCCCTTTTGCATGTTTTCCCAATTTGGCCCTAAATCTTTTCCCTAGATCCTTTTCTCCCCATCTTTCAGCACTCAGTGCAATTACACTTTTTGTGATATAGGATGAATGTTCTCTCTGAGCACCAAATCTTTAAAGATAATACCTATTCTAAATTCCCCATCTTATAGCATATTTCTCTTATAAGTTCATTAATTAGTCATATTCCCTCCAACCACTGAAAAAGTTTCCCTCTTTCCCCTTTTTGCACTACTTCTCTTTGCATTCTCACTCATTCTCCTTTAGGGCTAGGTAAGTGGCACAATGGATAGACCACTGGCACTGAAGTTGAGAGGATCTGAGTTCAAATTTGATCTTAATCACTTACTAGCTGTGTGACTCTGCACAAGTCACTTAAGCTCAATTTCCTTAAACATCTGGGGTCATTTCCAGTTATCCTGATGTGTATCTTGCCACTGAACACAGATGGTTCTGGAGAAGAAAGTGAAATTGTTGACTGTGCATCCCTAGCTCACTTAAATTCAATTAACTTTACTGTTAAACTTTTAAGCCTTGTTTAAAGCATGTCATATATTTCCCTCTATTTTCTTTTTACTTTCCCTTCTTTTATATGCAATCCCATCATGTAATATACTCACATAGAAATACATTGATTCCCTTGCAGGTATGGCATTATTAGGCTTAATCCATGGTATTTGGGGCCTGTTTCTCCACCAGCACTTCTATTTGATTTTTTAAGCAGGGCAATGAGGGTTATGTGACTCGCCCAGGGTCATACAGCTAGTAAGTGTCAAATATCTGAGACCGAATTTGAACTCAGGTCCTCCTGAATCCAGGGCCAATGCTTTATCCACTGCACCACCTAGCTGCCCCTTCTATTTGACTTTCAATTTCACATTTGTTTCCCTGTATATTTAGAAAGAAATCTCTTAATGAGGCTCTCATATAATAGAAAATGGAAAAGTACCTGCACATGCAAAAATATTTATAGCAGCTCTCTTTGTGATGGCAAGGATTGGACATCAAGGGAATGCCCATCAATTGGGGAATGGCTGAACAAGTTGTGGTATATGAATATAATGGAATAATATTGTGTTGTAAGAAATGATGAGCAGAAAGATTTCAGAAAAACCTGGAAAGACTTAAGTGAACTAATGCTGAGTGAAGTGAACAGAACCAGGAGAACAGTGTAAACAGTAACAGCAATGTTGTGTGATGATGAACTGTGATAGATTTGGCTCTTCTCAGCAGTGCAATGACCCAAGACAATTCCAAAGAAGTCATGATAAAAATGTTCTTCACATTCAGAAAAAAGAACTGTGTATTCTGAATGCAGATTGAACCATACTGTTTCTACTCTTTTGTTGTTGTTTTTTCTTCTTTTTCAAGGTTTTTCCATTTTGTTCTGATTTTCTTTCACAACATGACTTATTCAGAAATGTGTTTAATGTGATTATATTTATATAACCTATATCAAATGGCTTTATGTCTTGGGGAGGGGGAAGGGAAAGGCAGGTGGGAAAAAACTGGAACTAAAAATCTTATGAAAACAAATAGTGAAAACTATTTTTACATGTAACTGGACAGTAGTAAAATGATTTTATGATTAAACTAAAAAAGAAAGAAATGATGAGCAGGCAGATTTCCAAAAACCGGGAAAGATTTAAGCAGACTGATGCTGAGTGAAATGAGCAGAACCAGGAGAACATTGTACACAGTAACAATGATATTCTGTAATGATTAACTGTCACAGAATTACCTCTTCTCAGAAACACAGTGATCCAAGACAATGCTTTACTGGAAAATAATAAAATATTTTTAAGATTTAATAAAAATGATGCCTTCATTATTTTGTTCTTTTTGTCATTGATTGTCTTTGTTTAATTGCCTTTTAATTCTGTGGTCTGGGTAATGTGCAAGGCAAATTAAGTTTGCTTTTCTTTCTGGGAATGTCTCAAGTGCTTTTTTAAATTTGACAACCCTCTCTTTTAAAAAAAATGTGTTGGGGCAGCTAGGTGGCACAGTGGATAGAGCACTGGCCCTGGATTCAGGAAGTCCTGAGTTCAAATCCAGCCTCAGACACTTGACACTTGCTAGCTGTGTGACCCTGGGCAAGTCACTTAACCCCAATTGCCCCACCAAAAAAAAATGTGTTTAGGTTCAATTTATAAAGCAAACTTACTTGTATCTTGAGATTCTTTGCTCTTTGGAATCCATTGTCCCATTCCTTACTGCAATTTTTGGTACGTACCACATAATCTTGTGTATTTAGTACCTCATTCCTTAACATTTTAGAGTCTTTTCTAGTCACTTGAATAATATTTGTTTGTCAGTGGAACTGCCAAATGTAGCCACTATGTGTCTTAGAGTTGTCAAGATAGTTTTATTTTCTTTTTGCAGGTGATCTATCATTTCTTTTGACTGGCAATTTATTTCTGTGTTTAGAAGCTCCAGAGAGTTTTCTTGTATTATTTATTGCATTGTGATATTCTTCTGGTAGATCTATAATCATTAAGTTCTTTCTAACCTACTTGTCTTCAAGATCAATATATTTTATTTGTGTGGAGATCATTTAAAAATGTTACTCCTTTCTACTTCTATTCTAGGTTGTTCTTCACTTGCATGTATTTGCTTTCTCAATCATTTCTTCTCTTTTTTGTTTCTTTACTGTCTTATCACCATAGATCTGGGTTTTTCCTCTTTCAAATATCTCTGTTGTGGAGATCATAAATTCTGCTATTACAATCTTATTTTTTTCAAACCATTTAGGAACATCCTATTGGGTTTCCATGCTCTCTTGGGAATCCAAAAAATCTCCTGCCTCACTTTCAATTGTCTGGCAATACTTATTCATAAATGCATGTTTTCACTCCTGAGATTTTGGGCAATATCACCCCCTCCCCCACCATTATTTCCTCATATTCTGTAGTCTCTGATTTTCTCTCTTTTGATGGTGGTTCTCTGTGGCATGGATCTCAAGGAGCTTCAGCCAACTCCATGTTGGTCAATTAACATTTCCTTGGCCTCACTCTCTGTCCAGGGTGACATCTTGTTGTATTGTTTCTCAGTCATTTCAGTCATGTCCAACTCCTCATGATCCCATTTAGACATTTTTTTTTCCTTTGGCAAGGATACTGGAATGGTTTGCAATTTCCTTTTCCAGCCTATTGTAAGATGAGGAACAGAGGCAAATAGGGTTAAGTGAATTGCCCAGGATCACACAGCTAGTAAGTGTCTGAGGCCAGATTTAAGCTCAGGAAGATGAGTTTTCCTGACTTCAGGCCTAGTATTCTATTCACTGTGCCACCTAGCTGCCCATTATGATTTCTAGAGTGATAGAAATGGTCCCAGATGGTTTGGGGGAACTTTCCCATAGGCATAATGGAGTGCCCCCACCATGTCTGGGGCCCTTCCCTGTTTCTGGCTGAGCTTTAGTGAAGCAAAGAATGATATTACTCTACTATCATAGCCAAAGTGAATTTCTGATGTTTGAATTTCTGAAGTACTCAGAGAACTGAAGGTGGAGTAAGGTGTCAAGTTGAGTTCTATTACAAGAATTGGGTTAGCTTGTGAAGCCCTGTTGTCCCTGAGCATGGTGGGTGATAGGGGATAGAGTGCTAGGTGAGCTCATTAGGGAATAAGAATCTTTTTTCCCTATTATGAGTTGAAGGTTTTGTATTGTTTGGGATCTTGATATCCTAGAACATTTGTGTCAAATGCAAATAGAAAAAGCCATTAAACTGTATATAAGAATCTTTGTAGGCCTTGACCTAGAAGACAACATAGTAACATTATCTATGTTTTACTGTATTTTATTTTGTTAAATGTTTCCTGCTTACATTTTAATCTGATATAGACTACACTCAGAAGTGTTATGGGCTACATATAGTCCTTGAGCTATGTTTTTGACACTTCTATTTTAGACTATTGAGACAGCTAAAATGTCTTTAACTCTTGTGTATAGTTCCTATTTTAAAAAGGTTGTAGGAAGTCAGCTAGGTGGCACAGTGGATAAAGCATCAGCCCTGGATTCAGGAGTACCTGAGTTCAAGTCCAGCCTCAGACACTTGACACTTACTAGCTGTGTGACCCTGGGCAAGTCACTTAAACCTCATTACCCCACCAAAAAAAAAAAAAGAATCAAGAAAAATTTCTAGTACTACATCTTGTGGGTCATCAGGAAAATAACATGATTTTTTAAAAATATAAAATGTAATGGAAAGGAAGGGAGAATAATATGAGAAGCACTGTCCTATAAAATAAGAAGAAACAGTAGACAGAAGAATAATTTTTAAAAAACTTAGTGAAAGACCAAATTATCCCATGAGCATATAATAAGGAAATTAGAATCACAGCAACAAATATATAAAATATGGCAAATATCTGTAGGAATTTTTATGGCAAATTCTTTGTTGAAGTCAATAGGTCCATCATATAAGAAATCTAACATCAAATGTTGTATCTCCAGGCTCATTTTGCCATTGTTTGGCCTCTTGATGGCTCAGAATGGGAATAAATTGCAACTGTTTTTCTTTTGAACAGAAACCCCAAGGGTCTTATTTGCCCCCTTTCTCTTTATCTCCTTATTTATTTTATTTAGTCTAAGTAAAAGAAGTCTTTCTTTGCCTCCTTTCTTACCTAGTTTTAATCACTGAATGGGGGTTGCCTCAGGCAAACTGAAACCTGCAAAAGGCTCTAGTTTAAAAGGCCAAGATCTCCCACTGCATGTTCAGTTGACTATATATATATACACACACACACATATACACATATATACACATATATATACATACATACATACATATATATACATATATACATATACATATATATATGTGTGTATATATATATATATATATATGTGTGTATATATACCTTGCCTATGGACCCAGATGACTGTGGAGGAAAGAGTGAGGCTGGTGACCTTGCACAATCCTGCCTCACTGAAAACCAATTCAATTCAAGTCATGATATCACCTCCTGGATATCATGGTCTTTATCAAGAATAAAGGACAAAAAAAAAAACAAAACAGAAAAATTTAAAAATTTAAATTTAAAAAATTAAATTTAAATGTAAAAAAGAATGAAAGACAAAAAACAACAATGTGTGTATATCTATGCATAACCAATAATATATAGACACACATATTGTATATATATAATGTGTGTATATGTATGCATAAATATATATTTATATGTGTTTACAAAAATACTTGTATCTATATGGACCAACAGCGTGTGCTCATACATACATGTATGTATATGCATATGCATGCATGTGAATGTTTGTATGTATGTACACATAAACATATATATACCTATACACATATGTGGGCATGCATGTGTGTATATACTGAAATACTATGTAGTTTGCCAAAATCCTACCCTGAGATTACATTTGGCGAATACATAGTATTCCAGTTGTCTTCAGTTGCTTATTGCCAAAAAAATTCCATCTCTTTTATACTAATATTTTCCCAATAATGAAATAAGGTTGCAAATAGTGAAAAACCATAACAACATAAAAATCAAAATTGCAGATGTTCCAAAGGTTAATGGAACAGATTCATGGTGTGTCTGGGTTGGCTTTGAAAAATACCAAGCATGACTTGGGTATATAACAAAATAAAAATATAATATGAAGGACATTTGTGACTGTAAAAGGAAACAGGCCAATAATGCAATAAGAATGAGACACTATAGATGAATAAACAGTCCAAGTGCCATTGTTTCCTGTGATTTTTTTTTTAATTTTTGTGGAGCAATGAGGGTTAAGTGACTTGCCCAAGGTCACATAGCTGGTAAATGTCAAGTGTCTGAGGTCGGATTTGAACTCAGGTCTTCCTGAATCCAAGGCCAGTGCTTTATCCACTGTGCCACCTAGCTGTCCCCAAATCTATGTTTTGTTTTGTTTTGTTTTTCTGTGGGGGCAATGAGCATTAAGTGACTTGCCCAGGGTCACACACAGCTAGTAATTATCAAGTGTCTGAGGTCGGATTTGAACTCAGGTGCTCCTGAATCCAGGGCTGATGCTTTATCTACTGAATCACCTAGCTACTCCTCCTGTAAAATTTTAAAAGAATCATAGATGAGCCTCCAGGGAACTGAAGAGGTTTGGTGTGGAGGAATTATGGAAGAGCATCAACAACTATAGCAAAGGAAGTATAGGTATGGAAAAATTTTTATATTCACCAGTAGAGGGGAATACACCCATCAAGGAGAAAGCCCTATTAATATATAATATTAAAAATCACATAGTTCAACTTATTACTTAGTCTACTGTTTTCTGTTGTTTTTCAGACATTTCAGTTGGGTCCAACTCTTTGTGATCCCAATTGGGGTTTTCTTGCCGAAGATAATGGGATAGTTTGACATTTCCTTCTCCAACTCATTTTACAGATGAAGAAACTGAAGCAAATAAGATTAAATGACTTGCTCAAAGTCACACAGCTAGTAAGTGTCTACAGCCAAATATGAACTAAGGAAGATGAGTCTTCCTGACTTTGGCATACTATCCACTATACCACCTAGTTGCTCAAGTTACAGCCTAATGTAATTTCTCTTAAAAACAAACTCTGCTAAAAGAAAATGCCACTTCTATTGCTTCATTATTTTTGGAAATGCAAAATAGTTGATGACATGAATTTGTTTATACAAGAATGATAAAAAGTGAAATGCTTTAGAAAGAATTTTGAAAGCTTCCAAATTAAGTAAAATTCAATGTATAAGAGAAAAGGGACCTGAAAGAAATGTAGTAAATATAGGCATATATTCTTTTCTAGTTAATGTTAAAAAATACAACACTATTTCAGTATTCTTGGTCAGAAAAAAAAATGAAAGAGAAAATATCCAAATAAAGCAGAATGTCTTTTAAATAGATTCACATTTTCCCCCGAGTGAATGTAAACTTTTCAACTATTAGAGTAAAGCAAGGAAATGGATTTCTGCACATTCAATTTTTTTCTCTCACTGTCCTCCCCAAAAGCTCTCTACTCTCCCCTCCTTAACAGAAATTCACAATAACTACAGCCAAGCTGGCATCATACAAAAATGTGTTCCAATTAGCAGACACATCTGGTTTCTCTATATCAAACTGAACTGTGATAGAATGAAACCATTTCTGAGTTCATGACAAAGTTGGTTTCCAAGAGCTTTAATGTTTCAAATCAATTTGACCTTTAGCTTCCTCATGCACAGATGGAAGCCTAACGCATGATTTACCAATCCTGAAAGGACAGGGACATCATATGCCTGACTTGTATTTCAGTACAACATATTGAACACATGGGCACTTAAAATGATAATGATAGTAAACTTTTTTTTCTTTATCACTTGATGATTACTACACTTTCAGAATCGGTTATTTATGGAGTTTCCTTTGCCTGGCAGAGTTAATTATAACATTTGCTCTGCTTTTTTTTGGGGGGGGGGCGGAAGAGTTAGGGTCAAATATTAGATTCAGTTTATCTATTTTGCTAATAATATAGCTATCCATTCTGACCTGAATCTATTTATGACATAGTGAGAATAAAGGAATATAGGAAATTTTAATAATAATAACAGATATTTATATAGAACTTTTTAACATAAACTAATTTATTTTCATCCTTACAACAACTTCATAAGATATTTAGAACTGGTGTTATTATATTCACTTTATGAATGAGGAAAATGAGGTTCAAAACATGTTGCTATTTTTTTCAAGGTCACTTGCGGTCTTCAAGATTATAAATGACATTGTGTATCCTGACTCTAAAACAAAAATGCTTTCTCCTATATTATGAATCTATTTGCTTTATTTGTGCCAATTCTTCTATATGTCTACTATCATGTTAATTGACTTTCTTTTATTCACATTATCTCTAAGATATATTAACTTTTTGTTCCAAGGAATCTAGTTAAGTGTGATAGAAAATGAAGCCTTCAGAAGCCACCTACACTTTATCAATATAGGATATCACCAGGGGCAGCTTGGTGGTGCAGTGGATAGAGCACCAGCCCTGGAGTCAGGAGTACCTGAGTTCAAATCCGGCCTCAGACACATAACACTTACTAGCTGTGTGACCCTGGGCAAGTCACTTAACCCCAATTGCCTCACTAAAAAAAAATAAAGGATATCACTAATCCATCAAATAATACACTAACCTTCTTATTTGTGGGAGAAATAAGCCAAGTTTCTCAAATTATAGTGAGAAAGAGAGACAGAGAAAAGAAAGAAGGGAGGAGAAGAAAGGTAAGGGAAAAGAAGAGAAGAGAGGAAAGGGCCAGCTGTGGTAAAGTAAAAACCATAAAGTTCTGTTTTCAAAAAAGAATTTTTTCATCAGCTTCTGCTAAAAATCTCCACTAATCTGTTATATACATTCACACACAAACAGTCATATGGTCATACACAGAAACGTATTTATTCCCTGTCACCATACCTGAAATCTGTCCATTTCATTCATTCATCCATTCATTCATGCACGCATGCATGGAATACGTAGTTACCAGATACTTAGGGAAGCCAATACTGGTGTTGTTGAATGAGAATCCAAGGTGGCCTCAAGTTTTTGTTTTTGTTTTTTATAATGTCTGTGATATAATAGTCTAGGAAACTTCAGTGGATTATTTCCTCCTCTAACTAATCTGTGTTACCCCAAATTTGCTTAGTATCTTACTGATATTATCGCATCAGTTATACGACAATAAAATCCCCTTTTTTTCAATATAGGGTAAGGGTTTGATCAAGATGTGAATAACAATGCACTGGGAATCAGAACACCCAAATTCACCAGTCACAAGGCCTTTGGACAAGTCACTTTGCTTTTCAGAGTCTCAGCTTTCTCACATGTAAAATGCAGGTGTTCAAACAAATCATATCATCACTTATAGTTCTTACATTCTCTGATTCTATTACTATTTGATGAATGGCAGTGTGGTACTGTGGAATCAGAAGACTTAGATTCAGAACCTGCTTCTGTCATGCATTACCTATACGACCTTAATTAAGTTACCTGGGTCTCAATTTCCTCAGTTTTAAACGAGGTGATTAAACTTAATGTCCTCTTCAGTCTTTTTCTATTTCTTTTTTTTTCTTTTTTTTTTTTTGCGGGGCAACTGGGGTTAAGTGACCTGCCCAGGGTCACACAGCTAGTAAGTGTCAAGTGTCTGAGGCCGGATTTGAACTCAGGTCCTCCCGAATCCAGGGCTGGTGCTTTATCCACTGTGCCACCTAGCTGCCCCCAGTCTTTTTCTATTTCTAAATCTATGGTTTTGTGATGATGAGAGTAGTGTTATATTCTCCACTGTGTTAAATTTCTGGTAGAGTGGTACAAAGAAGACATTTTTAGATATGGAACAGTGATTCCAAATGTTCAACTAAACTTAATATTATTCTAAAAATGGCTATTGCCACATATTTTCAATTTATCAGAATATCATTTGTGCCAAAATTAAAGTTAAGTTGAAAGGGACTTTAAGGATCATCTTAAAATATATACATTTTACATATAAGCTGAAGTGACTTGTGCAATGTCAGGTAGGTAATGAATGGAAGAACAACACTTGAACTCAGATCTTCTGAATCCTTTTGAGAGTGTTATTTCCATTACAACTCCAACAATCTACCCATTGTTAAGCTATTAGCATTGATAAACTTAGCCTATGCATGAATATGTGGCCACAGACTATGTGAATTGCCTGGCCTACTGAGGAAATCATATTCTTACTAGTATCGACATTGAAGAAATATCATGCTATCAACTGAGGTAATGAAGTATGATAGTATTTAAGTAACATGAGTATCTCTAAGAATCATGGAAAGCAAAACCAAAAAAGTATAACATTCTTGATTACATTCTTGTTAAAAATTGTTAAAAGGCATTAAGGAGAGAGAGAGTATTTTTGGTTTAGCTTCAGAGATTAGCCTCCAAATGAGCACAATAGGTCATTAAATTTTTTTCTATAAATATTTTGTTGTTTACTAATTTTAGCTGTGCTCAACTATTTGTGATGCCATTTGGGGTTTTCTTGTGAATGACATTATGGTGATTTGCCATTTCTTTCTCCATCTCATTTTGTATATGAGGAAACTGAGGCAAACAGGGTCACTTGCTCAATGTCACATAGCTAGTAAGTGTTTGAGGGCAGATTTGAACTCAGGAAGGTGGGTCTTTCTGATTTCAAGTCCCGCTCTCTTTCCACTATGCCACCTACCTGTCCTATAAGTATTAGACTTCATTAAATTCCTTACCAAGTCATTCTACAGTCATGCAGAAATCATGTTTCATGTCTTCCAGGGAGGAAAAAAGCAAAACAGAAATATGAGTTCCTTATTTGAAACTTTTTAGGCTCAATTATTTGTTTATAAAGCCCCTTCAAGAACAAGAGATCTTGACAAACAGAAATAACAAAAATTATTTGAGTGCAATATTCTGAAATAGTTCTTTCAAAGTAGTGTTGGAATCTTAACCTCACTTTACATCAGTGTTATTGATCTAGTTAGGGAAGCCTGGGTGCTAGTATCATTTCTGAATCCCTTGCTTTCACCTTTAATTACCTAGGATTAGCCCAGTTTTAGAAGCTGATCAGAACCATGGCCAGAGATTTTTGGCACTGGTAAGGGTCCTGGCTAACTCAGTGCTCTTTCAAGAAATATCAGCATAAGGGCTATGGTTGTGCTAAATTATGCAGATAATGTACTGATATAAGGGGGAATCATTGCCAGAAAAAAAGGTCTGCTATTGGTGAAGGTAGATTTAATTAATCTGGCTAACCTTTGTCTTATTGAGCCATTTATTATTGCAGAGGATGAAAAAGAACCAGAGTCTCCCTAGGAGAAATTACCCCAACATGAATATTTCAATATATCTTCACCAACATTCTTTCAGAGAAACTAGCAGGGAAGAATATGTGTGTCTACATGACCAAAACTCTACAGTGACACAATTTTCCACTATCCTTCCTGCATAGCAGTAGGAGTCAGTGTTATAAGAAGGGCTAAGTCTTTGATGAGAAGGCCTGTCAGAGACAACTTCATCTGTTTTTTTAATATGTGATACTTATCTGAATTGATTACATAACCCTTTGGCTATGCCTTGAATTCAGGTCTTTCTGAGTCCAGGGACAGTGTTCTATCCACTGCATCACTTAGTTGCCCCTATGTCTAAGCCTTGAGAGGTCAGATGTGTCACATGTTTATGTGGTCCAGAATTATTTCTACTAGCATACCATAACATTGATTACAGAAAAAAGTTAAATTTGACACATAATTGTGCTGAATGGTAATACACAACAGGTTCAGAAGAATTATTATTGAAGAAAGTAACCTTTTAGACTTAAGGCATCATTCCCCAAATCCCTGACTATACCAGGACATCTCACTTCACAGGAAGGGTAAACTGTGATTTCTTTCTAAAATAATTTTCAAAGTATATACACGAATTGTACTTCAGCCTGAGACATATGAAATGATGAACACTAAGGAGACTGTTCCAATGATACACAGGTTATATACTATGTTTGACTTCCTGTCTGAGATGGATAAAGAAGAGCGAAGCTATAAATGCAACCTGATCTCTTTGATAGTGGGGAAAAATCTATAGGATGCTTATTTTCTATAGAATGCATTTAGTCTAAATTAGAAGGGAATTTTTTTAAAAAGGGGAATTGTAAGAGTTCCTAGTTCTAATAAAATACCATACTAATGTAAATTTTGGATGGATAACAGTTCTAAACAGCTATGCCAGTGGAAAACACACTATGGCAAATTCTCACAATTTGGAAAGACTTTGAGGATTCCCTCAGTGACATAATCTGTGTCAAATAAGAGCAACCTATTCTGGCTTAAGAGAAATTAATCACTAAAGAATGGCTACAAAAATATTATCGTTATATTTATTTTTGCCACAACTCATGAAATGATCTACTAATGTATGAAAGGATTGTGATCAGCAGAGGGAATAATAATTATTATTCATACTGATAACATTATCCCTGTTTTAGGTATTTAAGAGAATGATGGAAAATAATTTTTAAAAGTTTGCAGAAAGGAAATATTATGATGAAGTGGGATAGAAAAATCAATCAATAAACAATATTAAGCACCTGCTATGTGCCAGGAATTGCACTAAGCACTGGGGATACAAAAACAGACATAAGACAGCCCCTGCTATCAAGGAGCTTGCACTCTAACTGGGAAGGTAACATGCAAATAAATATATACAAAGCAAGCTGTATATAGTAGAAATACTATCTAATTAACAGAGAGAAGGCATTAGAATTAACGAGGTTATGGAAGGCTTTCTGTAGAAGGTGGGGATTTAGTTGTGAGGTCTGTATTCAAAGCAGAGGAAGGAGAACATTCCAGAAATGGAAGATAGCCAAAGAAAATCCCTATCTCAGACAGACCTCTCAAATGAAATTAGACTGAGTCATGTCCCATTCCGATAGGCCCTTGCTTTTAAGTTATTTTACAGAATACAGAATAAAATCTCCACTGTTATCTAAACTTGATACTTTGTAATTGGTTTTGTTGCTTTCTACCTCAACTCCATAGTATTTGTATTTCAATAGGGGGCTGAAACTTAACTAAAATAGACTAATTCCAGACATGATGATGATCTAGTTGATGTAATATGCAGGGGAGTCAGGCCTTCTAATTATTTTTCCCTTCCCACACTGCATCTAAGTGGCTAATTGTTCTATGTATACACATATAATCCATGCCTTTCTCATGAACTCTTCAAATCTGAAATATATTTATTAAAGCTTCATGTACTCAAAAACATAAAATGGCTTTCTAATTCTCCCAGTCCAAGTATATTTTTTCATATCTTTATACCAGAGGCATTTGCAAGCTGATCCAACTATGGTAAACTATTCACACATAAAATATTTTGTAGTGGGACTTCAATGTTAATATAAAAAAAAAAACCAAACAACATTCAATTTAACAGTTAAGTTAAATTAAATTAAACATTGAGTTAACAATGTCAGTTAATTAAGCATTTACAGCGTAGAGGATAGAATACTGTTCTATGACCTGTGTGCCTTACAAAGTCAAATAAGACATAGTCACTCTTTCCTGACTACATTTTAATAGGGTGATATGCCACACACACACATACACACATATATATACATATGTGTCATTACTTAATCAATTAAGATGTGAAATTAAACTTAAAATGTAAAGAGTTTGTGGGTTATAAATTGTTTGTTTAATTAAAATAATCCATGTCAAAATAATACATAAGCTTATTAAGAAAAAAAAGCAAATAATGATATGAGTTCAAAAGGGCCCATTATCAAATGGGCAAATCACAGAAAGCTTCCTGAAAGAATTGGCATTTCAATTGGATTTGAAGAGAAAAAGAATGACATTCCACAGACTTTAGGTAATAGAATGAATAACAATATGTACCATGGCCATGTTCAAAAGATAAAGCCCAGTATTGCTTGGCTGGATGAGGTTTCCAAGAGAAATAGTATGTTCTAATTTAGAAAAGGCAAAGTCAAAATATGGATTCCAGACAGAAGTTCAAACTCTATTCAGTAGATAATAGGGAGTCACTGAAGTTTTGAAGTAAGGTAGTCACATAAACACTTCTATGCATTAGAATTATTCATAAATACAAAAAGAATCAAGTGTTCATATGGTTTAAAAAAACATGCGGTAAATTCACAAATTAGGGGTTTCTTTGTACTTTTGATGTAAAAGGTGACTATTAATGAGTATTTTCAATATAAATGCCTATATCAATATGAGGATAGAGACCTGCTATGAAATGCAAGTAAATTTTAAAAATAAAACATCATTGGGAAATTCCAACACATTATTTTTATTCTCATTCCTATTTTAACCTGTTGTTTTATATTTCATTTCTCTTCCCATTCTCTACTATTATGACAAATATTTGAAAAAGAAGAAGTTAGCTCAATAAGATGGAACAGAACAACAATACTATCTGCCATTAAGTGGGAAAAAAGACTATATGACAATGTATTCAGTATTCTACATTCATTCATGTTCCCCTACCTTTGTAATAAAGAAAAGGAGGTGAAATTACTCTAATCTCCCTTTGGACCAAGCTAGTACATTTCATTTTACTTCATTTTACTAAATGGTTCCTGGTAGTTTTTCGTGAAGGTAAACAGGTAAAATGAGGGGATTATCATAAAAAGAGAACGGAAAATCAGAGCACAATCAATACACATTACCCATTATTATCCTGTTGTGCAACAGAATTACTTTCTTCATCTTGACCATTCACATCCATATATGGATTAGTAAAATTTATACCACAAACACACATTTGGTTCTGATATTTTTTTTTATTTTTTTTTTTTAGTGAGGCAATTGGGGTTAAGTGACTTGCCCAGGGTCACACAGCTAGTAAGTATTAAGTGTCTGAGGCCGGATTTGAACTCAGGTACTCCTGACTCCAGGGCTGGTGCTCTATCCACTGTGCCACCTAGCTGCCCCTCTGATATATTTTTAAAATAAAAAGAGCTGTCAGACAAAAGAAAAAAATTGAAAATAGTGTCAAGAAAAAGAATAACCAGAAGACAAAAACCTGTCATTATCAGTAATGATCCTCCTACAGTAATTTCTCAGTTGTACCTGAAATTCAAAGCCTATATACATATTATGCAGTCTTTCTCCTCTTCATCTTCTTCCTTTTATTAATAATAGCTGTAGGCAAGGTTTGTTTTCCTCTCACATATTTAGTTGACTTGTGTCTCCTGTCATATTTAGCTTCTTTAAGGGAATGTTAGTAGAGGAGTTTGAAAAAAATAAATCATTAACTATGATCTGCCAAAGGGAGGTTCTGGGTAGAATGCTGTTTCAGGAAATTCTTCCCTTTAATTAAAGTTTTAAATAAATCATAAGGTCTTGAAATCTCAAAACTACCAGTCTAAGATGAAAACCCCACTGACTTCCAGCAGTCTTGATGAAACTCTTGAATGTCTTTTCTTCTACATTTCCCCTCCCTTCTGGCTTTCTTACAAGTTTCCCATATGGATTTCCTCAGTGGTTAAAAACTGTAATTGCTAGAGATCAATACTGAAAGACATCTGTGGCTCTGGCTGGTGTGTAAGATTTTGCACTTTGTGCCCAAAAAATCTTCTGAGAAGAAATAGAGGAAATACCTTGTAGATTTTTATTGATTTGTTCTGATGTGCTCGTAAAACACATATAAAGATATTAAATATATGCTGCCCTTCCCATTATACATTTGCAAGGGAAATGTGCATTAATTGCATCTTTTTTCACTTGTTTCTATGGGAACATACTTTATTGAATAAATAGTTCTGAAATAATATTTTATATTTTAATTATACTAATTATAATTCAATATATCATATTAAAATAATTTCCATCTTAATTAGAAAATTTCACACTGCTATAAACTTAGGGGGGCAAAATGAACAATTCCACAAAAGCAATTGCTTCTAATTTTCTGTTGCCATTAGTACTAATTACTAAAGCTGCTTTGGCTCCAAAATGCAATGCAGCTTTCTCATTTTTAGCTCATCTTCTTTTCTTTCTTTTCACCAAATACTGTTTTGCTTTCGCCTTCCAAATATGCCAAACCAGTCATTTTACCAATTTCTTCCTCCACTCATTCTTCTCTTACTCTGCTTAGTTGACTCATATAAACCCACTTTCCCATTTCTCTTCAAAGTATTGAGGCCAAATGTAAGAATCCCTGTGGGACAAATTTGGACCCTGACTTCAAAATAAATGGTGTCTCTTGATAGATAGATAGATGATAGATGGATAGATGATAGATGATAGATAGATGACAGATAGATGATAGATGCATAGATGTAGATGTAGATTTAGATATAGATATATGGGTATATATGTATGTATGTGTATAGAGTGTGTATGAATGTGTGTGTATATATATATATATACACACACATTCATATGAAGAAATTTATAAAATATTAACCTAGTATTTATAAACACTTCATGAATTTGTGTGTCATCCTTGCACAGGGGCCATGCTAATCTTCTCTGTATCATTCCAATTTTAGTATATGTACTGCCAAAGAGAACACTAATATTTATATAATGATATGCAAAATCACTGTTTTGTTGCATGGTATTTCAACATAAATGCCTGGAAGTTCAGCAAAAAAATGGCCACAGTAAAAATTAATCTTAAAATGTAAAGGGGCTGTGGATTAAAATTGTTAAATTATCTTTCTCCCTCTAGTTCCACATTTTTTAAGTAGCTAACTTAAATAGCACGATTCAATAAAAGGCCAATTTGTATCTATCAATATATTTACTGACTTTTCCAAAACTCCAATTTAGAGACTCATTTAAATATATTTGTTGAGAGTAATGACTGGAAATATTATAAGAGAGTGGATAGAATGAGAGATTTGCAGTCAAGAACACATAGATTCAAATCTTATGCTTAGTTTTACTAAAGTTAAATTTGCTAAAGTTAACTTTACTAAAGTTATGTTTACTTGTTAATCATGTAACCATAGACAAGATTTTAAAGCACTTTTATTAATATATTTAATTTTTAAGTTGCCTAAATTACCATTATCCCAGCTTCCATATAACCATCACTAATATAATAAAACTAAAAATTCAAATTAAAAAAATAATACATTAAGCAGAGAATTTTAAAAAATTATTCAGCATATTTTTAAATGTCCATATTTTTGATATTTCACTCCTATCAATCCCCAGTATTTGAATGTTACTTAACCTTTTAGTGTGAATTTTTGTTTCTTTAAATGTGAATAATGACTCCTAGCTATGTATAAAGGAGTTATATTAAAATGTGCCAACTCTCCCACTTTAACACCCAACAAAATACCAGATTTTGGAAAATGTGGCCACAATGGGGTTGTGAGATTACACTATACACTATATTACAGAGATTTATCATATCAATAACATTGAACCTCATTGGTTACAGACAAATGTGTCCCTTAATAATGTTCTCCAGCTCCCTTTGGCTCTTCAAGTTCTTTTTCTTTCTTTCTTTCTTTCTTTCTTTCTTTCTTTCTTTCTTTCTTTTTTTTTGGAAGAAAAAGCAGCAAATTGTGTTCCTCTTTTTTTCTCTCCACTTATTTTCAGTCTAGGAAGCTAGGGTGAACTTACCTCAAGGTCCATAAAAGATAAACTAAGAATTACACTCTTCATGTATGCATATTTTTGTATAATTTTGTGTGTTTGTTCTTAGCTATGCATTTCCTGAAAAGCTAATATCATTATAAGTCCATATTAAAAATATCTCTTCTCTAGCAAAGTTGTCTTTTTCTTCAATTTTTCCTATTGTCAAAAGTTACTAAAAATTGCAATTGCTATCTGAAATGCAGGGAAACAGTCATATTTAAATTAATTCAATTTTCTTCCAAATTTTGTTTTAAAAATCTAATTTTAGGAGCTGTATTACACTATGGTTTATGGAATAGGAAGCAGATCTGAAAGTTTGAAAATTACAAACCAATAGTAAGAAGTGCATTTCTTTTTTTTTTATTTATTTTTTTTTTTGAGAGGCAATGGGGATTAAGTGACTTGCCCAGGGTCACACAGCTAGTAAGTGTTAAGTGTCTGAGGCCAGCTTTGAACTCAGGTCCTCCTGAATCCAGGGCCAATGCTTTATCCACTGTGCCACTTAGCTGCCCCGGAAGTACATTTCTTAATAATTGTTCCTTTCTCCATTTGTGAAGAAGTACTAATTTGTATTCATTTAGTTTGATTTCTGAGGTATCTATACTATTTCACTTATTTATGTTTTTTTCTCTAGTATCAGATGTTTCTAATATTAATAACTTTATGATATTAAGTATATCCCAAAGGTCCTAGTCAATCTTTAATCTACCTAAACTTTAAATGTAATAAAACATGTGGAATGCTCTGAATTTTAAAAGCTGGAAATGCAGGGCCAGTTTCTCAGTTTGCTATTAAATATCCTTGTCTACTTTAAAAACATTTTGTCTAATTTTATAAAGTACCTACATATTTTGAATTATATTGCATTAAACATATAAATTAATGTTGAGGGCACATGATTTATTCTTACAGTCATTTAGATCATCCTATATTTGAACCTGCTATAAATATTGGCATTATGATGCAAATATTGGCATTTTAAAATGTTTTAATAACACCAAGAACATCAACACCACCAACACCATCATCATCAAGTATAATAATAATAACAAGCTAATATCTCAAAAGTATTGAATATGAACATTCACGTTGGTATCTGTTTTTAGTGATGAAACTTCAAATATTTTTCCACAAAACAAATGTGGGATTCTATGATTTAGCATAAAATCAAACTTTATAAGTATAAAGCAGTGGCCCTGGATTTGGGAGGATCTGAGTTCAAATCCGGCCTCAGACACTAGGCACTTACTAACTGTGTGACCTTGGGCAAGTCACTTAACCCTTATTGCCCTACCAAAAACAAGGGAAAAAAAAGTACATGCCTTAATCCTGTTTTTCCATTTCTCTATTTATTTCAATTAATTCTAAATTATTGAGTAAAAGCCATTTAAATCCGTGATTTAAAAAAATTAATATTATTATTTAACTTCACCTTTTATAACTGTTGTTAAAGTCTCCTATATGGCCTATTATATTTAACTCTTGTTGTTGGTTATAATTGTAAACATAAATTTAACTAGAAACTTTCATTCAACCAAATTTGAAATTATTACATATTTGTTCTTCTTACCATTATTATGTAATATAATTTTAATCTTCTTTCTAGTTTAAATGTAATTTTATTAGATATTACTTGTATCCCCACTTTTTAAAAATGTGAAAGCTATGGTATATCTTAAAATTAATTCTTAATTTGATCAAATATATTCTTTTGCATTCAAGGTATATAAATAACTATATTTTAGTAGTAAAATTTGTGCTGTTCTTATTTAGTCAGAATTTCTTAATGATTTAAAACTCTACTTACTGTTTTTATTGATTAAAGGCAGTATTATTTAATAATCTTTACTTATTCTTCAATTACTAACATGGCTCTATTTTTCTTCTTACCACTACCTCCCTTAATCTGTTACGCCTTTTATCAGCCCTTTTTTTTCTTTTCCCTTTGCTTTATTTCTCTGTTGTAAAGATAGATTTATATACCAAATGATCTCTGTGTAGTCTTACTTCTTTGAAACAATTCTGATGAGAGTGATGTTTAACCATTGTCTGCCACCTCCTCCGTTTTGCCCTCCACAGTTAAAGCTCTTTGGGTATGCTTCTTTTATATGAGATGATTTCTCTCCCTTTCTACTTCTTCCAGTCAATCCGTTTCTCATCCCTTCTAATTTTTAGAACATCCCAATAATCAACTAACTCCTGTGCCCTTTGTCTATGTAGATTCCTTCTAACTGCACTAATAATGATAAGGTCATAGGAGTTATATGCATTATTTTCACATATGGGAATGAAAAACAGTTTAACTTTATTAAGTCCCTTACAATTTCTATTTCATGCATACCTTGTTGTGTCTTTTGTTTAATGTCAAATTTTCTATTCAGCTCTGATCTTTTCATTAGAAATAATTGGAATTCCTCCATTTCACTATATTTCCATTTTCCCCTGAAATTTTATATTTAGTCCTGCTGGGTATGTTATTCTTGCTTGGAATTCTAGCTCTTTTGCCTTCTGTAATAATATATTATAAGGTCTATATTCATTTAACTGGGAAGCTACTACATTTTCTGTGATACTGACTATGGTTTTACAACGTTTAGATGAAATCTTTCTCACTGCTTACAATAAATTTTTCTTGACATGGGAGATCTAGAATTTGGCTATAATGTTCCTAGGAGGTTTCATTTGGGGATTCCTTTTAGGATGTGATAAGGATATTCTTTCCATTTCTATTTTAGCATTTGAATCACAGCTATTGGAACATTTTTAGTTGATAATTTCTTGAAATATGATGTCTTTGCTCTTTTTTATCATGACTTTCAGATAGTCCAACAATTATTAAATTACCTTCCCTCAATGTATTTTCCAGGTCATATTTTTTTAAACGAGACATTTCATTTTTCCTTTTATTTTTTTCATTCTTTTGAATTTTTATTTTTTCTACATATCTCATGTAGTCATTTATCTTTTACTTGCCCAATCTAATTTCTATGTAGTTATTTTCTTCAATGAATTGTTGTACCTCCTATTCTATTGGGGTAATTCTTTCTTCATTGATATTCGTATTTCTTTTACCAAGATATTAATTCTCTTTTCATAATTTTCTTGCATCACTATTATTTATTTTTCCTCTACCACTTTTACCTTGTTCCTTACCTCTTCCGAGAATTCTTGCTGGCCTTGGGTACAATTATCATTTTTTTGAGGCTTTGCTTATAGATGTTCTCACATTGACATCTTTTTCTGATATTGTGTCTTGGGCTTCCCTGACAACATAGTAGCTTTTTTATGGTCAAGTACTTTTTTGTTCTTTGCACATTTTTTCCCAGTCTATTTCTTGATTTTGAACTTTATGTCAAAGTTGAACATTGTTCATCTGGCTGTGAAGAAGCATTCCCCTTTATTTCAGGCTTTTTTTGTGCTGCTATTTTCAGAGCTAGTTCCAGGGATCTGCAAGTTTTCAGAACTTACAAGGTGGTATGATCTGGGGAGAGGCATGGTTATTAATCTCTTGCTCTGAACTTGTTTTTACACAGGAAGAGCCCCTGCTCCCTTACAGATGCAAACACTAGGGATCCTCTTTGCCTTGGAACTTTGATGAGTTGATTTGCTCCCTTGTGATCAAGCATAAGCACTCCTCTCTGCCCTGAAACTGTGACTTATAACTACGTATGGGAAACAGAGTTGATAACCAATGCCTGCTGAACCCAGGGTCAGCAAAGCATCAATCTCCTGTGGATAATTTTGATTATATTACAGTAAAATTGTTCTATGCAAACAAAACCAATGCAACCAACACTAAAAGGAAAGCAATAAGCTGAGAAACATTTTTTTACATTCAGTATTTCTGATAATGGCCTCATTTCTCAAATTTATTAGAGAACTGAGGAAAATTTATAAGAATAAGTCATGCAAATCATTCCCCAACTGAGAAATGGTCAAAAGATATGAACAGCCTGTTTTCTGATTAAGTCAAAGCTATCTATTGTCATATGAAAAAGTTTTCTACATCACTATTGATCAGAGAAAAGCAAATTAAAAGAACTCTGAGGTAGCACCTGACATGACACCTATCAGATTGGCTAATATGACAAAAAAGGAAAATAATAAATGTTGGAGTAACTGTGGAAAAATTGGAACACTAATGCATTGTTGGTGGAGCTATGAACTGATCCAATCATTCTAGAAAGCAATTTGAAACTATGCCCAAAGGGCTATGGGACTGTTCATACCCTTTGACCCAGTGGTACCACTGCAAGATCTGTATCCCAAAGAGACCATAGGAAAGGGAAAAGGACACACGTGTACAAAAATATTTACAGCAGCTCGCTTTGTGGTGGCAATGAATTGGAAATCGAGGGAATGCCCATCAATAGGTGAATGGCTGGGGGCAGAGCCAAGATGGCAGAGAGGAAGCAGCAAGCTGCCTGAGCTCTCCTTCTGTTCCCTCAAAACAAACATTAAATCAAGCCTCTGGACGGATTCCGAAACTACAGAACCTGCAAAGAGACAGAGAGACACAGTCCTCCAACCAGAGATAATTTAGAAGACTTCAGGAAAAGGTCGGTCTGACTAGGGCAAAAGGGAGGCCCAGCGCAGGGCAGCAACCCAGCGCTGAGAGGGGCAAGGCAAGTCAGCAGGAGCTGCGGGACACAGCCGAACAACTGAGGCCCCTGGAACCTGGTTCAAAAATCTGGTGGCCAAGAAGGACAGTGGAAAAACCTACCTGCACCAGCTGAGAGGGCCACGAACGGGTCAGGTGGGATCAGACGCTGGGGTCCGGCGCCTGGATGGCTGAGCACAATCAGGCAGGAAGTGCAGGGCAGGGGATATCCACACACCATAAAGGCCTCAGAGTAAGAACCCGGTCACACAGCACCTATACCCCTGCACAAGAAGCCCCAAACAGGGACCCTGGTGCCCCCAGAGCAGACCTCAACTTAAAGAATAAATAAATAAGCTGCAATAATGAGTAAGAAGAAAAAAAGAGCCCTCTCAATTGAGAGCTTCTGTATCAATAGGGAAGAAGTCAACGCAAACTCAGATGAGGATTATACCCTCAAACTGCCTACATGTAAAGCCTCACGAGGGAAGGTGAATTGGTCTCAAGAACAAAAAGCCTTCCTGGAAGAGCTCAAAAAGGATATTAAAAAGCAATTGAGAGAGGTAGAAGAAAAAATGGGGAGAGAAATGAAAGCAAAACAAGAAAACTATGAAAAAAGAATCAGCAGCTTGGAAAAGGAAGCACAAAGATTGACTGCAGAAAACAATTCCTTAAAAAATTCATCTGGCCAAATGGAAAAAAAAGTGCATAATCTCACTGAAGAAAACAATGCCTTAAAAAATTCAGTTGGACAAATGGAAAAAAAGGTGAATAATCTCATTGAAAAAAAAATGCCTTAAAAAATTCATCTGGCCAAATGGAAAAAAAGGTGCATAATCTCATTGAAGAAAACACTGCCTTAAAAAATTCACTTGGCCAAATGGAAAAAATGGTGCATAATCTTACTGAAGAAAACAATGCCTTAAAAATTAAAATTGGACACTTAGAAGATAATGAATCCATGAGACACCAGGAATCAGTCAAGCAGAATCAAAAGAATGAAAAAATAGAAGAAAATGTGAAATACCTCATTAGAAAGACAACTGATCTGGAAAACAGATCGAGGAGAGACAATTTGAGAATCACTGGACTGCCTGAAAGCCATGACCAGAAAAAGAATCTAGACACCATATTCCAGGAAATTATTTAGGAGAACTGCCCTGATATCATAGAATCAGAGGATAAAATCATCATTGAAAGAATCCACTGATCACCTCCTGAAAGAGACCCCAAAAGGAAAACTCCAAGGAATATTGTAGCCAAATTCCAGAATTATCAGGTGAAGGAGAAAATACTCCAAGCAGCCAGAAAGAAGCAATTTAAATATCATGGAGCCACAGTCAGGATTGCTCAGGACCTGGCAGCTTCAACATTAAAGGACCGCAAGGCTTGGAATATAATATTCCGGAAGGCAAAGGAGCTTGGATTGCAGCCAAGAATCTATTACCCAGCAAAAATGTGCATTTTCTTTCAGGGGAAAAGATGGACACTTAATGACATTGGGGACTTTCAATCTTTCCTAGTGAAAAGACCAGAACTGAATAGAAAATTCGATCTCAACATACAAGACTCAAGAGAAGTTTAAAAAGGTAAACAGAGGGGAAAAAAAAAGTTACCCTATTAGGTTAAACTGTTTATATCCCTACATGGGAAGATAATACTCATAACTCTTAAGAACTGTAAATGTATTTGGGCAGAGAGAAGGACTTTACACAGAGGTTATAAATATAAATTGTCTTTGATGTGATGATAAAAAATAAAAATTAAGTGGTTAAAAAGGGAGTCTATGGGGAAGAGAGGAAAGGGGAGGTGGAAGGGGATGAATTATATCATATGAAGAGGTGGACAAAAAAAGCCTATTACAATAGAGGGAAAGAAAGGAGGGGTGAACATTGTTTCAACCCTATTCTCATTAGATTTGATTCAAAGAGGGAATAACCTATACGTTCATTGGGATAAAGAAACTTAACTCATTCTTTAGGGAAGCAAAAGGGTAAGGGAAAGGGGGGACTGATAGAAGGGAAGACAAAAGCAAGGGAGAAAAGGGTAAAGAAAAAAGAGGGGGGTGATAAAAAGGGAGGGCAGATTGGGGGAGGAAGGGGTAAGAAGTAAAACGTCGGTGAGGAGGAATAGGGTGAAAGAAGGGGAGAAAGGAAATAGGGGGGAAAATAGAATGGAGGGGAATAGATAGTCAGTAATAATAAATGTGAACGTGAATGGGATGAACTCTGCTATAAAATGGAAGCAAATTTCAGAGTGGATTAAAAACCAGAATCCTACAATATGCTGTTTACAAGAAACACATTTGAAGCAGAGAGATACATACAGAGTAAAGGTAAAAGGCTGGAACAGAATATATTATGCCTCAGCTAAAGTAAAAAAGGCAGGGGTAGCAATCCTTATCTCAGACAAAGTGCAGGCAAAAATAAATCTCATTAAAAGAGATAAGGAAGGAAATTACATCTTACTTAAAGGTACTATAGATAATGAAGTAATATCAATATTGAATATGTATGCGCCAAGTGGTATAGCATCCAAGTTCTTAGAGGAGAAGTTAAATGAGTTAGAAGAGGAATTAGACAGTAATACTATACTAGTGGGGGATCTGAATCTCCCCCTCTCAGAATTAGATAAAACTAGCCACAAAATAAATAAGAAAGAAGTGAAAGAGGTGAATAGATTACTAGAAAAGTTAGACATGATAGATGTCTGGAGAAAATTGAATGGGGATAGAAAGGAATATACCTTTTTCTCAGCAGTACATGGCACATTTTCAAAAATTGACCATGTATTAGGGCACAAAAACATCATAGATAAATGTAGAAAGGCAGAAATAGTAAATGCGTCCTTTTCAGATCATGATGCAATAAAAATTACATGTAAGAAAGAACCAGGAAAAAGTAGAATGAAAATCAATTGGAAACTAAATAATTGCATTCTAAAGAATGAATGGACCAAACAAGAAATCATAGAAACAATCAATACCTATAACCAAGAGAATGACAATAATGAGACAACATACCAAAATCTATGGGATGCAGTCAAAGCAGTGCTTAGGGGAAAATTTATAGCTCTAAATGCTTACATGAATAAAAAAGAGAAAGAGGAAATTAATGAATTGGGCATGCAACTTAAAAAGCTAGAAAAAGAATAAATTAGAAATCCACAATTAGATACTAAATTAGAGATCCTGAAAATCAAAGGAGAAATTAATAAGATTGAAAGCAAAAAACCTATAGAATTAATCAATAAAACTAAGAGCTGGTTTTATGAAAAAACCAATAAAATAGATAAAATATTGGTTAATTTGATTAAAAAAAAGAAAGAAGAAAACCAAATTACCAGTATCAAAAATGAAAAGGGTGATGTTACCACCAATGAAGTAGAAATTAAATCAATACTTAGGAATTATTTTGCCTAACTGTATGCCAATAAATTCAACAATCTAAATGAAATGGATGAATATTTACAAAAATACAAAATGCCCAGGTTAACTGAAGAGGAAATAAAATCCTTAAATAAACCCATATTAGAAAAAGAAATTGAACAAGCCATTAACAAACTCCCTAAAAAAGGATCCCCAGGGCCAGACGGGTTTACGGGTGAATTTTACCAAACATTTAAAGAACAATTAATTCCCATATTATACAAACTATTTGGAAAAATAGGTGAAGAAGGAGTTCTACCAAATTCGTGTTATGACACAAATATGGTGGTGATACCAAAACCAGGCAAAGCAAAAACAGAGAAAGAAAATTATAGACCAATTTCCCTAATGAATATTGATGCTAAAATCTTAAATAAGATATTAGCAAGGAGATTACAGCAAGTGATCACCAGGATAATACACTATGACCAGGTGGGATTTATATCAGGAATGCAGAGCTCTTTCAACATTAGGAAAACTATTAACATAATCAACCACATCAATAAGAAAACCAACCAAAATCATCTGATTATCTCAATAGATGCAGAGAAAGCTTTTGACAAAGTCCAACACCCATTCCTAATAAAAACACTAGAGAGTTTAGGAATAGGTGGAGCTTTCCTTAAAATAATAAACAGCATCTACCTAAAGCCATCAGCAAGTATTATATGCAATGGAGATAAATTAGAGGCCTTCCCAATAAGATCAGGGGTGAAACAGGGATGTCCATTATGAACCCTATTATTTAATATTGTATTAGAAATGCTAGCTTTAGCAATCAGAGAAGAGAAAGGAATTAAAGGAATTAGAATAGGCAAGGAGGAAACAAAACTATAACTCTTTGCAGATGATATGATGGTATACTTGAGAAATCCTAGAGAATCAACTCAAAAATTACTTGAAACAATTAACAACTTTAGCAAAGTAGCAGGATATAAAATAAATCCACATAAATCATCAGCATTTCTATACATGACCAACAAAGTCCAGCAGCAAAAGATAGAAAGAGAAATTCCATTTAAAGTAACGGAAGATAATATAAAAAACTTGGGAGTCTACTTGCCAAGACAAACCCAGGAACTCTATGAACACAACTACCAAACACTCTTCACACAAATCAAATCAGATCCAAATAATTGGAAAGATATCAATTGCTCATGGATAGGCAGAGCTAATATAGTAAAAATGACAATACTGCCTAAATTAATTTACTTATTCAGAGCCATACCAATCAGACTACCTAAAAATTATTTTATAGAGCTAGAAAAAATAATCACAAAATTCATCTGGAAAAACAAAAAATCAAGAATATCCAGGGAAATAATGAAAAAAAATTCACAAGAAGGTGGGTTAGCAGTACCAAACCTGGAGCTTTACTATAAAGCAGCAGTCATCAAAACTATCTGGTACTGGCTAAAAATAGGGTGGTAGATCAATGGAATAGGCTAGGCTCAGGAAATGCAGTAGTAAATGACACTAGTAATGTAGTGTTTGATAAACCCAAAGATTCCAGCTTCTGGGATAGGAACTCAGTATTTGACAAAAACTGCTGGGAAAACTGGAAGATAGTATGGCAGAAATTAGGCATAGACCAACATCTTACACCTTATACTTAAATAAGGTCAAAATGGATACATGATTTAGACAAAAGAGGTGATACTATAGGTAAATTGGGAGAGAAAGGAATAGTCTACCTATCAGATCTTTGGAAAGGAAAACAGTTTATGACCAAACAAGAGATAGAGTATATTATAAAATGCAAAATGGATGATTTTGATTACATTAAATTAAAAAATTTTTGTACAAACAGAAGCAATGCATCCAAAATTAGAAGGGAGGCAGAAAGCTGGGAAACAATTTTTGAGGCCAGTACTTCTGATAAAGGCCTCATCTCTAAAATATATAGGGAACTAAATCAAATTTATAAGAACCCAAGTCATTCCCCAATTGATAAATGGTCAAAGGATATGAACAGGCAGTTTTCTGATGAAGAAACCAAAGCTATCTTTTCCCATATGAAAAAATGCTCTAAATCTCTAATGATTAGAGAGATGCAAATTAAAACAACTCTGAGGTACCACCTGACACCTATCAGATTGGCTAAAGTGACAAAAAAAGAAGATAATAAATGTTGGACAAGCTGTGGGAAAATTGGAACACTAATCCATTGTTGGTGGAGCTGTGAGCTGATCCAACCATTCTGGAGAGCAATTTGGAATTATGCCCAAAGGGCGATAAAGCTGTGCATACCCTTTGACCCAGCAATACCACTTTTGGGTCTTTTCCCCAAAAAGATCATGGAAAGGGGAAAGGGACCCACATGTACAAAAATATTTATAGCTGCTCTTTATGTGGTGGCAAGGAATTGGAAGTTGAGGGGGTGCCCATCAATTGGGGAATGGCTGGACAAGTTGTGGTATATGAACACAATGGAATACTATTGTGCTGTAAGAAATGATGAGTAGGAGGAGTTCAGAGAAACCTGGAGGGTCTTAAGTAAGCTGATGATGAGTGAGATGAGCAGAACCAGAAGAAAATTGTACACATTAGCATCAACATTGAGTGTTGATTTACTGTAATGGACTATATTCTTCTCACCAATGCAACGGCACAGAAGAGTTCCAGGGAACTTGTGATGGAATAAGATCTCCAAATCCAAGAAAAAAAAAAAAGAACTGCGGAGTATAGATGCTGAATGAACCATACTATTTCTTTTGTTTTTGATGCTGTTGTTTTTTTCTATTTTGAGGTTTTTCATCATTGCTCTGATTTTTTCTCTTATAACATGACTAATGCAGAAATATGTTTAATGTTATTGTGTATATATACATAACCTATATCAGATTACCTGCTGTCTAAGGGAGGGGGGAGTGAGGGGAGGGAGGGAGAAAAATCTGAAATTGTAAAGCTTGTATAAACAAAAGTTGAGAACTATCTTTACATGTAACGGGAAAAAAATACTTTATTAATTAACAAAACTTAGGTGAATGGCTAAAGAAATTGTGTTATGTAAATGTAATGGAATACTACTGTGCTGTAAGAAAGGACAAAGCAGGAGGAGTTCGGAGAAACCTGGAAGGACTTATGTGAACTGATACTGACTGAGAGGAGCAAAACCAGGAGAACATTGTACACAGTAACAGCAACATTGTGTTATGAACAATGGGGATAGACTTGGTTCTTCTTAGCAGTGCACCAATCCAAATCAGTTTCAAAGAATTCATATAGAAAATATTCTCAACATCCAGAAAAAAGAACTGTGGATTATGAATCCAGATTGAATCATACTCTTTCTACTTTTGGACTGTTTTTCTGTTTGAGGTTTTTCCTTTGTGCTCTGATTCTTCTTTCACAAGATGACTAATGTAGAAATATGTTCAATATGATTGCACATATATAACCTATATTAGATTGCTTTCTGTCTTGGGGAGGAGGGAGGGAAGGGAGGGTGGGAGAAAAGAAAAATTTGGAACTGAAAATCATATGAAAACAAATGTTGAAAACTATCCTTATGTGTAATTGGAAAATATTAAAATACTTTTATATAAAACTTTGAGTAAAACTTCAAATCTGGCCTCAGACACTTAACACTTACTAGCTATGTGACCCTGGGCAAGTCACTTAACCCCAATTTCCTCACCAAAAAAACAAAAACAAAAAAAAAAGTACAACTACAGCATTAAAAAAGGAGGTGATTGGTGGATTCTTTCGATTTCTATGTTACCTTTTGTTTCTATAATATCAGGGCAATTTTTGCTGACATTTTCTTGGAAGATGATGTCTAGGCTCTTTTTTGATCATGACTTTCAGGTAATCCAATAATTTTCAAATTATCTCTTCTGGATATATTTTTCATGTCATTTTTCTTTTTCCTTTCAGGGAAATGAGGGTTAAGTGACTTGCCCAGGGTCACACAGCTAGTGTTAAGTGTCTGAGGCTAGATTTGAACTCAGATTCACCTCATTCCAGGGCCTATGATTTATCCACTGAGTCATGTAGCTGTCACCAAGTTCAATTGTTTTTCCAAGGAGATATTTCACATTACCTTCTATTTTTTATCATTCTTTTGGTTTTGCTTTATTGTATCTTGATTACACATAAAGTCATTAGCTTCCATTCACTCCTAGTTTTTTAGGAATTATTTTCTTCAGAGAGCTTTTGTACCTCCTTTTCTATTTGGCCAATTCAGCTTTACAAGATCTTGACTTTTTTTCATGATTTTCTTCTATGACTCACATTTCTCTTTCCGTTTTTTCCTCTACATCTCTTACTTTATTTTCAAAGTCCTTTTTGAGCCATTCTATAGCCTGAGACCAATTCATATTTTTCTTGGAATTGTTGGATGTGGGAACTTTGACTATTATCTTCTTCTGAATGTGTATTTTGATCTTCCTTGTCCTTATAGAAACTTTATAGGGTCAGCAGTTTTTTTTCTGGTTTTTTCATTTTTCCAGACTATTTCTTGACTTTTAACTCCTTAAAGTGAGGTACTATTTCCAGGGTGGAGGGGGCAGTGTCCCAAGCTTCAAGGCGTTTCAGCAGCTGTTTTCTGAGATACTTCTAGGAATTTTTAAGTTCCTAGTTCCTCCTCCAAGGTGATACAATTTAAGGAGAGGCATGTTTACCACTCCCCGGGCCTGTGCTCTTGTCTGGAAACAGCCATAGGCCTGCTTCTCTGCCCTCTAACCAGGAACTGAATCCTGCTACACTGTGGCTACAAACTCTGGGTCTGAGCACAGGCAAAACAACAGAGTCCCACTTCAGCATTAGTAACAACACCCCATATTCTCCCCCTGGCCAATTGCTCAACCCCTTCACTGCCCATAGGCTGAGTTTCAGAAGCAGCTGCTGCCACAGAAGATTCAGAAACTCCTGAGGCCTGGTTCACTGGTGTGGCCTACACTGGTGTTGAGTCTCTGCTGGTGCAGCCTGTGCTGGGTTGTGCTCTACTGTCACCCTTATACAATAGTCCTTTCCTGCCAACCTTCTAAGTTGCCTTTGACTGGAAAATGATTTCACCCTGACCTTTTGTGGGTTCTGCTGCTCCAGGAATTGTCTTATGGCATTATTTGAAGGTATTTGGGGGCTTCTTTGAGAGAGCTCAGGGAAGTAACTGGCTTTCTTCCACCATCTTGTCTCCATCCTCTAGTCCAATAATTTTAAAATTATTTCTCCTGGATATATTTTCCAGGTGAGTTGGATTTCTGATGAGGTATTTTACATTTTCTTGTATTTTTTCATTCTTTTTATTCTGTTTGAATCCTGGTGTGTCACAGAGTCATTAGCTTCTATCTGTTCAATTCTAATTTTTTTTTTTTGGTGAGGCAATTGGGGTTAAGTGACTTGCCCAGGGTCCCACAGCTAGTAATTGTTAAGTGTCTGAGATCAGATTTGAACTCAGGTCCTCCTGACTCCAGGGTCAGTGCTCTATCCACTGTGCCACCTAGCTGGTCCCAATTCTAATTGTTAAGTCATTATTTTCTTTGGTAAGATTTTGTACTTCCTTTTCCATTTGTCCTTTTTTATCCCCATTTGACCAATTGTATTTTTTAAGGAGTTGTTTTCCTCAGCCAATTTTTCTGCTTCCTTTTCCAAGCTGTTGATTCTTTTTTTCACAATTTTCTTGCAGAACTCTCATTCCTTTCCTCATTTTTTCTTCTACCTCTCTTGTTTAATTTTTTAAATCCTTTTTGAGCTCTTCTAAGAAGGCTTTTTGATCTTGAGAGCAATTCACCTTCCCCTTTAAGGCTTCACATGTAGGCATTTTGACAGTACTATCCTTATCTGAGTTTGTGTTTTGGTCTTCCCTGTCACCATAGAAGTTATCGATGTTAAGGACACTTTTCTGTTTCTTGCTCATGTTGTATTCTATTTTTTAAATTATAAAGTTGAGGTCTGCTCCTGGGCACAGAGAGTATTCATTTTAGTATCTTATCAGGAGGTGATCAATGGATTCTCTCAGTTACTAGTTTATTCTTTGTTTTTAGCATATCAGGGTTGGTTTCTTGACAGTTTCTTGAAAGATGCTGTTCAGGCTATGTGTGTATATATATATATATATATATATATATATATATATATATATATATATATATATATATATATATATATACATACACATAGGCTTTCATGTATGCCATAATTGTTAAATTATCTCTCTTGCATCTATTTTCCACTTCGGTTGATTTTGCCAATGAGGCATTTTACATTTTCTTTTTGTTCATTCTTTTGATTTTGTTTGACTGATTCTTGATGTCTCATGTGGTCAGTTGCTTCCACTTTCCTAATTCTAATTTTTAAGGAATTATTTTCTTATATAAGCTTTTGCAATTCCTTTTCCATTTCGTCAATTTTACTTTTTTTTTTTTGGTGGGGCAATAAGGGTTAAGTTACTTGCCAAAGGTCACACAGATAGTAAGTGTTAAGTGTCTGAACCCGGTTTTGAACTCAGGTCCTCCTGAAACCAGGGCTGGTGCTTTTATCCATTGCACCACCTAGCTGCCCCAATTTGACTTTTCAAGGAGTTGTTTTATTCATGGGTTTTCCCCAATTGACCATTTTGTTAGGCATTTTTTTTCTCAGTCAATTTTTGTCCTTCCTTTTTCCAAGCAATTCACTCTCTCTTGCATAACTCTCATTTCTTTTCCCAATTTTTCTTCTCCTTCTTGTATTTGGGTTTTTAAAAAAAATCTTTTTTGAGCTCTTCCAAGAAGGCTTTTGGCACTTGAGATGAATTCATATTTCATTTTGAGGCTCTGCATGTAGGTGTTTTAACAGTGTTGTCCTCTTCTGAATTTGTGTTCTGGTCTTTCCTTTCCCTATAGTAGCTTTCTATGGTCAGGATTATTTTTTTTTATTTTTTGCTCATTGTGGGGGACAATGAGGGTTAATTGACTTGCTCAGGGTCAGACAGCTAGTAAATGTGAAGTATCTGAGAGGCCGGATTTGAACTCAGGTCCTCCTGATTTCAAGGCTTGTGCTTTATCGACTGTATCAACTAGCTGCCCCCTTTTGCTCATTTTAAAAATAGTTAATCTCTGTTCCTGGGGTACAGAGGGCACTGTCCCAAGCTTCTTGTGCTTAGGGACAGGGGCCTGGTCACTGACCTTCTGCACCTGCCCTTCCGTGGCTGGTGGTTTGCCCACTGGGTTTGGGTGTTCTGGCCAAGTCATGCTTTTTGTGCCAGGGTTCTGGGGCTGGCAGTTTGCCTTTTGTCCTGGGGATTAAGGCCAGCTGTGTCACTAGCCTGCTGAGCCAGCAGCAAGAGGCCTTGGTTGCTACTCTGTGTTATGGCTAAAAGCATCCCACTGACTTGACTGGGAACCATCTGTGGTGGGCTGAGCTCTACTTTAAGAAGGACCTTTCCTAAAGTGTTTCTAAATTATCTTAAACTGGAAAAATATTTAATTCCATCTTTTTGTGGGTTCTGTCACTCAAGAATTTGCTTAAAGACTTGATTTAACATTGTTTCACAAGTAAACTAGGGAGAGCATAGGCAATTTCCTAGCTTCTCTCTGCTATCTTGGCTCTGTCGTCTCCATTACTAATTTTACGATTGGTATAACGTCCTAAAATAAGAATTGCTCCATATGTCCAGAAACTAAAAGAAATCAGTTTTCAATTTATATGTAACTAATGCATTCTCCCTCATATTTCCAATACTTTCTCTTTTTTAAAAAAGATAGTTTTCATAAAGCTCATAGTTTGTATTTTCTATGTACAGATAGATGCCTTTTCTTTTAGTTGATTGGTAAATGGAAAATTGAAAGTAGGAATATGGGATGTACTGAAAAATGTAGGCAAGACTACTCAAATACACAGAGAACAATTTGCAAAGCCATTCAAAACATATTTTTATCATAGAATATTCTTAATGGTTAGACTCTTTTTTTATGGAAGAAAAGAATGTACAACTAAGTTTCCATTTTGAAAGGAAATATTAACTAGACAAAATAACACAGGCCTCCTGTGAGTAGAAAGCTATTTGTTTTTATTTAGTCCCAAGAAGGACTCTCTATAATAAGGTGCTGCTTTAATTTTCAAAAATATGTTTAATAATTCATAACTATCAAACAATAGAGCATACAAACATAATTTGAAAGAACAGATGTTAAGAATCAAAACACTATTCAAGAATCGCTAGCTGAAATACTAATGAGGAGGAAAGGGATTCGTTAAATAATAATAAACTTATCATGTATCTCTTCAACACCTGACTGACTAGGAAATGCTGCTTTCTTAAGTGAAAAAGTATCATTATGCATTGGAAAGGAAACTGAATTTAGAGTCAGAATATTCAGGATCAAATTTTATCTCTGTTATATTCTAAACTATATAACCTTAGGTAATTTGCTTAAATAATCTGTCCTTCAGTGTCTACTTTTATATCCTCCAAGATCTCCTCCCACTTTGCTCCTCACCTCACACTACCCCGATGCCTTTTGCAACTATCCCTTCCTTTACCTTTTTCTCACATGAAGAGGTGACCCTTTTTGCCAAGGCAAAACAGATTGCTCCCTCAATATCCTTTCTCTCTAACTTTTTTTTCAATCTTCCTGTCTAATGACAGCTCTTCTCCACCTATAAACATAACCATGTCTCCTTCATCAAAACAAAACAAACAAAAAACCTCCTAGTTTTATTTATTTATCCTTGCTATCTATTGCTTCCTATCTTTCCTTTCTTTTGTGGCTAAATTCCTTAAGAAGGCTATCTACATGAAGGGCCTCCACTTCCTTCTCTCTCTTCTTTAATCTACAATTTGGCTTTCAATTCCACCATTCAATCAAAACTGCTGTCTCCAAAGTTAACAATCATCTCTTACATAGCAAATCTAATTGCTTTTCTTTTTAATCCTCATTATTCTTAACCTCTCTGCAGCCTTTGGCATTCTCAATCGCTCTCTTCTAGATGTACTTTTCCCTCTGGGTTTTGTTTTTTGTTGTTGTTGTTACACTCCTCCCTGTTTCTCCTCCCACCTATCTAACTACTACTTGTCAGTTTCATTTTCTGGATCTTTATCCAAATCACATCCCCAAAATATGAATCACCCAAAGGGCCCTGTCCTGGTTCCTATTATCTTCTGCCTCCAATCTATCTCATTTAGTGATCTCATTGGATTTTATGAATTAAATTATCATGTCTATATAGATGATTCTCAAATCAACTTTCCCATCTCTAACTTCTCAGCTGACCTCACATATCTCCAACTACAGTCTAATGGACATATCAAAGCAGAAGTCCTATAAACATCTTTAACTCAGCATGTACAAAATTGAATTCAGTGTATTCCCCCCAAATTCTCTGCCCTTCCTAATTTCCCTATTAGCATAGAGGATATCACCACTCTCTCAGTGTTCCAAGCTTGCAACCTGGATGTCATCTTCAACTGTTCACTGTCTCTGAACCCTCCATATCCAATATGCTGCCAAGGACTATCAATTTTACCTTCAAAGAATCTTTTGTATATGACTCATTCTTTACACTAAAACTGCTACCATCCTGGTATAGGCCTTCATGACCTCATCCTGGCTGATTGTTCTGACAACCACAAGTTTTTCCCATTCTAATTCCTCCTCCACTCATTTGTGAAAATGAACTTCCTTAAGCACAGGTCTGACTATGTCACCTACACACACACACACACACACACACACACACACACACACACACACACACACAATCCCTATTACCTCCAGTAAAAAATAGAAAGTCTTTTGGCATTCAAAGATATAACCCCATCCTCATCCTTCCAGTCTCCTTATAGCTTACACCCACCAAATACTCTTTAGTTCAGGGACACTGTTCTTATTGTTCCTCAAACAACACACTCTGTCTCCTGATTCCAGGCATTTTTACTGTGTGTCCTACATGCCTAGAATGCTTAATCTCATATTTTCCTCCTAGCTTCCCTTCCTTCCTTCAAATCATAACTAAAATCCAAACTTCTATATGAAACTATTACTTATACTTTAATTTTAATGCCTTCCTTCTGTTGATTGTTTATAATTTACATTTTATATATTTATCCTATATATAACTTTTTTGTACATAGATATTTTATGTTATCTCTCCCATTAGACATTATATTTTTGGCTCCTAAAGGCAGATATTATTTTTTTAACTATTTCAGATTCCCAAGATTCACTTGTTCTTAGCATATAGATTTTTATTGACTGAAGAACAGCCATAATATATGTAAAATAAAAGGGTTAGACTAGATAACATTACCTTTAAGATCTCTTTCAACTTGGAATGTATGATTCTCTGAATTGAACTCATGAGAGATCTGAGCTTAAATCTTTCATTTAAGATTTAATAGCGGGCAGCTAGGTGGCACAGTGGATAGAGCACCGGCCCTGGAGTCAGGAGTACCTGAGTTCAAATCCGGCCTCAGACACTTAACACTTACTAGCTGTGTGACCCTGGGCAAGTCACTTAACCCCAATTGCCTCACTAAAAAAAATTAAAAAAAAAAAAGATTTAATAGCTGGGGAAAATATTCTGGAGTACAGGTCAGGACACAGTTGAATTCTCCCAATGTTCCATTCCAATTACCTTTAATAAAACCTCAAACCAATGATAAAGTGTTAGAGCCAATAGAAAGTCTGAGGGAGACTTGTTCCAGCTTAAACTAAACTTAGGAAGTCCACAGTAAGGCCCATATCACTGTGATAAGTCCAAGCCTGTAGCAGGGTAGGAATACCAGTTGTGGACCTTAGAGGCAGCTGCAATAAAAGCAGCACATTTGAGAACTCTCAGCCCAGCAGCAGTAAAGGTGTTGGACACCTAGTCAGTAAGAGATTAAACAGGACCTTTTTGCTGGTAGTAGGTATAAGTGGGGCTGACTGGCAACTCTAATGCCCACACACAATTCTGGGTCACAGTTCCAGAGGAAAAACTAATATATGTGGCTACAGAAGAATGGGATCCCTTCCTGGTAAAGTCCAGGGCACAGATAAAGAGAGTGGTGACCATACCTCTCTCAATATAACACCATACTGGAAGCACAGAAAACTTTCTGATCCCCAGAATTAGCCCTGAAGCCAGAAGCGCAAAAAATGTTTGAAGCTTGGCATAGTGCCTACCCATATCCAGGTCAGCAAAGCCCAACTTCTTCAAAGTGAAGAAATAGGCTAGGAAAATAATCAAACAAGAAAAGAACTTAACAAAAAGCTGCTATAGAGACAGGGAAGAATGAGATATAAACTTAGGAAAAGCCAACAACGTGAAAGTGGCTACAAACAAAACATCAAAGAAAAATGCTAGTTGGACCTAAAGCAAAAAGGAATTCCTGTAAGAGGTAAATTAAGAAATAGGAGTGGCAGAAGAAAAATTTGGAGTGGGTGGGGGGAATGAGAATGATGCCAGAAAATAATGAAAAGAATTAATAGCTTCATAAAAGAGGCACAGAAACATATTGAAAAGAGAAAACCTTAAAAACAGAATGGGTTTCATGATAAAAGAGGCACAAAAATTCATTGAGGAAAAGAATTCCTTTAAAAACAGGATAAGTCAAATGGAAAATGAGATACAAAAGCTCACCAAAGAAAAACATTCTTTAAAAATTAGAATTGGGGGCAGCTAGGTGGTGCAGTAGATAAAGCACCAACCCTGGATTCAGGAGGACCTGAGTTCAAATCCAGCCTCAGACACTTGACACTTATTATCTGTGTGACTCTGGGCAAGTCACTTAACCCTCATTGCCCTGCAAAACATAAATAAATAAGTGAATGAATGAATGAATGAATTGTTAAAAAAATATTTTAAAAATTATAATTGGGCAAATGATAGCTAATGAGTTCATGAAACATCAAGAAACAATAAAAAGTCAAAGCAATGAAAAAGAAGCAGAAAATGCAAAATATCTCATTAAAGAAAAGACCTGGGAAATACATAGAGGACAGATAATTTAAAAATTATTGGACTACATGAAAGTTATTTTTTTAAATGCGTAGACATCATATTTCAAGCAATAATCAAGGAAACCTGTCCTAATATCTGAAATCCAAAAAGCAAAATAGAAATTGAAATAATCCCCTGATTACCTCCTGAAAGAGATACCAAAATGAAAATGAAAACATCTCATAGCTAAATTCCAAAGTTATCAGGTGAAGGAGAAAATATTGCAAGCAGTCAGAAAAAAAACACAAAACAAAACATTGTAATATCCTGCCACCCCACACAAGATTTGGGAGCTTCCACATTAACAGATAGGAGGGCTTAGAATATGATACTCTGGAAAGCAAAGGAGGTAGGATTACAAATTTAAAAATATCCTGATGCAGGAAAATTGATTGTAATCCTTTGTGGGGGGGAGGGGGTGTTAATGGATTTTAAATGAAATAGAGGACTTAAGAGAAGCATAAAAAAGGTAAACATTAAAAAGTAATCAAAACAGAATCAATGGTGTCAAATTATACATTCCAATATGAAAAGACAGTACATGTAACTCCTAACAATGGTATCATTATTAAGGCAGTTAGAAGGGATTTTAATATACAGAGGGCACAGGTATGAGTTGATTGTGTATGAATGATCTCCAAAAACTGTAAGTAGGGGTGCAAAAGATGGATACACTGGGAGAAAAGAAAGGGAGAATGGGGCAATTTTTTTTCATGTAAAAGAGGCTTATAAGGATGACTTTTTATAGTGGAGCTGAAAATGTATGTGGGAGGGTGAGGGGCAATTCTTGCAACTCAATTTTATCATAATTGGTTCAAAGACAAAGAATACATACATACATATATATATATGTGTGTCTATTATATATATGTTATATATTATACATATTCTTCCTTTTTGAACTTATGTATAATACATACATACACACATATCTCTCCCTAAGGAGTAAGATAGATTTTTACAACTAAATGAGTTTGTGTGTATACACACACTTACCTATACATACACACATGCAGAGTGTGGAATGATAAAATATTTAGAATAGAGGAAAGATAAAACATTTATGATAAAGGTTCTAAGAACAGGGGATATAGGCATAAACAGATAAAAATATAATGGCATCTTTATTTTCAGTAACCTCCAATTGAAATGTAATATTTTTCAGTTATTTTAAAACATTACTATGAAAAGAGGAAACAGATTTCACTTAGCTGAAAGGGGTTCATCAAACAAACACACACACACACACATACCCTCAGGATTCTCTGAATTTAGAAGAAGGTTTGTATATATAAGATATGGCTTCTGATATGTCTTATGAGAAAGGAGAAAAAAATATTTGCCGTTTATATAGTAATTTAAGACTAACACAATATTTTACATATAATAACTCATTTGATTTTCCTAATACCCCAGGGAAGACATTAATGTAAATTATATTTTCTCCATTTTATAGATGAAAATATTAAAGTTTAGAAAGCTAATGTCAGATCCTAGAGTACAGAAATTATTTCTTTTGTTTTTCTTTTTGTATCTCTAGTGCCTAGCATAGTAATACAGTGTCTTATACATGGAAAATACAATAAAAAGTTTACAGAATGCTGATAATGAATCAAATAACTTCTGGTTCACACAATTAAAAAGAATTGCAGATAGTTTTGGCTAGAATCAAACAAGGTTCTTTATGACTTCCACTTTGTGGTACAATGGAAAGAATGCTAGATAAAAGAAATTCGGAATGTTGGCATTTCAATACAGGCTCATCCTCTCCTTACTGCCTGTATTACTTTGGAAAAAAATTACCTTGCTTCTCTCAAATTCATTTTTTTCATGGGTAAGATTAGTAAGTTGGACTAAAATACTCCTAAGATCTATTACAACAATAAGTCCATGGTAGCATAATATCTTACTCTTTCCAGATCATAATGCAAATGATAATGTTCCCCTCTATTACATGATGGCATGTAATAAGCATAAATAGAAAGTGATATGTACCACTGGAGGGAGTAATCACATTCATGATGGGTTCATAGAAACACTCATAATTTGAGGTTATGCCTTGGGAAATATTGGAAGTTTGTAGAATCATCATAGGTCTTTTGATGCTTGAGGAGAAAAAAAAAAACTTCATAGGGCTATTAAGAAAAACTTTTAAAGCTTACAATGCTTTAATAATAATTATCCTCCTCCTCATCATCATTCCATTGAACTGAAAGGGACCTCAGTACTTCTCTCAATTGTGTTAATGAGAAAAATGAGGTACAAAATACTTAAGTGACCTCCCCAAAATTACACAGATTGAAAACTCTAGGACTAAGAATCAATGTATTATTCTTCACCTTTCTCATATGGTGCATACTAAAGAACCTCATAGCAGCAATAACAGTAGAATATCCATGAGTTTCCTATAACTGATCTGTCTTATTGTCATACATTAAAAGTCATTACTGCCCATTAATACCAGGAATTATGGTGATGCTCACCCTGCATCATCCAAATGATCAAGACATTAGCTATGTAGGAATGCACATGTAATAAGTTAGAACAGTCTATTTCATTCACTTGAAGCTGTTTTCCAAGAATCATGGCCCTTGACAAGATGTAGGCTGCTTCATGTTTTTCTTCCTTCATAGTCCTTGCCAGAAGTTCCAACAAAAACACTGTCTTTTACTTGAAGCTTTGCATAACCTCACTTAATTCTATTATCTTTCTTTTGTTAATTAGCTGCCATTCATCCTGTATATAGCATGCTTTTTATATATTTGTTTGCATTTTCTCTCCTTTATTAGATTGTAAGCACCTTGAGGACAAAGACCATCTATTGCCTCTTTTTGGATGCCCAGAACTTAGCACATTGCTTGGCATATAATTAGTGTTTAATGATTTTTTATTGATTGATTAATTGATTGACACAAAGAACACATTGGTTGGATCATCAAAACATTGATGCACCATTTACTTTTGCTCGTCTCCTTGGCATTGAACTTGATTCCTTTTCTGTTGCTTGTGAAATTTTTAAATAAAATATTCATTACTTCCCTATTTCAATAACTATTAAGTACCTACTTTATATAAGGTACTGTTATAAACACACTACTCTAGGTATAGAAAGATTAATAAATCCTGGTCTCTTCCCCATATGGCTTTACAATATAGTAGCAAAAACTTTATAGTATAGTATAAAGTGTTGTTATCACCACTCCGTCCTCCTTAAATTACTAAAGTGATATTCCTAAAGATTCTCAAACTATATCACTCCTACTCAATAAACTCTTGTGGTTTCTGATTATTTCTAGGATGAAATACAAACTTGGTAATTAAAGCCCTTCTTATACTTGTTTAGTCCTACATTTGCAGGATAATTATATATACCTTCATTTTCACACGCAACATAGTCTAGCTAAAAAGACTTTCTTGCCCATCTACTTTACCTACCATGTGCCTTTAGCTTAGGTTTTCCCCCACGACTAGAATGAAACATCTCTTCCTTTTGTCTCATAAAATTCTCAATTTCCTCCTAAGCCCAGTTCAAGTGCCAGATCCTATATGAGGGTTTTTTCCTGGTTTTTCCATTGCTAATTCTAGTGTGTATTTGTATGCGTGTGTATATATATAGATGTATATATAGATGTATGTATGTATGTGTGTACATATACATCCATGTATCCAGATATGTTTCTATATACACAGACATACAGAGGGCATCTCAAAAGTCTTACCACAGTGTTAAGCTTTAATAACTTTAGAAGGATAAATGCTTACATGCTACATTTTTAAAATTAAAGGTTATTTAAAATTTTAAATTATTAGTGGTTCTAATAAAAATGAAACATCACCACTGTCTTACATTATACTTTGATCTAGCCAATATTAAAACTTTGTAAACATTTCAGCTACTAGTCAGGACATGAAAGGTTCATCTTCGTAATCCCAGGCTTAAAATCTCAAAAAATAGTGTTTATTCACATGCGATACTTTTTATGTGATCCCACAAGAAAATGTCTAATGGAGATAGGTAAGGTGGCCAAGGTGGCTTTGCAAGAGGATCTCTTATACTGATTCCTCACTATGAGAAAGTGTCATCCAGAAGCTATAATGACAGGGTTCACTATTTGTTAAAATTCAAATTTACTATTTAAGTGTTAAAATTGTCCCAGACTTTTGGGTATATAAGTGTATATTTGATATACATGTATGTGCATATATGTACATATATTTGCATATGCACACAATAGAAATGTGTACATGTACGCACATGTGAATGTGCATGTACATGCAAATTTATACCTGATTGAATACATATAGTTCCACTAGGTACAGTATAAGCTTTTTGCAGCAGAAGCTTTTATTTTTATCTTTGTCTCACCAGTGCTTGGCACAGAAAATAATAATATAGTTTTGTTTTGTTTTGTGTAATGAGGAAAGCACTTTGTCAATCATTAAGCACTATAGAAAGGTCATCACATATTATGTTATATTAGGAGTGGTTACAAGGCCTGGTCCTATTGGAGATTTTAGATGTGGATATGAACAATACTAATTATTTTGGACAGGTCATATGAAGATGATATTGCCCTAGAATACATCACCTAAGCAAGCAAGTAAATTAGCATAGCAAGACCTATATGTAAACCTGAAGGGGAAAACTATCTTTGGGGAGCTGGTTCTGTATGACAATGAACTTATAATTTTGCCTGAATTATGGTTCTGCTGATGCATATAAAAAACTCTATAATGAGGCCTGGGATCTGAGAGAATTGGGCATTTGGGGAGAGAAATAGGGAAAGGAAGTGCCTGTGTGCTCTATGTTGGGGGAAGAATGGGGAGTTAAGGCGTAATGAATGTAAGATGCTTTGGCCAAGATTGGAGTGGAATCATTATCATGAAAAGTTGATTGCTACTGCAACTTACTGGAGCTGTGCTGAGCCAATAAGGTATTTATGAATGCTTGGTGTTGCTACATTCCTCTGAATGTTGCTATTCTTCTGGAACTACTTTTTTCTTTTTTTTTTCTTTTTTTTTTGGTGAGGGAATGAGGGTTAAGTGACTTGCCCAGGGTCACACAGCTAGTAAGTGTCAAATGTCCGAGGCCGGATTTGAACTCGGGTCCTCCTGAATCCAGGGCAGGTGCTCTATCCACTGCACCACCTAGCTGCCCCGGAACTACTTTTAAATATGAATCTCGGGGCAGCTAGGTGGCGCAGTGGATAGAGCACTGGCCCTGGAGTCAGGAGTACCTGAGTTCAAATCCGGCCTCAGACACTTAACACTTACTAGCTGTGTGACCCTGGGCAAGTCACTTAACCCAATAGCCTCACTAAAAAAAAAAAAAAAATGAATCTCTAGGGGATATCAGTGAATCAAAAGCATTTGCTAAGCATCTGCTAAATTACATTATAGGAACAAGATGGCACCATGGAAAGAAACCTGGCTTTGAAAACAACCAGATTTAGGTTCAAGTTCTACCTGTGTCATTTACTGGCGGACACCTTGGATAAGACACTGAATTCTCAGTATCCTGGTAACTCTCTAAAATCATGAAATGCTGAGAATGCAGCAACTTGCATTGGTAGGGGAAAGTCCTAAACTGGGAGTCCCTTATACAAATGAAATCATAGGTCTAGTCCCAATCCTATTCCTATGTGCTGGCATAGCCCTTGCCTTGGAGGAACATAAATCTATCTGGGATGACAACACGCATCACAATAATTACATGAACTGCACACACAAGATAATTTTGCATTGGGGGAGGGTGAGAGAGTAGGAGCTTAGAAAATTAGTGAAAAAAATGAATAAATAAAGGATGCATTTGTATTTACTTTCATAATTCACAGTTCTTTTTTTCTGGTTGTTGAGAACATTTTCTCTTATGAGTTCTTTGAAACTGTTTTGGATCATTGCACTGCTTCGAAGAGCCAAGTCTATCTCCATTGTTCAGCAATGTTGCTGTTATGCAATGTTCCCCTGGTTCCCTTCCTCTCAGTCAGCATCAGTCCATGTAAGTCCTCCCAGGTTTCTTGGAACTCCTCCTGCTCTTTCTTTCTTTCTTTCTTTCTTTTCAGTGCAACAAACATTTATTTTATTTTTTCCAGTTACATGTAACATTCATTTTCATAAGATTTAGAGCTCCAAATTTTTCTCTCTCACTCCCTTTCAACCCCCCTTCATAAGACATCAACCAGTCTGATAAAGGTTACATATGTACAATCCACAAGTGCTCTTTTTTCAGTTCTTTCTGTGGGTGTGTATAGTATGTTTTGTCATTAGTCCCTTGGGATTGTCATGGATCATTGTATTGCTGAGAGAAATTAAGTCATTCACAATTCCTCAGCAAACAATACTACTGTCACTATGCACAATGTCTTTCCAGTTCTGCTCACTTCACTATACATCAGGTCATATGAGTGCCTCCAGATTTTTCTGGTATCATCCTGTTTTCATTTCCTATAGTACAATATGATTCCATAACAATCATATAACACAGCTTCTTCAGTCATTCCTCAATTGATAGACAATCCCCTGATTCCCAATTCTTAGCCATCACAAAGAGTGGCTATAATTATTTTTTGTACAATTTCCCCCCTTTTCTTTTTTTCATGATTACTGTTGTTAACTGTTTCCCTCTATCCTATTCCCTTCTCCATGATATTTACTCAATTATCTATTTTCCTTCATCCTATCTCTCTTCAAAAGTTTCTGTTTGTCCCCTCCCCCAATCTGCCCTCCCTTCTTTTGACCCTCTCTCTTTGGCCCCTCCCCCTCCTATTTTCCTGCTGGGTTAGATATATTACTCCACCCAATTGAGTGAGTATGCTATTCCCTCCTTGAGCCAATTCTGATGAGCTTGAGGTCTTTGAGCAAATTCTGATGAGTGTTAGGCCCATTTGCTGCCCATATTAAATAGATTACTCCACTCAACTGTGTGTTAATCCCTCCTTGAGAAAACTCTGATGAGATTAAGGTCTTTGAGCCTATTCTGATGAGTGTAAAATTAACTTACTGCCCTGTTCCTCTCCCATCCCTTCTCCCACTCCATAAACTCTTTTCTGTTTTTTTCATGTAGGATTTGACCCCATGCTACCTCTGCCCCTCTCCCTCCCTCAGTGCATTCCCTTCACCCCTCAATTTTACTCTAAAGCTGTCATCATGGGACAGCTAGGTGACAGTGGACAAATCATATGCCCTGGACCCAGGGGAATCATAGCAAAAACCTGGCCTCAGTCACAAGACAGTCACCCACTGCATAACCCCAGGTATGTCCCAGAACTCCAATTTTTTAGGGTTCTCTAGGGTCTTGTATTTGAAAGTCAAATTTGCCATTAAGTTCAGGTCTTTGCATCATAAATACCTGAAAGTCCCCTTTTTCCTTGAAGTCCCATTTTTTCCTCTGAAAGATTATAGCCAGTTTGGTTTCATATGGGATTCTTGGTTGTAATCCTAATTCCTTTGTCCTGTGAAATATAATATTCCGTGCCCTCTGGTCCTTTAATGTAGAAGCTGCTAGATCTTTTGCTAACCTGACTGGGGCTCCACAGTACTTGAATTCTTTCTTTTTGGCAGTTTGCAATATTTTCTCCTTGACCTGAGAGCTTGGAATTTCACTATAGTATTCCTCGGAGTTTTCCTTTTTGGGATCTCTTTTGGGAGGTGATTAGTGGATTATTTTAATTCCTATTTTACCTTCTGCTTCTAGAATATCAGGACAATTTCCCCTGACAATTTCTTGGAAGATGATGTCTAAGCTCTTTCCTTGATCATGGTTTTCAGGTAGAGGAATACTTTTCAAATTATCTCTCCTGGACCTATTTTCCAGGTCAAAAATTTTTCCAAGAAGATATTTCACTTTGCCCTCTATTTTTTTATTCATTTAGATTTTCTTTTGTGAGATTTAAAATTGGATATTAGATCATAAATCTCCCCTACTTAACCCTTCCCTTAATTTATCTCCCAGACTAGTAAATGGAAGAAGCTTCTGGTTTTCTAGATAGAGCCTTTATTGTATATAAGGTATTGTTGATTAGAAGGATAGGAAAATAGAAATACAGTACAAATCGTCTTAAATCTAGGCTTAGTCTATATTCCTTATAAAAACTCACCAAACCGAAAAAGGCCACCTTTGGAGTGACTCAGACCGTCTGTGCCGCGCCGCCAGGAGTCCCGCCAAGCTGGCAAAAAGGCTACTCTCCTTCTCTCCACCCCGGAAGTCAAAAAACCCGGCAGGCAGTCTGACATGCGCAGCAGGCAGACTGTACCCGGCTGGCAGTCTGACATGCGCAGCAGGCGGACTGTTCATCTCCTCCCCAAAAGGGTGGTCCTTGAAAACTGGCGTCTTTCAGTTATCCTAACCGACTGTTAAAAACTTTCATATTTTACCACATTTCCCCCCTTTGCTTCCTCAAGAAATGGAATGTTTCCTTGATGGAACAGTAAAAAGAATATAATAACTTTTGCTGACTAATAATATGCGAACAACAATACAGAAAAGAGAAGAGAGGAAATTTTTGTCCAGAGGGGCGATTTTTTTTTTTTTCCTCATGAACCGACGCTTTGACATTAGTCTTGCAAAGGGGAGAGCCTCTGCAGAGAGTACATGTTACAGATAGTATATAACAGAAAGGAGATAGTAAAAGCTAATAAAGCAAAACAGTTCATATAAAGTCTCTGAGTTCTCTTGTCTTCTTGAAGTGGTAAGATGTCATCAGGAGGAAACTGGATTCTGGTCTGGAAAACTGGATTCTGGACTCTGGTCTGGATTCTGGACTCTGGACTCTGGTCTGGAAAGCTGGATTTCTTCTTTAACTGTTTGAATTGCTGTATTTTTTTTTTTTTTACTAAACCCTTAGCATAGCATTTTGCAATCAGTAACACTTTTTACCACATGTATCTGGATCAAAGTCAAATTTAGTATGTGTTCATGACACCTGAAAATGTTATGGAAAGGTTATCATACCATATCTCATGGTTCCGAGACAGCCAGTGATTGTGCTAGGCCACAGGTGAATTCAACTGAGTGAGATAAAAAGATAAGTAAGTTCAGTTAAATTAGGAGGGAGAGAGGATGAATACTGGACTGTGCCTAGTAATTGTGCTCTACATAGTCACCATCATAAGCAAACCATGGACTTATGTATACCTGTCCTCTCCAGGGCCTGCATCAGAGTTCACAGCAAGTAAGTCTCCTGAAATGATAAGTTTCCATATTTCTGAAATCTCATTAATTTCACCAAAGACAATATGATGGTAAAAATGTGTGCTATGCTGCATAACTGAGAATATATTAGTGATATATACAATAATTCCAAACCATACCCAGAGTATAATGACATATAAATAATAAACGAATGTAAATAGCTGATTATATTAGACATTGTTACATAATCTTCTTTTAGACATTATTACATAATCTTCTTTTAGCAAGCAGACCACATCATCTTATACATGAATTCTCTAGTATAACAGTAGCAGATACTTAAAGTGGTGATTAATTCATCAAAAAGAAATAAGACTTCAATTAGCAAGATTCAATATTCAATAGCATATACTTAAAATGCCTTGAAAAGTCACTTAGTTTACAAAATCGGGTTTTTAAAGAAAAGCAAAAGAAACAAAAGTAAAAAAAAAAAAAAAACAAAGCAAAACCAAAGACCAAAAATAAAAGGCAAAAGATTCGCTAAGCACCCTTTTGTGCTCTTAAAGAATTTAAAGGTGTGGTGAATTCCAGGTCTTTTCAGTGCCTTTCAAAAGTCAAAACAAAACAAAAAACAAAAAGGATTAAAAAAAAAAATAGGTATAGGGTAGGGAAAAGGGTGGGAGAAATTGAGGTGGGCCAGAAAACTAGGCCATGTGCTTCAGTGCTTTTGCCTGTGGAAGGAAAATGCTTGTTAAATTTTAAGGTATTTAAGCTGCTAGAGTTTGGGGTATGCCACATTGTTTTAACTGGTTCCCCAATTCTCTGCATGCCAAAGTGGCAGGGGTTTCTGAATTGTCATTGATCTTTCTAATGCTGTCATAATGTTCTTTATGGTAGAAAATGTGGAGTTCCGCAGCATCAGTTTGTCTGTGCCACTGATTTCAATAAAGGCTGATTTAATTGATGAACCACAACATTCAGCTGATGCTGCTTAGCAAATGCTACAATTGTATCATTTCTCCCCACTTTCCAAATTTCTTTAATTCATCAACATATTCTTCAAAAGGGGAGTCATTTACTATAAAAGACTCAAACTCTTGTCTATGGTTAATCATATAAGAAGCAGCTTCTTGTCTGTGTCTGAGATGATTTCTACAGTGACCTTCTAGCTTGGTCTGCTAAAGCCCTAAAAAGGCAATTTCCGTCTCCTGAACTTTACGAAGACTGAGTCCCAAAGCATTTAACTGATCAGTGGGATTATTAAATGGGAACTGCTTTTTCCTCTGAACTCTCTTTGCTCTTTAACAGTTGCTATCTTTAGGGTTTTTACCTCTTTAGCGTCTACCTCAGGTCTATCTGAAATCTCTTCACCTATGAATGGTGCAGGCTTTATATGAGAGCAATGAATCCATGAGTCTTTTTCACCAATTTTAATGGCAGTAGGAGTTGTCAATAATATCTGAAAAGGTCCTTCCCAGGCAGGTTGAGTTCCACTGGTTTTCTGAAAATTCTTTACATATATTTTATCTCCTGGGTTGAAGTTATGCAATGAAAAGTCTAATGGTCCTGCCTGGACCACAGCTCCTGCCTCATGGAGTTCACGTAGCCTGGTCTGTAATTCCTGTATATAGGAAGCAACAGAAGTATCACCTCCCACCAGTGATGTATAAACTGGGGAAAAGTTTTAGCTTGGATAGGAGGGTGACCAAAAGCATTTCATAAGGAGATATATGAGTTCTCCTCTTGGTCTACTTCGTAGATAGAATAATGCCAATGGTAGAACATCAGGCCATTTCAAATGGGTTTCAGTACATAATTTGCCAATCATACTCTTAAGCTCTTTATTCATACGTTCAACTTGCCTGAACTTTGTGGGACGGTAGGGTGTGTGGAATTTTGGAGTCACTCCCAAGAAAGAGTAGATTTGGGATAAAATCAAATCAGTGAAATGTGTGCCTTTGTCAGAATCGATTCGGGCTGGTGGGCCAAAACGAGGTACTATCTCTTTAAGAAGAATTTTGGCAACAAAGGCAGCTGTGGCTCGGGGGCTGGGAAAGGCCTCCACCCACCGAGTGAGCTGATCAACTATAACAAGGCAAAATTTATAATGTCCTGCTTTTGGCATAGTAATATAATCAATTTGTAAGTGCTCAAAAGGTGTATATGCTAGACGACGCCCTCCATAAGCTTTGGCCTTAAAAGCATACTGATTATAAGACTGACATGTGGAGCAGCCCGAGCAGATTCGAGATGCTGTATTAGTCACACCTGGTGCTATCCAGGTTCTCTTAATAGAGTCTACAATGCCTTGTGTACCAAAATGGCCTTTTCTGTGAACAGAGAGGCATACCTGGTGGTAGAATTTCCGGGGAGAAATGGCTTACCTTCCGGAGACACCCAGATGCCATTGATCTGTTTCGCCTTTAAATTTCTTTTTCCACTTTTCTACTTCAGAATCGTCATAGGTTAGGTTGGAAGGAATATCCTCAGAAGGTGAAAGGTTAAATACATGTTCAGGAGCTTCTAATGCAGCTAGCTTGGCTGCAGAATTGGCTCGTGCATTTCCCTTTGAAACAGGATCACTATTCCCTGTGTGGGGAGGGCAATGTACAACGGCTAGGGAAGAAGGCAGTTTTAGGGCATCTAAGAGGTCCTTGATAAGGTCCCCATTGGCAATAGCCTTGCCCGAGGATGTTAGAAAGCCTCGTTGACGCCAAATCATACCAATAAAGTGGCATATGCCAAAAGCCATATTTCGAGTCAGTAAAAATGGTGGCACTCTTATCTTTAGCTATATTACAGGCCTGTGTAAGAGCCACAAGTTCAGCAGCCTGTGCACTAAAATGGGAAAGGCACGAGAGAAGCTGCCCAGAGGGTGTCATAATCAGAAACTACAGCAGCTCCAGTAAAACGGGTTCCCTCTCTCATAAATGAGGAACCATCTGTATAGAGGACAAGATCAGGATTTTCTAAAGGTGTATCAGAAAGATCGTCACGGGGTTTTTCAGCCATATCAACTAAAGAAGCACAGTCATGCAACGGTTCCCCGAGAATGGTAAATTAGGGAGTAGTGTTGCTGGATTAAGAACTGTGCAGCGTTTTAAAGTGATATTCTCATTACCTAACAGGGTTATTTCATACTTAGCCAGCCTTGATCTGAAAAGGCTTGTGTCCTGTGACGTAGTAAGAGAGCCTCCACTTCGTGAGGGCATTGCACAGTTAGAGGGTTACCTAGGACCAAATCAGAGGCTTTTTCTACCAAAAGCGCTGTGGCCGCCACTGCTCTAAGGCAAGGTGGCGCTCCAGCCGCTACAGGGGTCCAGCTGAATTGAATAGTAGGCTATAGGACGTTGGTTAGGGCCCCAGTGACTGAGTCAGGACTCCAGAAGCCACCCCCCTTTGTTCATGCACAAAGAGAGTGAAAGGCTTACTATAATCTGGCAGTCCTAGGGCAGGTGCTGATAACAAGGCCCATTTAATTCTTTTATGCTGAGAGATGCTGGGATCCAACTGTAAAATGTCTAGGAATAACATAATTATTAATCGCTCTAAGATCTTGCACAAAACGATAAACAGGTTTACCATCTGGCCCAGGCTTGGGGTTTTTAAACTGGGCACAATGGAGTATTGCATGGAGATTGATGACATGGAATAATAATACCCTGGCTTTTCAAAGCCTCAATTATAGGGGTGATCCCTTCTATTGCTTCACTAGACAATGGATACTGTGGAATGGAGGGGGGTGGTCCCCCCCTTAACTTTAAAGGTAACAGGCATGGCAGACTTAAGGAGCCCCACCTCATTAGGGGATGAGGCCCATAAAGACTCAGGAATGTCAGAGGGGATTTTGGATACCTCCCCTGCTGTTCCTTGAGCTTCTGTAAGTAAAATTGGTAATAAATGAACAGTATCCTCTGGCAATTGTAGGAGACAGCCCCATCAGGAGCACAAGATATTGTTGCTCTAAGCTTGCAAGGAGATCACGATCTAATAAATTTACAGGGGCATCAGGCATGAGGTAAAAATGATGTCTTCTGTTAAGGGCCCCATAGATACCATGCGAGGATTCAATTTTGCCACTCTCTGGCTCTTTCCTGAGACTCCCACTACATTCAAAAATCCTACAGGTCTACACCCAGCATCTGGTTTGCTTACTAATACTGATTAGAGGCTCCTGTGTCTAGCAGACAATCATAATAAGTCTCCCCCACTTTTAAGGTGACATGTGGTTCATTACTCTGGGGAGGTGAATGGACTGGCACAAGTGCATTCAAAAAATCCGGATCTGGGAATATATGGCTTTCATTATCTATGTTCCATTCCTCCCCAAGACACAATCATTCCTGTGTCCTCTTCTGAGGGGGGTCTTGGTTACCATTATTCTGGTACTGCCTTTCTGTATTCCTCCAAAAAGATCTATTTCTATTTTGATTTCGCCTGTAATTAGAATTAGAATTTCTTCTCCAAGTCCTACATTCTCTCAATTCATGCCCCTCCTTACGACAGTAACAACACACCTTAGTGTCCCTTGCTCCGGTGTCCCACATGGCTGACTAGGAATCGCTGGTGCCAGAATGCTCTATTTAGGGTGATCTGGATCTTCCTCACGTGAGTCAAAGACATAATTTGCAAGTTCCTTAATTCTATCTACTGAGAGATTTCTCCAGTCTGGACATTGTTTCAGAAAGTATCTGCGTATTTCTGGCAGTGAATTATAAACAAATGTGTTGAGAATGATACAGGAATCTCTTAAATCTACTGGATCCAATCTGGTGTACTGTCTAGCGGGCCTCACAAAGTCCTATCATAAAATCTGTTTGGTCTTTCATTAGTCCTCCTGAGGTTAGGCTTAAAAATTTCTGCCAGTTTTCCCGGTTTCTAGAGCAAGATTCCATTCCTTCAGAAGTGTTTCTCTAGCATCTTTTAATCTTTTGGAAATCCCTATCATCATTATAATTCCACTCTGGATCCTTTAGAGGCCATTCCACATCAGCCTTACCTTTCACAACAAGGGCATTTCCTGCTGAGATAATATCTGTAATCTCAGTTGGGGACAGTAAAAGTTTCCAAAAGGCAAGTAACATCAGCCCAACTGGGTTGATATGCATTAAATATAGTCCTTACTGTGAAATTACAGTGTTTGGATTTTCTCAAAACTAGGGATGATTGATTTCCATGCGCTCAAGTCACTTGGTCTAAAGGGGCTATATTTTCTGACTTGAATTGGCACTCCCTTCTTACTATGTTCTATAGCTTCCTGCAGAGGTAGGAGTTTCTGCTGATCTGATTCTGAACTTGGATCATCTCTAGTAGAAACAGCCTTTTGAGGTCTCTCTCCATATGTGAGAGTTTCCCCCATATCATAACAATGATATAACAAAAACAATGATAATAACAAAAACAAAAAAAAAAACAAAACAAAAAATAAAATCCTTAGTCGTATTGAACTATGGATGTGGTATTAAAAGGTATTTCAATTGCAGGCATAAAATTTCTACTTATATTAAACGTATTTTCCCAAAGATTCTCACGTATACTATTATACAAAAAACTTTTGCTGCCTGAATGAGGAAAAAACCAATAATGTTATGAAGGACCATTGAGTAAACTATTCCTCTAAGTCGGGATGTTATGCTGTCCCAATACATTCCGATGAGAAAAATCAAAGGGATAATAGAATATTCGAGCATCTTGCCCTTTAAACTGGGCTGGCTTTTCTGTTTAAAGCAAGACTTTTAGAGGCTTAAAGTCTTTAAGGGAGATTAGACAAAGGGAAAGTCCGTGGGGGGGGGGGTATTTGGAAAATCCACTGAATTAGCCGGCTTATGGCCAAACTAGGGAGGGTGGGAGGGTCCTTAAAAAAAAAAAAAAAAAAAAAAAAAGGGGGGAAATTTCTTACCCAACCAGAAGATCAGAAGAAGACTGAGGTTTAGCTGGGGATTGTGGGTTCGAGTCCCTTCGTGGTCGCCATCTGTTAAGGGTTAAAATTCTAGCTAAACTGTCTAAAATATCTAATGAGTGGTCACCAATAAATTATAAGCTTTAGCAAGAGTTAAGACTTTTAAGCATTTATTAAGAGAATAAGAATTTGATAAAGAGAGAGAGAAAGGCCTAGATTCCTATCTATTAAATGGGAGAGCGCATTTCTAGCTCCCTTCTCCGCCAGAGTCCAGAGGAAAGAGAGTGAGACCGCGCGCCTAGTCTCTTCCTTCCTCCTCCCACTAGCCCGCTGTCACTTCCTGACTCCTGGTCTTGCCTCAAAGACCTTCCCTTCATGGGCAGAACTCTTCTACAGTAAGTATCCAGCAGGTGGCGTTATTCAATCGTTACCCTTTATTGTGTCTTTCTTTCTCATAAAATCACTAAATTCCATTTGTTCAGACCTAATTCTTAGGCATTTATTTTATCATCGCAAAGCTTTTGTACCTCCTTTTCCTTTGGCCAATTTGTCTTTTCATGCTATTGATTTTTTCTCATGTCTTTCTTTGTTTTCTTTTTTTTTTTTCAGGGCAGTGAGGGTTAAGTGACTTTTCCCACACAGCTAGTAAGTGTCAGTGTCTGAGGCTGGATTTAACTCAGAGTCAGCCTGAAATCCAGGGACGGTGCTTTATCTACTGTGCCACCTAGCTGCCTCCATCATTTCTTTCTTGGCATCACCCTCATTTCTCTTTCCATTTTTTCCTCTACCTCTCTAATTTTATCTTCAAAGTCCTTTTGAGCACCATCTATGGCATGAGACAATTCTCTATCTGCTCATCTTGCCTTTCTTTTACTTGACTTTTTGCTCCTTAAAGTGGGGCACTGTTTCTAGCCTGCACTATTCCAAGCTTCAGAAGGTCCCAGGGGAATGATTTAAGGAGGGAACAAGTTCTTCATTCTACTGGCTTGTTCCCTGGTCCATAGATGACCCCAGACCAACTTGCTAATCAACTAGTTTTGTGTTTTTGTGGTTGTCACTCCAATGATCCTGTGCCCCTCCCCCACCTGGGCCACTGCTACTCTAGCCTACCTCCTGATTCCCAGCAGGGGTGAAAAACCCAACTTCTGCCTCAGCACCAGCATAGCAGCATAGACCCACATAATCTCCCCCCTTCCAAGGGCTCAGCTCTCTCACCAGACTGTGAGCTTACTTCCAGACAACACTGGCACTGCAGCTAATTCAGAGGCTCTGGGGGTCTCTTTCTCTGGTGAGGCCTTCCTGGGACTGGATCTGTGTCAAGGTGACTGTGGGGTTCCACTCCTGTCTCAGCACAACAGCTGCCTCCTTCTGACTTTCTAAGCTATCCTTGGTTGGAAAATTATCTCAGCACATTCTTCTGTGGATTTTGCAGCTCCAGGAATTATCCTATGGCATTATTTGGATTTTTTTTTTTTTTTTAGCGATCATGTGAATATGAGAGCTCACTGTTTTCCCCCCCACCATATTGGCTCATTGTTTCTTGCAGCACAATAGTATTCCATGACATTCATATGCCACAACTTGTTTAGCCATTCCCCTATTCATGGGCATTTCTTGATTTCCAATTCATTGCCAACACAAAGAGAGCTACTATAAATATGTTGGTACATGTGGGTTTTTTCCTTTTTTATGGTCTCTTTGGGATACAGACCTAGCAGTGGTACCACTGGGTACCACAGCTCTTTGGGCATAGTTACAAATTGTTCTCCAGAATGGTTAGATGAGTTCACAGCTCCACCAACAATGCATTAGTGTTCCAATTTTTCCACAGCCTCTTCAACATTTATTATTTTCATTTTTTGTCATATTAGCCAATCTGATAGGGGTCAGGTGGTACCTCAATTGTTTTAATTTGCATTTCTCTGATCAATAGTGATTTAGGAACATTTTTCATATGGCAGAGATAGCTTTGACTTCTTCATCAGAAAACTGGCCTGTTCATATCATTGACCAATTTTTAATTGGGGAATGACTTGGATTCTTATGAATTTTTTTTTTTGCAAAGGACTCTTTATTCTGCTCTGCCAGGAGTGGAGAAGCACAGTCACTATGGAGGGTAAAGGGAAGTTTCTGTAGGGCAGGCAAAATGGGTGTATAGTGCTTATCATGCCATAACAGCTTCTTCTCCAGGAAGGGAACAGTGCTGAGAGTCAAGACCAGGGTCTGATGCTTCAGCATACTGTGGACATTGAGGCCAACTGCTGGCACCAAGTTTATGGTCTTCAGGTTGGATACAGAAAAAACAACGTTCTGGGGCATCTCCTCATCCACATCAACAAGGAGGATGGAGTCACCCCAACATCAGTGTTGAACCAGGCCTAACAAGTATCTTGGGTCTGAGGTTGGCAGCTCCAAGGAATTTACCACATGAAGGTCATCCTGCATTAGCTTGATTGGCAGGGTCACCTTGAGGCTTAGCACTTGAATCTTCATGGGCAACATATAGCCATAGCTAGTTGGACCCCATAGACCATGGGCAATACTACTTTCCTGCCAGATCAGAGAACAGATGCTCCCATGCTTGTCCCAGCCTGAGTCTTTCTGCTGCCAAGGCTTTCTCCCACCACCTCTCACCTCTGTCCATGCCTTGGTCTTGGGATAACTAATTCTCTTGAAGTTCTTATGCCACATGGCAACCTCATGTAGAATATCCAGCTGGGGTGCCACAGAGAAAACATCAGAGTGACGGTCAGCCAGGTCCAAGCACATTTCTTCATAGCACTGAAGGGGTTTCACCCAGGCTTGCACCAGTGTCTGGTGCACGGGAACTGATGGCTCACAGTGGCAGAGCAGGTGGCACAACAGCAGTGTTTGGAAGTCCTGAAGTCAAGGCATGCTCCAGGCCTATGAGGTCCCTGCCAGTCAGCGTAGACAGGGCCCTTTGTGCGGGGCTTAGGCTGCGACCGGGTCTAAAGATCCCCCAAAATATCCAGATCACCAGCATAGCCACCCAGCAAAAGGGGATCTTCTTGGGGTGCCTGGAAATGACATCATGAGTCACAGATATCTAGAGCTTGAATTTATTCTTATGAATTTGATTTAGTTCCTGATATATTTTAGAAGTGAGGCCTTTATCAGAAATGTTCGCTGTAAAAATTGTTTCCCAGTTTTCTGCCTCCTTTCTAATTTTGGCTGCATTGCTTCTGTTTGTATAAAAACTGTTTAATTTAATGTAATCAAAGTCTTCTATCTTACATTTCATAATATTCTCTATCTCTTGTTTGGACATAAATAGTATTCCTCTCCATAGGTCGGAGAGGTAAACTATTCCTTCCTCTCCTAATTTATCTATGGTATCACTATTTATGTCTAAATCTTGAACACATTTTGACCTTATTTTTGTATAAGGTGTAAGATGTTGGTCTATGCCTAGTTTCTGCCATACTATCTTTCAGTTTTCCCAGTAGTTTTTGTCAAATACTGAGTTCCTATCCCAGAAGCTGGAGTCTTTGGTTTTATCAAACAGTAGATTACTATAGTCATTTACTACTGTATCTAATGTATTCAATTGATCCTCCACTCTCTTTCTTAGCCAGTACAAAATAGTTTTGGTGGCTGCCACTTTATAGTATAGCTTCAAATATGGTACCACTAGCTAACCTTCCTGTGCATTTTTTTCATTAGTTCCCTTGACAATCTTGACTTTTTGTTTTTACAGATGAATTTTGTCATTATTTTTTCAAATTCTACAAAATACTTTTAGGTAGTCTGATTGGTATGGCACTGAATAAGTAAATTAATTTAGGTAGGGTTGTCATTTTTATTATATTAGCTCCACCTATCCATGAGGAATTGATATCTTTCTAATTATTTAGATCTGATTTGATTTGTGTGAAAAGTGTTTTGTAATTGTGTGCATAGAGTTTCAGGATTTGTCTTGCCAGGTAGACCCCTAAGTATTTTAGTTCTCTACCTTTACTTTAAATGGAATTACTCTTTCTATCTCTGACTGCTGAGCTTTCTTGGTCATGTATAGAAATGCAGATGATTTATGTGGGTTTATTTTATATCCTCCAACTTTGCTAAAGTTGTTCATTGTTTCAAGCAGTTTTTTAGTTGATTCTCTAGGATTCTCTAAATATACCATCATATCATCTGCAAAGAGTGAAAGTTTTGTTTCCTCCTTGCTTGTTCTAATTCCTTTAATTCTTTTTTTCTCTTATTGCAAGAGCTGACATAGATTTTTACATAGATATTCATTGGGAAAATTGGTCTATAATTTTCTTTCTCAGTTTTGGATCTGCCTGGTTTGGGTATCAACAACATATTTGTGTCATAAAATGAAATTGGTAGAACTCCTTCACCTATTTTTTCAAATACTTTGTATAGTATTGGAATTGATTGTACCTTAAATGTTTGTTACAATTCACTTGTAAATTCCTCTGGCTCTGGAGCTTTTTCTTAGAGCATTCATTAATGGCTTGTTCAATTTCTTTTTGTAAAATGAGCCTATTTAAGGATTTTATTTCCTCTTCAGTTAACCTGAGCAATTTGTATTTTTGTAAATATTTATCCATTTCGTTTAGATTGTCAAATTTATTGGCATACAGTTGGGCAAAATAGCTCCTAATTATTGCTTTTATTTCCACTTCATTGGTGGTAACATCATTCCTTTCATTTTTGATGCTGGTTTTTGCATAAAACCAGCTCTTAGTTTTATTGATTAATTCTATAGTTTTCATGTTTTCAGTTTTATTTTTCTCCTTTAGTTTTAAGGATTTCTAATTTAGTATTTATTGGGGAATTTTTAATTTGTTCTTTTTCTAGCTTTTTAGTTGCATGCTCAATTCATTGATCTTCTCTTTCTCTTTTTTATTCATGTAAGCACTTAGAGGTATAAAATTTCCCCTAAGCACTGCTTTGGCAGCATCTCATAGGATTTGGTATGTTGTCTCATTATAGTCATTCTCTTGGAAGAAGTTACTAACTCTTACTATGATTTGTTGTTTAACCCACTCATTCTTCAGAATGAGATTGTTTACTTTCCAATTAATTTTCAGTCTACCTTTCCATGGCTATTTATTACATGTAATTTTTATTGCATCATTATCTGAGAAGGATGCATTTACTTTTTCTGCCATTCTACATTTGACTATGTGGTTTTTGTTCCCCAATACATGGTTAATTTTTGAGTATGTGCCATATACCACTGAGAAAAAGGTATATTCCTTTCTATCCCTGTTCAATTTCTCCAGAAATTTATCATTCCTATAACTTTTCCTCATATTCTATTCATCTCTTTAACTTCTTTGTATTTTATTTTGTGGTTAGATTTATCCAATACTGAGGGGTAAGATTCAAATCTTCCACTAGTATAGTTTTTCTGTCTATTTCCTCTTGTAGCTCATTTAACTTCTCCCCTAAAAATTTGGATGCCATACTACTTGGTACATACATGTTTAGTATTGATATTACTTCATTATCTATCATATCTTTTAGCAATATTTTGTTTCCTTCCTTATCTCTTTTAATTAGATCTATTTTTGCTTTTGCTTTGTCTAAGTATTGCTACCCATGCTTTTTTTACTTCAGATGAACATAATATATTCTACTCCAACCTCTTACCTTTACTCTGTGTGTATCTCTCTGCTACAAATATATTTCTTGTAAACAAAATATTGTAGGATTTTGATTTTTAATCCACTCTGCTATTTGCTTCCATTTTATGGGAGAGTTCATCACATTCACATTCACAGGTAAGATTATTAACTTTTTATTTTCCATCATTCTCTTTCCCCCTTTGTTTGTACTTTTTTCCCTTCTTTCACCCTATTCCTCTTGACCAGTGTTTTGCTTCTGACCACTGTCTCCCTCAAGTTGCCCTCCCTTTTACTAGCTGCCTCTTCCTTTTCTTGTGCCTTTTTCCCCTGCTTTGTCCTCCCTTCTATCATACCAACCTTTTCCCCTTACCCTTTGTTTCTTTAAAAAGTAATCTGAGTTCCTTCATACAAATGGAAGTGTATTTATTCCCTCCTGAATCAAATCTGATGAGAGTAACGTTGAAACAATGCTCGCCTCTTCCTTCTTTCCCTGTATTGTAGTGGGTTCTTTTTTTTTTGCCTCTTCATATGATGTAATTAACCCCATTTTACCTCACTCTTCCTCTCACCCCCTGGTCTTCTTTTATTCTGCCTGCCTTAAATTTCTTTATATCATCACATCAGAGTCAATTTAATAACAATACCTTAAAAGGGATACAGATCCCGAGAGTCAAAAGTATTATCCTCCCTCATAGGGATGCAAGCAGTTAACATCATTGAACAACACCCCCCCCCCTCCAACTTGTTTACCTCTTTATAATTTCTCTTGATTCTTGTACTTGGAGATCATATTTTTTTTTCTGTTCAGTTCAGGTCTTTTTCTCAGGAGCTTTGGGAGTCCCCTATTCATTGAATCTCCATTTTTTCCTCTGAAAGAGAATATATGGTTTTGATGGGTAGGTTGATTATGAGTTGTAATCCAAGCTCCTTTGCCTTCCTGAATATCATATTCCAAGCCTTGGATCCTTTAATGTTGAAGCTGCCAGGTCCTGTGCAATCCTGACTGTGGCTCCATGATATTTAAATGGTTCTTTTGGGTTACTTGAAGTATTGTCTCCTTAACCTGACAAGGCTGGAGTTTGGCTACAATATTCCTTGAAGTTTCCTTTTGGGGTCTCTTTCAGGAGATGTTCAGTGGATTCTTTTCAATGATGATTTTTATCCTCTGATTTTACAATTTCAGTACAGTCTCCATGATAATTTCCTGGAATATGGTGTCTAGTCTCTTTTCTTGACCATGGTTTTCTGGTCACCCAACTAATTCTCAGATTATCTCTCCTGGATCTATTTCCATGTCAGTTGTTTTTCCAATGAGATATTTCACATTTTCTTCTATTTTTTTTAGTCTTTTGTTTCTTTTTGACAAATTTTTGGTACCACATGGAGTTATTAGCTTCCTTTTGCCCATTTTTAATTCTTACGACATTTTCTTCAGTAAGCTTTTGCACCTCTTTTTCCTTTTGGCCAATTTTTTCTCTCATTTGGCCGATCGTTTTTTTTTTGTTTGTTTTGTTTTGTTTTGTTTTGTTTTTTAGTGAGGCAATTGGGGTTAAGTGACTTGCCCAGGGTCACACAGCTAGTAAGTGTTAAGTGTCTGAAGTAGATTTGAACTCAGGTACTCCTGACTCCAGGGCTGGTGCTCTATCCACTGCGCCACCTAGCTGCCTAATTGTTGTTTTTTAAGGATGTGTTCCTCAGTCAATTTTTGTGCTTCTTTTTTCAGTGTAACTCTCATTTCTCTCATTTCTTTTTCCATTTTTCTTCTACCTCTCTCATTTCATCTTTTTTGTTTGTTTTTTTTGTGAGGCATTGAGGCACACACAGCTAGGAGTGTCAATGTCTGAGGCCAGATTTGAACTCAGGTTCTCCTGAATGCTGGTCCAGTGCTCTATCCACTGTGCCACCTAGCGGCCCCTTCATTTCATTTTATAAAAGCCTTTGAGCTCTTCAAGGAAGGCTTTTTGTTCTTCAGAGAAGACTCCCACTTGAGTCTCACTGGTAGGACATTTGACCAAACTCATCTGAGTTTGAGTTTGGTCTTCCCTTTCAGCATAGAAGCTTTCAATTGAAAGGGTCTTTTTTTGTTTCTTGCTCATTTTGTAACCTATTTTAAACTTAAAAAATTGAAGTGTGCTCCTGGGGAACAGGGGTCACCCTGACAATTTCGTACTGCTCTAGCTTCCCACTCCCAGCTGTGTCAAGTTTGTAGCAGTATCAAGCTACTCACTGAGTCAAGATGTGCTGAGTTGAGCTGCCAGCTGAGCTTGAGCTGTGCTGTGCCTGAACTGAGCTGAGGCAGAGCAGTGCTGAGCTGCCTTCCCTTTCAACCTAGGTAAGAGACCTTTCCTGAAGTCTCCTAAATTATCTTAAGTATGAGGATTGTGTCTTTCTCTCTTTTTACAGGTTTCTAGTCCAGAATCTGTTTAGAGGCTTGATTTAATGTTGTTTTTGAGGAAACATGGGAAGGCTCAGACAATTCCTAGCTTCTCTCTGCCATCGTTGGCTGCAACCCCAGAACTCCCCCCTAGTTAAAGAATTTCTATGATTTAAAGAAAAAAAAATAGATTTAAAATATTTCTTTTAAAGAATTGTTTTAAATATACATTAATATATGTTAGACACTTAGTAGGAAACTTTTATTTGTGAAGAGCCAGGATATAACAAAATTTAGATCATTGCAACAACATTACTGGTTGTGAGAGTAATTTTGATTGAACCAATGTTCATATTGTATTGGAAAGATATAAAGTTCAGTCCGAGTAATATGGTGATGGGAGAAAGTATAATGGTGTTATATAATCTGTCATAAAAAGTGATGAATGCTAGCATTCCCACAGAAACAAGTATCATTGCATTGTATTGGAAAGATATAAAGTTCAGTCCGAGTAATATGGTGATGGGAGAAAGTATAATGGTGTTATATAATCTGTCATAAAAAGTGATGAATGCTAGCATTCCAACAGAACCAGTATTAATTGAATCTAGGTAAGCATAGTAAAGTGGCAAGGAAGGCCTGAGTACAATTTGGTCTCAAGACTCTTACTAGCTATGTGTGACCCTGAACAATTCACTTACCACTGTTTTCATCAGTTTTCTCATCTGTAAAATGGGGAAAATAGTAGCACTTTCTCCAAGGGTTATTGTGAGAATAAAATGAGATAATAATTGAAAAGCACTTTGCATAATGTAAGATACAGAGTATTATATAAATATTAGCTATTGTTAACTATTTTTCTTTTTTATATATTCTTTTTTTTTTCTTTTGGTGAAGCAATTGGGGTTAAGTGACTTGCGCAGGGTCACACAGCTAGTAGGTGTCAACTGTCTGAGACTGGATTTGAAATCAGGTCTTCCTGAATCCAGGGCTGGTGCTCTATCCTCTGTGCTACCTAGCTGCCCCTATTGTTAAGTATTAATGGAACACTTTGGGAGCCCTCTGTTGATGACAGTGTCCACAAAATAGTGAGAATTCAGATTTTTGCTGGGCAAGCAGAGATTACATGAAGCATGTTAATAGGCAGATCTTCAACTATTAGGGCAATTATTTTATCATCTTCAATTGGTCATGGAGCAATAACAGTATCAACACCAGCAACTCTAGATGAAGTAAAGAAGGGAAGCATTTATTAAATGTCTAATATGTGCCAGGCACTGAGCTAAGTGCTTTCCAAATAGGATCTTCTTTGATTTTCGCAGTAACTGTATGAGATAATTACTATTATTATTCCCTTTTTATCGCCTAAGAAACTGAAGGAGACAAAGGTTATGCAACTTAGACAGGACCACACAGTTACATAGTATCTGAGGCCAGATTCAAACTCAGGTTTTCCAGACTAAAGACCTAGTATTCTATCCACTATACCACCTTGCTACCTAGTAGCATTACTTAAGGACAGATTGCAATCTATTATCTTACAACCTCTAATAGGAATGGCTATTAAATATGGAAAGCCTTTTTAGAGAGGCAACCTCTTGCACCAAATGCTTAAGACATGCCCCAGATCTGATGTAGGACTGACAGAACAGGGAGTAAAATGTGTGCACTTATTAAAGAGACTTGAGAGACCAGTTTTAGATATACATGCATTGAAATTAAAATGCTTTGAGACTGCAATATTAAAGTATCTATAAATACTTCATAGTCAGTTTGGTAGTGCAGACAGCACTGACCATACCCATGTAGAGGTCTATACCTATGGGAACATTCCTAGCTTACCTCCCATCAGAAGACAGTTAAGGTCTCCAATTTTGTTAAGGTTGGAGAACCTACTGTAAAAGTGTGTGATCATGGGCATGTTCTATAGAACATAGGCCAGGCTAGACATACTCGAATTGTGAGGGGTACTGAGCTTGATGCCTTGTGATTGATGCAGCTATGATTAGCTGAGTGAAATAGCCTGACTCTACCTTCACTCCAGATGTCCAGAGCCAATACAATCTATTTGGCAGACAGAAGAGCATAGAAGTGGGGAAAGCATGAAGGTGTAATGGAAAATAGTCCTTTAAGTTTCCAAGATATAGTCACTGAGATCAAATGACTGCCTTCTCTATTTCACCTAGACTCCACTAAGAGAGAATACAGGTTTTAATGGAAAGAAGCAACTTTTTGGGAAGGGAAAAGGGCCAAAGTTGTCAAGGCTGCAGAAATATCATGTAGGAATGACACCAAAAGAGACCAGTGGGAAAGGCTCTTTTTTAAAAGCAACTCTTTCTAAAAAGCAGCTAGGTGACACATTGGATAGAATGCTGGGCCTGGAGTAAAGAAAATAATGAGTTCAGATCCAGAATCAGACACACATTATCTATGTGGCTCTGGGCAAGTCATTTGACTTCTATTTGTCTCAGTTTCCTCATCTGTAAAGTGATTATATAAAATCATCTACTTCTCAGGGTTGTTGTGAGGAATGAAATGAGATAATAAATATAAAATACTTAGCACAGTGACTGACACATAGTAGACAATTTTAAAAGTTAGCTATTATTTATTTATTAATTTATTATTTGTCTTTTAGTATTATTTTGAATAAATATGAGCCCGCTAATAATATATGTGTACATATGCACATGTATACCTGTATGTTTTATATATATATATATGTCTATGAATGTATATATGCTTATATACATATATATCACATATATACTGAATTATGCAGAAGAATAAGACCTTGCTAGACTGGAAGTTGACAGCCAGCGAACCAGCATCAGGCAATGCCAATGAGATAATGGGGGTGGGCCAGGGGATGCAGCAAAGACTCCAAAGGAGCTTATCAGTACAAGGAGAATAATGAATAATCTAAGGGGAGGTGTTCTTTTTTTTTTTTTACTTTAGAGACAATTTGCCCGAAGTTTGTGTGTGTGTCTGTATGTGCATGTGTGTGTGTGAATAATATCCTCATTAAATTCAGAGACCTGTACGTCCCACTCAGACTAATTATATGTGTGAAGAATGCAAAGATTGAGAGGGGAAGGATGGAGGATGGGAGAAAAGGAAAGAAAGAAGGGAGGGAAGGAGGAAGGGAAAAGGAGGAAGTGTAGGAAGAGGAAGAAAAGAAAGAAGGAGGAGAAGAAACAACAACAAACAAAAAAAAAGAATGATGGAAAGGCACACCACTGTGATGAGTTTGAGATGGCATAACTTCTGAGCTGGTTCTTAGGCAGCCTGGAATTTTTCATATTAGATTTAAGACTGTTAATACCATCAGATTCCCACGGCATGAAAAGACAAGGGAAACATAAGCTTCATCTGCCTGGGAATAGTATATTAGTTTGATTATATGCCCATAGAAATCTTAGAGCTGAATACTACTTTTCAGTAGAAAGCTGGTTAGAAACATGGATTACTTTACAATTCTGTTGTATCTAGTTGATCTCATACTCTTTAGAATAATTGTGGATTGACTAATGACAATGTTAAAAAAAAATCTAAAGGTGTCATTTAACACATTCCTGTTTTGCAGGGCTTCTCTTAAAGTAAGTCAGTTCTTCTGAAACTCAACATATGTATTCCTAAAACCACTGCATTATGCAAAATCATTCAGTAAAAGCCATAGGACTTTTTTTTTGGGGGGGGGGATCAAATTGGGGCTTAGACTCAAAAACTTCACTCAGTAACACATCAAAAAAGATAGGAACCTAATAAAACAATAGCACAGTTTTATGCATTTTAAATGGTTAAGATAAAACATAAATAGTATATTCATAGTTGTAACCTAAATGGCTTTGGGCATCCAGGTTATTTGGTTTTCTATGTTCTCAGTGTCTCTCATTTTGGAAATAACTCATAAGGAAATCTCTTTGCTCTGTGATTCAATTCTTTCTTAATTTATTAATTGCTGTTGAACAAATTTGCTTTTTCAGAACAAGCATAATAAAACTCAAGGTATATTGGACACATAATGCTTCAACAGAGTCAGTAATGATCTAGAAAAGATAGAAATAATCTCTAGATGTCTGTGTCCAAAAACTTTTATTAGGTTATACCCAAAATGTATAATGAATTATGCTATTTTCTTCTCAGGAATACTATAATCCAAGAAAATTTCAAAAGACTTAAGATGTAAAATGATCTCCAGATCAAGAAAAAGAACTATGAAGCTTGAATGCAGATTGAAGTAAACTATTTTCACTTTTGTTGTTGTTTCTTCTTTCTTCTTTCTTGTGTTTTTTCCTTTTTTTCTGATTCTTTTCTCACAACATGACTAATGTATAAATATGTTTAACATGATTGCACATGTATAACATATATCAGATTGCTTGCTGTTTTGGGGAGGAGAGAGAGAAAGGAGGCAGAGAGAAAATTTTGGAACTCAAAATCTTATAAAAATTAATTTTAAAATGCTCTTTACATGTAATGGGGAAAACAAAATAAAATAATATTTTAAAAAGGAATTATGCTATGCTAATGAGATGAGACATCCATTAATGCAACAAAGTATGCTATGAAGTAGGGAAATTTGTAAATTGGGTTAGATAAAAGAATATACCTCATGACAAATTCAAGAATTTTCAGTCCATGCAACTCCAGTTTGTGTTCTCCCCTAAATATTTCCCAGAGTGTCCACCCAACATTCTAGAGACCTGTAGATCTCTTGATATATCAATATACAAATGCAACACTTGGATTGACTAGCAATTATCTGTCAGTTTCTCACTCATTATCAATATCAAAAACACATAAAACAAGAAGCAACATGCTCATAAAGGTTTTTAGGATATCAAGTAGAGAGTCCAGTAGAAGAGATTCCCTATATATAATGAAGCACTCCAGATGCTTATTCTTTTCAGATAATGTTGTGTTTGTTACACCAATGCTTAGAACAAATAAATGCCTCCAAAATTTAAACTATAATCACTCAAAAGGATTTATCTAACCTGGAAGAAGCAATGAATAAAGAATACCTATTGTCCAAAGTATGATTATGTCATAAAGAAAATCCATAGGAACATATGTGTTGGACAGACAATGAACTCGGTCTAGAATTTAATAGGAGGTAGAATAAAGGCTGGATTTCCTTTGGGAGATCGTGTAGTATTTTTAATGACCCCACATTTTCCCATGAAGCAAATGTACCTCCTTTAATATATATGGTCTTAAAAATAATATTATATGACAGCAAATAATTGAATATGACAATATCTAAGGAATTCATGTTACATTTCAACAAAAAAATAGAAAAATGTGTGTTATGTGTAGATATCCTACTATATATTAATGAGGAAGAATTATACAAAAAAGCAATATAGAATATAAATGTAAAAGGTGATGGGTGAACTGATTTCTGGTAAGGAATTTGAATCAATAAATGTGGTATATTGGATTTTTATTAATTTCATTTTTCTATGCCACTCATCTCTCTTAAGAGTATACACTTAATTCAGATATAACTATACTTCTGTGTTCTCTTTTCCATTTAATTTGGCTTTAATTGGTATCTTTGTTCTGTAAGGAAAGAATGAAGTTTTGAAGGTGTGTTCTACAAATGTACCATTATTTTCCCTCATAGAAGCCCACAATAAGAGAAGTAAACAAAGGAAAGAGTGACATTGATAAAAATTAAGACAGAGGTAAAATAAGGAGAAGCAGTCTTTGTGAAACTGAATAGATACAAATAATATATTCCATACAAGGAAATATTTCAATGAGTACTTTAAAGGGGAAAATGCAATGCCATTATTAGAGAATAGAGCTATGAGGGTTTTTTTTAATAAAAATATTTTAGGAGCCTTAGATGTTGGAGTACTATTTTTAGCTGTAAATATTTATGTTACTAGGAGAGTTAATTGCCCCCAAGCTAGTCTTCTTCCAAATGAATTTGAGTGGTTCATCAGAGTTCACTAAAATATTAGAATATAATCCTCTCTTTAGTGAACTGTAGTGGTGCCTTATCATGTGAAGCAAATATGACAGTGCTAATGGGATGTGTTAAAAACAATGAAACTGCAATCAAATATTAATAAGGTTTTATTTCAAGAGCATTATTCATGCTCATTTGGGCTCCCTTATGAGTATGAAACGCTGGCAGACATTTATCTTTTATGAAACAGTTTGCATATATGTGCATTTTTTGCACACATGGGGAAAATAAGTGCCTCCAGTATTGGCTCTACACATGTAAGTAGTCTGGATGAAGTATGGGAATGCTCTAATCTGACTCAAAATGTAGGAAAATGGGGGTAATGGAGTTAGAGGGAGAAAGGCATCTCGGTTGAAATCTGCCTCAACTAATTCTGATTGAATCAGAGCTTGAATGTGTAATATTATACACGCTAATTTAATCCATGGTCTTCATTTATATTCTAATGAGCTGAGGCAATAACTGACTATTTAACCACTAATGTAACAGTGTACATGAGTTATGAAAGTTTTAGTGGAGTAATAAGTTCTAATACATTCAGTTTAACTGAAAAACACAAGCAAATAATTAGATGCCTCTTCCCGTTTCCCACTTATGTGCTCAATTATATTAAAGTTCACATAAAAGGTCATGAGAAACAGTAGAGGGGAAAAAACCGGGGGAAAATGCCTTACTTTAAAACAAATGTAATAAGCTTACAAAAGATTAAATAACTTAATGAGTAAGAAAGATAAAGGAAAAGAAAACCAGCATGGTGAAATAAATAATTCAAGTTAAGGTCATTAATGCAATTACTTCTTTCACTAAAGAAAAAAAGAGTGGATATTTCTTAATGAGGCAAAATTATATTGAAGCATGTGTCCTTTTTCTTCTCTTCTCCCCCTAAAAAAGATTTTGTTTTTAAAATGTAATATTAAATCTGAAATGTGACTTTTCAGCTTGACATATCTTTATGCTTAATAATGGAAACCTTTCATATTCTACCACCACTTTAACAGAGGCATTTGTAAAGCTTATGTCTTCAGTTGCCCATAGTTCATTTATTGCTATCCTCAGCTAACCCTGCATATCCCTTGGCCAAAGTAATAAAAAAAGGGTTAATACAACAGTAAGAAGAATGATGATAGTAGCAGTCCCAAAATGTGAGTATCCATTTTAACTTAGAAGAGGCCTAAAAATCCCCCATATTCAGGATCTATACGAATACCCATTCTAGAATGATCTTTTGAATTAATGCCATGAGTGAACAATCTGGTAGCATATTATCCTCAATCTTTTAGCCATATTTGTTGCAGTTGTTCTATGCTGATGCACTACTTTAGACAACTCTTATTATAGTAATCATTGGTGTATTGCAGTAATGAACTTCCCATCAGGGCACAGTAATGTTTGAAGGGCTTCATCTTAACTAGGAGTGACATAATAGTATTCTTAATTAGCCTCATTCTAACCCTACAAGAATAGGAAGTTATAAATTTCTGTTTTGGTTACTTAAAAAAAGAATCATTATTTATTACTTAGATATATTAGGATGAGAATGGTGTAAAATACTTTTGAAAGAGCTTTTATCTCACGTTGGATTGGATATTTAATAGACCTTTTTACTTTGACAATATTTTAGGGAACAAGTAAATAAATATTATATATAAATACACATATACATGTATGTGTATATATGCATGTCCATATATGTATGTATGTACATATACATATGGGTATATATACACATGGGTATATATACACATCATGTGTATACATATATATATACATACACACACACGCACACATATATATGTGTATGTATATATATATATATATAGAAGAAGAAGTGGAAAGGAAGCATCACTTAACATTTCCCAAATCCCAGTGATGATACAAAGAAAGAGAATGCTATAAGGAGGACCTATTGCAAGCAGAATTTGTAGAAATTATCATAACTCAAGAGTTTTTATTAGCACTAGGGGAATTGAGTCATTAGCATTTCTTCTATCATTTTCAAATCTCATTTCAGTCATAAAGCTTTCTGAGTTTCAATTATCCATTGTCATTTTGAATGCCATTTATATTTACATAAATGATCATGACTTTGAAAAACAAGCTACATTTAATGTGTCCAAGTGTGAGAAGCCAATAGCTTTTCAATCTTCTTTAACTTAGAGGCAACAAAATCCCTTCCTTTATAATTATTTTTTTTAACTCATTTTCAGGAAAGGTATGAGTTCTGAGATCCTGAAATGTGTTCTATACTTTTGAATCTCTTCAAAAAAATTTTAGTATATTTTTATTTTTTAAATTTATTTTTCTTTGTGAAAATAAAATTATAGAACTATAAAGTCATTATAACAAAATGTTTTTCTTACATCTCTCTAGAAATGCTGGAAGAATTCTGAGGGATGGTTAGGATCATGAAAACATCAAAATATCTATGAAATATCAAGAATTCCATACCATTGTAACATATTAGACTTTAATTCAAAATAAAGTATATCTAAAATGTTTGTTTTGAAGTGTGAATACTTTTTATGACTCTGCATTTATCTAAAGATACCCATCTCTTGAAATAGCAATTATTCAAGACTATGTAACAATTGTAAGTCTTTGGTTTTAATTTTATTTAATTTTATGCATTCCTAGTTAATTTAAAATGTATAAGGGGGAAACAGAATATATGTACATATGTTTATGTGTCTATATATGCATATGCCAATTTTATTTCTAAATAGTACAGTCATTTTATATACTCTAAGTCTATATTCTTTAGTTCATTCTTGTGATAGCCTCTAATAAGTGAATAAGCATGCCAGTTTGAAAGCATTTATAACCCCTGAGGCTCCCTGTTAAAATGGTTTACTTACACCTTTCCTGATTTCATGGATTCACAAAGTTGCTCAAATAAATAATGAGGTATTGGCTAATTTCCTCTTATTTCACCTACCACCACCATCATCACCCTGATTCATTGGGCACCTTGTAAATAGTTTTCTTCTAGAAAAGAAATCACAACAGAAAATAACTGCATGATTCTATAGTAATTCTTAGTATTTAAAGCATTGGAATTTGAAGCCATCGATTTCCTAGAAAATGAAAAACTGAAATTAACTGAAGAATTATATTACCCAGAAGCAAAGGGATTGACCTATTGCCTTTTTTCATTTAAGGATAAACTAACACAACTAACTAAATTCAAATATTTTTATACATTTGGCACAAAGTTAGACAAGTAATCCATGTTTAGAAATAAAGAAATCTTCATCTTTCTCATATTTTCAAGACAATCACATAAGTGATAAATCCTATGCTTGTAATAGTCAGTTAACAAGCATTTATTAAGGGCTTAATATGTGCCAAAGACCATGCTAAATATGAAGATAGAGAGAAAAGCAAAATAGTTCCTATCCTCAAGGAGATTATATTCTAATTGGGGAGTAACAAATAAATAGGCAAAAGAGAAAATACAGAGTAGAGAAAAGTAAGCTAACAGGGAAGGCACTAATAGCTTATCTGTAGGTGTTCAAGAGGTAAGAGAGAAAACTCAGAAAGACCTTCTGCAGAAGGTGGGATTTTAACTGATGCTTGAAGGAAGCCAGAGACATTGAGAGGAAAGAGTGAAGGAAACAGTATTCCAGGCTAAGCAGATTGATATTATGGTTAAATAATATAATGGATGTAAAGCACTTTGTAAACCTTAAAGCACTATATGCTAGCTAATATTATCATTATTATGATCATAATTTTTATAATTACTATCTAACGGTAACCAAACCTTCAATACGGTACTGACTTCATTCCTCCAACCTTCTAATATACTCCTGGTAAACTCAAGCAATATTTATTGATCAATATAAGTGTTTACTGGCAAATATTCGACACTGAGGCCAAAGAATACATGTATACACACTCTTAATTTTTTTTTTTTAGTGAGGCAATTGGGGTTAAGTGAATTGCACAGGGTCACACAGCTAGTAAGTGTTAAGTGTCTGAGGCCGGATTTGAACTCAGGTACTCCTGACTCCAGGGCCAGTCCTCTATCCACTGAACCACCTAGCAGCCCCTGTATACACACTCTTAAATTTAATCTGCATCATTAGCACTTTCTTAAGCCTATACAATGAACAACAACAAAAATAAAAGGGTTCAATTTTTAGTGATTGCTGTTTTCTGAGATATAAATAGATACACAGAAAATTTAACAATTACTCTGTTTAGAGCTGGCATCAACACAACTCTGGTATAAGAGAAAGATGGTAAAAAAACGTGGAGTTGGTAAATGGAAAGTCATATGTGGCAAACAGTAAAGAGATCCATGAAATTTGATCATATATGAAACGGAAGGGGGTAAAGTATAAGTAAGAGTAGAAGGGTAGGAAGAAATCATATACATTTACCAGAACTTAAACTGAGTAGTATATAGTCATTATAATTCTCCCAGAATTGACATTCTGACTCCCAAAAGCTACAAATAATCCCTAGCAAAATAATCACAGTAAGGAAAAAGAAGAAAATAATTTATATATTTAAAGTACTATACATTTTATGTTTTCTTTATAATTCTCTTTAAACAAAAGTATATTTAGTAAAATATATTGAATGAATGAATTAATGACCTCCTTTGATACTTATTACAATTATATAATGGGTAGTGTCAGGAATATTATACAAATATTAAATATGGGAAAACTAAGATTCCAAGTGATTAAATGAATTTATTAAAGCTCCTAGCTATTGAATAACACTGCAAGATTTGAACCTAGGTCTTGTGACTTTAAATCCTATTTATTTTATGGTATGATACTGAATCATTGTCACAAATCCAGCCATAGGTCATTCTTTCCATGGCACATCACATTACTATTTCTTCCTAATTCATTTTAGATTTATATTTCCCAACAGGTGCACTATTTTACTTCTGCCAAATTTGAGTGATCTACTTCATTTAGGGGAAATGGAAAGATTTACTGACCACTGGAAGTAAATGGAATCTGGAGTAAATTTAGCGTAACCTACTCTATAGTTATCATTATTCAAAGTCCCAGCATTTCCGTCATAAATAGTTGGAAGGCTTCCAATATTCCCATGAGTTTTTCTAGAAAAATGTGAGTGAGAAAGCATCTGGATTTTCTTTATTTTTCTACCTTTTTTGTCCCCCACTATTATTTCATTCCATTTAGGATACTCCAAGTGTAGAACTGTCTTCCACCAATTCATATTGATGATTCCTTCATAGTTGAATTTTAAAGAGTAGCCTTGGATGCAGAGAAGTTAAGTAAGTAACCTATGGCCAGTAATATAGTATATTAGAGGAAACATTTTAATTCATGATTTCCTAAGTTCATAGTTTTAGGTACTACACCATAAGACTTTTTATATATTGAATATTTAATATTGAAGGTAGAAAGAGAAAGAATGAGGAAAGGAGAAAGAAGATGGGAATAGGAAGCAAAGTAGGGAAGGAAATGGAGAAAGAATAAAGATGAACAAGGGATTTCTTTTTTAATGAAGAATGAAAGAAGAAAGATTGTTGATGTAGATGAAGTAAATGATTCAGGAATACAACCTTGACTGCTAATAAACAAACAAAAATGACTAGGATTACAATGGTGGCATGATTTTCTAATAAAAATAAATGCTACCAATTTACAAATGTGAACCCAAATTTTCTTCTTATAATAACCAACTATTTCTCCAAAGTTCATCATAAAATTCCCTCCATTTGAGAACTGTTTTCAATCTGGGTCTTAAAACAGTTAACATTTTTCTTCTCTGGTTCTCAGCTTTCTATTGCTATAGGGAACAACTAATAGACTTTTCATTAGACATGTGATAAAAGAGAGGTTAATGAGTATTGAAAGCTGATCTACATAGAATAGTCAAAATTTTTAAATTTGGACAGAAAAAGATGAAATCACCCAGTAAGTCAGAATGTTTTATATTGTATGATATGTACTAGCTGACCAATGTTATTCTATAAGCACAATACCTTATGGGGAAAAGAAAGAAAATTTCTTTATTTTGCCTGAAGCATCCATAAAAATTGTTGAATGATCACACTATATACGATTCTTAATTGATGCTCTAAATTGAAAATCTACTTGGTAGAATAATGTGAAAGTACAATTTTCTTATCTGCAGCTTCCTGAATAGTCAGTCAGCTTTCAAATAAAATATAATATGGCATTCGATTGATTTAATTTCTAATAGAGACTTTATTTTCAGTCATACATACACAAAAAAGCCCAATACCAAAGCCATAAATGTTTAAAACGAAGGCTAGTAAACAAAATTAGTTACCCTGAATTCATATGAAAACATTTCCCTTTCAATACTATTAAAAATAAAGGTCACTTTTTTCCAGACAGAAATAGCAGCTCATTGCTCAAGCGTAAAATATTTCAGCATTTATTGACTTTTACCAGGGTATTTTAAGTTATGTATTGATAGACCACTCCATTTTATTGTTTACTTCAATTAGAATGAAAGTTCAATTTGAGAAAGTCAAGATAACATATCAGGAATAGCAACATTCTGGCCATAAGGAACTAACAATATAAGTACAATGTTAATTCTGGGTATTCCAAGAAATAACATTAATATATTAAAACAAGTTAGTGATTCTATCTCACATACCTATTTTGTGGGGTTTTAAAATGCAAAATATGCTAATTATGTCTGGAATACTATCCATTTATTGAAATATTTATTTTTCTGAGATGTCTAAGAGGAGTCAAGGTACTATTGAGTGAAATTAAATTCAGATTTAATTATAAAAATGGAATCAAACATTTTCCAACTTTTGTCATAAATGAAATACATCAAGTCAAGTAAACATAGAAAGTTTAATTTTTAAAAGTAATGTGTTGATGATCCTCAATATAAAAGCCAACTTTAATGGCTAAATAACCATCAGCTGACCTTTTATTTATTATTGTCTTCAGCTGACACTATCATTTGGCAGAGTGATGTGAAAAGATTCAACAGAACACCTTCTTTTCTGAATTTCTGTAGCCTTTCAAAGTCTCATCTCCAATGAGTGTAGGTTTATCAATCTCCATTCCTCCATTCCTCCATATCTCCAATAGAACCCCCCCCCCAATGCCAGCCACCATGTAGGAGAGTTAAGGATGTTCCCCTCACTTCCCCAGCCCACCAAGAGAATGGAATAGCACCAGAAGCCAATGTAGCACGATGACAAGGACTTACCCCTTCCCCAAATGAATCCACCCAGTTTTCATCAAGTACTAGTTATTACTTTGCCTGCGATAGTAGAATGTATGGAGTTACTTGGGGTGTTAAGAGATTAAAATATATGTCAAGTGTCATAATAGGAGCTTGAATCAGAAGTGGAATTTGAACCCAGGTTTTCCTAATTCTCTTTACTACATACTACATTGCAGATCTACCCCTTTCCTTTTACTTCATTTTTTCAAAGACTCATCTACTGCCTCTCTTCCCTCATTACCCACTCACTCCTTGATTCTATGTATCTAAATGTAGCACTTTATCAAAAGCATTTTCAGACCTTATAATGTACAAATCCAATGGTTTTTACTCAGTCATCCTCATTCATAGCTTGTCACTGCATTGTCCTGCTTGTCCTCCAACCTCTCTGACTTTTCTTTGTTTGTTATAGTTTTTAATGTCTCCTCATTCCAGAGACAACAAACTCTCACCTGTGATTTCAGATTTTCCCATATGCCTCAAGCTGATTCAAATCTGTGATTCAACACTGAGATATAATAATGAATGAATGAATAAAAGTTGTTTGTAATTATTTTACCCCTTTTAAAAACATGGCTTATACATTCAGATATTATCAGAGACTTTTGGGTGCTTGAGAGTAATCATATATTTCAATTTTTAAAGAGATCACCTAATGAAGAATAAAGATCTATGGTTCGGATTCACTTCAATAAAAGGTGATGAGGATATTTCAGTTGAGTGTAACAAATTTAAGGCAGAAAAAATATTTAAAATGGAATTGTGAAGTCGTTGTTATCCTTTGTTATTGGTTCTCATTGTTCTGGACCATTTTTAACTTTTTAACTAATTTTTAACTACAACGTCAGAAAAGAGGTTCACCTCAACTTTTAGGTTACACTTTTAGAGAGTGCAATCTGATGCTGACTACTTGATAGTGATAATAATCATTTTTAGTAAATTGTGCTTGTTTGATAATTTATTGTTTCCCTCTTTACTGATACATTCTTTTTTTGTGAGGCAATTGGGGTTGTGACTTTCTCAGGGTCACACAGCTAGTAAGTGTCAAGTGTCTGAGTTCAGATTTTAACTCAGGTCCTCCTGAATCCAGGGCCAGTGCTCTATCCACTTTTGTCACCTAGCTGTCCCTTCTTTTTCTTCATCTTTGGTGGCTTATCATCTGCTATCTGTGCTACAGCTGGTGCTAGAGGAAGAGCTGAAATCTGACTCAGAAGCAAAGGAACAACTAATTGAGGAGGAGGAGGAGGAGGATGTAGAAGAATTTCCCTCAGTATTCATATCACCAGAGGAAGAAGAGAGCGAGAAGTCTTCACTCTTTGATGAAGAATCACTGGCTGAATTCCCAATACTACTGCTGCTGCTGGAACTGATAACACTAAGACCTTTTTTTTTTCCTTGGCCTTTTTTTCTCTATTAGTTTCTCCAATGCTTTGTTGGAATAATAATCTGTTTTCTTTTTAAATGTTTCCTTAAGTTCTGCTATTCTTGACGGCCTATGCAAGTATTTTCTTTTTCCTGTAAATTCACATGTCCAATGTCCAAATTCTAAACATTTCTGACATGTCACATGTTGCTTATTTGCTTCTGCCTGCCTCTGGGCATTTTCTGTGTATTGAAGTTGCCATCTTAGCAAGAACTGGAGACCACTGTGATGCATCCTGGAGTTCACATTAGGTGGAAATAGAACTTCTTGGAGGCCATAGAGAAGAGAATAGTTGTGGCTAGTGGGGCAGACTGGTCTTCTAGAAATGGTAGACACTATGTTCCCCCAGGGCCTGACAGGACTTCATGCGCTTGCCATGGATATTTTCTACGAGAGTCCGGAGGGGGCAGACAGATGGCCAACCCTGGCTTCCAGACCCAGGAGCAGGGAGGTGTTGCCATACTTTTGGAGGAATGAAGACTAGGAAGACCCCAAACCTCACTGTTTTGTCCGTGATAATAAAACCTTTAAAATGTAACATGGACATTAAAAAATAAAAGGAAGTAGAAGTCTGGTGATTTTCATTTTCCAATTGAAATATAAACTTTGAAATTATAGAAAATAATGCAAATTAAATAACAAGTTAACAAATAATAAATGCCACAGAAAGCAGCATTAACTATTTTTGATGATTACTATTTTAACATACTTTAATTCTTTGATAGAGGTGGATTAAAAGCATATTAGGGGTAGTGGAATAATATTGTACTGTAAGAAATGATGAGCAGGCAAATTTCAGAAAAACCTGGAAAGTTTTGCATGAACTGATGCTGAGTGAAGTAAGCAGAATCAGGAGAACATTATAAACAGTAACAATAACATTGTGTGATGATGAACTGTAAAAAAACTTAGCTATTTTCATCAATACAGTGATCCCAGGCAATTCCAAAAGATGCATGATGGAAAATGTTTTCCACATCCAGATAAAGAACTATGGAGTCTGAATGCAGATAACTGCATACTATTTTCACTTTTTTGTTGTTTTTTAATTTCTTTTTTCTTGTGGTTTTTCCCTTTTGTTTTGACTCTTCTTTCACAACATGACTGATGTGGAGATACAATTAACATGGTTGTACTGTTTGGCCTGTATCAGATAGCTTGCTGTCTTTGGGAGGGAGGAAAAGAAGGGGAAGGAGGGAGTGGGGTTTGGAACTTAAAATCTTACAAAGATGAATATTGAAAAATATCTTTGCATGAAATTAGAAAAAAATAAGATACAGTAAAATACTATTAAAAATAAAAATAAAGCAAATTGGGGGAGTACAGAATGTTTTACCTATGTGGATAAGATAATTTATAATGAATTGAGATATAGAGAATATAATGGTATATAAAATAAATAATTTTGATAATATCAAATTTAATAGGTTTTACACAAACAAAAATATTTGGAACTCAAAAGTTTAAAAAAATTAAATATTTACATGTAATTAGGAAAAAATAAAAGTTAAATATTACAAAAAGAAAGATGGTTTGATATAGTGGATAAAGAGCTATGTTCAGAGTAAGGAAGACCTGGATTCAAGTCCACTTTTTTTTGGCAGGGTAATGAGGGTTAAGTGACTTGCCCAGGGTCACACAGCTAGTAAGTGTCAAGTATCTGAGACCAGATTTGATTTCAGGTCCTCCTGAATCCAGGGCTGGTGCTTTATTCACTGCACCACCTAGCTGCCCCCTCAAGTTCACTTCCGATGTAAACTGGGGGTGTGATCATAGGCAAGTTACTTAATCCCTAAGTGGCTTAGATAGCACTCTAACTCGCTAAATTCCAAAGAAGGTGCTGAGTTGCATTGCTGAAAGGAGTTTCTGCATCCTCTAATTACCTAAACTGATAAAATTCTATGAGGATCCTTATTCTATCCCTGATACTTTGAATAAGATATGATTGAACTGTTGTGTAAAACTTCTAAAATTACCATAGCATCATTGATTCAAATATAGGTTTTGAGAAGACTTTGTCAACTTTAAATTAGGATGAGTAAGTAGAAGACTTCAGTAGATAACATCTAGGCATAAGTGAAGACAACATTTTTCATTTGATTATAATTAAAAAATGAGAATATGTTTTAAATTAAGACAGTGCTATCAAATTCAATAGTCTTGAATGCTGTTAATATCTGCTCTATAAATATGTAGCCAGCAGGAGATAAATAAATAAGAATCACAACTAGTACAAAGAACCCTAAGGAAGAGCTTTTTATTTTTTCTCCCCTGAAGGGAAGGTGTAGAAGAAAGCATTTTACCTGGGTTGATTTGACAACTATTCTGAGACACATTTGAATGCCAACACTGAGCTGAACTGCAGGCACTGAGCAAAATGCTCATTATCAGAGTTAGAGAGAAATTAAACATTATTTCAGAAAGTATTGCCAAGTAAAATAGACCAAATATTGCTATCATCATATCGATTATTTTTACCCCAAAGCCATTCCTAATGTGTTGAATTTAGAAGGGAAAATGAGTTTTAAGTGACCAATATATCTTTTCAATATACACTTCAATTTCAGGTCACTCAATTCAGCTTCTCAAGGAATATCTCATGGCAGAGTAGATAGAGTCCTAGTCGTGGAGTCAGCAAGACCTGGTTTCAAATCCTTCTGATATTTCCTCACATTGTGACCATGGGTGAATTAATTAACCTCTCTGAACATTCACTTGGACTCATATAAAAGAGTCATACTAATATGTGCAATATCACTTTGTGGGGTTGTTGTTAAGCTTAAATAAAAGAATGTATGCAAATTATTCTGCAAACTTTAAAGTACTTTATGTAAATTCCAGTGAGTATAAGTATTCTGATATATTATTTGTGCCCATGAGAAGGAAGGAAAACCAAAGACCCTCCCTTCTCAGGGTCTTGCTGAGTCAGCAGAGTGCAGGGCTAATTCTCATTTCAAGACCAATCATGCCCCTGACTTTTTCTGCTGCCCCAAATTAAACAAAGAAAAAAACAAAAACCTACTGATCTCCCAAAATAAATAGGACAACTCTCAGAATATTAAATTCTAGTGAAGCAAACTCCAGGGATTGATGTTCATACAGAAGAATGTACAGAGGTAGAAATACAAGAATGCTCTAAATTAAGTAATTCCCCTTTTTCTGTAACCTTGACAAAATCTTTTGAATAAATGCTCCCACCTCAATTTCATTATAAACTTGCTCTGTCTACCTTGAAATCAGGATGGCTTGATTCAAAGAATCTCATAGTTAGAAAGTATCCTAGAAGTAATGAAGTCCATCACATATCTTTCTGAGATGAGTCATTTTATCAAATTAGACAGTCAATAAATATCTATTAAGTACCTACTTTGTGTCAGTCACTGTACTAAATGCTGGGATATAAAAACTAAAAGGAAGACCTCAAGGAGCTTACAATTTAATTGGAGAATGAAACAGAGAAAATGAAATTGAAAGAGGAGAGAGAATAAAGAAGTAAGTGGACTCATAGCGAAGTTGAAACTCAGTGTATAGAAATATAGAACTCAGTGGTAAATGAAGATAGTTTGCCTGAACACACTTCTTATATGGAGAAAAGTGTTATTTAAAAGGATTTATTTGAAAGGAGTTATTTGCTGTGCTGTCCAGTGAAAGGGGAAGAGAAGATGACAGAGAATATTGCAGGTATGGGAGACAATAACAGAAGATGTCAGGATAGAATAGATGGAGTGTCTTGTTCATGAAACAGCAAAGAAGTCAGTGTCACTCTATGAAAGAAAACATGGTATGGGGTAAGGTGTAAGAAGAATAGAAAGGTAGCCAATTCTACTTAGGTACAGCTTGAAGTTTAAGACCAAATATCCTAATGAACCCCAATATGACTCTTAGCAAGTCACAATTATGATTATTTTTTGTGAGGCAATTGGGGTTAAGTGACTTGCCCAGGGTCACACAGCTAGTAAGTGTTAAGTGTCTGAGGCCGGATTTGAACTCAGGTCCTCCTGACTCCAGGGCCGGTGCTCTATCCACTGCACCACCTAGCTGCCCTCACAATTATTACTTCAACTTCTTCCCTCTATACCTAAGAAGAATAAATCAAGTGAATTATAAAAGCAGTGGCATAAACTTTTGCTCAGAAATCTACATTTATCACAAACTTTCTTACAAATAGAAATGTCATAAAGCAAAACCCAAATTATGAACAAATGGCCTCAATTTTAAGATTTCTGGGGAGTACGTATTATTTCATTCATTATATTTTTATTGCCAGTGAAAAAGACAGTGGCTTATACATAATAGACACTTATTAAATGCTTTCTAATTAACTGTTGATTCTTTCCTATTCCTCAAAACAGCCCTTCATACACTAAGATAGCATTCATGTACTCTTTACTTGAGACTATAATTTTTAGTTACTATTCTTCTATTGGCATGACCTCCACTTCCATTTACTTCCTGATTTCCCTCCTCTGGACATGTTCCAGCTTGTCAATATCTTTCCAAAAACATGTTAGAATTGAACTCCAGATGTGATCTGATTAAAAGAGAGGATAATGACATGAGAAACTTCATCATTTTGGACACTATCCTTACATTTAGCACCATCTCCTTTGGCTGCTATCACTATGAATATATTGAACTTCAAATTTACAAAAATAGCCAGGATTTTTTTTACATGAACAGTGGTCTACACATACTTGTTAAGATCAACACTGTTAAAAGCATTTTTTGTGGATCTGTGCAGAGATGCAACAAACCAGCTGACCTCTTGCAACATTACCCTCTAAAACAACTTTAAAATAATGCCTCAAATAAAAGCTGGAGCAGAAGAACATCTAAAATGTAATATTTTTTCCAGACCAAGACAACTTAGGAAATTGGCAAGAAAATTCTATGCTACCAAGGTGGGGGAGAGGGGCTCACCTTGAGTTATTGCTATAGCAGCACTAGTAGTGGGCAGCAACAAGAAAAACAGTAATAGCTTCATGAGCTTTCATCCCATAGACTGTAGGCATCAAACAACTGCTCAGAAAGAGCTTATATGGGATCCTTTGCTGGCACTGTCAAAAGTTTGCAATGTCGGTTGCTCATTCACAGTTCTGGGTTGCAGGTCCAGGGCAGAGGGTAACACTTATGGTTGATCACAAATAATCAGGGACCCTGGTCAGTTCCAGGGCAAAGAGGAATGATAGAGCATATGGCTGCTATTGAACATGCGCCCTTCCTTTGTAAAGATCAGAGTGGAGACCAGGAGAACAGTGACCATACCTCTCTGTGCATCACATCACCTTGGAAGCACTGAAAACTCACAGACCCTCAGAGCTGGCTCTAAATATACTAGCATGAAAAACCCTGAATCTTAGTACAGTGCCTTTCCATACCTAGGTGAAAAGAGACCATATTTAACATAAATTTAAAAATCAAGAAATAGGCTGGGAAAATAGCTATTGTTGTTGTTCATTCTTCATTCTCAAAGAGAAGCAGACATTATGATTTTTATGTGAATTGGATTCAAGTGAGGCAGAGCTGCTCTCCACTCCAGAGTCATTGGGGTGCAGTGGCAAGAAAAAAGTCAAGAAAAAGGCTGGATGGAAAAATCAACAAACAACAACAAAAATGAATTTGACCATTAAAAGATATGACAGTGGCAAATGTAACGATTGGAATGACGCCACCTGCTGGAGACTTACTGTAGAAGCGTTCTACCCATGAAGCGAAGGTTTTTGAGGGCAAGATCAGGAGTCTTTTCTTTGGTGGCAGGAAGTGACACGGGCTAGTGGGAGGAGGAAGGAAGAGACTGGCACTCGGTCTCGCGCTCTTTCCTCTGGACTCTGGTGGAGAAGGGAGCTAGAAATGTGCTCTCCCTTTAATAGATAGGAATCTAGGCCTTTCTCTCTCTTTACCAAATTCTTATTCTCCTTAATAAATGCTTAAACGTCTAACTCTTGCTAAAGCTTATAATTTATTGGTGACCACTCATTGGATATTTTAGACAGACTAGCTAGAATTTTAGCCCTTAACACAAAGAAGACCAAGACACAAACTTAGAAGGAAACAATAATGTAAAAACAACTACAAGCAATGTCTCAAAATAAAAATACTAATTGGATACAAGCTCAACAAGAATTACTGAAAGAGTTAAAGAAAGAGATAAAGAGTAGTAAAGCAAAAGAAATGAGTTATGCAAGAAAATTATGAACAGAAAATTAATAAATTTGTAAAAGGGGAACAAAAATAATAAGCAAATACAGAGAGCTTGAGTGCAAGATTATGTTGGTATCATCTCAAAAAATGAATTGGTGACAAAGAGGAATGCAGAAAGAAGGAGAAGGGCAAAGAAGAAGAATGGGGAAATTATGTCATAAAATAATTATACAAGGAAAAGTTGTTTTTTTACAGTAGGGGGAAAATGTAGGGGTATGTCAGAAATCACTTGAACTTCATTCTCATTGGAATAGGATCAAAGAGCAAAGAATATATGCATACACTCAGTTTGGTATAGACATCTATCTTATTTAACAGGGTAAATGGGGATAAGAGAAAAAGAGTGATAAGGATTTGAGCAGAACTAGGAGATCATTGTATACAGTCACAGTAATATTGTAATGATGACCAACTGTGGAGGGTTAAGCTACTCCAATCAAGCAACATGTCAACCCAAGAAAATTCCAAAGGACTAATGATGAGAAATCCACTTCTAGAGAATAAACTGATGAATTCTGGGTGAAAATTAAAGTATAATATTCTCATTTTATTTTTCTTGATCTTTTCAAATGTCCAATATGAAAATGTTTTGAGTGACTTCACATGTGTAAATCAACATATTTCTTGCCTTCTCAATGGGTGATGGTAGAAGTGGAGAGAAAAAGAAAATTTGGAACTCAGTTTTTAAAAAATGTTTACAATAAATGATTGTTTCTGAATGGAAGACAAAATAACTAAAATGTATGTAATTATAAAAATTACTATGAAAAGTTCATTTTGAGTTCTAAGGTACCATTGTATTATCAAAACTGCACTGAACAAAGTTCAGTTCTGGGGTTAAAAAAGGGCAGAATACACATATTTGAAAATCATCTTCATGCAATTGACAGCTGAAACAATGGAAGCAGATGGGGATATTAAAGGAGTGTAGAGAGAAAAGAGGATCTAGGACAGGTCCTCTGGGGTACATTTAAGTAAACAAAGTATTATGATGTATAAATAACTAGCAATGGGTAGACTTAGAAAGAATAGGCCTTATGTGTATACATTTACCTATGAAAACATAATGTGCAGTCAACCAAAATAAATTCCTACTTCGGACATGTATGAAAAATGTATCTTTTATTTCTGCACCTTGATCCCAAGGTCTCTATCAGGAGATGGGTAGCATGTTTTAATATCTGTGCTTTGTGATGAGTCATTACTTTGATCAAAATTGTCCTTAGAATGTAATTATTATTATAGAGGTATCTTACTATTACTACATAGTGGTATCGGCAACAGTAGAAGTAGTAGTAATAATTTATTTTACTCCACAATTGACTTTTTATTTTTCACCCTTATATGAATGAATAGAATTCCAGGTGTCACTGCAAAGGGGCAAAGAGTAACCTCTCTGGATGCAGGAGCAAGTTATCATGTATGTATTTCCATCACTAGCACCCAGAATGGTGCTTTTTCCCATAATAGACACCTAAAACATACTTGTTAAAATGAGAAAAAAATCTTCATATTGTCTTATATAGTACCTCTTTCAGTAATTGGTGTACAAAAATGACTGGAAACAGCTCTCCCTGGTAAACAGTGATTCTTGTATTATTCCACTATAGAGGCAAAGCAACATCTGCCTCCTGTTTCTGAGCCTCGAACAGGAAAATTTCTACTCTATTGTTGTTCTTAGCATAGGATAATGGTTGCCACAAAAACAACTGTTCTCTCATGCAGCATATATCCCTACTGTTGCCATAATTATTCCCTCTTGCCCCAAGCTGTGTTCATACCAGGTGATGCTTTCTCTTGTAATTCTTACATTGGCAAAGTTTAGACATAGTAAAGCTTTTCTTTCTCTGTCATATCAAATGTAAGAACCAGCAGCCTCTACTCTATGTGGCTACACTGGCTGGAAATTGATACCCATTATTTTAAAGTGCTATAAAAATACCATGCTAGCAATTGATAATCTTCACTCACAACATAACAATTTCATTGGAAATATCTCAAAAAAGATGACGTAAAATAACATTTTTTGAAGATTTATTTGCAGCAAATGGGAAAGTCATGGCAACTTGTTCTGAAAATGTAATTTTAGAGAACTGAGTCATACCTATTCCTCCCTTTATTACTCTGCCCTGATATTCTTCACAATAATCATTAATAAGGTCAGGAAAAGAGTTAAGTAAATTATAACATTATCATCTTCAGAATTACACTTTACTCTACATAAGCCAAACTACCAGTGATGCATATGTAAATAGTCTATATTTGACAGCATCCTTTCCTTACATTTCCCAGTTTGAAACACAAGTGAAAAATGAAGAGGTAGAAATGTAACTGTCTTCTCTGATGAAAAAGTGAAAATAGAGGAAAAAGGCACTGCTTCCATAAGAGGCAAAATTGATAGTCTGCATTTGCACTGAGATACAAACAAAAGTAGTGGCTAAGACAAAACTTTCCCTATGATTTAGGCAGCTCCAAAAGAAATCAGTACTTACACCTCCTTTCCTTTTCACAGAATCACAGAACTGCATTCATGGAAGGATCCTAGGTGGTCATCTAGTCTAATTTGTTTCTGGAAAAAAAAAAGGAAATTTAAAAAGGAATCTTCTCTCCAGTGTTCCTGGCAATTTTTTATCCAACCCCTGTTTGAAGTCTCCTAATTGAGGGAACACTGGGGGAGCACTATTTCTGAGGCAGCCTATTATACTCACATAATTTCTAGTTGTTAGAAAGCTTTTCTTGACAGCAAATCTAAATTTACTTTTGGCAACTTCTGCTATTATTCCTACTTCTACTTTTGAAGTCCAAATAGAATATGTGTGGTCCCCCTCACATTATTCTTCAAATATTCAAAGATAGCTATCCTGTCTCCCCTTCCTTCCCAGCCACCTCATACATACCTTCTCTTTTCCATAGAGAAAATGCTCAGTTTCTTCAACTGTTGTCAATGGCATGAAATCAAGGCTCTTCATTCCTAGATGCCTACTTTGGGAACTTTCCAGCTTATCCATGTGTTTCCTACAAGGTGGTGTCCCAGACTGAAGACAAAACTCCCAATATGATCTGCCCTGGAAAGAGTATAGGAAAACTATCATCTTACAGTTACATTACAATGCATTAAAATACCAAGTTGTTTTTTTTTCCTCCCCAGGGATACTGCTTTCTGATCTTGTATTTATTACACCAAATGTTTGAATACAAGGATTAGAAGTTACAGTGGAGACCATAACCTCTCCACCATGTTTTTCCATTAGTTTTCTGTGGTCATGATTGATCATTTCATTGGTCAGAATATTTAAGCCTTCAAAGTTGTTTTCCTTTACAATATTATGGTCATGGTATAAATATATCTTTTTTTGTTTTGTTTTGTTTTTCTGTTCATTTCACTTTCAATCAATTCATATAGTTCTTCTCAAGTATCTCTGAATATTTGCCAATAATAATCTGTTAGAGTAATATATCATAATTTGTTTAGCTATTCCTAAAATTATAGATGCCTGCTTAGTTTCTAGTTCTTTATTAAAACAAAAGTGATGTTAATATGTCTATGTGTATCCTTCCTCTTTCTATCATCTCTTTAACATAATAGCATTACCAGGTGGAAGAGTTGCAAATTGTTTTCTAAAAGGTTGGGATCAATTTATGAGCTGTGCCTTCATTTGTTGGATCGACAGACCCTCCACCATCTTTGCCAATCTGCTATGTATGAGGGGAAACCTCAGAGTGACTGGTTTGTATTTCTTTTATTATTAGTTATTTAGAATATTTTTATATATTGTTGATATTTTGTTTAGTACAATACAGGATTTTAAAATGAATTTAGCATTATCATTTTAATTATATTAGCATGATCCTCTTATGAATAATAAATTCCATTTCAATTATTTGTCCTTTATGTAAATAATATTTTTATTTGGATGCATATAATCTCCATGGTAGAGCTAATATTATATAACATAATTTTTGAAACACTATCTATAGCAATGAGAGACAAAAAATCTATTTGAATGAGTATAGCTAAAGAAAAAAACAAAATTAACACATTATATGATAGTTTACCTAGAATCTCATCCTATGACAATTCTGAAAGTGAGCAGCTATGTTCTTGTCACAAAGTCATCCATTCTTTCTCCATTACAAATATCTGTTGTTACTTTTAGTCAAGGTTTTCTCTACCATATTAAGGAAAATGCTTTTCCCCCTCTGCTTTCTCGTGTTTAAAACCTAAAAGATTTTGTTTTACTTTGTCAAAATATGTTCATGAATCTACTGATATAGTAATAATAACAACACAACATACATAGGAGTATTATTTTATTTATGTAATTTATTATTGTATAATTTTCTTAACTTTGAGCTAACATTGCATTCTTGATATAAATGCATCCTGGCATAGTATGTAATCTTTCATTTAATATATTGCTCTGCTGCTTTGATAATTTTGTTCATTATCTGTGCTTTTATACTCATTAAAAAGATTAGTCTATAGTTTTCTCTCTGACTTTTTCTTCTTTGTTTAGGTGTTAGGATTGCACTTTCTAATAGGAGAGATGTTAAAGGATGTCATATTTCCCTACATTGTGATAGTAATAGCTAGTATTTACATTGCAATATAAAGTTTGTAAAGTGCTTTATATATGTTAACTTATTTTCTACAATTACCCTGTAAAGCAGGTGCTATTATTATCCACATCTTACATATGAAGAAACTGAGGCAAAATAAATTAAATTTTTTTTGGAGTCACACAGCTAGTGTGTCTAAGGTAGGATTTGAAGTCTAGTTTCCTCACTCTGAGTGCTGCATTCTATGCATGATGCTAATTTTTATAAAAAATAGTTAATTATTCTTTGAATATTAGAATCGCTTGTAAATGGATTTGGTGCTGAAGATTTTTTTTTAAATCACAATTCACTTATGGCTTATTTAGTTTCTTTTTGTAATATGGATTATTTAATTTCTCCATTTTTCTAGTATTCTGGGTCTTTTATGTTTGTAAATATGACATTATTTCATTAAGTTAATTTTTGATGTCATATAATTTGACAAAATATTTTCTAATTATTTCCTCTATTTTTATTTGTATTAAGGTCTCCTCTTAAGATATTAACAATTTGTTTTTCTCCAATTTTATGAGGAAACAATGGTCTACTTAATTAGTTGAAATAGGGATCACATTTTTATCAATGAATGAATTTTGCTTTGTTTTTTAATTTCTTTTATTCTGAATGCCAATATTTTTATTTAGTAATGGTTTTGATTTTTTATTTATCTATTTTTTATTAGTTGCATTCCCTATTTAATCATCCATTTTTTCTTTTGTTAATATTTAGAGATAAAATCATAATTAGACCTTCCCCCCAAAAATGAGTAATCCCCAGGACATACATGATTATTCTGAGTAGAGCTCCATTGAAGGACAGCCAAGTTTTATTCCTCTACATTGACATTCTCCTGTCAATCCTTGTATTTTTACTTTTGGTTCCCATTACTTGTGCATCCCATAGCATTTAATGGATGTTAAAGAGGATGTTAGAACATATCTAATAAAAAACTAGAGCTGAATAGAAAATTTGACTTTCAAACACAAGGTTCAAGGGAAGCAGAAAAAAAGTAAACATGAAAGATAAATCATTAGGGGCTTTATGGTTAGACAGTTGACATTCCTATATGGGAATATACATATAACTCCTAAGAACTTTATCATTATTAGGGCAGTTCAAAGGAGTCTACATAGACAGAGGACATGGCTATGTTGGTGTGAGTTGATTATGTTCAATTTATTTCAAAAATTGAAGGGTTAAGAAAGAGGGATAAATGAAGAGAAGGGGGAAGAGAAAGGAAGAAAAGAAAAAAATCACATAAAAGAGAAAGACAAGGAAAAGTAGGGATGCAATCATGTTTTCAGACAAATCAAAAGCAAAAATAGACTTAATTAAAAGAGATAATCAGGGAAATAACAATTTGCTAAAAGGTAGCATAGACAATAAAATATAAGATATTTTTATAGAAAGTTTCTCTTATAACAGCCTCATTTCTCTAAGATGGATGGAAGTGAGTCAAATTTATAAAAATAAAAGCCATTCCCCAACTGATAAATGGACAAAGAGGATGAACATGTAGTATTTAGAAGAAGAAATCAAAGCTGTGCAATTCACATGAAAAATGCTCTAAATCACTTGTTTAGATAAATGCAAGTTAAAGCATTTTGAAGTACCACCCCACATCTATCTAAAATGATAAATGCTGGAGGGGATGAGAGAAAATAGGTTCATTAATTAACTGTTGGTGGAGTTATGAACTGGTCACATTATTCTGGAGAATAATTTGTAACTATGCCCAAAGAGGTTTAATATTGTACATGCTAACATGGAAATATGTTTGCATGATTTCACATATATGATATATTTCTTGCCTTCTCAGTGGTTGAGGGAGGGGAAAGAGGGAAGGAGGAGGAGAATTTGGGACTCAATTTTTAAAAGAATGTTAGAAATAAATATTTTAAAAGAAAATTTCTTATTATATATTATATTCAGATGGATTAAGCCTCACTCAGCTCATGTGCCTATATGCCCAGGGTGTATCTAACCCATCTTTATCCTAACTCTATCCCTAGCTATCTACCTCCTGCTCTGAGAACATTAATCATATCAGTATTAATACTTATGAAAAGGGCATATCAAATGTTTGACCTATGACTCTACATCCTAGACCTAAATATTCCTCTTTGGCTACAACCTCCCTATATATCTTAATTCCCCATATTAAAATTATGCTCTGTAAGAGATGAAACACCTTTGTATTAAGTATTTTTCCACAGTGCATACCACAATACCTTCCTCATATTAAGTATTTAATAAATCATTTCTTTTCAATTATTCAGAATGATGTCCACTGTTTTTTTCTATTTAAATGTTCTTAGCTTGAATTTATTTGATATTTAAATGTTTTCAGAAATATTACAATATAACTGACTTATTTTGTAATTGTCTGTATTTTAGTTTATGTATTTAAACATTATTCTGAGGTCTATAATACTGGCAGAAGGAAGTCATAACACACCCCAAAATGATGGTAAGAGAATCAACTTCACTTCTATCTTATGTCCTCATTTTTTACTCATGATAAAAATTACTAATTATTTCACTATTGATATAAAATTAGTAAACTAAATTTTCACTAATGATTTTTCTTAGCAATTCCAGTGATACTTTCAATTCAAATGCCATATATAGCAATTTGAATGATACATTTGAAAGTTTTAACTACCAACAAAATATATAAAGAAAGATAATGGCATTTTCTGAAACTGACTTCAAACTGATAATTCAGTATAAGGCATACAGATGTACAGAGAAAAGAGAGAATTCCTTTTCTTTTATCCTCACATCATCACCTGCCAGTCATATTTCCCTCATACCACTCATATATACTAAGCCTTCTCTTGATCCAGAAGAACACTTAATTTCCTCAGGCTTACAGAAGCAAGTGAGGAAATGTCAGCAATTCTGCTCAAAATTTAGTAAAAGGAAGAGCAGACTGAATTGAATTTAGAAAATTATATGGTGCTTTGTTTGATAGCTTGCTGCTATAAAAGCCTATAAAAACAAACAATGGAGATTACCTTGTTTCATACCCATATATTAATTAATCTCAAGCAAGTCATGACAAAGTAGACATATGCTTTGTCAAAGATGGACAGCACACTCACAGTGGAAATGTAGTATAGATTCTAAGTTGCAGAAAGGTTCCCTAAAAGATGGTTAGGTACTCCAAATGTTTTTTTTGTTTTGTTTTTTTGTAGTTGTATTTTATTAGTTGCATCAAGTTCTTGAAGACTGTAGAACGTCCTGGATCTTATCAGTAACCATACAAAAGACTTTAGCTCTATGTATCCACACATGGAAAACAAATTGAAGGTCAATTGCCTAAATTATTTTATATATTTAGATGGATATATTATAGCATACATCCATCAGAAGATATGTCAAACAGGGACAGGACCTACAAATTAATAATGAAGTGGGCCCAGACTTCAACAAAAGGAAGAAAGTAGGCTGGGCTATTTTTAGAAAATATCAAAGTTTTAATGACATGCAAATCATTTAAATGCCCATATTCTAATGGTGCCATATAACTGCAAGGTATATAGAATGTTAAAATCTGGTAAATTAAAAATGAGCACTACCCAAGGGCAATAGAGTGGCACATGGTGAGTGGGAGTAGTCTGCAAAACATTGCTCAGGAAAAAAATATGAAGGACAGTAAGAGATGGTATCAAACAACCATAGAAGCAGAAAAGAAGGTGTGCTGTTCACAGGACAAGAACTAGTGGTAACTATAGGAAAGTCCAAGTACTTCACTGATAATCTCAGAACATCAAGAGAAAGTGAAGATGACCAGGACATTGGAAAAATCCCTCACACTGATTTTACAGAAAGGCACAAATGTTTCCATTCCTAAGTTGTATAGAATGGGCTACAATCTGCATCAGGAAATACAACATAGAAAATATCACAAAAAAAGTTTAATCTTTCTCTCTCTCTCTCTCTCTCTCTCTATATATATATATATATATATATATATACACACATATATATACATATATATATACATATATATATATATATATATATATATATATATATATATATATATATATATGGAAGATAGCTAGAACAGACTTTGGACTGAAGAAGATTTGACTTTGACCTTTGACTCTGAAACCACAGGAGGTCTTAGAGTATATAGGAGGTCGATAATAAATATTTACATAGTGAATAAGGTGCAGAACTTGGATTCAGGAAGACCTGACCTCACATCATGCCATAGACACTGAACAAATATGTGATCTAATTCTGAGCAAATCACTAAATATCTCTGATCCTCAGTTTAGATTTATAGCATCAGTAATCATAATCATAATAATAGCACCTAACTTAGTATCAAATGAGTTAACATGTAAAATGTTTTATAGACATTAAAGTGTTACACAAATGTTGATTGATATTATTTTTTGTTGTTATGTGGTTATTATATAGTGCTGAATCATGAGACAGCACCATCTTAGAGGAATTAAAGTAATAAACAAGCACAAAGGCAAAGATCTATGATGAGTGTAAGCAGATGTAGCTTGTTACCAAACATGACTTGTTTTCAAAATGTGGTGGAAAATTGAGGATACCAGTCAAATTAGAAAAAAAATTAGCTCTTCATATTAGTAAGAATAAGGCAATATTAAATATCTAGAATAGGCTACAATCAGCAACAGGGAATACGCACATAGAGGACATTACAGATGAATTTTATGAAGTTGACTGAGTGATGTGTTAATAACACAAGGATATTAAAAAACAAGATGAAGTTAGATAGAATCCTTCTATCCAGCTGGGTAGATCTTTATGGATTATTTACAGAAAGACATGGAGAATATTTCATAGGATAAGAAATCTTGAGGAGGGACTGGATTTTGAATATTCATAGGGGAAGAATACTCATGCTGATGAAAAATATAAGTCTAACAGAGTACCAGAGGACATAGACATACCTCAATTCTTTGTCTCAACTGAGTTTCTATCAATTCTCTTTTCAGGTTCAGGGCTCCACCACTAAAATGTTAGTGGAATATGACCATTTTAACTTTTTCTTTGATTTAGGATAAAATTTGATACTGACTTTGGAAAGGAGACACCATTCATGATATTTCTTCCCTCAATCACTCTCTGGGTCAAACTTCCACTGTAACTACCATTTTGGTGGTCCTTTCTCAGAAGCAGACCATCCCAAATAGTGTAGGTTAATTTTTCATGTACTTTGAATACTATCTATCACCCATCATATACACTGCTATCAGCAAATCTAAAAACCATGTTTATGAGCATCAAAAATATAAGTTCAATCACATGGCCAACACTATGAAGAAAGAATCAAGGAAGGGACTAAGTGAGAATATATGAGGGGAAGGGAAGAAGCATTTATATAGTGGCTACCATATGCCAGGAATGGTGCTAAGTTTTTTTTTTTTAATATTACTGCATTTGATCCTCATAACAACCCTTTAATGTAAGTTATTTTATTATCCTACTTATACAGTTGAGGGAACTGAGGCAAATAGAGGCTTTATGATTTTTTCAAGCTCTCAGAGATAGGCATCTAAGGCTGGATTTTAATTCAGATCTTCTTGACCCCAGGTTCAGTATTTTATTCACTGGGTCACTAGCTGTACCTTAATATCAGAAGATAAAATTAAAACAAACAATGGTATAATAGACAGAGCCAAGAAAACAGAGGAAAGGGTAGAATTTTCTTGTCTGTCCTTCATTTTGAAGAAAATCAATCCCATGACAGTGATAGCTTAATTTCCAAGGGAATTAGATTTAAGTGATGCAGAGTTGTACAAAATCATCAGCTTCCCTCTCTCTTCCAGAGTCATCGAAGTGGCAATACACAAATCAAGATGGCTGGTGAGAGCCCAAGATGCAGTGGATGGCATAGACAGCTTTGATGTCTGACCAAGCTCTTGAGTGCTCCACAGCACCTGCTTCAGTCACCTTCATATTTGTTAGAACAAATTGTTTTAATCTGACTTTTCTGCCAGGGGAAGTCTTCACATGCTTAAGGTAGAAATTCCCCTAATTCACTGATAGATTTAAGGCTGGTCTATTACCTTCAACCTGGTTTCTCCTGTCTGCCAAGGTAGTTTTACCAAGGTGTGGCTGCTGTGCATGCTATAGGTGAGAGTTAGGTAAAAAGTAAACAGCTAAAATAGATGAGCAGCCCTGAAAAGAGCTCTCATACTAGAGGTGTTATTCCTCCCTGAACACTGCATATACACCAATAGAAGTTTCTACTTCAAAATAAAAATAAAAAGGAGAGAAGTTAACTTTCATCATTTAATTATAAAAAGCTACTTCCTCAAGCAAGATGGCAGTACTACTTGTACTAGACATTAATCTCTCTTATTAGAGATCATGCCTATTATAAGAGTATAAGAAGCACTATTTCATGTTTCTATCCTTTAAATAAGAGGCACTTGACCTTTATATCATTTTGTTAATCAATGTGGAAAGTTATAAAGAAGAAAGGGAATGATTAAGGGAAATTTTAATTTGAACCCTACTGTGTAACAGTAACAGGCCCCACTAATTTTTCCTAAAGGTCTTTCCAAATCTAACGATATGACATAAAATGCCCTCTGTCCCTAGTGTCTTCAGGTTAAAGTACAAGCTTCTCTACTTAACATTTAAAGCCCTTCATAACATATCTCTCCAGGACTCCCCTTCATATGCTCTACATTCCAGTACCTTACCTTATACATGACCTTCAATATTTTAATCTAATACCTTTGTATAGTCTGTCCCTCTAACCCTTCAATGCATCTCTTCTCTTACCCTTTCAGCTATACAGACACACTGCAGTATGTGGAGGCAAGAAGACCCAAGTTTGAACTATGCTTCAGATATTCCTTAGCTATGTGACCTTGCAAAAGTCACTTAACTATTTGCTGCCTCAGTTTCCCCATCAGTAAAATGTAGATAACAATAGTACCTCTACCCACAGGGTTATTGTGAAGACCAAATGACTCATCAGACGTAAAGTGCTTTGCAAACCTTAAAGGATAGCTATTATAATAATTGCTCCTTAAAATCTCTATCTTCATAACAGGTCTAACATGCCATCTCCTTCATGAGGCCTTCCCTCAGCCCTCCAGTTATTTATATTCTCCTACTCCATATTGCTTTATATATATTTTGTAATTACTTATTTATGTACATGTTGTTTCTATAAATGGGACTTAAGATCTGATCTTTTTTAATCATAAGAGAATTTTATTATTTTCCAGTTACACATAAAGATATTTGTGTGTTTTTTGTTGTTGGTTTTTGGTGTTTGGTTTTTTTTTGGCAGGGCAATGAGGGTTAAGTGACTTGCCCAGGATTACACAGGTAGTAAGAGTCAAGTGTCTGAGGCCGAATTTGAATTCACGTCCTCCTGAATCCAGGGCTGGTGATTTGTCCACTGAGCCACCTAGCTGCCCCCTCTACCTAGCTGCCTCTGTAAAGATAGTTTTCAACATTTGTTTTCATAAGATTTTTAGTTCCAAATTTTTCCCTCTTCTCTCCCAAAGACAGAAAGCAATCTGATTTAGGTTATATATGTAGAGTCACGTTAAAAATATTTCTGCATTACTCATGTTGTGAAAGAAGAATCAGAACAAAAGGGAAAAACTTCAAAAAAGAAAAAACAAGGGTGCAGCTAAATGGTGCAGTGGATATAGCACTGGCTCTGGATTCAGGAGGACCTGAGTCCAAATGTGACCTCAGACACTTGACACTTACTAGCTGTGTGACCCTGAGCAAGTCTTTTAACTTTATCTCATTGTCCCACCAAAAAAAAATTTTAAAAAAGAAAAGAAAAAACAAAAACAAAAGGAGAAATAGTATGGTTCAATCTGCATTCAGATTCCATGGTTCTTTTTTTCTGGATGTGGAGAACATTTTCTATCATGAGTTCCTTGGAAATGTCTTGGATCATTGTATTGCTGAGAAGAGCTAAGTCTATCACAGTTGATCATCACACAATTTTGCTGTTACTCTGTACAATGTTCTCCTGGTTCTGCTCACTTCACTCAGCATCAAGGACTTAAGATCCTTGAGGCTTATACAATACAATAAACATATATTAAGTATCTGCTGTATGATTGACACTGGGCTAAGTACTGGAGGTACAAAAAATAAGAAAGAAAGAAAGAAAGAAAGAAAGAAAGAAAGAAAGAAAGAAAGAAAGAAAGAAAGAAAGAAAGAAAGAAAGAAAGAAAGAAAGAAAGAAAGAAAGAAAGAAAGAAAGAAAGAAAGACCCTCCTTGACCTCAAATAGCTTATAATCTAATGAAGAAAACAAAGCACTAAAAAAGATGAATTAGTGAGGGATGTTAAAAGAAAGGTTCCCCACCTTGGAGCATAAGAATGAATGAGTCCAAGCCAAGCAGTGCAGCTAGGTGGAAATAAAGAGTTGGGTGAACTTCTGAGCACTCTTTAAGTGAGGCTTCAGGAAAAGTTTTATGCTCTGCCCTGAGGTGTGAGTATCAAAACTAAAGCAATCTCAATGATGATGAGTTTCCTGGTGATGAGCTTATCTTCGGGGCATGATGATGGTAAAGTTGTAATCAAGCAGCTGATGGGAAATGAACAGTTGTATGAGCAGAGCATAGTGTCATTTTTTTCTCAGTTTGCCCAGCACCTAGTAAAGTGTCTTAAATAGTAGTGACAATAAATGTTTGATGAATGAATGAATGAAGGAGAGAAGGAATGAATGAATAATTCTATGGCCTATGATTCCACTACACTATTACGCTTCATAAGGGCAAGGAATATGTCTTATCTAAACTTTGTAGCTTCCTCCAAAACTCAGCTGAGTGCTCTCCATGAGAATGGCACCTAATAAATGTTTGATGCACTTGTTAAATTGTTATATATCCCAAGGTGCTTATGAACAAGTATCTTTTTTATTAAGAGCCATGTGAAGTAAACAGGTGATACTTTTATTACCCTCCTCCTTTCATAAAGATATGGCAAGTATAATAAGCCCCTTTGTAAAAACTCATGGTCCAGATAATATTAAAAAGGCAATAAGAGATACTGATATTAATGATCCCATGCTACAAATGTGAGGGAGCTTTGATGGGTTTCTGCAAAAGGTATATGGAGATATTAATCTCAGTGATCAACTAATGGGTTGCAATCCCGTGATCTATTACTGTAATAACTATCCTTAATGTGCCCATTTTGAAATGCTTGCATTTGATGAACTTGTAAAACCACTTGAGGTTAGAAAACCTCTTGGGGAGTAAAATAAAAAAAAAATCTATGTGTGATACATATTCCTTGACCTCTCTGCACATTAATACAGAAATCACAGCTCTAACATTCCCAGAGTGATAGTTTGCATTTTAAATCTTTCACATAATGAAACTTGGGCATGAAAGTCTCAGAGAATGAAAAGAATTTTCACTAAGTCTAAGATATGCTCCTTTCATGTAATCAAAGGTGTCTTATTGTCTCTGTTCCTGTGTACCCATTCTCTCTAAAGAGAAAAGTAAATGACCCAAATAACTTGGGATATCTGGAAAAACTCTAAAATTAACTTTCTCCTCTAAACACAAACATTTAAGAAGAGAAGTGCAGTATTGATTTTCTTCATGTGTCTCTGTTTGATTGGTCTTTAAAATAAAATAAGTAAATATCCTTGGGCATATCAAGTGGGATCCCTTTCCCAGCAAATCTTGCCTTGTTGTTGTTTTTTAAAATATCTGAGAAAATTGAATAATTTACATAATTCTCTTTAATCATTTAATATGGTGGTAGCTACTCTCTAATGAGTTTATGGCCCTTGAACTTGGAGTCAATGTTTTCTGCCCAAGTAATGATGATCAAGAACTGAATTGCAAGAGCTTCTGTAACAGGAGTATATAGAAATATAAAGGATGAAAGTAATTAAGTCTAAGTGTTCAAATCCTCATGGCATTTGCATTAGTCAATGCTACTAAAAGCAATGTCTTTTGGCCAGGTTCCACAGGTGAGGGAGTAAGCTCTTTTTGGTCCAGGGTTCACTAACTCAACAAATAAGATACCAGTGGTCTCAAAGCAATTTCCATGGCCAAAAGAATGATAACATATTCCAAGGGTTTGATTTGCATTTCACTGATGTGCTCAGTTATCTACATAAATTAACCACTTGTGACACAAAAACAAATAAGAATTATTCTAGTTCTAACTAAAGGAAAAGTGATGAGAGAAGATTGCAAAATGTCATTGAGTGAGATAGTCCAGTGAAGAGAGCTCAGAATAAATGCTTGGGGGTTGTCCTTTTTAATGGATGTTATCTGTAGGAAGTTTTAGGAAAAAAAAAAAGATTGAGTGGTCAGGAAGGTAGGAGGAAAACTAGCAGAGAACAGTGACACAAAAACCTAGAAAAGAAAATATCCAGAAGAAGGTGACTGACAATGTGAAATGACTGATGTCGTTCAAGAAGGATGAGAATTAAAAAATTAAGAGATCAATGGTAATGTTGGTGAGGGCAGTTTCTTGTCTTTTCCCTTTTTCCCCTACCCCACTTCTAGTACCTGCTTTATCATACTAATTTCCATTTACACCATGTATATTTTTATATATTTTTCATGTTGTCTGTCAATTAAAATATTAGCTCTTTGAGGACAAGAACTGTTTGTTGTTGTTGTTGTTACATTTCTTTCAAAGCACTCTCTGAATACTGCACCTGGAATATATTAGTATTTAAAGTTTGCTGACTGCTTGATTGACTGAATTCACATCTCTCTCTCTCTCTCTCTCTCTCTCTCTCTATTGTACTTCTTCTTCCTTAACACTCGATAGCAATTTTGTTAACCATAGCAGGATTTCTTGACTTATTAATGTAACCAAGGGAATTGAGAGTTGCACTTGTGATAAGAAAGCTTATTCCAGCTATATTACTCCACAATAAATTCAGAGGGATATGAAGGTGAGGGAATGACAGCCTAGAGGTACCCTATATAAACACTACATAAACTTGAAAAAAGAGGTAGAAAGGGAGGTGGGAGAATATCAAAAGGCATCATCTTTTGAATTTTACCTACAGTTCTTCTTACATTCCCCTTTTTATAAAGATCAAGTTAGTAATTATTTAACTGTCACAAAATATACTTCATTTTCCTCAAAGTGTCTAAATATTTTTGAGATTCAAATTATTAAACAATTCAATAACAATCACAACAAAAAGGAACTGTGCTTACACTAAACTATAGAGAAAAATAACATGACCTAAACAGAAACAAAGAGTCCCTCTTTTCTGAAATGTCCTGCTACCCCCAAAATCTTAAAAGCTTAATCTCTACAAAGAAGGATATAACAAATACATAGATTTTACACACACACACACACACACACACACAAATATATATTTATATACATACATATATATTTGTATATATTTATGTGTATGTGTGTATATTTGCTTTATATGCTATATAGGTGTTATATATATGCTATACATAGCATATATGTGTGCTATATATATAATTCACTCTATATGCTCTCACTATGTTCTCTATATGCTCTTGCTATATGTATATATGTGTATATATTATGTATACATACATACATATATACAAATACACACAAAAAAGTGCTAGTCCATGGTGAGAGAGAGAGCACTAGCAAATGGAGAGATTATGGTAAGCTTCTTATAGGAGATAGCTCCCAAAATGAACCATGAAGTAATGTAAGTATTCTGAAAATTAGAGATGAGTAGAGAAAGAGTACATGCCAAACATGGGAGAGAGTTTCTTCAAATGGTTAGAGGTGAGAAATAGAATGTTATTTTAAGGGAATTCACAGTAAGATTGGCAGGGATAATAAAGTAAAAGGAAGGGAGAATTGTGAAATAACAATGAAAATGAAGATTAGGATTAGACTACATAGGACATTAAATGACAGGGTAAAGAGTATAGTGTTATTTAGAGGAAACAGGAAATTCCTTACATGTTTTGATTAGTGAATAACAAAGTATAATTTGTGGCTTACAAGGATTATTACGGAGGTCATGTGACATAAATTGAACATGAAAGAGGCTAGAGACAGGAAAATGAATTAGAACCTAAAAAGATGGTAGCTTTGACCCTTAAAGAAAAGGGAAAGATGGGAGAGATACTGTTAAGGAAGGATTAAAGGTATAATTTCTTTCATTTGTGTTACCCCCCAAAAAAATACTAAATTGATGATTAAGGATGATAAAGGGGCAAAAATGAAGGTAATGAGTAAATCTCTTCTTGATGCTAGGTATTATGAAATCAATTTGTTTTGATTAATTTAGGCTTAGGAAACAGCAGCTTTGACTGAGAAAATTTGCCCTATATTAGATTGAACTACCCATTCTTCTCCACCTAAATATGAGGGCTGTCTAAGGAAGGGACCTGGGAAAAGATAAATTTTAGCTACCAGCTTCCAGAACCCTTTGAATCAAAAGAGTATTTCAAAAGCTTCTTGCTGTCATTACTTCTTTCTTCCATTGTCCTTCAAATATTGGGTGATATATAAGGAAGTGTTATAAAGCTAGTTTATGTTAGGTAATAGTAAGTGATTAACAAGGACAGAAAGAGTAAGGATTCCTGGAGGAAATGTGAGAGTTTTAAGAACAAAAATCAAGTCCTGTTATTTAAAAGAGTAGCTAATAAATACTTTCAGGTCAACTTCAAATATTGCCTTTGTAATATATTCAGGGTTCTAGACAGAAGAATGTAGTTTAGTTTAAAAAGACTGGGTCCAAAGCAAGGCCATGGGTGTTGTTAACTTATCACAGTGGAAAGTCAGGAAAACTACACAAAGAGTAAATATTGTAATATTAACTAGGGACAATTTCTATTACTCATATAATCAGCTTCAGCTAGCACCTTTTGGCTGCATTTACATGGCTCCTTGCATTTTCCTTTGATTTTTCCTTCATCATTTTCTTACCAACATTAAAGGTCTCTAGGCATTGGCCATGGTAAAATACTAATGATATAACACTTCTAACTAATTAAGGACTTATTCAATGGCTATATATAAGGTTAAAAATTCACTTTGTGAATTCAGAATGACCTGAGTTCAAATTCAGCTTTTCACTTATACTAGCTATGTGACAACTTTCCAAGACTAAAATTTTTTTTAAAAAATGGTTACTTATCTGAAACCACATAAATAAATTAATTCAAGAGTCTAAATCCTCTCCTCTCCAAAAAAAAAAATCTACCAACTCCAAGGTATTCAAGTTGTGCTGAAGGTCCCTTCAGGTTTTCTTCAGGCCTGTGGCCCTTCCAGTCTAAACAGGAATTATATGTTGCCTTGGTTATTGCAGAAAATTCAGGCCAAAAATTACTGTTTAGGATTAGATCATCCATTTTGAAACCAAACGACTAGTGAATTAATCTTCTCCAATCACTCTTGTTTTATATATAAACCAACTGAGATTCTCTGGATTCATAGTAAAGCAGATAGTCCCAATCAATAGGCCATGAGATGGATTACTTATGTAATTTGGAAACTTTAAGGGCACAGATTATTTATCTGTAAAAGAAGAGAACATAAACAGATTTTTTATAAGATCTCTTGAGAGGTTGTATGGTGTATTGCAGGGCTTCTTAACCTTTTTTTTTTCACTTGCAACCCCTTCTCTCCCAAGAAATTTTTATGTGACCATAAATATACATAAGTATATAAAATAAGTATACGTAACTTTTAACTCTGTTGCCAAATTTTTGTGACCCCCACATTTAATTATATGATCTACAGTTTAAGAACCTAGGGTTTAGTGAATAATGTACTGACCATAGATTCAAGAAGAACTACATTCTAATTATATCTCAAATACTTACTAGTTGTATGTACCTCAACAAACTATTTAAGCCTTCTGGCCTCAGTTTCCTCAACTGTGATTGTTGGTTTGGACTTGACATCTATAATCCCTTTCCCCTCTTAATCTATGACATTAATTATTCTAGGCTTTTTCTACTTCTAAATTGTATAATCCTGGGACCTACCATCTAATCATCTTTTGATGTTCACTTTTGAATCAGCCAGCTAGACTTAGCAAGTAAGATACCTTCAGAAATGTGAAGTGGATCATTTTCTTATTTAAATATAACTTTAACTACCAGGAAACCAGGAAAGTATGTTGTTAGACCAGAGAGCCCCCAAATTGCCCAAGTAGTCATAATTAGGTTGGATTATGAAGTTATTCATGAATGTTGGGAAGAATGGAGCATAGAAACACTAGTTATATAAAAGGACATGTTTGGAGTGAAGGAATGAGTTGATTTATTATGGTAGCATTTTGCTGTCATGTCAGTTATATGATGTCTAGAACTGAATATATTATTCAAAAGTATAGTTAGTGTTACCTGTCTGCTCATTAGAATGGGAGTGGTATGCTGTAGAGATACTAACATTTATTTGTACAGCTGTGAATATTGCAGATCACAGATACAAAACATTTTGGAGACATACATAGAGATGAATAAGGAAAGGTGATTGAAACTAAAACATTTTTAAAGTAATAGGTCAGTATTTTCACTGAAAATGTTATATTCAGCACAGAGGAATCAACAAAACTTTTTAGTAGGGGTGAATAGGATCAACACAAAGCCAACACAAAGTACTCCTTCTATTAAGAAATTTCTGTGAATAAGTCCAAAATCTCTGCTGCCAAAGTTCAAAGAGAATTAGCAGGAGCCAGGATACAAATAACCAGGTGCATACAAGATATATACAGAATAAATGAAAGGTAATCTAAAAAGGAAAGGCATCAGTATCTGTGGGGGACTGGAAAAAGCCTCCTATAGAAGGTAAGATTTAATCTGTCTTGAAGAAAATCATGGAAACTAATCCTGGGGCAGCTAGGTGGCACAGTGGATAAAGCACAGACCCTGGATTCAGGAGGAACTGAGTTCAAATACTAAGTCTGAGGTATAGAGTATAGGCATTGTAAAGGCTTAAATTTTGAAGTTGGGGTTTGTTTTTCCTACAAATAAACAGGTTTGGGGATAATCAAATAGTTTGTGGAGGGCAATAATGTATAAGAAGACTGAAAAATAGGAAGAAGTCAGGCAACAAAGAGCTTTAAAGATGAAAATAAGGAGTTTTAATTTGACCCTTGAGGTAATAGAGAGCCATGGGAAGTTGTGAGGTCAGACCCATGCTTTAGAAATATTACTCTAGAAGCTGAGTGAAGAGTGGATTGGATTGTAGAGAAAAGACACAGAGCATTATTGTAAGATTATTATAATAGTCTTGGTGATAAGGGCCTAAAGTGGCTATTTGAGCATGAAGAAGGGGACAAATTATAGAGATATCATCAAGTTAGAAAAGAGATTTGTCAATGGATTGATTACATGGAGAAAGTGAGAGTGAGGAACTAAGAATAACCCTCTGTTTAAGCATGAATGACTGGGAAGTTGAATTTTCTTTGACAATAATAAAGAAGTTTGAAACTGGAAAGGCTTATAGGGGAAAGATGAGTTCTGTTTTGGACATGTTGAATTTAAGATACCTACAGTACATTCAGTTCAAGATATCCAAGGGGTAATTGATGAGGCATGGCTCTATATCAGTAAAGACACTAGGGATGGGCACACACACACACACACACATATATATATATATATATATACACATATATATATATATATATATATATATGTATGTATGTGTGTATGTATATATGTATGTGTGTATATATGTACATATATATGTATATGTGTGTGTATATATATATATATAGGAATTCTCAACATAAAGATGGTAATTAAACATACAGGAACTGAATACAATAACAAGTAAGAATGACTAGAGAAAGAGAAGGGTGCCAAAGACAGAGACTTAGAGGGATACCTGCATGTATGAAAAATCAGCAAAGTGGATTGAGAAGGAATGTTTGAACAGATAAAAGGAGGACCAAGAAACAATAGTATAGGGAATATCTAGAGAAGAAAATATCCAGGAGAATGTGCCCATAGAGTCAAATGCTGCAGATTTTAAGAAAGATATAGATTAAGAAAAGGTCATGGGGGCAGCTAGGTGGCACAGTGGATAAAGCACTGGCCCTGGATTTAGGAGGACCTGAGTTCAAATCTGGCCACAGACACTTGATACTTACTAGTTTTGTGACCCTGGGCAAGTCACATAACCCCAATTGCCTCACCAAAAAAATAATTAAAAAAAAAGAAAAAGAAAAGGTCATTATTTGATAATTAATAGATCTTTAGCAACATTGGAAAAAGCAGTTTGGGTTGAATAGTTGACAAGGTCAGAATCTAAACTTCAAGGAGTTTAGAAGAGAATGAGGAAAGAAAATGGAGGCACTAAGTATAAACAAATTTTCCAAAAAAAAAAAAAGTTAGCCATGGAAAGGAAGAGAGAAATAAGCTAACTATCAGGTAAAATTGGAACAAGTGGGAGTGTTTTGTTTGTGTATTTTTTAAGATGGAGGATATGAATGTGTCCAGAGGAATCAGGGAAGGAAGACGTAGATAAAAGAGTTTGAAGATAATATAGTGCGGATGATGCAGGGGGGTGGATTTAGAGAAGTTGGGAGAGGGTAGATTCTGTGTTTGATCACAGCTTATATGTAGAATTCATGTTGACAAGACAAGAGGACACCTCTTGAAGATGAAGAGAAGGGGAGAAAAGGAGCTCATGACAAATGGTTTCAATTTTTTTTTCATTGACCTATGAAGTAAAATCATACTTTAAGAAGGTAGGGACTAAAGATGATTCCTGGGAGATGTTAGAAGAGACGGTGTTTGATACAATTGCTTTGAAAGGTCAGATAGCAAATCAGTCAGGAGGAGCAGAATATTTACCATGTTCTAGTGAGGGCCCTGGTGAGATTAGATAACAAATTTTCAGTGGACCCAATGAGCAAGGTTTTGTGATGTTTCTTACCTACTCTACTTTCTTTTTATTTATATACTGAAAAGTTTGAAGTTGTTAATGATTATTAGATTCTCAATTTAATAGAAAATCTCATTTTGAAAATCTCCTTGAGCTCCTAGAAAAGTGCCTCAAAATCATTCAACAGGGCTCTGTTCCCTGTGCAGTGGCTAGACACCCAGCAACAGGCTTGTTTCATTCAGATGGGACACCACAAAAAAGCAATCTGAAACAAAGCGTGAAGTTTGGGGCTTCCATGGGATAATGACAACACATATTTATTTTTTTTAATTTTAAATAGAAACCTCATGAGCTTTTCTGACTGTCCTGAGAAGCAAAATAAAGGACTCCCTCTGCTGATGTTGGGAAAGGCTGTTGACTCCTTCTGCTTTTAGAGTTAGATTTCACTCAACTTAATTTTGAAACTTCCTAGAAATTGTGTGAATGCTCCAGTGCTTGGGCTCAAGTGATGATGCAGCATAGTATTCTGAGGCCACAATTCTATGATCTTCTACTAAAGAATTTGCAGGTAAGCAAGGACTTACTGATTTGTGAAGGCAAAGATTATTTGGAGTATTGGATAACAAGATCGCATGTTTCTAATTGGTGCAGCAAACTGGTAAGAGTGGGAAAAGTTATCTATGTATGCTGAACTGGTGTAGAGTCAATAAGTCAGAAGTAAAGGTACTGGGCCTGAGCATGTCCTATTTCAGTCATCCAACAAAGTAAATGGTAAGGAGTCTTGAGGTTGGGGGACCAAATCAGGCCCTAACAATAATTAATTGACTATTAATTAAGGCACTACCAGATTCCAGAGGCTGTGTATTACTAGAATTGAGAACCAACATACTAAATCCATGAGGGTGAGTATGAAAGAGGCAGCAGTGTACAGTTTAAAGACTGTTGAATTTGGGGTAAGAAGATGGTGGTTAAAATAGCAGTGAAGTCACTGGGTGCCTTTATGGACATACATGGTCAAATTTTTTAATGTATCTAGGACTGAGTTTCTTTATCTGTAAAAAGAGGGAGTTTTACTAAATAAATTCTCAGGTCTCATCTAACTGTCTACTATAATCCTGTGACCTGCATTTGAACTCCTATGCTGTGCGATATTGGAGAAATCATGTAACCTCTCTGTGCCTCAGTTTTATCATTAGTAAAATAAGGACCTTGGACTAGATGACATTTAAGCCCTTTAAGCTCTAAATCCTTGATTTTATAAAACATGGAATATAATTATTTATTTCACACAAAGATTGCATCATTTTATAGGGGGTATGTTAGCCATACACCCCCAAAATAGAACTTTGTTTCACAGAGACATGCCAGCATACACCATCAGTTACTCAGCTGAAAGTGATGCAGCTGTGGGCTCAGGCAGCTTGTTATTCCTGTAACATGGCCAGTCACTGACAGATTTAAAACTAGAGGGAACATTGATGCCTATTTTATTCTGCATCACACCATTGCCAAATAAATCTTGACTTTTCATGAGCATATATGAAAGCCAAATAATCAAACACTTAGGTTTTTTCATTTCCAGTTACGTTAATTAGATAATTCTACTTGGTGCTTGAGAAAAATAAAAAGCAAGGAAACATGCAAGAATCTATATCGTTTTTCTTTGTAAAATAAAATATGTAAAGCTTGCATCAAGTATTTGTTAGATTCTATATTGCAACCTATGCATGCTATTTTTTTTTAAAGAAAGCAGTTATTCTGGTGCATCACTTTGAGGAAGGAAAGTAAGTGCTGGGATTCCAAAATCACATTTCTCAACTTCTTAATTTTGAAAACTGTCCAACTTTTCAGGAATTTATTCTTTCCTTTTCATTGTTCTTCCAAATTTCAAGGTTTTCTGAGTATGCTTGAATGTGCTTCCTTTACTTTCCCTAAGTTTGAAAAAAAGCCTAACTTTCTAGAAATGTGGTTTTTACTTGTCATTATCCTTCCAAAGTTCCAGGTTTTGTTTATTAATCATGTGCCATGCTAGAAGTCCATTCCACATTGGCTCTTCTGCTTAACATTTACAATAGAAGATAATTCAGTTTTAAAGTCAATTACTGGATGAATGAAACTAGGCACAGAGAAGCAGAAATATTATTTAGAGGACAGAAAATATCAGAAAATGTCTTTGCATCTCTTAAACAAATCCTTAAGCACTCAAGATTTATGTGTAAATTTAATCCACAGTGGTTCACTTCATCCATTCATTATACTATAATTACATAATTTACCTTTTTCTTCCATGATCTTACCAGTCTGTGTCTATATGCAGAGCTAGAAGTAGTGCTTGGTGGAGGGGGGCTTTGCTCCAGTCATCATGCATTCACTATGAAGCCCCAACATGCTCATATACCACATTTTAGTCACCCACTGACCTCCATTTTAAATCAGTACTATCTCCCTTTTACTTCTCACAAGACAGAATTCCGAAAGATCCACCTTCCCCAACAGTTCCCCAAAAGACAAAGGAAGGGTTTCTAGTACACAATACCACCTGTACCTTCACCCCTAGGGCTGTTGAATTAGAAAGGGGATAAAAAGATATACATACATACATATATACATACACACACATATATACACAAATATTTATACATATATGTACATATGTTTTAATTCCTTTTCTAATCTTATATATACACATATACTTACATATATACATTATATGTGTGTGTATTTATATATATCCTATTAAGTATCAAGTCCTGTACTAAATATTAGAAATGCAAATAGAAGGAAAGCAAGACAGCTTCTGCATTCAAAGAACTAACATTCTAATTAGGGGAGAGAACAGATATGAAAGAGTTAATCTACAGGGATGATGGAAAGGAAAAGTTGTCTTTAAACTGTGAAAAGACAACAACAACAACAACAAAAATACCACATGGCTGATGGAAAGAGCCAGGGAACTTTAGATGGTACTATCAGGAGAGAAATATCTTAGCAGGATCTTAATGAACAGGATTATGGTGGGCCAATGGGGAAAGAAGTCTTTTGATGTTTTTAGTACCTAGTCTCTGTTGTGACCTCTGGTAGGGTGGTATTCAGTTTAGAGGAGTTAAATATTGGTGTCCAAGGGTGTTCTATGGAGTTTTACTGGGTTTTGTCCTTGTGATTACCCTGTTGGTATCTGAGTGGAAGAATCTGAGATTTGGGTGGCTAGATATTTATTTTCAGTTTAGAAATCTATCTTTTTTTTTCACCATCAGGGTTCTACTTTTTATCAAGGTGTACTTTAATGACCAACTTTCGAAATTTCTTGATTAGGTTTTTTAATTCAGCTTTTGGAACTTCTATAAAATCATAAAAATTGTCTGTACCAAAATTAATTCTTTAATCATTAAAACAGAGATTGATTATAGTAATGGAAGAATGTAATAAGCATTTCTATAATGCCTATTATGTACTACAGGAAATGTACTAAATGCTTTATAAATATTATCTCATTTGATCCTCATAGCACCTCTGGAAGGTATGTGCTATTATTATCCCCATTTTAGATTTTTGGGAACTGAGGGAAATAAAGGTTAAGTAAGTAGCCCAGGGCCTTAAAGGTAATATGAAGTTGAACCCAGATTTTAAATCAGACCTTCCTGACTCTAGGTGTAGCACCATAACTACTGTGCCACCTAACTGCCTTATTATGAAAACTGACTGAAATATAGCCATTTTTATGACCTGTCAGCCACTCCATCTCTCTTTAGGTAGTAATATGAGGCCTTCTCCTCTGTACTTTCCTCCTTTCAACACATAAAGCAACCTACTGCCCATTTCCCAAGGTCAAACTGGACTTTTCTCAACACTGCCAGTGACCCTTCACAGTTCATTCACCTGTCCTCTCCTGTTTCAAGTCCATTACCCTGCCTATACCTATATCCTGCCTCACTCAATAATTTTAGCTCTAAGTGCAAAAATTCAGTTACTACTCTCCATGAACTCACCTATCTTTGTATTTAAGAAAACAACCTCAATAAAGTAATGCATATAGAAGGCTCTTAGTGTGAAGGAGAATATGGGTATGTGTATTTATGTTGTGTTTTGCCTATGTAGATCATGTGTATCCACACTGGTCTGTCTTAATGTGGTTTGCAGAGAGAGAAGAATAGTTATCTCTGTAATCTCCTCTCTCCATGCTTCTCCAAGGGAGATTTTGAATCTTTCCAGGAAGAGAAACAGATCATTCTGTTCTCCTTAGACTGAAGTGTTATCTAGCTAGAATTCTATGTACCCCATTAAATAATGTTAGTCTACAGGAAGTAAATTTTTGGTTTAAACTGTACTACTGATTGCTATCTGTTAATATTGATGGCATGTCCTAAGCTCTACATCCAAGGCTTAACACCCTTCCACCAAGTGCCAGTTCTATAATGAAAATACATAAAGAATATTGGATAAACCCCTTTATCCAAACCAATAGCAAGACAGAAATTAGAAGAAATACACATATGAGAATATATATAAGATGATACAAAAAGGAAAATATATTTTCTAATGAGAGGGAGAAGGAGAGGGAGAAGACAGGAGACAGAGAGAGAGAGAGAGAGAGAGAGAGAGACAGAAGGAGGGAGGAGCAGGAGGAGGAGGGGGGAAGGGAGGGGAAGAGGGAGGGGGAGTGGATGGGGAGAGGGAGAGTCCCAAATCTCACCAAAAGAGATATTCTCCAAAGTGACTAGTAGTGTAAGCTGGGAATTGGGACATGACCAACTGCTTTGACAATTGCTTTATATGTTGTCATATTTATACCCATTCTATTCCTCACACAGATGCAGCTTATTGGGTAATTAATCTTCTCCAATGAAGAGTCCTATATTTTATATATTTTGTATTTATTTACCTGTTTATGCTGTCCCCTTTCCCCCAAAGCATGAATCAATCTTGAACTTAGAGCCTCTTTTATCTTTGCCTTTGTATCCTCCGTGCCTTAGCACAGTAACTGGAACAAAGCACACAGGCCATATAGTCAGTGTGTTAGAGATAAAACTTGGTTTTCTTGATGCCCAGGTCAGCCCACTTTATACTAAGCCATGATATTTCTCCTTATATTGAACCACACTGTATTTGGTAACATCTCTGAAAGTGAAGAAGGTACATTGCAATGTTGTAGTAAAAGTAAAATGAATGCCAATTGTTTTGCAGTGAGATGGAGAACATGCAATGTGGTATGTGAAGAAGAGAGGAGGCAGTTTGGCTGACTTGTACACTATTGCATGTAGGGTAATATCCAAAGTGACTGAAAAGATAGGTTGAGCCTAGGTTGTATCTGACTTTAAATGCTACAAAGGAATTTATATTTTATCAAAGAGGAGATAGGAAGTGAGTGGAGTACATTGAAGAGTCACATGGTCAGATCTGTTTTTAGGGAAAATTACTTTGGCAGTACTTTGCAGAATGGACTGGAATGGGGAGAGACATGAGGAAGGCTGACCTATCTGTTGTCATAAACTAGGCAAGAAGTGATTATATCCTGAACTAAGATGTTAACTGTATGAGTGGAGGGAAAGAGCCAGATGTGAGAGATGTTGTCAAGATGGAAATGACAACAATTAGCAACTGAATTTATGTATGCCATGGGAGAGTGAAGAGTCCAAAATCATGAAGAGGTTATAAACCTTGAAGACTGGAATAATGGTGATGTCTTCCACATAAAAAGGGAAATAATGAAAAACATGAGGAGAAAGATAATGAATTGGGGTGGGGAGTGTTTAAGGTAGCTCTGCAACAACTAGTTTAAAATGAACAATAACTAATTAGTGATGTGATAAGCTGGAGCTTAGAAAGAGTGACATGGTCTGAATATTGACCTTCATAGAGATGATAATTAATAATAGGAGCTAATGTGGTGAGGTACAGACAGACAGAAAGAGACAGAAAGAGACAAAAAGAGAGTCACAAAGACAGACAGAGGATGAAATTTGCTGGAGAAGACAGTCAGGGATAATATCAAGAGCACATGCATAATAGTTGACCTTGCAAACACCAGGGCCTCATCCCTGTTATAGACCGAGTAAAAGGAGGAGAGAGTGGGAGGTGTATCAATGGTGTATGAGGTGAAGAGAATAGGAAAAGAGAGAATTAACATTAAATGACCTAAATTTTCTCAGTAATGTATGAGGCAAGGTCTTTAGCTGAGAGAGGAAGTTTAGGAGGAGGTCTGAAAGTATTGAGAATGGAAGAGAAAGTTTGGAAAAACTCCTATAGGGAATAAAATGAAGAATCAATTTGAGAAAAATAAAACGAATGCCTTGTTACTGCAAGGGTCCAGTTGTTATTTGGATTTGTAATGTATCCAATCAGTATTGCTGTTAAACTTTCTTTAGCTGCATACAATAGAACTGCCTAATACCTTGTTCTTGATACTATGCTTCTATTAATGCAATTTAAAATGATGTGTTTTTGAAAGCCACATGACAACCTCACTAGTAATGCTTCTTCAGCTCACTAAAACTCCTAAGTTTTAACATAAAAAACTTCTGTCTAGGAATATCTTCCAAGCTGTACTTTAGCAGTTGAATATTGAAGAATAATTAAAACATTCATTATCTTCTCTTTCTACTTGAGAGCTATTATTTCTTGTTTACCTTTCATTGTCTATTAATTACAGGCAATTGAAGGCTAATAATGGATTAAACAATATTTGCATTTCACGCATTTACCTTTCACATGTATGTTTAATTTTTCACACATTGGTGCCAAGCTCAATGGAATCTCTTATATGGAAGGAAATTCCATCTGGCATAATCATATCAAACTAACATTTAGCCTTTATAGTTGAACTATAAACAAAACTTAATTAATTTGATCATTTTTCTGTTCTGATAAAGACATAAGCTACCATTTTTCTTTAGAAAAAAATATATCTATAGTTTCTTTTATAAAAACAGTGTCTGTTTCAAATTGTTCCTTTTCTCCTGAAGTCACTTATACTAACTCTTCCTTCCTCTATTTTGACAGAAAAAATGAATTTATCTATCAAAAATTCCCTTTCTCCCCAACAATGCTATTCAAATCAAGTTAACATAATCTCCCTACCTCCTCTTTGTTTTCATTTCAAAAACAAACAAACAAAACAGTGTGCCTTCCCCTATTCCTTTAATCATTTCATTTCTTATCTCTTCTAGGAGCTTGACTCCTTTGTCATCCCCTCTGTATACTTAACCACTGGCTCATTCCCTGCTGCTTACAAACATGCCCAGATCTGTTATCTCTAAAACAAAACCAAAAATATCTATTGGATTTTATCATCTGAGTGTAGATCTCATATCTCTCTTTCTACTGCTGACCTCTTGTGGTGTGGAGGGGGAAGGAAAATTCTACTTACCACCTTCATCTTTGCCTTAGTTTTCCTCAATTTTTTGCAATTTGCCTTCTGAGCTTAACATTTAATTGAATTTCCCTTCACCAATCATACCAATTACTTCTTTCAGCCCTTATTTTTCTTGATAACTATGTAGCATATCACATTATTGACCACCTTCTTCTCTCTAGACCCTCTCTCCTGCCTATATTGTCATGCAATTTGGGGATCATCCAGGCCCCACCCTTTACACATTGATATACTTTAGGGTGATACTTTGTATCTGTCTTTCTATATAGCCTCTCTTATGGCAACCTCATCAATAGTAAAGTTTCAAATATCATCTTTAACTAGAAGACTCCAAATGTATATAGACAGATCCAAACTCTCTTATGAACACTACTTTTGCACCATCAACTACCTTTTGTACATCTTGAAACTGGAAGTCCCATACATTTCTAGTCTAAAGGTCTAACATAGAACTCATTACCTTTCTCCATGTAAAACCGTCCCTTCTTTATAATATCTCTCTGTTGAGGACATGATGATTCCTCTAGTTACATAGGTTTCTAATATTAGTTATCCTTGCCTCTTTGTTTTTTTTCACTTAACATATCTAATCAGTTGCCAAATCTCAGCAATTCTAGCTTTAAGTAATATTGGTATTATACACACACACAGGCATATACACATACATATATATACACACACACACACACATATATATATATATATATATATATATATATATATATATATATATATATATATATATATGTAGGCACCAATCCTGGTTCATGATTTCACCACCTCATTCCTGAATAATTTCAAAAGTCATCAAATTGATCTAATTTTGGTCAATCTCTCATTTTCCCAATCTGTTTGTTCTCACTATAGCTGCCACAATTATATATTTAAATCACAGGAATTATCTAAGTACAGGTCTGACCAGATCACTCCTATGTTCAAGAAGCTCCCTTAGCTTTTTCTCACATCTAGAATAAAATACAAGCTTCACTAGCTTTGAAAACTCTTCACAAAATGGTTCTAGCCACTATTTCCAGGTTTGTTTGTTGTTGTTGTTGTTTGTTTCCCTAACTGTGTTCATTCTTCCACATTCAAGCCAAACTTGCCTATTTGATCTTCCTCTGATGGGATGTTCCATCTTCTTCTTGTACACTTTTACATAGCCTAACTACCCCTCATGCTGGAAATAGATTTTCTCCTTTCCTCCTCATGTAATATACTGTTTTTGTCAAGGCTTAGTTTAGCCATCATTTCATTGCAAAAACTTCTTGGGAACCTCTAAACATTAATTCCCCACCACATATATTTTGCATATAATTTTGTGTCCATGTTGCTTCCCTCTATGAGAATGCAAGCTCATCGTGGTTAGGCATTATTTTAATTTTTATTCTTTTATCTTCAGTACCTATCACTCTGTCTGCCACATAGTAGGGGAAAATAATGGATACTTAACTTGTGGTTTCATCAGTATAGGGAAATTCTGGATGTAGAAGCTACCTCTTCCATTGCAGATCAGAACATCCTCTGTAACTTAGTTTAAAGAGTTGCTTAGAGAAGTGAAAGGTTGAATAATTTTCCCAGGGTCATATAATCAGAATGTTTGAGATGTAGGATTTAAACTTAGGTCTTCCTGCTGATAAGGCTGGTTATCTACTATTCTATGCTGCCTTTTGGTTATATACGAGGATTTGATTAATACTTGTTTGTAGGTAGTAGGTATTTAATAAATGTTTATTGAATGAATATTAAGTAAATAAATAAAAAATTCTAAGCTGCTTGAAGTAATTTGTCAGGAAAATTTGATTTTATTCCTTGTGATTTAGGATTGGGCAGGAAATATCCAAAAAACATTTATTCATCTTTGCCATATTACTTTCCAGATTTCTTATTTAAAAAATACATAAAATTCTCAGCTTAAGTCAGAAACCTAGCTAACTTCTTTTACTTTATTTCCAACCCCATGATGACCCCATTCACCAATCCACATACCTAGATATATAAGTACCTAGGAACATTATCCACTGGCAGACTTGTAGGAAGCATGAGGAAATGAATTTTTGATAGAATAAAGAAGCAGAAAAGAAATTGCACCTAACCTTCAGTTGTTAGACCTCCTCCCATGAACCGGTAAAATTGAGTTCCTGTCTACTTTTACTGAGTTTAACTTAGAAACCTCTGAGAACAGCATAGCTCAGTTTGTCTCCCCCAGTCCAGGAAGGGGTGGGATAAAATTTAACACCACAGATATGTTAGCCCTTTTGGTTCATATCTTTGGGGTGGAAGTCCTAAACAAATGAGTTCTCCAGTAGGAACAAGGCTTAGAAAAACAGTGGTATTTCCTAAGTTGCACATTAGTAGGTGAGCTATAGCCCTTGAGTTACCAACATAGAGATGGTCTCAATTTTGGCCTATCACCCATAAAAAAGAGAGATAAGGTTGACAGTAAAAAAATCTGGTAACTGAAAAGCTCCCAATGTACCACTCCCACCTCAAACTCCTCAGACTAAGGATATTCCCATCCCTACATCAATTATCTGCCTTTCATTTTTGCTAGAACTGGATTCACTGGAGGAATTGGTATAATTGTATGTTAGCAAATATACAACAAAGAAATGAAGATGAAACTAAACTTAATTCTGAGTCTTTGGCCTAAAGTAAGGAAACAAACTTTGGTCATTTAAGGATGATGGAAATGATAACTTTTCTGGGATCAGAGAAATTAAAACTTAAAAAAGTACAATATTTTTTTTAAAAAAAAGCTTAGAGACAATATAATGCAATCACTTTTTTAAAACTTAAAACTAAGCCAAGGGTCAGCTAGGTGGTATAGTGTATAAACCACTGGCCCTGGATTCAGGAGGACCTGGGCTCAAATCCAGCCTCAGACACTTGACATTTACGAGCTGTGTGACCCTGGGAAAGTCATTTAATCTTCATTGCCCTAGGCGGGTGGGGGGGGGCGACTAAGCCAAGGCCCAAAAAGTTATTAAAACCCAAGGTCAGGGCAGCTAGGTGGTGCAGTGGATAGATCACCAGCCCTGGAGTCAGGAGGACCTGAGTTCAAATCTGGCCTCAGACACTTAACACTTACTAGCTGTGTGGCCCTGGGCAAGTCACTTAACCCCAATTACCTCACACAAAAAAAACAAAAAACAAAAAACAAAAAAAACCCAAGATCAGAGATATAGCAAATAGCTCTCAATACCCATAGTTTACAATTCTTTCTTTTTTTGTAGTGAAAATTCTTTCTTAACACTTGCAGACTGATCAACAGTTTATTTGAAAAATAATATTTGGATTAGCTTGAAAATACAAAAGGTATAAGTTTATTTTTAACCCTCAATAAAAGCTCCTCTTAAAATGGAACTCCTATTGCTCTATGAAGATAAAACAGATATTTTTACTCTTTATAGTTTAACATTATAATGCAACTAATTAACATTTTTTCTTTTATTTGAATAGTTAACATTCAATATATTTGAAAGAATGGAAAAAAACATCATTTTGGAATTTCAACAAAGCTTCCAGTTTTCATATGAGTTTCTTTGGTTACTGTACTTAAGTTACTCTAGAGACCTGATAAGAAACAAAAACACCAGCCCCACATTTTTATTATCAGTAGAGTATCCGGGAAAGAGCATGAACTCTTCTATAGCTCAAATCTAGCCTTAGACATTTACTTAAGTTTGTGACTTTGGGCAAATCACATAACCCTGTTTGCCTCAGCTTCCTCATCTGGAAAATGGGGTGGAGAAGAAAATGGCAAACTAGTCCAATATCTTTGTCAAGAAAACCTGAAATAAGATCAGGTAGAAAGTGAAACAACTGAACAACATCCACTGGCAGATTGCTGTTTGAGAGGCAGCTCAGGGTGCAGTGAATAGCGCTCTGCGCCTGGAAGAAGACCTGAGTTAGAATCATGATCATGTCTCAAATAATTACTAGCTGTGTGATTCTTGACAAGTCACTAAACCTCTATCTGGCTCAATTTCCTCAATTGTAAAATCTTTGACAGTTCCTTAATCTGAAGTTTTGTGGTTTTTTGACTGTTTTCTCTCACAACTAGCTAATATGGGAATTTTTCCATGACTACTCATGTATAACATATTTTGAATTGCTTGAGTTCTTGTGGGTGGGGGGTGTGAATGGAGGGGGGGAAGAGATGTTGGAACACAAAGTTTTAAAATAATTGATGTTAAAATGTTGTTTTTACATGTATTTTGGAAAATAAAATTATATTCAAAAAAATAAAGATAAGAGAACCTACTTTAAATGTTTTTTGTAAAAGTCAAATGAGATAATACTTGTAAGAAGCCCCTATACACAGTGTTTGGCACTTATTATGAACTATATAAATGCTTATTTCCTTTCTTCCTTGTTTGATTTAGCTAGGCTGTTAGGAGGTGAGGTGGATAGAGCCCTGAGACTGGATTCAAGAAGAAAAAAATTTAAATCAAGCCTCAGACACATATTTGTTTGTGACCTTGGAAAAAACACTTACCCTCTGTGTCCCTCAGTTTCCTTATTTGTAAAATGGAGATACTAATAGCACCCACTTTCCAGGGTTGTTTTGAGGACACAACGAGTTATTTGTAAAGCACTTTGCAAACCTTAAAGCATTATATGAATATTAGTAATAATAATAATAGTGAATATTAATTATTATATAACTTCCATAAAATTTGACTCTTGAAAATTTCAAAATATAGCTATAATATAGTTTGTATCTCAGTGTCCACAGATGTGAGTTGAAGGGTCTCCTAACGCTATAAGCACTCAACCAGTGATTTGCTTTGGTGATTTTCTATTGCTCTACATGAAGACACTCTGTTTGACTATTTTGTCTCTAAAAAAATTGGCTCTGCTCAACCTGTAAAGCCCTACACATACTGACCCTGATTTATCTTTACAGTTTGATTAGACATTACTCCACTTCGCATACTCTGTGATTTAGCCAAACTGGCCTTTGCTCTTGGCCTCACAAACCAAAATCCATCTTTTGTCTCCATGGTTTTACACTGACTGTTGCACATGCAGGACATGCACTCCGTTCACTTCAAAGTCCCCCTCTTCCTTTAAAATTCAGCTAAAGCATCATCTCATGGATTAAGCTTTTTCTGATATCACCAACCACAAGTGTCCTCCCAACCAATTTGCCTTTCACTTGATTATCTTTCATACATTTTATTAATTCACTTTAAACTGATACTGCATATATTGTTTTCTTGAAGATTAGAAAGCTCCTTGTAAGTAGTACCTTTTCCCCCATTCTTTATACTTGTATCCACAGCTGTTTGCCCAATATCTGGCACACAGTAAGCAATAATAAATTGTTGATTGATTTAACATGTAAGTCATTTTATTTTTAGCTTTCTTGAAAATCTAGAGGAAATATAATAACTAATATATCCATTGCTAGCAAAAAATTGAAATGGAAAATGAAGAAACTAGGTGTATTCTTCCTAGAATATAAAGCAAAGGCAATATATAAAAATGAAATTACCATTCTGTCTTACCAATATCATTCACAAAAGCTACAACAACATAGATCTGTTATATGTATGCAATTTTCTGCAGCCTTTCTATGTGATATCTTTTTCTTTAGGTGCTATGCTAGAATCCTTTTAGATATTCAAATTCCTAAAAATATAAATTGCAAATATGTTCTTAAAGAAATTATTCATTTTACTCAGAGCACATTGGCACAAAGTAGAATTTTCTAATGAAATTGAAGAGACAACAGCACAATCAAGATTCTGTCAAGATTCTCCTATTAATAAATAGAACTATTGGGAAATAATCAAATATTTCAGCACAGTAACCCCTAGGGTAACTCTGTTGTACCTAAATATCAGAATATGAAAGCAGAAAAAATTTCCCAGATGAAGTCTTCCTTAAATATAATAACATTTGCCAAATCTTCTACTAAAATGTTTTCTACTCTTGCATTTAGCATCATTTCTTTTCTTAGCTCCCTGTATTCCCCAATTAAAAATGTAAGAGATTAGGGATGAATGAATCTACATTGTTACTTTGCATTAGAAGCAACCCTGACAAAACTCCTAAATTCCTGGGACTCTGGATGAGTCAATATTTCTGCATCTTTTCTCTATATAACAAGAAATGGGAAAGAAACTTGTTTTGTGATGCCATTTGATATACTGGAAAGGACATACATCTTAGAAACAGAAAATTTAAGCTTGAATTCCACCTCTGATGCTTTTGAGTTGGAACATTTTGGGCAATCCCTCAATTTCTCTGAGCTTCATTTTCTTTATCTATAAAGTTGAAACAATACATTCCTTGGATTGTTGTGAAGAAAGAACTTTGTAAACCTTAAGGTGCTCAATCATACTGGATACATGACACTTTACATTGGGTCTTTAGAAAAAATGGGTTTGAATCCCATCTCTGGAATTTACTAATTGGATGACATTAGACGAGTTAATTTACCCTTCTTAATCTCTGCTTCTAGATCTGAAAAAGAGAGTATTGAATTAGATTATCTCCAAGATCCCTTTCAACTCTAAATCCTATGACCTCTAAAGTCACTTTCCATTCTAAATCCCATGATGTTATAAAGACACAAAAGAGTCACTTAATAGAAGAAGATATGCTTTTGAAAATACTATTAGTGAATCATGAGACCAAACAAATGTAGGAGTAGACATCTTGTCCAATCTACACTGCCTTTCAAAAATCCAGCAAATAAGAATTATGCATGTAAAGGCAGCTGTCTCCACTGGTCAATGAGGGCAAGCTGATTAATTACCAACAAAAAAATATAATCCCTAATACACAACAAGCTGATCTCTTCCTCATCTGCTCTATAAGCTCCCACATTCTAACAGGCAGGAGCAATCATACCCACAGGCTCATACAATGAGATCCAATTTTTTTTTTTGCTGCTAATATAGTCTCTGCCAGCACAAATGCCTCTTGCCCCCACCTCACCATTCTGTGTCATTTAGCACAGAACTCAATTCTGCCAACTTTCTCACTGAATCTCCCACCCCTTACCTTCCACACAACCTGCAGAAGAAAGAGTTATAGGAAAAAAAATAAAATGTGCTAAACTATAGTTTACACTCAGATAGAAAATTAAGGAGCAGAAGAAACTAGCACAGAAGGTCAGGTGGGGGAGGGTTATATCAGGGAAAGAAGAAAGGGGACTTTTATCTGGGTGAGAATAATTCTGCTCCCCAAGATACCACTTGGGGGATGGGACTAGGCTGGTAAAAAAGTCAACTACCCAACATGGGAAGAAGCTAAGGAACATTTTAATTTCAACCCTAGGGGATCAGGAGTAAGAAAGTGGGGGCTACAGAGATATAGGCACATATGGGGAAAAAAAGACTGAATAACCAAAGTTCTCATGAAGAATACTTTATTAAAATTTTTTGAGCACAAGCAGATAAATGAATAGGGAAGGTGGCCATTACATTTAAACAAATATAGTTTTTTTTCAAAATACTGTAAAGCAAAAAAGAATAATCAATATCTAAAGAAAAAAGACTCTGGAGACCAAGAAGTTATGGAATCACTGTAGGATGTGAAGTCAAAATTTATGGCCTAAAAATAGAAATAATTACAATAGCAAAACTCAAATCCACAATGGTCAATCTCTCCAAAGGAAAAAAAAAAGAAAGCAATTGACTGGGAATACAAATGTACAGAGAAGTAAAGAACAGTGTGGAAAAAGAGGAGCAAAAAGCAATAGCATTTATAAAATACTCTATATGTAAGGAAAATACATTGATCTTGAAGACAGGATGTATAGACAAACATCATAGAATTTTCAGCACCTAACAAGGGGAAAAATCTGAAGACTGTCATGCAAGAAATAATACCAAATAAAAAACATAAAACAAAAAACTTTCACAAAACACCAGCTGCTCAGAACATCTAAGCAAAGAAAACAAAATGTCAGTTAAGGATTAAACAGATCACCTTCAGAGAATATTAATGGTAGATGGGTAAGAGAAGTGAAATAGGAATACTGAGTAGGGAAAAAAGAAAAAAGTAAGAAAGCTAAAAGAGAAAGGAATATATTGCTAATTGTCTAGTGGGAATTTAAATACCATTAAGGAGATGAGTGAATATATAGAAAAGGAAGTAGTGATCACAAAGTGTCATCATAACTTCATTAAGAATTGGTCACACCCATACCCTTTGACCCAGTAATACTACTAATAGGTCTGTATCCCAAAGAGATCATAAAAAAAGGAAAATGTCCCACATGTACAAAAATATTTATAGTAGCTCTCTTTGTGGTGGCAAAGAATTAGAAATTGAGGGAATGCTCATCAATTGGAGAATGGCTGAACATATTGTGGTATATGAATGTAATGAATACTATTGTGCTATAAGAAATGATGAGCAGGTGGATTTCAGAAAAACCTGGATAGACTTAAGTGGAATGATGCTGAGTGAAGTGAGCAGAAAGAGGAGAACATTGTACACAGTAACAGCAAGATTGTGTGATGATCAACTGTAATAGATTTAACTCTTCTCAGCAATACAATGATTCAAGAGAATTCCAAATAACTCATGATGGAAAATGTTGTCCACAGCCAGAAAAAAAAAGGAACTGTGGATTCTGAATGCAGATTGAACCATACTCCTTTTGTTTATTTTTTTTGTTTTTCCCTACTCTTCTGATTCATTTTTTCACAACATGTTTAATGTAGAAATATGTTTAATGTGATTGTACATATATAACCTATATCAGATTGTATTCTGTCTTGGGGAGGGAAGAGGGAAATGAGGGAGGGAGAAAAATGTGGGAATAAAAAACTTATGAAAACAAATGTTGAAAACTATCTTTACGTGTAACTGGAAAATAATGAAATATTTTTATGATTTAAAAAAAGGAATTGGTCACACAAGTCTAACATCATCCCTTTTTTAACAGGAATACAAAATTTGTAATCCATAAAAATCCTATAGATATAATATTTTTTATATTACCAAAGCATTAGGGAAATGTTTTATCTTTCACTCATAGAAAAGATGGAGAGTTCTGTGAAAGACTGTTGGACTCATAACCAGTTGAACACCAAAACCAAAAGAATAATCATTAGGTTTGCTGACAACTTATATGGAGTTATTCAGAGGAATGGCCCAGGGATCTACAAATGACCCTGTGCTACTTACCATTTTCTTAAACATAGAGGATACATATTAAATTTTCAGATGATATAAAGCTTAGAGTCACACAGTATTTGAAAGCCAGGATTCAAAAGGATATACTCTGACTCTAGATCATTGGTTATTTGTTTTTTAAATGAAATTGAATATAGCTAACTGTAAACTATTGCACTCTGTTTTAGAAAAAAATCAAAATCTCTAGAATGAGATGAGGAAGGCCCACACCTTTCCAATCATCAGTTTGCTGGGAAAATATATGGCTATCTAGAAAGTGAATACAATCTTAAACCACTTTGAGAGAGGCATAGTAACCAGGACCAGGGAATTGACAATCCTGGTGTCCTCAATCTTGGCTAGTTCATATTTTAAGTAAAATGCACAGTTTTGACTACCACATTTTTTCCTTTTTTCCTTTTATTTGTTTTCCTAATGAATACCACAGTGCCTGGGGCATAGTAAATGCTTAATAAATGCTTATTGACTTGATTTAATAAGTCAAAGAGTATCTGACATGACCAATTAGAGTGATGAAAGTCTTCTAATTCATGCCACGTGAGGATTTACTTAAGGAACTTGGAACATATGGCTGACAAAAGAGAAGACTTAGAAGGAGCATATACATCTTCCAATATCTGAAGGGCTTTGCTGGAGGGGATAGGTCATTATTTGCAAAGGGATTAAACCTTAATACACAGGGCAGAAGTTGCAAAGAAACCAATTTATGCTTGATGTATAGAACTACTTTCTAATAATTAGAGGTATACAAAAGGCATGGGTGACGTGAGCTGCTTAAGGAGGGAATCAGCTACTTTTCTTGCTGGAGATTTTATAGGGAAGACAATGAGCACCTACCACATATTTTTCATGAGAGATTCTTCTTCAGATATCGATTGGATTTGATGGCCTCTGAGGTTTCTTCCAAATATTTACAATCTTTCATTCTATAGAACAAAAGGGAAGAGACTAAGAGACCCAGAAAAACTATCTCTATATGTCCTTATGTATTTACAGAAAAGAAAACAAAACTCTGAAAAGTAGATTATAACTAACAGTGAATCGGAACATGAATCATCATTTCCATCTGGGAGGAAATTACTATTCGGCATCATTGCCTAAATATGGTTTGCTTTGTTTGGTCATGTTCAAAATGTTTAAAATGTTCATGATTGTAAAAGCAGTTTGACCTTTAATTTTTTTTGTTTTTGTTTTGCCTCCCCTAAATTTTCCATTCTATCATGCTCCTTCCCCTTCTTGAGAGACATACCTTATGTAACAGAATAAAAGAGAAGAAAAATAGTAATCTTAACAAACATATCTAAAGTCTGACATTATAGAAGGCACTGTGACATATTAGAAAGAACACTGCTTCAGCTATCAGAAGACTTCATTTCAATTACACTTTTTTATGTGTACTATCTCTGTGACCTTGGATAAACCACTGTACTTTCCTCTGTCTCAGTTTCTTCACTATTAAAATGATGGTAGTATTCCAGGCAGCTTCAGATATCACTTCCAGCTTTAGTTCTCTGATTCTATGATCAAATATTTTGTAAAGTCCTTTACTTTTGACGATAAGAAAGGGAGATATTTCCTGATAGCTCCTCTTCAGGAATGAATTTGACCACTTCACATCATTCGGTGTCAATCCTTTTATCAGTATACTTTCAATTTATATATTGTTGTGGTCATTGTGTATATTATTTTCTTTGTTCTACTTAATTATCTTTGCATCAGATTAGATAAGTCTTCTAATCTTCTCCATATTAATTATCTTCATTGTTTCTTAAAGCAGACTAATATTCTGTTACATTCATCTATGACAAGTTGTTGCCCCATTTACCAGAATATGGGAATCTACTTTGTTTCCAACTCTTTGCTACTAAAAATAAAGGAAAAAGTGTTTCCATAAAAACTTTAGTATATATAAGACCTTTCTATCTTCAAATTCTTTAGTATATATGCCTGGCAGCATGATCACTAACTCAAAGAATGTGAATATTTTAGTCAGTTTCTTTGCATAATTCCAAATTCCTTTCCAGAGTGACTAGGTTGGTTCAGAACTCATCCAAGTGTAGTGCACTGGTGTAGTCATCCCAGCCAAAGCCCCATCAAAATTACCTATTTCACTTTTTTTTTCCAACATTGCCAAATTGCTGGATATCAGATAAGATTTGACCCTATTAAAAAAAAAAGTCTTGGGGCAGCTAGGTGGCACAGTGGATAAGAGCACTGGCCCTGGAATCAGGAGTACCTGAGTTCAAATCCAGCCTCAGACACTTAACACTTACTAGCTGTGTGACCCTGGGCAAGTCACTTAACCCCAATTGCCTCACTAAAAAAAAAAAAAAGAGAAAAGAAAAGAAAAGAAAAGAAAAAAAGTCTTTATAAAATGCACCATGGATTAAAGAAAAGCCTTGAATTTAGAGTTAATAGACTGGGTTATTATCATAGTTTTGTCAGTAACTAAGCACATGGTAAGTCATCTAAATTCCATGAATTAACATTTCCTCATCAACATTTAACTTCTCAGAGGTCTAGGCAACTCTAAGTTTCTAAATTGTAAAGAAGGTGTTGACCTGCTTTGGTGACAGAAATTTCCTCATCTGACAGTTTTCTAATGAAATCACATGACTAGTCTCTATTCTAAAGAAAAAAAATACATAGATTGACTGTACACTACATCATGTACAGCATGATTAGAAATTAAAATCAGTTTTTAATATAAGCTTATTGGGGAATGGAAAAATAATGTGGCCCAAAGGGATTATATGACTTGCCCAAGATCACACATATAGTTAGGAATAAGATAGGACACAAATTAAGGGTCTTTGACTCAGAATCCAAGAGGAGGAGAATCAGGAGTAAACATGCTGACTGAAATCATCTTGTCTTTGGTTGGAAGCTGGAGTACTAGTTTCTACAGACCTTTTAGGCAGGGGTAACTGCTTTGACAGCAAGACTCAATAAAGTGAAATAACACATTAATGAGGTCTGTCATAGGAAACTAAACTGAAAACATAAAATTCCATGCCCTATTTGTACTGTCATCTCAGAATATCAAGAGTGAACATCTTAGTGCCACAGAGGGTATCTGTTATGGAAGAATATAATAATATGACCTAAATGGTGATTAATAACCATGTGGGTAATGAAAGAATCTGTGTTTATAATTTTCTCTTTTGAAAACAGCTTAAAGTATATTGTATAGTCTTATATATCTTTTATAAAATGCTTATTTCATTCTTACACCAAAGGATATTCCATTATATTCATGTTTGGGAAATTGTTTAGTCATTTTTCCAGTAGATGGGTATCTGTTTTATTTCTAGGATTTTGCTACTAAAAAGAAATAAAAAGGCTTCTATAAAGAAATAAATATAGATGTTACTAGAGCTCCCTTTCTTTGCATACACATATACATATATGCATACAGTGCATGTGTATGTATACATGTGTATACATGTATGCACATATAGCTCTATCTATATATGAATACCTATACACATATGTGCATGTGTGCTTATATGTATGTGTACATATGTGTATATATACATATATCCCTTCTTTCTTTACCTTCCTTGGTATATATGTCTAAGAATTATTAGAGAGTGTTTATTTCTTTCTCATTAGTGTGGAGACTCCAATGATGCACATCACATCCTATAATAAGTCCTAATTTAATGCTTGTTGACTGAATAATTGATAGATTAACTAACTGCTCATTACATGTGACTAATGTTAATATTCTTCCACAAATCAGTTATGGGGAGTCCACTTAAGGTGCTAGATAACTTCTTGGAATTTTCTTGATATTGAATGGATACTAGTAGAATACTAAATCTATTCTTTAGTTTTTCCCCACTCTTAAAAATTTGGCCCATGCACTATCTTTTCTTGTGATCACATATTTATCTGAATATATAATTGCATTCCTTTAATTCTTTATTGATAACATACTGCATCCTGATCATACCTTCAGGCTTTGAAGACTTTAGTATTCTATAGCTCATAGCTGAACATCATCAATAGAATACTTTTAATTTTTTGTTTGTTTCAAAAGTTGTTTCAAGGACAAGTTAGTGACACTAATAATATCACACAATTTCCCAAAGCCAATAAAGATAGCTACCCCTATCTTGTTCATGTCTGCATTTTATTCTTTGACCATTTGCAGCATTTGTCCTACATGGATAATTAGACTAAACTCTTTTGAGTGTTTATGTATCCTACTTCTTAATAATGATAAGGACAATGATAACTAGAATTCATATAGTACTTTAATGATTTACAAGGCCACATTGCAAGTATTATTTTATCCTCATAACAACCTTGGAAAATAAGTGCTATTATCCCCATTTTACAGATAAGCAACTGAGGCTGAGAGAGACTGTCATTTCTAGGGATCACATAGCTAATAAGTGTCTGAGGCCAGATCTGCAATGTTCTAGGGTTAATAAATTCAGCACAGGGGAGCAGCTAGGTGGCACAGTGGATAAAGCACCAGCCTTGGATTCAGGAGGACCTGAGTTCAAATCCAGCTTCAGACACTTGACACTTACTAGCTGTGTGACCCTGGGCAAGTCACTTAACCCCCATTGCCCGCAAAAAAAAAAAATGATGCTTTAGGAAGTTGTCCTTTTTTGGGCAGCTAGGTGACACAGTGGATAGAGAACTGGCCCTGGATTCAGGAGGACCTGAGTTCCAATCTGGCCTCAGACCCTTAACACTTAGTAGCTGTGTGACTCTGGGCAAGTCACTTAACTTCAATTGCCTCACAAAAAAAAAATCAGCACAATATCATATTTCTACTTGAACTCTAAATTGTACGTTATAACAATGGCAAGCATATTTGGCTAGCATTTATCTTCAAGTTAAGCCTAACTTGGCATTACTAATTGGGGGTCATTGGATGAAATGAAATTTATTTTTAATGCTTTCCAGGAATTTGCATGATTTTGATATATGTGAGAGAAGTATTTTGTTTAAGGACAACTTTTAAATTAGTGTTTTGTTCTATTAAATCAAATGATTTTAAAAAATTGCCACTAAACATAAGCATAGTGCAATCTTTACTCTCTCATTTCCTCATTCAGTTGTGTGAGTAAAAAGGTGTGATATGCTGTGGAATACCATTTGCAAAGGACATTTCCTATCCCAATACCTTCATCAAAGTTGCCCTCGGTGAATGTATAGATTATTCTCATAAAAAACCAAATTCTTTTAAAATATTTTGATACTCAAAATTATCTGAGTTCATGAATTTGAGAATACATTCAGTAATGTATTACCTATCCATGCCTATCCATTCTTTATAGCTCTTGTCTGTGCACTCCCATAAATTCTCCACAGGTGTTCCTTCTAATATGTTAGAGCCTCTCCTGGATTCTTACCTAACGTCATTAAAATACCACTATAATGTATTTGAACAGATAAAGCAAAGAAAAATAGTGTGTATTTGACATTTGGGATGATAGTTAAGTTAACCAGATTTTAAGGTCCAGGCACTATGTTAAATGCTGGAATGGATTTTTTTTTCATAATAATACAGTTGGCAAGACATCCAAATAAACAAAGCAACCCCTGGGACATTTAATAATAAAATGAGAAAGATAACAAATTGAAAAAATGGGGAAAACATCTGCAATTTTTATAACAAATTGTTTTCATTATTAGAGACAATAGTAAACACAATTGGCCCATAACATCACCTTAATATTGGCTATGCTTATAGGACAAGTTGAGATAGTGTTGAAGAGAACAAAAGCAGGAAAATCACCTGAATTGGCTGAGCATTTTTATAGAAGAGATCCCTGATGAAAGTGATGTAACTGTAAGAACTTGAGGAATTGACTTGTAAATTTATCTTAAAAGGCAAGATCCCCCAAAAGTGGTGAAAAAACTTAAACTTTATTAATAAGAAAAAAGTGAATAAGAAAACATAAAAATCCAACCAAATCAATATATATGATTCTTGTCATATTGGTACAAAATCTTTATGAGATTCATCTATAAATGAACTGAGACCATCATCAATAAGAGTATAGGTAAGTCACAAGGATACTTTCACAACTGACATTCAATAATAAATATTTTATCTTTATCATCTTGTAATTGACTGAAAGATCACAGAGGATAAAACAATACACAGTGCTAGGGGAAATTTGTTATGAAAAATCACTTGTCCTAACAGGGCAAAAACATACATTACATAAAATTCTTTTAAAAGGTTTTCTCCCCTCCTATCTCCCTCTCTCTATACACCTCCCACATATTTGTCTGTGTGTGTGTGTGTGTGTGTTGTGTGTGTGTGTGTGTGTGTGATTTGAAATATTGGGAGGAAAAAACCTGTCTCTGTTCTAAGTTGCTGGAGAACTAAGCTGGAGTTTCTAATATATTGCTGCTTTAAAATTAGAAGCTATTGGACCAGTTTTGGCATTAAATATTTATTAATCATATTAAATGTTAGTAAAGAGAACACGTGGCTCTGAATTAGAGTTCAGAAGCACTACATTACATAGATAGAGAGGAGAGCAAGGGGGACTCATGGCTACCTCCTCTTGTATCCTAGCTAAGAGAGCAAGCCTCCTGCTGGCCAGAAGAGAGGCAGCCCTTACACACTGTTTCAAGCTAATTGGCTAGCATCATTAAAATCTATTGGTTTACTGGACCTGAGGGTGGTCTATATTAAAATGATCAGTATATGCTGAGGTCAGAGTCCAGAAGACAGACCCCCCCCCCAGGGGAAAAGGCTTTCAGGTAAGTGTGCTTTTAATCTCTATTGTCTACTGAGTTAATCTGATCTCAGTTGGCTCTGAGAAATCCACCAGAGCCCCCAAGTGGGGGGGGTTCCTTGGGTCCCCCCAAAACCCATCACTAACAATTATTTTCTCATATATATAATTCATTATTCTCTAAAATTTATGAAAACAGAATTAGACCTATTCATTGATCATATGATCATAAACATGGGAGGGAGATATGTTTACCAAAGGCTTTTCCTACTCATGTAGAAAATCCAAAAGATGGTGAAGTAGAGACAGCAACTCAAACTCTCGAAACATTGACCTCCAAACAATCTTAAAATAATGCCTCAAAATGCATTCTCGAGTGGTAAAGTCAACAAAAAGTGAGGGTGAGGGGACAGCTAGGTGTTGCAGTGGATAAAGCACCAGCCCTGAGATTCAGGAGGACCTGAGTTTAAATCCGGCCTCAGATATTTGACAATTATTAGCTGTGTGACCCTGGGCATATCACTTTCCCCTCATTGCCCCACCAAAAAAAACAAACAAACAAACAAACAAGTGAGGGTGAGATTTTTTTTCCAGCATAAAATGATTTAGGAGTATAGCATGAGAGATCTGTGACATAGGATGGGGGCTACCCTGGAGAACATGCTGCAGCCACATCAGTAGTTTACCTTAGAAGTGACAATAGGAGCAACAGCTTCCAAAGCACAGGAATGATATGAGAATTAAACAACTGATCAGATAGAGAATACGGGGGAATATTTGCTAGTACTGGAAGCAGAACCTGGTACGGTTTCGTAACTATCTTGCCCCTATGTAATTCTGAGTTACAGCTTCAGGGCTGAGAGGAACACTTGCAGTTGGTCAAATGAGAGCAGCTGCCCTTGTCACAGGTTCCAGGGCAAAAAAGAATACTAGTGCTTTTGGATGCAGGGGAGCAGGGGTCCTTCCAGCATAAAGACCAGACCACAGGGCAGGAGAGCAGGGACCACACATCTCCCTATCATAGCACATTGGAAGGCTGAAAAGCTTGTAGACTCCCATAACTAGCTCTGAAAACAACAGCACAAAAAAAGCCTGAAGCTTAGGGTAGTAATTCCCTACTCTGAGGTGAGCAGGGCCAAACTTTAACATAAATTCAAAGTCAAAAAATAGACTGTAAAATGATCAAACAAGTAAAAAACTTGACCATGAAAAGCTACTGCAGTATCAAGGAAGACTAAGACACAAACTCAAACAATAGCAATGTAAAAACAACTACAATCAAAGCAATATTGTTTGATGAAGAACTGTGAATGACTTAACTATTCTCAACAATACAATGATCCAAGGCAATGAGAAAGTACTATTGATAAAACATACTATCCACCTCCAAAGAAAGACCTGATATTGATGGAACACAGACTGAAGCATTGGATTTTTCACTTTATTTTTTTTCTTTTATTCAAGTTTTCTTATACAAAATGACTAATATAATAATGTTTTACATAATCATACATATATAACCCATATCTGATTGCTTACTACCTCAGGGAGGGGGAGGGGAGGGGAGGGGAAGAAGGAGTGATAAAAATTGGAACTCAAAACTGTAAATAAAAATTTTTATTAATTTAAAAAAAACACCAATTTGGGAGTGGTATTATAGTCTGGTACATACTTGGCCCCCAAACTCTTAGATCGCTGGATGGTTTACTCTCCTAAACTTGTGAAACTCAGAAAGTTATACCCTACAGGTTAATTTTTCATTTTCTCTTAATATGAGACAACAAATGGTTGGGTAAAGAACCAAGATCAGTGTACACAGGATCACTTGTCAGTCTCAAACAGGAAAGGGCCAAAGACCTCTCCTTTTATAGCACAGTATCTTACCAAATAGTAAACAAGTAAAAATAAAACAAGTTCAAACAAATGTCATCTAAGACATTTTCAATATGCCCCTAGTTCTAATACTGTAGCTGCAGCCTATCAAAGACTCTGTTCCCTATCACATAGTTAGCAGGCTTTAATCAGTTACTGAATATCTACTCATGCTCTGAAGTCTTTTCGAGAAATTTTTAGTAATATTGTCATCTATTTTCCAGAAGTGGCCTTTTCAATTTCCTTCATATTGGTAATTGTATCAATTTCACTTTGTTCATGCTTATATGGACTAGGCCCATTGGCCACTCCCCTCAATATAGGAATTCTTCCATTTGAAAAGTTTGTCTTTCTTGGTAAATCTCCTGGGGTGAATTTTAAACACCATGTCAATAAATCCAATCCAGAAACATTTTCTGGTGTCTCAGTAGACAAAATTATTGTCCTTGCTCTTGCTTTTCTGAATTCATATAAGAAAGACTCAGAATGGTCAATCTGGCCACATGTGGAGGGAAAAGGTTGACAACTTGACTTATACACTGGCATTCTCATGATACCAGGAGAAATTGAGGAAGACTTCTTCCATGTCAGATTAACCTTCAGTGGTGAACTTTTGGGAGGACATAAACAAAAGCTACATATAATCAGGAAGCATAGATAGGTGTCAATTGGTATCACTGGAGGAAATATGCGGATTGAAGAGGATACAAATTTATTTGTATCTCTGAGTAATGCATTTTAGATAAATCACATGCTTTTGATACTATGAAAATGATCCTTCAATTCCCATTTTATATAGTCTAAAACAATTTGATATAGTCTAAACCATTTTATAAAGTCTAGTTTTTCCAGTCTTTGTTTTCTTAAGTTCAATTTATACTACCTCATACAGAATATCTGGGATTGTGATTTTGAGTCCTAAAGTTGTGTTTCCACTGTCTTCAATGGTGGAAAGTGTTTGTTAAAGAAATTGTTACGGATAAAGTTTTCTTCTGTTTGTTGTCAATCTTCCAATTTCATCTTTAAATATTATTTGGATAACTTGACTTACTTAGGCCTCTGAACAAACTATTTTATTTTATTATTTTCCCTCTTTGTCATGTTTATGTATAATGAGCCTCATAACCTTCCATCACTTTTTTTCCATAAGACTTTACAAATGAATTTATATTCTAAGCTGGTATTACCTTTGATTACCATATATCTCTACTTGGCAAAAAGATTTAGTGACTTCAACATTATGTGTTGATCAACTGTGATAGTCTGGATTCTTCTCACCAATACAATGGTAAAAGAAAGTTCCAGAAGACTCTTGATGGAAAAGGCTCTCCAAATCCAGGAAAAAAAAAGAACTATGGAATATGGATGCTGATTGAACCATAATATTTCTTTTGTTTTTGGTGCTGTTATTTATCTATTTTAAAGTTTTTCCTTATTGCTCTGATTATTCTCTTATAGCATTACTGATGCAGAAATATGTTTAATGTTGTTATATATGTGTGTATGTACATATATATATGTATAGATATGTATATATGTGTGTGTATATATATATATATGTATATATAAAATATAACCTATATCAGATTGCCTGCTGTCTGTGGGAGGGGGGAACAGAGGGGAGGGAGGGAGAAAAAATTTGGAATCGGAAATCTTATGTAAACAAATGCTAAAAGCTATCTCTACATGTAGCTGGAAAATAATAAAATAAAGTTTAAAAAAAATTTAGTGATTCTTGGCTGAAAAAGTTTCTAGACTCTTTAGGATTCATTGTTATTATAATTAATTTACTTCAGGTAAACCAAAGAAATCACCATAATTGGTGTCAACAGTGACTTGTCCATCTTCTTTCTTGATACCCATCTTTTTTCTAACTTGGTTAAATAAATTAGGATGAAAGGTTTTTTAATTGAATATCTTATGATTTCCCCCAAATTTTTATTCTTTGTTTTGATTTTATATTAATTTTTTCCTTACTGTAACAACTTGGTGAGCTAACGACATAGAACAACTATTATAAATGACCTTAATATCAGCAGAGTACTTTTTGATTGTTCAAATATAATCAATTTCATTTTGTGTGATTTCATATTCACATGTATATTTTAGCGATTATATATAAAAAGAAACTAGTCTCATCTATAATTATCGCCCCCCCCCTCAAATGGTAACCTTGGCATCCCCACTGTAACCAAGCAGTATACTGTTGCTCTTTGTAGATGGTGTACTTTAATTAAAGGTCTAAAATAAAAGGGATGTCAGCCAGAATCTGCAATATGGGTTTTTCACAATTTTTTTTGTATCACAGATCCCTTTGGAAGTATGGTGAAACCTATGAACACTTTTTAAAAAGCATAATCTATTTAAGTTCATAAAAACATGCATAAGATTACACTGGAAACCTATTTCTTTTCCTATAATCAAATTAAAATGCCATTGTTTTCTTATGTAAGTTAGTGGATGCCCTGAAATCTTTTATTTTTTTATTTTTTATTTTGTTTTGTTTTGGGTTCTTTTGCGGGGCAATGGGGGTTAAGTGACTTGCCCAGGGTCACACAACTAGTAAGTGTCAAGTGTCTGAGGCCGGCTTTGAACTCAGGAACTCCTGACTCCAGAGCCGGTGCTTTATCCACTGTGCCACCTAGCCGCCGCCCCGGATGCCCTGAAATCTTAACCCTAGGTTACGAACCATTGCTCTATAAGCTATGCTTTCCTGCTTCAAACATAATTTGGTGTTATAAAATTTACAAATGAGTTGCTAATATAACATTTGTACCAGAGTACAATATACAATCAGGGATAGTTTAATTAAAGAATCTGAACAGTTTCTGAGGCCCCACTGTGACATCTTTCCAGAATATCTTTTCATTTGTTAGGACATTAAAAATGGTCTTAAATTATACAAGACTAAAAATAAAACTTAGGTCTGTTTCAAGGCCAGTCAGAAAAATTGAATATAATAAAGATGCTTCAAAAGAATCATAGCATTCTTACTCCACAAAAGATGATATTGTAAACTGCAAAAAACTTAAACTAAGGAAACATAAGAGAAACAGTATTTTTTTAATGAGCTGTCTTTTTCTAAATTTTGAAACTCTAAGCGTTGTACTCTGAATTGAACCAATGACAAATAATGTCAGAATAAATATTATCAGATTCGAAGGACAAACCTGGCAAATGAAAACACAGCAATATTACTCCTAAACTACTGATAAATTGAGCATTGTTTTCTGCTTCCAAAAAAAATTAGATACATTTTTTGTATCTAAAAAGACAACACTAGAAGAAGAAGATGAAGGAAGTTGTCCTGTAATAATGAGTGTCATTAAGGCCATGGGTGTGTGAACCTTCGCTTTTGACAATTCTGCCCTTGTAAGAAGTGAAAGGAGTTATGATTAAGTGTGCAGAAGCCTTCCATGAGAGGTATACATTAAGTAGTCACTTATTTAATACATCATTCTACACTACTTGCTCAATCATGCTTATCTACATACCTGCCCCCCCCAAATCTAGCTTTTCCTCAAATTTTCACACATACTAAACTTATTCCTCTTTGCCTCATACCAGCTTTGACACTCCAGCCTTTAATTCTGTTGACTCACCTTAGCATGGAAATTCACTCTATTTTTCTTGAACTATGATTATGGCATTATATTTTGGATATCTTTTTCTTTTCACTATTTCTTCTGACACCCAGGGTTTTCCCCTGTGTGGGACACAGCTGTTCCTGGTTGCTACTTTGATGGGACATAATTCAGGTCAGTATCAAACTATGGTATGAGAAAGGACTGATTTCTCAAGGGGAATAGTATGATTCCACACCCGATTCCAAATGTCTTCAAATTTTAGAGTGAGCAAATCCTTCACATTCTATTTCAATAAAGGAAAAAGCATCTCTGGAGCAACAGGTAGATGCCAGGCAGATATTCAATTGGCAAATATGTATTAAGCCATTTCTATGTACCCAGAACTATATGAAAAAATGAAGAAACAAAAAAATAGATATAAAAAATCACTATCAGGGGGGTGGCTAGGTGGTGCAGTGGATAAAGCACCGGCCCTGGATTCAGGAGTACCTGAGTTGAAATCCGGCCTCAGACACTTGACACTTACTAGCTGTGTGACCCTGGGCAAGTCACATAACCCCCAATGCCCCGCAAAAAAAAAAAATCGCTATCAAAAAAAAAAAGTCGCTATCTGCAGGGAGGAAGGAAAGGAAAGGAAAGGAAAGGAAAGGAAAGGAAAGGAAAGGAAAGGAAAGGAAAGGAAAGGAAAGGAAAGGAAAGGAAAGGAAAGGAAAGGAAAGGAAAGGAAAGGAAAGGAAAGGAAAGGAAAGGAAAGGAAAGGAAAGGAAAGGAAAGGAAAGGAAAGGAAAGGAAAGGAAAGGAAAGGAAAGGAAAGGAAAGGAAAGGAAAGGAAAGGAAAGGAAAGGAAAGGAAAGGAAAGGAAAGGAAAGGAAAGGAAAGGAAAGAAGGTGAAAGAAGGTGAAAGAAGATGAAGGAAGATGAAGAAAGGGAGAAAGAACTCCTTAGTCATATGAACATAGTACAGAAAAAGAAAATTCCAAGTTCACCACATTGAATATTGCATTTCTCATCCTGCATATTAGTCCATTATTTCCCTGCCATGAAATAGGCATCATTCTTCTTTATCAGTCTTCTGCAATCACAGTTGATCATTTAGTTGTTCAGTGTTCTTAAGATTTTCAGAATTTTTCACTTTCACAATAGTATTGTAATAGTATTAACTGGTCCTCTGTGTCCACTGCACTCTACATCTGGTCATACAAATTGTCACAGATATTTTTGAAATCATTTCTTTCTTTCCCTTCCTTCCTTGCTTCCTTCCTTCCTTCCTTCCTTCCTTCCTTCCTTCCTTCCTTCCTTCCTTCCTTCCTTCCTTCCTTCCTTCCTTCCTTCCTTGCTTTCTTCTTTCTTCCTTCCTCTCCCTCTCTCCCCCTCCCTCTCTCTGTCTCTCTGTTTCTTTCTCTCTCTCTCTCTCTCTCTCTCTCTGTCTCTCTCTCTCTGTCTCTCTCTCTCTGTCTCTCTCTCTCTCTCTCTCTCTCTCTCTCTCTCTCTCTCTCTCTCTCTCTCTCTCTCTCTCTCTCTCTCTCCTTAATATTCCATTACATTCACATTCCACAATTTTTTCAGTCATTTCCCAATTACTGGATACCCCCTTAGTTTACAGGTCTTTACCAATAGAAAAAAAAGTTACTATAATAAATGTTTTGCAGCTTATAGCAACTTGTCCTTTATAAAATTTCTTTGTGGATTGATGCTACTGCTGGGCATGTGCTGTATTAATAACTTTTAGGAAGTAATTACAAATTGTTTTCTCTAATGATTGGACCAATTCACACCTATACTAAAAACACATCAATGACCTTATTCCCCCCAAGCTCCTACAACTTTTTTTCACCATTTGTAACTGTCTTTATTTTATCAACTTTGTCATTCTGATGCATATGAGGTGGGACCTGAGAGTTACTTTAAGTTAAATTTCTCTAATTATTAGTTATTTGTATCACTTTTAGATGACTCGATAACTTGAGTTTCTTTATATTCTTAGCCAATTTATCAATTTAGAAATATTACTGAAAAATTAAAATAGATCCTTATATACCATGGGAATTTGACTTTTTGCAAATGATCTTGCAGCAAAATTTCCCAACTGCTTAGTTAACTATCTCTTTTAAACTTAGCTCTTTGGATATGTGCAAAAACTTCAATTTTATATATTCTGAACCTTCTGTGATCCTCTGTATTATGGGTTTGATCACGAGTTCTTCCCCTAGCCATAGAGCTGAAAGGTTAAAAATATAAAATATATAGATACATATGCATATACAGAATTGATGCACTGTAATCGGAAAGGGAAAGTCATTAGCAACAGTGTCAATGTGACATGGATTACTTGCTTGAAAAAAATCAGAAGAGTTTAAACAGAAATACCATGGTTTGAAGGTACTGTGTTTGTATAGCTTGTAGACTACTTCCAGATATTGACTGTTTGTAACTTTATAGATATTTCATAAACATAAATATTTAGATAATGTATGTATATGTGTATATATGTATTCAGTTCAATAGATACATATGCATATACAAACATACATAACATATATGTATACATGTACACATCTATGCACACACTCACAGTACATAGTGCAAAACATTCACATATACATGTTCAATATATACATGCATACATGTGCATACACGTGCACATGTGTCCATAAATCATGTGTTTATACATGTTTGTGCATGGGTGTGCGCACACATGTGCATGTACACGTGCATGTACATACTTTCGCAAATACTGACATCTACATACATACACATACATATACATGCTCATGTGTGTGCACATTCACTTACACACTGTACACACATATACATACACACATACACACTTAAATATATATCTATATATTCAATTCCTGTAGATAGGCAGTCAGGAAACAAAACAGAATTAAATGAGTCCATCTACAGTAATAGAAACAAGTAATGGTAACAGTATATAGCTAACTAAACAATACCCAGTGGGTTTGAGGGATAGGTAAAATCAAGTCTGAATAAACAGTCAAATGTGCTACAGGGGAAAGCAATAGCTTCTTTCTTTCCTTAGGCCAGTGGAATCTAATCAAGAGTTGATGCTATTTTGGTACATTATATAGGCAGTCACCAGAGAATGTAGGTTGTGAGGGGTCTAAAGCAAATGAGAGAAGTAAAATAAAAACTTGCTATCACTGGAGCTCACTTAAGGGAAATCTGTCAAGTTCATAAAATATTTGCCCTGTTTAAAAAAATGCCTTATATGACTTGTCCACTTCACCTGATTCAAGAATAATCTCAAAATGATTTATTCATCTTAATGGAATAGTCAAATGTGGATTAATATCACTAGTTCAGCAGTCTTAAATAGGCAAAAGCATTTTCAACTGGGGAAGGTGAAACTTGCATAAAAGAAAGAAACACAAAAAACAAATGTTCAAATGGAATAGGCCTCAGACACTTGACATTTAACTAGCTGTGTGACCCTGGGCAAGTGACTTAACCCTCATTGCCCTGCAAAAACAAAAATAAAAAAACAAAAACAAAAAAACAAAAAAAAAAGGAAAGAAACTCGGCAAGTTTATCACCTTGTTAGCATACATGCTCACAACTTCCATTCAAATGTAGTCTCTTGAGGGCAGGAACTGTTTCAGTTTTACATATGAATACAAAGAACATAGAGTTACAATCACATCATAATCGCTAAATAAATGTTATTTCATTAATTTATTCATGCGTAACATTTCATTCTTCTTTGCATATTGAAATTTTTGCATTATTTGATAAATATTAAGTTAATAAAGTTAGATTCATAATATACTAAAGAAAGACTATTTGGCAAATGTTTTCCATAAGTACTAAACCAGTAATTTATATTTTTTAATAAAATATGAACTGTGTAATAGAATTCACATTCAAGACAGATTAATTTAATTATTTGGATCTTGTCCACCAAGTACAAAAGAAAGAAAAGTAAAGCTCTACCAACAATGTCTAACAGGAGGCATTAGGTCATCTTTTAAAACTATTCATCACTTGCCCAGAATCTTATGGGAAAAATAGAGTTGGGGACATAATGCTCCAGAACTTCATTGAGGCCATTAATTGTTTTTAAACAAACAAACAAAAAAAAGCAAATTGGTTAGGCAGCAAATCAGGCCAGTGCAGTCTTAATCTTTTCTAGTTCTTACTGCACCTAAAGATATACAATAAATATGACACTTTACCTTTACAAAGACCTGAAATTTTTTGTGGAAATGAGTGTAGTAGGAATTGAATAGTGTAGGAATTCACTTTATGCTCAAAATGTTCTCTAATATATCAATAATTTTGGGGAAAATCATGTTTTTGAAACAGATTATGCTATTATACCAACTTAATTGACTATTCTGTTGTATTGTTGACAGAGAAATAGCACAAAAGAATGAAGAGAAAACAGAATCGATAAAGGGAATGATTAAGTAAGATTCCTTCAATATTGTCACATCTTCCTTAGACTAGAAAATCATAACTGGAAGGAGTAGAGAATAAACAGAAATAAAAATAAGAAGGGAAAGAATGGGGATAGCCACATTTTGAAAACCTTTGCTCAAGAAATACATACATTTATAGGGTCATGACTTCATTAGTGTGGTTTTAGTTACTATCCTCATTTATACATATCACAACTCACCTATTACTTATTATGTATGTTGCACATATTTGTATGAGTGTTTATCCCAGAAAACCATAATTGCTCAATGTGTGATGCAAGATTTGAACCTGATTCCTCCTACTCCAACAATGTATCACCCACACCAAGATTAGAGCTTAGATTAGCTCCCAAAATATGAATTTGATTTCTCTATCTGCCCCTATTTGTTTTTCTTTCACATCTCCACTCTGAAAATTTATTAGTCTCATTTTTAGTTCTTCCAAGAACTCTTTTTGGGTCTGTGACCATTTAACATTATTCTTTAGGTTAGCAGTGGCTTTTAAAAAATCTCACTGTCATCCTCAAAGTCTGAACCAAGATCATTTTTGTTATGCCATACTAGCTATCAATAGTCAGATTCTTTTCCTTTCATTACTCATTATTTTTGTTTTATTTTATTTTTCACAGCTTATAATTGTAATCAATTTTTAATCCTGAGTTATGGGTAATGTGGTAACTCTCATAAGAAGAAAATGTTAAGATTATAACTAAATACTCAAGCAAACTGATTTTCAATGTCCCAAATACTCCTTTTACCTTCTATAATCATTAGAGACAAGTTTTGCAGTAATTTACAATGCCAAGATATTTAGAATTTTTTTGTTATAATGTGTTTAACTTGTAGTTCTAAGGTGGATTTCAAATGTTCTCCAGATCAAAGAAGACATTTTGGAGATAGTATCTTCCCACAAAGAGTTCACTTGGTATCACTTTCAAAATCATCCTATTCTGGCTCCTTTCATTTCATCACAAGTCACATTACCACTATTGTTATTACTAATAAAATAGTTATCATTTTACCACACTTTTGTCTTTTCAGAACACTATATATTTTATTATATTTGGTCCTCACAACAAGCTTGGAAAATGGTATTAATATTATTTCAATTTTACAGATATGGAAATTGAAGCTGAGAAATCAAGTGATTTACTCAGGGTCACACAGCTGGTGAATGTCTGAGGCAAAATTTGAACTAAGCCCTCCTTAACATAGAGCATATCACTCTATCCAACAGGTTACCTTGCAGCTTAATCTGTATTCATACAGATTATTTTCAATTGGGACTACAGTTAGGAATCATCACATAGAAACTCATTTAGCTGTGAAATTTCTCTCTTATCTTAAATATACTAGACAGAACATCTCAGCTTAGAAGTAGTCTTTCTGCTACATAAGGTCTACATTTTTTTGGTAATTTAGTCACGTTTTTTTTTTCCTTCTCTCTCAGCCATATAACATGAGAACAAGTGATATAAATTGACTTAATGTTGCTTTTTCAGGACTGTCTTCCTTTGTGGCTGACCAAAAATGATTATTATGCATGCTCCTGGGAGAAATGAAAGTACAATGTACTCCCCAATGTCAGTTTTCATGATATATTCAGGTGCCAATATTTTTTGATTGAGAATGAGTTCAGTGAAGTGAAGTGTGTGTGTGGGGGGGGAGGGGGGTGGCGCGGTGTAGTATTTCCTTTACTTAAATGAGCTGCTATATTGTAGGCTTTCACTTAGCTAGTTTCTGGCCAGAATTTCATGACATTTTTATAGAGCAACTAAAATGAATTAAAAGATTGTTGGTATTTTATGCCCATTTTGAAGTCAGTCTAAAGTAAATGTATAGGCAATATTCATTGGAATGTCTTTTGTTCTTCACCACTCCCAATTACCTAACAATCCCTAAAATAGACCCTGAAGGCCCTAAAAACACACACAAAGAATAATCAAGCTACCACATGTTCATAAGTAGATTAACGTCAAGGATATCTTGCAAAGGTTCACAATCAAACATAACAACTTATTTTAACCTTTGTGATCACTTTAAAAGATTAGCAATACCTATGACTCTGACTTGGTATGGTAATTCACCATTTTAATTACAAATGATAGTGACTTTGAGGATTATTTGAGTTATTATTAAGGCTTAATGTTTAAAAGTCGTATAATGAAATGTTAAGTTCTAAAGAAAGCTAATATGACACTAAAACTAATATTTAGAGCTCAGAAATGTCACCAGCTTAATTTTTTTTCCATTCTGTAATGCTTTGAAAGATCTATGATCTCGGGGGCAGCTAGGTGGCACAGTGGATAAAGCACTAGCCCTGAATTCAGGAGGACCTGAGTTTTAGTGGGGCAATGAGGGTTAAATGACTTGCCCAAGGTCACACAGCTAGTAAATGTCAAGTGTCTGAGACTGGATTTGAACTCAGGTCCTCCTGAATCCAGGGCTTTATCCACTGTGCCACCCAGCTGCCATCCCCCATTTACTTTTAAAGTTATGAGTTAAGTGCTTATATTCCTTCATTTATTTCTTGCCAAGGGGGTTTTCTTTTCTAAGCAGTTTCTATGTTACAGAAGTTATGTCATACCTTACCTTTTGCTGTTGTGCCTTACTTTTTGAAATAAGAATTTCTTCACTTGAGTGAGGTTAGGAATGTTAGGGATTTTTCTATGTCCCTGATTGTGCTCTTCATTATTTACCTTTGTCCTCACCATAATAATTTTTCTCTAATTTTCCATGAAATCTCGCTTTCTTTGTGCCATCACAATTCTTCTAGGTAAAAGTTTCCCCCAGGAGCTTTGATTGTACCTCCTCTGAGGCAGAATGACTTGGTCCAACAACAATATCCCTTCAAATAATATATATTTTAAGGTCTCCATCTCCCTTTAAAATATATCTTTTTTTTCCCCCTCATGCAAGCATTCATTAGGGAGAGTCATTACTATCACTGAAATGAGATTTTCTGCCATTTTCTCCCATGTTTCAATCACTTTCTTTCCTTCTTCAAACATCTTCTTGGAGGTTCTTTTCCCCTGAGAAACTAGTAGTTATTTTCTCTTCATTATTAACCCATGACATGTTTAGTGTTCATCACATACTCTCCTCTGTTTTCTACCTGTTTTTTCTTTTTCATATGTCTTCTCTTTCTGTAATTTAGTTTCACAAAACATTGATTCACCTATATATGGGTATTGGGAGGTATAGCCCATGATGTTTTAGACCTGTTTCTTCCTCATTATGTATCCTTATGTACTTTTAGAAAGGGATCTCTTAATCATTTCTGAGTTGTTAGTTGATTATTGTTCTTTTCCGTGGTCACTCATACTTGTATTTGTTTACCTGTTCTGTATTTCTCTTTTGTGTGATCTCTGCAAAGAAAATAAATTGTTCAGGTCCAAATAAATCTTTTTTGTATTACAAAAATCCATCTTTTTACATAAATGCTTAGGGTTAGGTTTGTAGCATATTTCACTTTGGGTTGCATTTTGAGCTCCTTTGCTGTTATTCTATTCCTTCTGCAGTTTTGGTGGAGGAAAAATAGTTATTGTTATTCAATTTTCTTTTATTTTTATTTGAAGGTTTTTTCTCTTGATAACTTGTGAAATTTTTTTGGTCATCTTCAAAATTCTCGAGTTTAACCACTATGTGATGTCCTTTTCAATTTAGACTTTTCTTTTAAGAAAAAAGAAGTGTATTCCTTGACTTTGAATTTTGTTTTATATGTTCAATAGTTCTGGATAATTTCTTGTAGGTTTGGGGTTTTTTTTTTGCCTTAAAGTATTCACTTTTTTAACTTGTATTCATCTGAGAGACCTATCATCAAGTTTTCTTTATGTATCTTGTCTTCAAGATCAATATGTTCTGCCTTTATGGAGATTATCTTTCTAAAATTTTATTGCTTTTGTTTCTATTCTTCCAAATTGCCTTTAACTTCCATGTGGTTGCATTCCCAATCAGTTAGTCTTCCATTCCTTTTGTAAAACTTGACACTATGGATTCAAGTTTTAGTATTCCTGAAATCATTTTTACTGGTTACATCATAAGTTCTGCTTTTCTTATCCCTGTTTCTGTTTTAAACCATTCAGGAAAAGCCTACCATGGTCCCATGTTCTCTTAGAAAACCACAATATCCTCTGCCTCATGAGGTGTTGATTCATTTCTGTATGTCTTATAATACTTATTCATCATGGATTTACTTAGCAGATCAGTAGGCCATATTGAACCCTATCATCATCATCACCACCACCACCACCACCACCACCATCATCTCTGTTCTTTTATCTACTTATGCTTAAAGTCTTTACCTATATTATCTTATTTCTGTCCCCTTATTATTCAGTATCTGAGTCCTTCTTCCTTGATGGTTATTTCCAAGGACACAATACACCTCAAAGTCATCTTAGCCTCCCCCTTGACTGGACAATTCTTATTTTATCAATCTCAGTCCCTGCCTCAAGTCACTTCTTAGGAAACAGAAATGGCCCCAGTTGTATACTGTACTCTTTCCCTCAAATAGTGCAGTGATGCATATCTACACATATATTCCCTCTTTCCCAGTTCCTAAATCATCTGGTTTATGGCATAGATGCTGGCCTTTGAATCAATCTCTCCAGCCAGACCAAGTTTCTGTCTTTTTGTTTGCCATAGCCTTGGGAGAGGGAGCATGGGTCAGTTTGTTCCATGCTATTAGAGGGGACTGGGTAGTAGTGGAGGGGGTGCTTCATGAGGGATTATTGCATTAGGGATTACTGCTATCAGTTCATTGTATTGTTACTTCATTAGTGTTCTTTGTTTCCCAGACCATGGAAGCAGCTGAAATTGCTTTATCTCTTGTGTATAATTCCTATTTTACAAAGGTTTAAGAGATTATGAATAGGGGGCAGCTAGGTGGCACAGTGGATAAAGCACCGGCCCTGGATTCAGGAGTACCTGAGTTCAAATCCATCATCATCATAAAAGGGCATAAGCACCATGGGCACTTATGCACACACACACACACACACACACACACACATACACACACACACATATATATATATATATATATATATATATATATATATATATATATATATATATATATATATATATATATATATATATATATATATATATATATATATATATATATATATATTTATATATATGTAATAGGGTTGACCTGAAGAAATAAAGGCATTACTTATAATAAAACAGGTATGGCATACACAACCACTTCGCCACTCTTTTTCATTGAGACCAAAGACAACAGCCCAGTTGCAGAATATTAGAGCAGCAGAATCAGGGATCTTGGTGCACGGCAGTCAAATGTCACTTATGAACAAACATGGCAGGCAGGATTTGAAGCAAAGAGCATACAGCAGATAATAATCCCCCATTCATAATGACTATAGTCCACTGTTTCCTGTAAGTTGATTATCCTTAAAAATTACAGGCAAAGTTGTGTCAATTCATTCTCGATCCAAATTATATTCTTTTCCTTTTCCCTCCACTTCATCACTGCTGCAAACATATACACACACACACACACACACACACACACACACACAAATATAGATTGACATTCTGTCTCTCTCATTTAATCACATATTCATAGTTATAGTTTTAAAAATAATATGTATTGTAATCATTTTAATATATTACCTTACCTGTTCTTTTCTTCCAACAATATATAGACCTAGAATTTTTGTGCAGGAGAATTAGAACTAGATTTAGATAAAATAGTTTGACCGAATGAGATGCAAAATTTTGCAAAGAATAACAAGTATCATTCCTATATATGTGGATATGTAGGTGTATGATTGTGTGTGAATATGCATATATGCATATAATTAATATGTAACATACTGACATGTTATTTATCTCTGTGTTGTAAACAAAATGTTTGTGTATATATTTATATACCTATATCATCCTACATATTTTACTCATATTTTAGAAGTCTTTCTTTGCTTTCCTCATTGTCATTAAATTCTTCCTCTCTAATGTTATCTCTAATCTAATCTATATGTATATGTATGTACATATAGTACATATAATCTATATGTACTAATATATATCATGTACATATTTTTCTCACCATCAAAAAGTAAGCTCCTTGAAAACTGTTTTTTTCCTATTATTCATTTTCCTAAGCATTCAGTACAATAATTGGCACATTGTAAATATTTAGTAAATGTTTGTTGATTGTTTTATATGTACACATACATATATACATATATATGCATATATGTATAAAGATGGATTATAGATAAAAATAAGGAAGTAGATGTAGACTAAAGATAGATTGGTAATGTGCATATAGGACTATGGGATTTAGAGAGAGAAGAGACTTTAGATATAATCCCTTCTAACTGCTTTATTTATATATCAGGAAATTGTGACAGACAAGTTATGATTTATTCAAAATCACAAAGAAAATTTCTAGTCAAGTTCTGCATTTTCAAGCAACATTGGTTGGCAAAACCTTGCAGGAAGTAAATTTAATACCTGAGTTTATTGGTAGGATTCAAATGGATTTTTGTTTGTACATATAGTGTAGAGAGCACTTGTGTCTTTTTCAGTGACATCCTTGAGTACATACTTTCACTTGACATGGGGGGGGGCAATACAAATGCAAACATACCTGAATCCTATCAAAATAATTATTCTTAGACAGGAAACTTATCTGAGAAGGCTGAGGAATATCAGGGGTCTTTATTTGATTTTCTATTTATTTTGTTACATCTTTAGTAATTGAATATAATTGAACTAAAGCACAATGCCCTCTATATAACAAACAATAACTGAACAACAAAACATGTTATTTATTTGTTCTCAAAATTCTAGCCTAGTATTTGATTCTATTATAATTTTATTATTATTCAGGATTAGGACAGGGCACTGCTCCCTAAAGATTTTGAATCTTCACTATCACATATGCAATTTGAGTAGTCATAAAATGAATATGTAAGCTTCAATGAATCCAGAGATTCATGTTATATAATCTAAATAACAGTATTTATGAAATCAGAGAATTGTGATTGAACCTGAATTCTGCTAATTGCTGACTAAGACAATTTCACCAAAAATCAAGATATACATATAGAAAAACTTGGAATAATTGAGGGATCTCTATGACACTAAAGGCATTCCAATCCTTGAACATAAGCAATGTGACCTACTTAAAACTAGAATATTTACATGGAGATAGGAGTTGTTCACTTCAGAATAAGACAATCCCTTAATAGTGAGCATCAATTTCAAGTCAGAAAAACTTGTTTCAAATTTCTGAGTTAAAATCTGGCCTCAGTCACTTGACACTTACTAGCTGTGTGACCCTGGGCAAGTCACTTAATGCTCATTGCCCTGCAAAAAAAAAAATCAATTGAGAGAAGTAAAAGAAAAATGGGGAGAGAAATGAAAGGAACACAAGAAAATTATAAAAAAAATCAACAGCTTGTAAAAGGAAGCACAAATATTGACTGAAGAAACCAATTCCTTAAAACATTAATTTGGCCAAATGGAAAAGGAAGTGCAAAAGCTTACTGAAGAAAATAATACTTTAAAATTTTGAATTGGACAGAAGGAAGCTAATGACTCCATGAGACACCTGGAATCAGTCAATCAGAATCAAAAGAATGAAAATGTGAGATACCTCATTGGAAAGACAACTGACCTGGAAAATAGATCCAGGAGAGACAATTTGAGAATTATTTGACTGCCTAAAAGCCATGATCAGAAAAAGATTCTAGGGAGCATATTCCAGGAAATTATCAATGAGAACTGCCCTGATATTATAGAATCAGTGGATAAAATTGTCATTGAAAGAATCCACCAATCACCTCCTGAAAGAGACCCCAAAAGGAAAACTCCAACAAATATTGTAAGCAAATTTCAGAATTATCAGGTGAAGGAGAAAATACTCTAAGCAGCCAGAAAGGGGCAATTTAAATATCAAAGTGCCACAGTCAGGACTGCACAGAACCTGGTAGCTTCAACATTAAAACATCACAAGTCTTGGAATATGATATTCAGGAAAGCAAAGGAGCATCGATTGGAACCAGGAATCAACTAGCCAGCAAAACTGATCATTCTCTTTCAGAGGAAAAGATAGACATTAAACGAAATAGGGGACTTTCAAGGTTTCCTTATGAAAAGACCAGAACTGAATAGAAAAAATGAAATGAACATACAAGACTCAAGAGAAGTATAAAAAGGTAAACAGGGGGAAAAGTTACTCAATAAGGTTAAACTGTTTACATCCCTATATAGGAAGATAATACTTATAAATCTTGAGAACTGTATCTCTATTTGGGTAGACAGAAGGAGTATACATAGGGGGTATAAATATAACTTGTCTTTGATGTGATGATATAAAGAAAATTAAGGGGTGAAAAAATGAGTATAAAGGGAGAAGAGGAAAGGGAAGGTGGAATGGGGTTAATTATATCATATGAAGAGGTGCAAAAAACCTATTAGAGGGAAAGAAGGGAGGGATGAGCATTATTTCAACATTACTCTCATCAGATTTGATTCAGGGAGGGAATAACATAAATGCTCATTTGGAAAAGGAGATTTATCTTAATATTTAGGGGAGTAAAAGGGTAAGGGGAAAGGGGGGCATAAGCGGGGGGAAAGGGTAAAGAAAAGGGAGGGGGGCCGTTCAAAGGGAGGGCAGATTGGGGGAGACAGGGGTCAGAAACAAAATGCTGGTTAGGAGGAATAGAGTGAAAGAAAGGTAAATGTACAAATGGGGTAAATTAGATGGAGGGAAATAGAAAGTTAGTGATAATATATGTGAATGTGAATGGGATGAACTCTGACCATAAAATGGAAGTGAATAACAGAGTGGATTAAAAAACAGAATCCTGCAATATGCTGTTTACAAGAAAAACATTTAAAGCAGTGGGATACACACAGTGTAAAGCTAAAAGGTTGGAGCAGAGTATATTATGCTTAAGCAGAAGTAAAAAGAAAAGCAGGGGTAACAATTCTTATCTCAGACAAAGCAAAATCAAAAATAGATTTAATTAAAAGAGATGAGTAAGGAAATTACATCTTGCTAAAAAGCATGAAGTAATATCAATATAAAACATGTATGTTCCAAGTATAGCATCCAAAATCTTAGAGAAGTTAAATGAGTTACAAGAGGAAATAGACAGCAAAACTATACTACTGTGGGATCTGAATCTTCCCCTCTCAGAATTAGATAAATCTAGCCACAAAATAAATAAGAAAGAAGTGAAAGAGGTGAATAGAATACTAGAAAAGTCAGACATGAGAGATGTCTGGAGAAAATTAAGTGGGGATAAAAAGGAATATACCTTTTTCTCACTGGTACATGGCACATATTCAGAAATTGACCATGTACTAGGGCACAAAAACATCATAGTCAAATGTAGAAAGGCAGAAATAGTAAATGCATTCTTCAAAGATCATGATGCAATAAAAATTAATGTAATAAAGAGCCTGGGAATGGTAGAATGAAAATTAATTGGAAAACAATTTCACTCTAAAGAGTGAATGGATCAATAATGAGGGGGGCGGAGCCAAGATGGCAGAGAGGAAGCAGCAAGCTGCCTGAACTCTCTTTCTGTTCCCTCAAATGGAACATTAAATCAAGCCTCTGGATAGATTCTGAAACTACAGAACCTGCAAAGAGACAGAGAAACTCAGAGTTCAAACCATAGATAATGTAGAAGACTTTAGGAAAAGGTTGGTCTGACTCGGGCAAAAGGGAAACCCAGCGCAGGGCAGCAGCCCAGTGCTAAGTGGTCAGGGAAAGTCAGCAGGAGCTACGGGCCACATCCAAACAACTGAGGCCCCTAGAACATGGCTCAAAAATCTGGTGGCCAAGAAAGACAGTGGAAAAAAATACCTGCACCAGCTGAGAGGGTAAGTTGCAAGCTGTAGGGCCATGAACAGGACAGGCAGGATCAGGCGCCTGACTGAGCACACTCAGACGGGAAGTGCAGGGGGGCAAACTGCACACACTATAAAGGCCTCAGAGTAAAAAGCCGGTCACACAGCATCTATATCCCTGCACAAGAATCCCAAAACAGGGACCCTGGTGCCCCCAGAGCAGACCTCAACTTAAAAAATGAATAAATAAGCTGCAACAATGAGTAAGAAGCAAAAAAGGGCCCTCTCCATTGAGAGCTTCTGTATCAATAGGGAAGAAGCCAACACAAACTCAGATGAGGACAATACCCCCAAATTGCCTACATGTGAAGCCTCACGAGGGAAGGTAAATTGGTTTCATGAACAAAAAGCCTTCCTGGAAGAGCTCAAAAAGGATTTTAAAAATCAACTGAGAGAGGTAGAAGAAAAAATGGGGAGAGAAATGAAAGCAAAACAAGAAAACTATGAAAAAAGAATCAGCAGCTTGGAAAAGGAAGCACAAAGATTGACTGGCCAAATGGAAAAAAGTGCATAATTTCACAGAAGAAAACAATGCCTTAAAAAATTCATTTGGCCAAATGGAAAAAAAGGTGCATAATCTTACTGAAGAAAACAATGCCTTAAAAGTTAAAATTGGACAGCTGGAAGATAAGGAATCCATGAGACACCAGGAATCAGTCAAGCAGAATCAAAAGAATGAAAAAATAGAAGAAAATGTGAAATACCTCATTGGAAAGACAACTGATCTGGAAAACAGATCGAGGAGAGACAATTTGAGAATCATTGGACTGCCTGAAAGCCATGACCAGAAAAAGAATCTAGACACCATATTCCAGGAAATTATTAAGGAGAAATGCCCTGATATCATAGAATCAGAGGATAAAATCATCATTGAAAGAATCCACTGATCACCTCCTGAAAGAGACCCCAAAAGGAATACCCCAAAGAATATTGTAGCCAAATTCCAGAATTATCAGGTGAAGGAGAAAATACCCTAAGCAGCCAGAAAGAAGCAATTTAAATATCATGGAGCCACAGTCAGGATTGCTCAGGACCTGGGAGCTTCAACATTAAAGGCCCGCAGGGCTTGGAATATGATATTCCAGAAGGCAAAGGAGCTTGGATTGCAGCCAAGAATCTATTACCCAGCAAAACTGATCATTCTCTTTCAGGGGAAAAGATGGACATTTAATGACATTGGAGACTTTCAATCTTTCCTGAAGAAAAGACCAGAACTGAATAGAAAATTCGATCTTAACATACAAGACTCAAGAGAAGTTTAAAAAGGTAAACAGAGGGAAAAAAAAGGTTACTCAATTAGGTTAAACTGTTTTTATCCCTACATGGGAAGATAATACTCATAACTCTTTAGAACTGTAAATGTATTTGGGCAGAGAGAAGGACTTTACATAGAGGGTATAAATATAAATTGTCTTTGATGTGATGATACAAAAAAAAATTAAGAGGTTAAAAAGGGAGTCTATGGGGAGGAGAGGAAAGGGGAGGTGGAATGGGATGAATTATATCATATGAAGAGGTGAAAAAAAAACCCTATTACAACACGGGAAAAGAAAGGAGGGGTAAACATTGTTTCAACACTACCCTCATTAGATTTGATTCAAAGAGGGAATAACATATACGTTCATTGGGATAAAGAAACTTAACTCATTCTTTAGGGAAGCAAAAGGGGAAGGGAAGGGGGGCTGATAGAAGGGAAGACAAAAACAAGGGAGAAAAGGGTAAAGAAAAGAGAGGTGGGTGATAAAAAGGGAGGGCAGATTGGGGGAGTCAGGGGTAAGAAGTTGTGATGTTTAAAATCTAAATTGTGGTCACCTTAAATCAGAAGCTTCAGCACCAGTCTTTAGGCATTAAACATTTATTAAAGCATAGAGGTATTCACAAGGAGTTAAGAAAAAGAAGTCCTACCTAGCCTAGAGTTCCAGCCTGGTTGGGTTCTTCCTGAAGTCCTCCTCCACCAGCCTGCTTTAATCAGGAACACTCTAGCAAGCTGTTTGTGGAAGCTTTTTATAGATCTGGAACAGAGGCAGTCCTTACACACTGCTTCAAAGTGATTGGTTGGCATCATCCAAATCCATTGGCTTAGAAGGTGTTCTCAAGTTGAGTTCACAGTCTAGTTTCTGAGAAGAATACCTTCTTAAAGGATAGCCAGGTGTAATTACAATCCAATTAACTTGAAGTAGGCTTAATCAGCAGTCAATTACTCTCACTTGATTCAATCAGTATAGATTAATCTCCAGGTGGGTCTTTGAGTATCTGCTAAATCCCATTATTTCATCACAAAGTAAAACATCATTGAGGAGGAATAGGGTGAAAGAAGGGGGGAAAGGTACAAAAGGGGTAAATAGAATGGAGGGGAATAGACAGTTAGTAATAATAACTGTGAATGGGAATGGGAGGAACTCTGCTATAAAATGGAAGCAAATTGCAGAGTGGATTAAAAACCAAAATCCTACAATATGCTGTTTACAGGAAACACATTTGAAGCAGAGAGATACACACAGAGTAAAGGTAAAAGGCTGGAGCAGAATATATTATGCTTCAGCTAAAGTAAAAAAAGCAGGGGTAGCAATCCTTATCTCAGACAAAGTGCAGGCAAAAATAGATCTCACTAAAAGGTACTATAGATAATGAAGTAATATCAATATTAAATATGTATGTGCCAAGTGGTATAGCATCCAAGTTCTTAGAGGAGAAGTTAAATGAGTTACGAGAGGAATTAGACAGTAATACTATACTAATGGGGGATCTGAATCTCCCCCTCTCAGAATTAGATAAATCTAGAAAAAAAATAAATAAGAAAGAAGCGTAAGAGGTGAATAGATTACTAGAAAAGTTAGACATGATAGATTAGGCATAGACCAACATCTTACACCTTATACTAAAATAAGGTCAAAATGGATACACGATTTAGACATAAGATGTGATACCATAGGTAAATTGGGAGAGAAAGGAATAGTCTACCTATCAGATCTTTGGAAAGGAAAACAGTTTATAACCAAACAAGAGATGGAGTATATTATAAAATGCAAAATGGATGATTTTGATTAGATTAAATTTTAAAAAATTTGTACATACAGAAGCAATACATCCAAAATTAGAAGTGAGGCAGAAAGCTGGGAAACAATTTTTATGGCCAGTACTTCTGATAAAGGCCTCATCTCTAAAATATATAGGGAACTAAATCAAATTTATAAGAATCCAAGTCATTCCCCAATTGAGAAATGGTCAAAGGATATGAACAGGCAGTTTCTGATGAAGAAACCAAAACTATCTATTCCCATATGGAAAAATTCTCTAAATCTCTAATGATTAGAGAGATGCAAATTAAAACAACTCTGAGGTAGACCTGACACCCATCAGATTGGCTAAAATGTCAAAAAAGGAAAATAATAAATGTTGGAGAAGGTGTGGAAAAATTGGATCACTAATGCATTGTTGGTGGAGCTGTGAACTGATCCAACCATTCTGGAGAGCAATTTGGAATTATGCCCAAAGGGCAATAATTCTGTGCATACCCTTTGACCCAGCAATACCACTTTTGGGTCTTTTGCCCAAAGAAATCATGGAAAGGGCAAAGGGACCCACATGTATAAAAATATTTATAGCTGCTCTTTATGTGGTGGCAAGGAATTGGAAGTTGAGGGGATGCCCAACAATTGGGGAATGGCTGGACAAGTTGTGGTATATGAATACAATGAAATACAATTGTGCTGTAAGAAACGATTAACAGGAGGAGATCAAAGAAACCTGGAGGGTCTTGCATGCACTGATGATGAGTAAGATGAGCAGAACCAGAAGAACATTATACACAATATCATCAACATTGAGTGTTGATCTACTGTGATGGACTATATTCTTCTCACCAATGCAATGGTACAGAAGAGTTCCAGGGAACTCATGATAGAAGAGGATCTCCAAATCCAGGGGAAAAGAAAGAACTGTAAAGTATAGATGCTGAATGAACCATACTATTTCTTTTGTTTTTGATGCTGATGTTTTTCTATTTTGAGGTTTTTCATCATTGCTCTGATTTTTCTCTTATAACATGACTAATGCAGAAATATGTTTAAAGTTATTATGCATGTGTGTGTATATATATATAAATAACCTATATCAGATTACCTGCTGTCTAGGGGAGGGGGGAGAGAGGGGAGGGAGGGAGAAAAATCTGAAATTGGAAATCTTATATAAACAAAAGTTGAGAACTATCTTTACATGTAACAGGAAAATATAAAATACTTTATTAATTAATATATATATAATGAACTCACAGGAGAATAGTAAGCATTAATTGAATGCAACTCTGTGGTAGCTTAAAAATCTTTAGTAGCACAAAGGTTAATTTGTTTCTAATCTACTACGAATTTAGCAATAAAAAAAAATTTAAAGCAACTCACAAAAATAAAGAGTGAATGGGTCAAACAAGAAATCAGAGAAACAATCAATGACTTCATCCAAGAGAGTGACAAATATGACACAACATACCAAAAACTATGAGTTGCAGCCAAAACAGTTCTTAGGGCAAATTTTATATCTCTAAGTGCTTAAATGAATAAAATAGAGAAAGAAGAGATCAATTAATTGAGCATGCAACTTAAAAAGCTAGAAAAAGAAAAAAATTAAAAGCCCAATTAAATACTAAATTTGAAGTCCTGAAAATAAAAGGAGAAATTGATAAAATTGAAAACAAGAAAACTATAGAATTAATAAAACTAAGAGCTGGTTTTATAAAAAAGATAAAACTTTGGTTAATTTGATTTTAAAAAAAAGAAAACTGAATTACCAGTATCAAAAATGAAAGGGGTAATTTCACTACCAATGACATTTAAATTAAATAATTAGGAACTATTTTGTCCAACTCTTTCCTAATAAATTTGAGAATCTAAATGATATGGATTAATATTTACAAAAATACAAATTGCCCAAGTTAAATGGGCCCATTTTAGAAAAAAGAAATTGAACAGGCCATTAATGAACTCCCTAAGAAAAATTTTCCAGGGCCAGATGGGTTTACACATGAATTCTACCAAATATGTAAAGGACAATAAATTACAATACTATACAAATTATTTGGAAAAATAGGTGAAGAAGGAGTTCTACCAAATTCCTTTTATGATGCAAATATGGTATTGATACCAAAACCAGGCAGAGCCAAAACAGAGAAAGAAAATTATAGGCCAATTTCCCTAATGAACATTGATGCAAAAATCTTAAATAAGATATTAGCAAGGAGATTACAACAAGAGATCACCAGGATAATACACTATGACCAGGTGGGATTTATTCAGGGCTGGTTCAACATTAATAAAAATATCAACATAATCAACCACATCAACAATAAAAATTAACCAAAATCATATGATTATCCCAAAAGATGCAGAGAAGTCATTTGATAAAATACAACACTCATTCCTAATAAAAACACTAGAGAGCATAGGAATAGGTGGAGCTTTCCTTAAAATAATAAACAGTAGGGGCCACTAGGTGGCAAAGTGGATAAAGCACTGGCCTTGGAATCAGGAGGACCTGAGTTCAAATCCAGCCTCAGACACTTGAAACTTAACTAGCTGTGTGACATTGGGCATGTCACTTAACCCTCATTGCTCCATCAAAAAAAAATAAAATGAAATAAAATAAAATAAAATAAAAAATAATAAATAGTATCTACCTAAAACCATCACCAAGCATTATATCTAATGGTGAGAAATTAGAGGCATTCCCAATAATATCAGGGGTGAAACAGGGATGTCCATTATCCCCTCTATTATTTAATATTGTACTAGAAATGTAAGCTTTGGCAATTAGAGAAGAAAAAGCAATTAAAGGAATTAGAATAGACAAAGAAGAAACAAAACTATCTCTCTTTGTAGATGATTTGATGGTACAGTTAGAAAATCCTAGAGAATCAACTAAAATACTATTTGAAACAATTAACAATTTTGGCAAAGTGGCAGGATGTAAAACAAATCCTCATAAATCATCAACATTTCTATACACGACCAGCAAAATCCAGCAGCAAGAGATAGAAAGAGAAATTCCATTTGAAGTAAAGCTAGACAATACAAAATACATGGGAGTCTACCTGCCAAGACAAAACCAGGTACAATATGAACATAATTACATAATAATTTTCACATAAATCACATAAGATCTAAATAATTGGAAGAATATCAATTGTTCATTGATAAGCCGAGCTAATATAATAAAAATGACAATTATACCAACATTAATTTACTTATTCAGTGCCATACCAATCAGAATACCTAAAAATTATTTTATAGAGTTAGAAAAAATAATGACAAAATTCATCTGGAAGAACAAAAATTCAAGAATATTAAGGGAAATAATGAAAAAATGCACAGGAAGGTGGGCTGGCTGTACCAAATCTGAAGCTTTACTATAAAGCAGCAGTCATCAAAAATATCTGGTACCGGTTAAGAAATAGAGTGGAGGATCAAAGGAATAGGTTAGGTACAGGAGATACAATAGTAAATGACTTTAATAATGTACTTTTTGATAAACCCAAAGACACCAGCTTCTGGGATAGGAATTCAGTATTTAGACAAAACCTGCTGGGAAAACTAGAAGATAGTATCCATAAACTAGGCATAGACTAACATCTTACACCTTATCCAAAAATAAGGTCAAAATGGGTACATGATTTTGACATAAAATTTGATTTCTTAGGTAAATTAAGAGAGGAAGTAATAGTTTAACTCTCAGATTTATGGAAAGGAGAATGATTTATGATCAAACAAGAGATAGAGAATAATATGAAATATAAAATGAATGATTTTGATTACATTAAATTAAAAAGTTTTTGTACAAACAGAACCAATGTATCCAAATTTAGTAGGGAGGAAGAAAACTGAGAATTAATTTTTATAGACAGTATTTCTGATAAAGGCCTCATTTCTAAATTATATAGGGAACTAAATCAAATTTAGAAGAATCCCAGTCATTCACCAATTTAGAAATCATCAAAGGATATGAACAGGCAGTTTTCTGATGAAGAAATCAAAGGTATCTATTTCCATATGAAAAAATGCTCCAAATCACTATTGAATAGAGAAATGCAAAGTAAAACTACTCTGAGCTACCACCTGACATCTATCATACTGGCTAATATGATAATAAGGGAAAATAATAAATGTTGGAGAAGCTGTGGAAAAATTGGTACATTAATACATTGTTGGTGGAGATGTGAATTGATCCAACTGTTCTGGAGAGTAATTTGGTACTATGCCCAAAGGGCTGTAAAGCTGTGCATACCCTTTGACCCAGCAATACCAGTATTAGGTCTTATTCCCAAAGAGATCATAAAATTTGGAAAAGGACCCACATGTACAAAACTATTTGTAGCTGCTCCTTTTGTGGTGCAAAGGAATTGGAAATTGAGGGAATGCCCATCAATAGGGGGGTGGCTAAAGAAGTTGTGGTATAAGAATGTAGGGGAATACTATTGTGCTGTAACAAACAATGAGCAGGCAGATTTCCGAGAAATCAAGAATGACTTACATGAACTGATGCTGAGTGAGATGAGCAGAACCAGGAGAACACTGTACACAGTATCAACAAATTGGGTGTTCATCAACTGTGATAGACTTGGCTCTTCTCAGCAATGCAATGGTTCAAGATAGTTCCAGAGGACTCATAATGGACAATACTCTCCAAATCCAGAAAAAAAAGAACTGTGGAATCTAGATGCAGATTGTACCATACTATTTCTACTTTTTTTGGTTTTCTTTTTTTTAGATTTTTTCCCTCTTACTCTGATTCTTCTTTCACAGCATGACTAATGAAGAAATATGTTTAATGTGATTGTACATATATAACCTACATCAGATTGAGGGGAGGCAGGGAGAAAAATTTGAAACTAGAAACCTTATAAAAACAAATGTTGAAAACTATACATGTAACTAGAAAATAATAAAATACTTTTATGATAAAAAGAACTAAGGATAGAAACCAAGTAGTATTAAATGAATAAGAAAGCAAAACAATAAGCAGATCACATAACAACATGATGGTGCATTTCTTAAGAAAACTAAATAGAATAAGGTCTTCTAATTCAGCTGGCATAAGGAAAAGATATTGAGAAGGCCAGGTTTTCCAAATAAAATCCAGAAAATCTTTGAAAAACAGATCCAGAAAGACTAAGGGAAGGGAATTCCAGAGGGAGAGAGACAGAGAGACAGAGACAGAGAGACAGACAGAGACAGAAACAGAGACAGAGACAGACAGAGACAGACAGAGAGAGAGAAGAAACTTCCATCTAAATAAGAATAGCACGCAAAAAAAGATAAAATTAGAGCAGATCAAAGTAGAGCAATGGAACTTGTAATATTAAAGACAGTTTATGGAAGTAATGGAAGCTGAGACAAGCTATTCATCAGGAAATAAGTCTAATTTCAGCTAAGTAAAGTGAAAGTCAATATGCCTAGAGAGGCAAGAAGAACAGGGAAATACTCATACAAAGGGAACTGAAGTTATTCAGCTTCTGAATAAGGTTGTCACAATTTAGCAACAGCTTTAACAATCAGAATTCTATTTATCTATCTGTATCTATCTATTTATTCATTCATCCATTTATTCATCCATTCATTCTTTATTTATTCATTCATGCATTCATGTCTATTTATTTGCTTCATTATTTATTCAAGGTTTTGAGTTCCAAATTCTATCCTTTTCTCTTTCCCTCACTCTCTGTCTATTGGTAAGCAATAAGATATAGGTTAAACATTGGAAATTATGTAAAATATTGCCATATTAGTCATTTTATATTAAAAACTCAAGCAAAAAACAAGAAAGAAAAAACAAAATTGCATGCTTCAGACTGTGTTCAATCAATATCAGTTCTTTCCCTTGAGATGTATAGTATGCTTTATCATTAGTCCTTTAGGATTGTCTTGGATCAGTGTATTGCTGACAGTAGTTAAGTCATTAACAATTGCTCATAGAACAATAATGCTGTCACTGTGCACAATATTCTCCTGGTTCTGCTCACTTCACTATATATCAGTCCATATAAGTTTTTTCAGGTTTTTCTGAAATCATCCTGCTTGTCATTTCTTATAGCACAATAATACTCCATTACAATCATATACCACAGCTTGTTTAGTCATTCCCCAGTTGATGGGAATTCCCAACACTTCCAATTCTTAGCCACCACTAAGAGTTGGTATAAATATTTTTTTGGAATTTTTTTCCTTTACTTTTTTTCACAGTTATTATTACTAACTGTTTCCTTCTATCCTATTCCCTACCCCATGATATTTACTCTATTCTTTCACCATATCCCTCCTCAAAGCAGATTTGCTCCTACTGCCCCTCCCTCAATTGGGCCTCCCATCTTCCTTCCCTCCCTCCTTATCCCCTTCCCCTCCTACTTTCCTGCAGGGTTATATAATTTGCTTCACCCAATTGAGAGTGTATGTTATTCCCTCCTAGAACCAATTCTGATGAGATTAAGGTCTTTGAGCTAATTCTGATGAGTGTAAGGTTCATTCACTGACATGTTTCTCCCCCATCTCTCCCACCACTGCATAAATCTTTTCTTGTTTCTTTCATGTGGGATTTCACCCCATTCTAACTCTCCCATTGCTCCTTCCCCCAGGGCAGTCCTCTCACCCCTTAATTTTCCACTAAATATGTCATCATGGGGCAATTGGGTGACACAGTTGACAAAGCAACCACGCTGGACCCAGGAGGACCCTAGATCAATTCCGGCTTCAAACAAAAGACAACCATTGCTCATCACTAGGCATGTGACCCAACTCCAACAAAAAGAAGGATAAACAAAAATAAATGCTTTGCAGATGTCATCTCTTCATAATAAATTTCCACCTGTGCCCTCTGTCTAAATTTATTTCTATCATCTGCCCTAATACTGAGAAATTTAGATGTTGCATCTTCCCATGTAGGAATGTAAGCAGTTTAGCTTTTTAACATCCCTCTTAATTTCTTTTTACTATTAACCTTTTTATTCTTCTCTAGGGTCTTGTATTTGAAAGTCAAATATTCCATTCAGTTCAGTTCTTTTCATCACAAATACTTGAAAGTCTTTTTCACTGAAGTCCCATTTTATCCTCTGAGAGATTATACACAGTTTTGCTGGGTAGGTGATTTTTGGTTGTAATCCCAATTCCTTTGCCCTCTGGAATATCATGTTCCATGCCCTCCCATCCTTTAATGTAGAACTTGCTAGATCTTTTGCTATTCTGATTGTGGCTCCATACTACTTGAATTGTTTCTTTTTGGCTGCTTGCAATATTTTATCCTTGACCTGGGAGCTCTGTAGCTTGGCTATAATATTCCTTGGAGTTTTCGTTTGGGGATCTCTTTCAGGAGGTGATCAGTAGATTCTTGCAATTTCTGTTTTACCTTTTGCTTCTAGAATATCAGGGAAATTTCCCTGACATTTTCCTGGAAGATGATGTCTAAGGTCTTTCGTTGATCATGGTTTTCAATTAATCCAATAATTTTCAAATTATCTCTGCTGAATCTATTTTCCAGGTCAGCTGTTTTTCCAAGGAGATATTTCATATTGCTCTATATATTTTTTATTCATTTGGTTTATTGTATCTTGAATTCTCCTAAAGTCATTTACTTCTATTTGCTCAATCCTAATTTTTAAGTAATGATTATCTTCAGAGAGCTTTTGTCTCTACTTTTCCATTTGGCCAATTTGGCTTTTCAAGATATTGAGGTTTTTTTTCATGACCCTCCTTCATAACTCTCATTTCTCTTTCCATTTTTTCCCTCCACTTCTCTCACTTTTCCCTCTACTTTTACTTTATCTTTAAAGTCCTTTTTGAGTACTTCTATGGCCTGAGACCAATTCATATTTTTCTTGGAAGCTTGGGATGTAGGATTCCTGAGGTTGCTATCCTCTTTTGAGGGTGCACCTCTACCTTCCCTGTCACTAAAGAAACTTTCTGTGGTCCACATCTTTTTCTGTCTGCTCATCTTGCCCCTCTTTTACTTGACTTTTAATTCTTTCTTAAAGTGTGGCCCTGCTTCCAGGATGTACTGTCCCAAGGTTCAGGGGGTCCCAGGTGGTATGATTTAGGGAGGATCAGGTTCTTCACTTTCCTGTCCTGTTATCTGGTCTGTAGATAACCCCAGGGCAACTGGCTAATTAACCAGGCAGAAAAAATTTGTGTGTTGTGGTTGTTATCTCTGAGAAGCCTGCACCCCTCCCCTACCTGAGCCACAGATACTCAACCTACTTCCTGGTTCCCAGCAGTGGTGAAACACCCAAGTTCTCCCTCAGTGCCAGCAGAGAACCCTGCAATCTCCCCCGGGCCAACTGATCAGCCCTCCACCAGACCATGAGCTTAGTTCCAGATGACACCAGCCCTACATCTGATTCAGAAGCTGTGGGTTTCTCTTTCTCTGCCTGAGACTGGATCTGTGTCACAGTGACTGTGGGGTTGGGCTCCATTCCTGCCTCATCACAGCAGCCCACTCCTGCAGACCTTCTAAGCCATCATTGGCTAGAGAATAATATCAACCCTTTCTTTTCTTGGTTCTGCTGCTCGAGGAATTGTCCTATGGCGTTTGTTGGAGGTTTTTTGGAGTGATTGTGTCATGAGTTCTAAGAGCTCACTGCCTTTCTTCTACCATCTTGGCTTTGCCTGGGAAATCCAACAATTCGAATTATAAAGCCAGGTCATAGATCTGTCTTATAAGAACCAAACAGGGGGCTATGGTAGGTATTATAGCTATGGTAGGGTACTGCACAGAGAGACAGAACCTGGAATTGCATTCTTTTGAACACTGAGAGCAATGATTAGAGGAAGAGCCATCTTGGCTCCTGTGTGTCAGTTCTGAAAAAACATGTTCAGGAAAACTGAGATCAATGTGATCTCCATATCTGACTATGTCAATCTAAAGTAAAAATAAAGGACAAAAAGAACTTCCCAATTTAATACCATATGAAGTAAATAAAAGGAAGACCTATTTAAAGAAACTGCAGAACACAAAGAGGTTGAGACAGAAGTAAGGGCTTGAGTTAGAGAATGGGGGCATTTCTTCCAGATTGGATAGAGAAATATAAACCAGAGTAAAGGGGAAATGAAAATAACTAACGCCTCCTCAAATATTTTAAGATTCTAAGAGGGGAGAAAAAAATATGGAACTAAGAACTGAAGCTGATAATTGTCAGGAAGAAATGCTTAATAAAAGTTAGAAATACTGTGGGTTAAAAGAACCCCAAGAATAATAGGGAAAATAAAGAATAACCTAGCAAGAACCTGCAAGAAAAAGGTCAGAGATAAAATGACTTGACCACAAGGACTCAAAGAAAAGGAAAAAATAAATAAATAAGATGAGTAGAATAAGAGATTACAAGGAAAAGTTGAAAGTGGAATAAATAACAGAACAGAAGGTAGAAAACTTTACCCACTTAGTAGATATCTTGAAAAAATTGTTGGAAAAAAAACAGTGAATCCACAAATCAATAAGAAATATTAAAAAAAAGTAGGGAGGAAAGGCAGTGAGCTCCCAAACTCATGACATGATCGCTCCAAAAAACATCCAAATAATGCCACAGGAAAATGCCCAGAGCAGCAAAACTCACAGAAGAATGTGCTGAAATCATCTTCTAACCAAGAATGGCTTGGAAGGTCAGAAGGAGGGAGAAGCTGTGCTAATATAGGAGACTAGCCCAACCCCACAGTCACCCTGACACAGACTGACTCCCAGGAAGGCCTCACCAGAGAAGCAGACCCCCAGAGTCTCTGAATCAGCTGAAGTGCCAGCATTGCCTGGAACTAAGCTCACAGTCTGGTGAGTGGGCTGAGCCCTGGGCAGGGGGGAGACTACAGGGGTCTATGCTGGTGCTAAGGCAGAACTTGGATTTTATACCCCTGCTGAGAACCAGGAGGTAGGCTTGAGTATCAGTGGCCCAGGTGGGGGAGGGGCGCAGGCTTGTTGGAGCTAACAACCACAACACACAAAGCTGGTTGATTAGTAAGTTGGTCTAGAGTCATCTAAAGACCAGGGAACAGGCCTGGCAAGTGAAGAAGCTGATCCTCCTTAAATCATGCCACCTGTGACTTCTTAAGCTTGGGACACTGCAGCCTGGAAACAGTTCCCCATTTTAAGGAGCTAAAAGTCTAGTAAAAGAAAGACAAGATGAGCTGACAGAGAAAGGTGAGGACCATAGAAAGTTTCTTCAGTGACAAGGAAGATGAAGGTGCACCCTCAGAGGAAGATGTCAATGTCGGGCCCCTATATCTAAAGGTTCCAAGACAAATATGAATTGGTCTCAGGCCATAGAGGTGCTCAAAAAGAACTTTGAAGATAAAGTTGGAGAGAGAGAAGAAAAATGGAATGAGAAATGAGGGTTGTGCAGGAAAGACATGAGAAAAAAGTCAACAGCTTGAAAAGTCAAATTGGCCAGATGGAAAAGGAGGTACAAAACCTCTCTGATGAAAATAATTGCCTAAGAATTAGGATTGAACAAATGGCAGCCAGTGACTTTATGAGAAACCAAGACACAATAAAGCAAATCCAAATGAATTTAAAGAATAGAGGTCAATGTGAAATATCTTCTGGGAAAAACTGCAAACCTGGAAAATAGGTCCAGGAGAGATCATTTGAAAATTATTGGTTTACCTGAAAAACATGATCAAGGAAAGATCTTAGACACCATCTTCCAAGATATTCTCAGGGAAAATTGCCCTGAAATTCTAGAAGATGATAAAATAGAAATTGAAAGAATCCACTGATAACCTCCAGAAAGAGATCCCAAAAGAAAACTCCTAGGAATATCATAGCCAAATTCCAGAGCTCTCAGGTGAAGGAGAAAATATTGCAAGCTGCCAAAAAGAAAGAATTCAAGTACTGTGGAGCCCCAGTCAGGATAGCACAAGATCTAGCAGCTTCTACATTAAAGGATCGGAGGGCATGGAATATGATATTCCAAAGGGCAAAGGAAATGGGATTACAACCAAGAATCACCTACCCAGCAAAATTCACCATAATCTTTCAGCAGAAAAAATGGGACTGTAATGAAAAAGAAGACTTTCAGATATTTGTGATGAAAAGACCTGAACTGAATGGCAAATTTGACTTTCAAATACAAGACCCTAGAGAACTATAAAATTTGGAGCTGGGGGACATACCTGGGGTCGTACAGTGGCAACTGTCTTGTGTCTGAGGCCGGGTTTTGGCTGGGATCCCACTGGGTCCAGGGGTGATGCTTTGTCTACTATGTCACTTAGCTAGGTGATGACACCTTTAGGGTTAAATTGAGGGAAGAAGTGAATTCACTGGGGGAGGGGGAAGGGCAGAGGTGAAATCCTACATGAAAGACACAGGAAAAGGCTTATGGAATTGGGGAAGAGATGGGAGAGGAGCAGGGCAGTAAATGAATTTTACACTCCTTAGAAAAGGATCAAAGACCTTAAACTCATCAGAGCTGCCTCAAGGAGGATTAAGAGACACACAGAGGTGGATGTAGTAATCTGTTTAATCTGGACAGTACGTGAGCCTAACACTCCTCAAAATTGACTCAAAGACCTCAATCTCATTAGAATTGGCTCAAGGAGGGAATACTGTACACACTCAATTGGGTGGAGTAATCTCTCTAACCCTGCAGGAAAATAGGAGGGGAAGGGGATAAAGAGAGAGGGGCAAAAGAAGGAAGGCAGAGTGGGGGAGGGGACAGACAGAAGCAAATCCCTTTTGAAGAGTGATAGGATGAAAGAAAATGGATTATAGAATAAATATCATGGGGAACGGAATGGAAGGGAAGGAAAACAGTTAACAATGGTAATCATGAAAAAGAGAAAAGGGGGGGAAAATGTACAAAAAATATTTATAGCAACTCTTGGTGGAGCCTAAGAATTGAGAATCAAGGGAATGTCCATCAATTGAGGAATGATGGAAAAAGCTGTGTTATGTGATTGTAGTGGAATGGTCTTGTGCTACAGGCAATGACAAGAAGGATGATCCCAGAAAAACCTGGAAAGTCTAATGAACATCAATGTATGGTGAAGTGAGCAGAGCTGGGAGGACATTGTGCATAGTGACAGCAGTATTGTTTAATGAGCAATTGTGAATGACTTAACTACTCTCAGCAGTGCAATGATCCAAGACAATCCCAAGGAACTAATGAGGAAGCTACTATGCACCCCTATAGAAAGAACTGATAAAAGAACATGTGTGGATTGTACATATATAACCTGGTTGCAATCTTGTGGAGGAGGGAGGAAAGGGAGGGAGGGAGAGAGAAAAATTGGAACTCTAAATCTTATGAAAATGAATGTTGAAAACTACCCTTACATGTAACTGGAAAATAAAATAAATATTTGTTGCTGAAAAACAAACAAACAAATGAACAAACAAAACAAATACCATTCCTTCATAAAAAAAATAATCTCTATAGGGTGGAACAAGGACATAAATGTAATGAGATGGAATTTAGTAGGAATAAATATAAAGTCCTACCCTGAGATTTATTGTGCAAGTACAAGATGGGAGAGAACTATCGATGAAACGGACTATCCACCTCCAAAAAAAGAACTGATATTGATGAAACACAGAATGAAGCATGCTATTTTTTGCTTTCTTTCATATTTTTCTTTTATTCAAGTTTTCTTGTACAAAATGACTAATATTGTAATGTTTTATATAATAGCATATATATAATCCATATCTGATTGCTCAGTGCCTCAGGGAGGGGGGAAGGGAGGAAAGGAAAGAGAGATAAAAATTGGAACCCAAAACTATAAATAAACATTTTATTATTAAAAAAAACATGGAAAATAAAATAATGAGTATTTACAATAAAAAATGAGCTGAAAAACAGGTGAAAGAGGAGAAATTTTTAAATCATCAGACTAGGGGCAGCTAGGTGACACAATGGATAGAGCACCATCCCTGGAGTCAGGAGTACCTGAGTTGAAATCTGGCCTCAGACACTTAACACTTACTAGCTGTGTGATTCTGGGCATGTCATTTAACCCTAATTGCCTCACTAAAAAAATCATCAGACTCCTTGAATACTATAACAAAACAAGAAACCTAAATAACATATTCCAAAAAATTATTTTCATCAATCCTCCCAACTGTGTTAGAACTGGGGATGGGGGTAGGGGGAAGCCAACATAATAAAGCATAAAAAGCAATCCTACCAAACTTTCCCAACATTTACCCTCCAAATAATTTTAGAATAACTCTTCAAATCAAATATAGGCACAGTAAGGACAACAAAAAGTCTAAGTGAGACTTTTTTGAGCCTAAGATGATGTAGGAGATTGGAAAAAGATTGGAGTTAGGCCTAGGCAGAGTTCAACAGCAATGTCAGTGAGTCTTGGAGGGGCTCCAGCAGCAGCAGCAGCTTTGGGAGCTTTCAGGCCAGAGACAATAAGTGTGTTAGACAACTAGTTAGAAAGAGATAACAGAGTTCCCTTCACTGGCACTGGGTTCAATTGGTACTTATGGGTAACTCTGTTCTTTTTATGTAGTTCAGGGTTGCCTTTCCAGGGTGGAGAGTTTTTGTGATCAGTCACAAGGGAAGAGGGGGCCCTAGTCATGAGTGTAATGCAAAATGAAGTACAAGTATTAGTTGCAGAGGACAGAGGAGGGGACCTAGCCAATATTCCAGGGCCAAGAAGAGTACTAGTTTTTGCAGCTACAGAAGAGCAGGCACCCTTCCTGGGTAAAGACCAGAGCATAAACCAAGAAAGGAGTGTCAACACTTCACCTTGGAAGCACCTAAAACTTACAAACTCCCAGAGCAAGCTCTGAAAACAAGAGTATGAAAACACATGAAGCTTGGTAGAATGCCTTCCCACCCCAGTTAAGCAGAGTTAAACTTTAACAGAAATTTCAATGTCAAAAATAGGCTTTGAAAATAAGCCAACAACAACAAGATAAACAAAAGAACTCAAAAATAAAAAAGCTATTACACTGACAGGGGAAACCAAGACAAAACCACAAAAGGCAACAATGTGAAAACACCTTCTAACAAAGATTCAAAGAAAAATGCCAATGGAACCCAAGTTCAACAAGAATTTCTTGGAAGAATTAAAGAAATAAAAAGAGTGGTAAAGGAAAAAATGGGGAAAGAAATTAGTTATTCAAGACAATTATGGAAAGAATGAACAATTTGGTAAAATAGGAAAAATAAAAAAAGAACACTTAAAAAAACAGAATTTGGGGGCAGCTAGGTGGCACAGTAGATAAAGCACCAGCCCTGGATTCTGGAGGACCTGAGTTCAAATCTAACCTCAGACACTTGACACTTAGTAGCTGTGTGACCCTGGGCAAGTCACTTAACCCTGATTGCCCCATCAAAAACAGAATTTGTCTAATGTTAAAAAAGAAAAAGAATTACTGAAAAAAAGAACTACTTAAAAATTAGACTAGGGCAAATAGAAACTAAGGACTCCACAAAACAATAAGACAAAATCAAAAGAATGCAAAAGAAGATGAAAATGTGAAATCTCATCATAATAACAACTAGCCTTGAACAAAGACAAAAAAAGAGATTTTTTTTGTTTTTCTTTTATGAGGTTTTTGCTTTTAGTTTTGATTCTTCTTTCACAACATGACTAATGCAGAAATATGTTTAATGTGATTGTACATATATAACCTATATCTGATTGCTTGCTGTATTGAAGAGCGGAAAGGGAGGGGAGGGAGGGAGAAAAATTTTAAACTAGAAATCTTATAAAAACAAATGTTGAAAACTATTTCTACATGTTACTGGAAAATAATGAAATAATTTTATGAAAAAAAATTGAACGACCTGAAATTCATCATCAAAAAAGCTCCTAAAACTGGAAGATAGTATGGCAGAAATGAGGCATAGACGAACATCTTACACCTTATACTAAAATAAGGTCAAAATGGATACATGATTTAGACATAAGAGGTGATACCATAGATAAATTAGGAGAGAAAGGAATAGTCTACCTATCAGATCTTTGGAAAGGAAAACAGTTTTTGACCAAACAAGAGATAGAGTATATTATAAAATGCAAAATGGATGATTTTGATTATATTAAATTAAAAAATTTTTGTACAAACAGAAGCAATGCATCCAAAATTGGAAGGGAGGCAGAAAGCTGGGAAACAATTTTTGAGGCCAGTACTTTTGATAAAGGCCTCATCTCTAAAATATATAGGGAATTAAATCAAATTTATAAGAATCCAAGTCATTCCCCAATTGAGAAATGGTCAAAAGATATGAACAGGCAGTTTTCTGATGAAGAAACCAAAACTATCTATTCCCATATGGAAAAATTCTCTAAATCTCTAATGATTAGAGAGATGCAAATTAAAACAACTCTGAGGTAGACCTGACACCCATCAGATTGGCTAAAATGTCAAAAAAGGAAGATAATAAATGTTGGAGAGGCTGTGGGAAAATTGGAACACTAATGCATTGTTGGTGGAGCTGTGAGCTGATCCAACCATTCTGGAGAGCAATTTGGAATTATGCCCAAAGGGCGATAAAGCTGTGCATACCCTTTGACCCAGCAATCCCACTTTTAGGTCTTTTGCCCAAAGAAATCATGGAAGGGGGAAAGGGACCCACATGTACAAAAATATTTATAGCTGCTCTTTATGTGGTAGCAAGGAATTGGAAGTTGAGGGGATGCCCAACAATTGGGGAATGGCTGGACAAGTTGTGGTATATGAATACAATGGAATACTATTGTGCTGTAAGAAATGATGAGCAGGAAGAGTTCAGAGAAACCAGGAGGGTCTTACGTGAGCTGATGATGAGTGAGATGAGCAGAACCAGAAGAACATTGTACACAGTATCATCAACATTGAGTGTTGACCTACTGTGATGGACTATATTCTTCTCACCAATGCAATGGTACAGAAGAGTTCCAGGGAACTCATGATAGAAGAGGATCTCCAACAACAAGAAAAAAAAAGAAAGAAAGAACTGTGGAGTATGGATGCTGATTGAACCATATTATTTTTTTGTTTTGGGTGCTGTTGTGCTTTTTTTCTATTTTGAGGTTTTGCATCACTGCTCTGATTCTTTCTCTTGTAACAGGATTAATGCATAAATAGGATTAATGTTATTATGTGTATATATATATATGTGTGTGTGTATATATATATATCTATATGTATATGTATAGAGATATATAGATATAACCTATATCAGATTACCTGCTGTCTAGGGGAGGGGGGAGGGAGGGGAGGGAGGGAGAAAAATCTGAAATTGTAAAGCATGTATAAACAAAAGTTGAGAACTATCTTTACATGTAACAGAAAAAATAAAATACCTCATACATTAAAAAAAAGCTCCTAGACATAATATTTTTTAAAAATCAAAGAGGATTTTCCCTATATTTTATAGAAGGGTAAATAGAATTTCAAAGTATTAATCAAACACATCCTGAAAGAGATTCTAAATGAAATATCCCAGGAATGTTATAGTCAAATTAAAGAGCACTCATGTGAAAAAAAAAATATTGCAAGCAGTGACAAACTATACACATATTGTGAATCCACAATCAGGGACACACAAGACTTAGCAGCTAATGTAATAAAGGAAAAGATGGTTTGGAATATGATATTCCTGATGGCAAAGGAGCTAAGATTACAACCAAGAATAATCTACCCAGAAAAATAAATCAGTATAAGCTTCAAGGGGGGAAATGTATATGCATGTACATTCATAGATACACACACACACACACACACACACACACTTGTTTAGGTATAGAAATCTGTCTTATCCAAGAAGGAAATAGGATATAAACAGAATAAGAGATATGGGGGAGAGATGCAGGGGGTCAGTGGTCAGAAGGAAGACAGATTTTAGACATAGGACAAGATAAAAAGAGAGAGAGGGAGAGAAGGAAAAAGAGAAGAAAACACAACAGAGGGAAATGCACAGTTAGTAATCATAACTGTGAATGTAAATGGGATGGGTTTACCCATAAAATAAAGCAGAATGGATTAGAAACAAGAATTCAAAAATACATTGTTTACAAAAGAAACATATGAAACAGGAAGATGCATACACAGAGTAAAAATAAAGGGCTGAAACAATGTCTGTTATACCTCAACTGAAATAAAAAAAAAAGAGACAATGGTAGCAATCATGATTTAAGAGAAATCAAAAGCAAAAATATGAACAATTAAAAGAGATGATAAGGAGCTCCACAGGCGGAACCAAGATGGCAGAGCAAAGTCAGAAAGCTGCCTGAGCTTTCCCAAATCCCCCCTGAAATAGATTTTAAATTAAGCCTCTCAACACATTCAGGAACTGCAAAAACTACTAAAAGGTGGAGTGAAACAATCTTCTAGCTTAAGATAACCTAGAACATCTTCAGGAAAGGTCAGTCTCATCTAGGTAAAAGGGGAACACAACTCAGTGTAGAGACTGTCTAGGCAAGCCAGCAGAAAGTTTTTTGCCATAGTACAGATCAGATGCTGAGGATTCTCAGTCCTAGCTCATCAAGCAAGTGGCATAGCATGCCAGCTCTGAGTCATCCAGCTTCAAAACAGAAGGCAATTTGCCAACTGGGTTATTGACTACCCAAAAAACACAACTAGACTGGGCCACTCCACTGCAGTTAGCAAGTCGCAAGCAGTTAAGTCCTTAGAGCAAAAAACTAGTGACTGGGACCCTAGCCCCCAGCAAAAGAATCTTGGCACAGAGCACGCTGTACCCCAGGAGCAGAGTTCAATTTCAAAAGGCATGAAATAGGCTAAAATATGAATAAGAAATAGAAAAGAACCCTAACCATAGAAATTTGCTATGGTGACATGGAGGAACAAAATGTAAATTCAAAGGAGGACAAGAATGTCAAAATGCCTACATGTAAAGCCTGAAAGGGGGAAAAAAAATTGGTCACAAGACCAAAACGCCCTATTGGAAGAGCTCGAAAAGAATTTTATAAACAAAATAAAAGAGGCAGAAGAAAAATTGGGAAAAGAAATGAGAGTTATGCAAGAGAAAGTCAATAGCTTCAAAATACTGCAAGCAGCCAAAAGGAAGCATTGTAAATATCAAGGAACAACAATCAGGATCACACAGGACCTGGCAGTTTCAACATTAAAGGATCAGAGGGCTCAGAATATGGTATTCTTTTTTTTTTTTTTTGTGGGGCAATGGGGGTTAAGTGACTTGCCCAGGGTCACACAGCTAGTAAGTGTTAAGTGTCTGAGGCCAGATTTGAAATCAGGTACTCCTGACTCCAGGGCCAGTGCTTTAACCACTGTGCCATCTAGCTGCCCCATGAGAATATGATATTCTTGAAGGCAAAGTAACTTGAATTAAAACTAGGAATGTAGTACCCACGAAAATTAATCATAATCTTTCAGGGGAAATGATGGGCATTCAATAAAATAGGAGACATCAAAACTTTCCAGCCCAGAACTGAACAGAAAATTCAATCTACAAATACAATACACAAAAGAAGCATAAAAAGGTAAAATGTGTGGAGGGGAGGAAATGTGTTATTCAATAAGGTTAAAAAGTTTATATCTCTACACAGGAAGAAGATACTTGTAACTCTCAAGGACTCTATCTCTATTAAAGCAAATAGGAGCAGCACACATAGACTGAGGCTATGAGTATGTTGATTTTTGATGTGATGATATGAAGAGAAAACTTAATGGGAAACAAAAAGGTTTATACTAGGAGAAGAGAAAAAAGGAAGTTAGAATGGGCTACATCAAATCACATGAAGAAGTACAAAAGATCTATTACAACAGAAGGAAAGAAGGGAGGGGTGTTCATTGTTTCAATTTTACTATCATCTGATTTGGCTTAAAATGGGAATAATATACACAATCAGTTGGTTTATCTTACCTTATAGGGAAGTAAGAGGGGAAAAGGGAAATAAAGGGGTGGGGTGCTGATAGAAAGGAAGATAAGACTAGGAGGCAAAAGGGGAAAGGGCAAACGGTAGGTGGGGCTAATACAAGGGAGAGTAGATTGAGATAGGTGATCAGAAGCAAAGCACTGGTGAGAAGGAACAAGGGGAAAGGGAAGAGGAAAGTATAAAAAAGTAGGAAATTGGATGTAGGGAAATAATACGTTAGTAAGCATAACTGTGAATGGGAATGGGATGGACTCTACCATAAAATGGGAGTGGATAACATAGTATATTAAAAAACAGAATGTTACAGTATGTTGTTACCAAGAAATATGTGAAGCAGAGAGATATATACAGAGTGAAGGTAAAAGGCTAGAGCAGAATATATTATGGTTCAGTTAAAATTAAAAAAAAAAAAAACAGGGGTAGAAATCCTTAACTCAGACAAAGTAAAAGCAAAAATAAATCTAATCAAAAAACATAAGAAAGGAAACTAAATCTTGCTAAAAGGTACCAGAGACAATGAAGTAATATAAATACTAAACATATATGCACCAAGTGGTACAGTGTCAAAATTCTTAGAGAAGCTAAGTGAGCTACAAGAAGAAATACACAGTGAAACTATATTAGTAGTGTACCTCAACCTCCCCCTTTCATAACTAGATGAATCTAACAACAAAATTAATAAGAAAGGGGATAAGGCGGTGAATAGAATTTTAGAAAAATTAAATGATAGACCTTTGGAGAAAGCTGAATAGGGATAGATAGGAATATGCCTTTTTCTCAGTGGTATATGACACCAACACAAAAAATGACCATATATTAGAGCAGAAAAACCTCACAGTGAAATGCAGAAAGGCAGAAATAGTAAATGCATTGTTTTAAGATTATGATGCAATAAAAATTATGTGTAATAATGGGCCATGGAAAGATAGACCAAAAATGAATTGGAAAGTACATTGTCTTATTCTAAAGAATAACCGGGTCAACCAATAAATCATGGAATAAATTCATCAAATAATTTCATCAAATTGAATGATAATAAGACAACATACCAAAATTTATGGGATGTAGCCAAAGCAGTTCTTATAGGAAATGTTAATCTCTAAATGCCTACATGAATAAAATAAAGAACGAGGTATTAAATGAATTGAGTATGAAACTAAAAAAGCTAGAAATGTAACAAATTAAAAATCCCCAGTTAAATACCAAATTAGAAATTCTGAAAATTAAAGGAGACATTAATAAAATTCTATAGAATTAATAAATACAACTAAGAGTTAATTCTATGATAAAACCAATAAAATAGACAAACCTTTGGTTAACTTGATTTTTTTTAAAAAAGAAGAAAGCCACTTACTAGTATCAAAAAATGAAAAGGTTGAATTCAGCACCACTGAAGAGGAAATTAAAGGAATAATTAGGAGCTATTTTGCCCAACTATATGCCAATAAATTCAAAAATATGAATAAAATAGATGAATGTTTACAAAAATATAAATTACCCAGATTAACAGAAGAATTAAAATCATCAAATAAGACCATTTTAGAAAAAGAAGTTGAATAAGATATCAATGAACTTCCTAAGAAAAAATCTCTAGAGAAGACGGGTTTACAACTGAATTCTACCAAACATTTAAAGAAGAATTAATTTCAATATTATAAAAACTATTTGGAAAAAATAGGTGAAGAAGGGATACTACCAAATTCTTTTTATGAGATAAGTGTGGTGCTGATACCTAAACCAGGAAGAGCAAAATCAGAGAAAGAAAATTATAGACCAATCTCCCTAATGAATTTTGATGTAAAAATTCTAGAGTATTAGCAAATAGATTACAGCAATGTATCACCAGGATAATACACTACACCTAGGTGTGATTTGAATCAAGAATACAGTCATAGTTCAATATTAGGAAAGCATTCAACATGAATGGCCATATCAATAATAAAACTAACCAAAACCATATGATTATCTCAAAAGATGCAGAGAAAGTTTCTGACAAAATAAGCAACCATTCCTATGAAATAAAAAAAAGGCCAGAGAGTTTAGGAATAGATGGACCTTTCCTTAAGATGATAAACAATACCTAAAACCATCAGAAAGCATTATATGTAATGGGGATTAGTCAAAAGAATTCCCAAAAATATCAGGGGTGAAACAAGGATTCAATTATCACCACTATTGTTCAATATTATACCAGAAATCTTTGCCTTAGCAATAAGAGAAAACAAAGAAATTGAAGGAATTAGAATAGGCAAGGAAGAAACAAAACCATCACTCTTTGAAGATGATATGTTGGTGTACTTAGGGAATCCTAAAGAATTATCTAAGGGCACCTAGGGGGCACACTGGATAAAACACTGGCCCTGGATTCAGGAGGACCTGAGTTCAAATCTGGCCTCAGACACTTGACACTTACTACTGTTTGACACTGGGCAAGTCACTTAACCCTCATTGCCCTGCAAAAAAATAAAAATAAAAATAAAATGAAATGAAATAAAGAATGATATAAAAAAGCTACTTGAAACAATTAACAACTTTAGCAAAGTTGCAGAATATAAAATAAACCCACATAAACCATTAGCATTTTTTATATAATCAACAAAGTACAGCAGAAACAGATAAGTTGCATTTAAAATAACTATAGAAAATATAAAATATTTGGGTGTCTACCTGCCAAAGCAAATCCAGGAACTATATGAACAATGTTACTAAATGCTTTTTACACAAATAAAATCAGATACAAACAACTGGAAAAATATCAATTGCTCATGGGTAGGCCATGCTAAGATAATAGCAGTTCTACATAATGTAAATAATATAACATCATATCATATAACACAATATAATATAAAATAATATAGTGTAGCATAGAATAATATATATAATAAATACAATACAATATAATTCAATAAACAATTCTACATAATTTCCTTATTCATTATTATAGCAATCAAACTACCAAAAATTATTTCATAGAACTAGACAAAATAATAAAATTCAACTGGAAGAACAAAAGGTTAAGAATATCAAGGGAATTAATTCAAAAAATGCAAAATGGGCTAGCTTTACCAGATCTAAAACTATATTATAAAGCAGAAACCATTAAAATTTTTGGTACCGGCTAAGAAAGAGAATAGTGTATCAGTGAAATATATTAGGTACACAAAACACAACAGTAAATGAAGACAGCAATCTCTTATTTGATATATCCAAGTACTCTACCTTCCTGGATAAGAACTCACTATTTGACAAAAACTGCTAGGAAAACTGGAAAATAGTATGGCAGAAACTAGGAATAGACCAACAGATTAAACCATGCACCAAAGTGAAATCAAAATGAATACATGATCTAGGCATAAAGGGTGATACCATAGAAAAATTAGAATAGGAAGAAATAGTTTATTTGTCAAATCTGTGGAGAGGGGAAAACATTTATGACTAAAGGTAAGATAGAGAACATTATGAAATGCAAAATGGATCTGTTTATGTTTTTTTGTTTTTGTTTTTGTTTTTTGTTTTAGCGAGGCAATTGAGGTTAAGTGACTTGCCCAGGGTCACAGAGCTAGTAAGTGTTAAATGTCTGAGGCAGGATTTGAACTCAGGTACTCCTGACTCCAGGGCTGGTGTTTTATCCACTGTGCCACCTAGCTGCCCGGATTATGTTAAATTAAAAGGGTTTGGAAAACAAACCCAACACAAACAAGATTAGAATGAAAGCAGCAAGCTGGGAAACAATTTTCACAGCCAATGTCTCTGACAAAATACTTATATCTAAAATATAGAGAGAATTGAATCTAATATCTAAGAATATTAGCAATTCCCCCATTGAGAAATATGCAAAGGACATAAACAGGCAGTTTTCAGATGAAGAAATTAAAGCTATCTCTAGCTATATGAAAAAAAATGTTCTCAATCACTACTGATTAGAGAAATGCAGATTAAAACTACTGAGAGGAACCACTTCACACCTACCCAATTGGCTTAATATTACAAAAAAGGGGGAGCCATTACATAGAGCAGCAGCAACAGCAGAGGCAGCAGCAGCAGCAGCAGCACTATGACCAAGCTGCATGGCCAAGATGTGTGGGAAGATCAGACTGCTGAGTTCAAGCCTTCCAGCTATTTGATCAAATAGGTGATGGAAAGATCTTATACAGCCAGTGTGGGGATGTGATGCGGGCCCTGGGCCAGAATCCCACCAATGTTAAGGTGCTCAAGGTCTTAAGGAATCCCAAGAGTGATGAGATGAATGTGAAGGTGCTGAACTTTGAAAAAATTTTTTTCCAATGCTGCAGACCAGGGCACATAGGAGGACTATGTAGAGGAGCTTTGGGTGTTTGATAAAGAAGGGAATAGCAAAGTCATGGGGGTTGAAATAAGGTACTTTCTCATAACTCTGGGTGAGAAGATGACAGAGGAAGAAGTGAAAGTGTTAGTGGCCGGGCATGAGGACAGCAATGGATGTATCAACTATGAAAAGCTGGTCAGGGCAGTGCTGAATGGCTGAGAATAAAATTCCCCTTTCCACAAAGAATCCCCTAACTTTCTTCTTGTGAAAATGATCCTCTCTCCCCTAAGGTAACTAACTATATCATCAGTGTTACCAAACATCTTTCCTTCTAATCCCCACCACATGTCCTCTTTGGCCTACCTGCTCTCTGCTTTTACCAAATAAACTTGCTAACTGCTCCTAAAAAATTCTACATAGCAATTGGGAAGCACACCCAAAAGGTTATAAAACTTCATACCCTTTGACCCAGCAATACCACTACTATGTCTATACCCCAAAGAGATCATAAAAAAGTGAAAAGGCCTTTTTTTGTGGTGGCAAAAAAAATGGAAATTTATGGGATGCCCATCAAGTAGGGAATGATTAAACAAGTTTTGGTTTATGAATGTAATGAAATATTATTGTGCTGTAAGAAATGATAAGCAGGCAGATATCAGAGAAAACTTGGAAAGACACATGAATTTGTACTGAGTGAAATTAGCAGAACCAACAGAACATTGTACAAAGTGTCAACAAAAATGTGTGATGATCACCTGTGATAGACTTAGCTCTTCCCAGCCATAAAGTTATCCAAGACAATGCAAAAAGACTCATAAAGGAAAATGCTCTCCACATACAGAAAAAAAGAACTATGTAATCTGAATGCAGATTAAAACATACTATTTTCACGTTCATTGTTGCTTTGTTGTTGTTGTTGTTTCTTCTTTCTTATGTTTTTTCCTGTTTTTCTGACTCTTCTCTTACAACATGACTAATGTGGAAATATGCTTAACACAATTTTAATGTATAACCTATATCAGATTGCTAGCTGGCATCAGGAGTGAGGAGGGAAGACAGGGTGGGAGAAAAATGTGTAGCTCAAAATCTTATAAAAGGGAATGGTGAAAACTATCTTTAAATGTAATTTGAAAAAAAATAAGGTCTGATAATTTTGGGGGGTGAGGCAATTGGGGTTAAGTGACTTGCCCAGGGTCACACAGTTAGTAAGTGTTAAGTGTCTGAGGCCGGATTTGAAATCAGGTCCTCCTGAATCCAGAGCTGGTGCTCTATCCACTGTGCCCCAGGTCTGATAAAATTTAAAAAAATAAAAGAGATGATGAAGGAAACTATAGTTTCCTAAAACATGCCATAAGCATTAAATAATATGATTTTTATATCAAGTTTCTCTGAAAAAGGTTACATTCTTTCAATAAGGAACTGAGTTAACTTTAGGGAACTGAGTCAACTTTAGAAAAGTAAGAGCTACTCTGCAATTTATAAATGGTCAAAGCATATATAGATAGGCAGATTTCAGAAGAAATCAAAGCTCTTCATAATCATATGAAGAGATGCCCTAAATCACTATTTTGTTTTGGTTTTTGTGTTTGTGTTTTGCAGGGCAATGAGGGTTAAGTGACTTGGCCAGGGTCACACAGCTAGTGTCAAGTGTCTGAGGCTGAACTCAGGTCCTCCTGAATCCAGGGCCAGTGATTTATTCACTGCACCACCTAGCTGACCCCTCTAAATTTCTATAAAAGAAAGACAAATTAAAACAATTCTGAATGAACACTTCACACCTAAGAGAAATGCCAAATGATGGAGGGAATGAAGAAAAATAGGTACACTAATGAATTGTTGGTGGATTATTGAATGAGTTCAAATATTCTGAAGAACAATCTTGAACTATACTCAAAGAAGTATAGAACTATGCATATCTTTTAATACAGTAAGAGTTCCAAACTCTGAAGAGATCAAAGAAAAAGGAAAATGAAAAGGGGCAAAAATGTACAAAAATATTTATAGTAGCTCTGTTTGTGGTGGCATCATTTGGAGAATGGCTGTGGCATTTGAGTGCCATGGAGTCATATTGAGCTATAAAAAATGAAGAGTGGGGTGGTTTCAGAAAAGAAAAAAAACACATCAAAACCCATAGGAACTGATGCAAAGTAAAATGACAAGAACCAAGAGATCATTGTGCACAGTAACAGCAAAATATTCATGAATATCACCTGTGAAGGACTTGGCTATTCTGATCAATAAAATGATCCAAGAAATTTGCAAAGGACTCCTGATGTAAAAATGACATCCAACTCCAGAGAAAAATTGATGAACTCTAAAGGCCAATTGGAGTATAATTTTCTTGCTCTATTTTTTCTTTTATTTTTTTGTGTTATGACTAATATGGAAACTTTTTGTATTACTTTCCACATGTAATTAAAATGTTCTTGCTTGCCTTCCTAGTAGGTGCAAGTGGGATGGGAGGGAGAAAGGAAATTTGGAACTCAATTAAAAAATAATGAAAATGTTAAAAAGAAATCAATACTGGGGCAACTAGGTGGCACAGTGGATAAAGCACTAGCCCTGGATTCAGGAATATCTGAATTCAAATCCGACCTCAGACACTTGACACTAGCTGTGTGACCCTGGGCAAGTTACTTAACCCTCATTGCCCCATTTAAAAACAAAAAAAAAAGGAAAACAAAGAAATCAATACTATCAATAGTCACATAAAATGATCTAAATCACTATTTTGTTTTGTTTGTTTGTTTTTATATTTTTTTGGAGGGGCAATGAGGATTAAGTGACTTGCCTAGGGTCACACAGCTAGTAAGTGTCAAGTGTCTGAGGCTGGATTTGAACTCAGGTATTCCTGAATCCAAGGCCAGTGCTTTATCCACTGCATCACCTAGCTGCCCCTTAAATCACTATTAATTAAAGAAATGCAAATTAAAAGAACTCTGAGATACCACTTTGCACTTATCAGACTGGCAAAACTGACAGAAAAATAAAATAACAAATGCAGGGCAGAATATAGAAAATTTGGGAAACTGATGCATTGTTTGCTTAGTTGTGAACTAGTCCAAACATATTCTTAATTCAGTCCTATTTAGGCCCCAATATCTACTCTGGAGAGAGTCTATTGAAATAAACAGACCACCTATCTGAAGAGCAAACATATTAATTATAGAACAAAAAAGACTCATAATGAAAAGCTGTTCCTAATTTTAAAGACAAGCATTTTAATCTTGAGCTATGTTTTGTATAGGAAGAGGCAGATGGCTATAATGTTAAAATTTCCCTATTTCCAAGACTTACTTATGTTGATATTCCATCAATAACTCCCTGATTTTTAGAACTGGGAATTTTTTTCCCTTTTTTCTGATTTTGAGCATTTTTCTGATATCTCAAAGTATCATGAGACTTTAATATCTTATTCATTTTTATTCTAATAACAATTGTCAATTCTTATCCTACCTTCTCATCCAATGCTTCTTTTGTCCATGGTTTGCCATTAATCCTTCTCAGCCCTCAATGCTGTAGGTCTCCATTGTATTTTTTTTTTTTTTTTGCCTATCAAGTTTAACAGTATGACACCTGGGACTAATTATTTCTTTTTTTTTTTTTTTGGCAGGGCAATGGGGGTTAAGTGACTTGCCCAAGGTCACACAGCTGGTAAGTGTCAAGTGCCTGAGGTCGGATTTGAAGTACTTAGCAAGTGTCAGGCACAGAGTAGTCCTTAGATGAATGCTAGCTGATATTTATTGTTGTATTTGTCTTCATAAGACTTACAATAGGCCTAGCACAAAGGAAAGACTTAATAAATGCTTCTTGAGTGCCAATGTATTTGTATTCTTATCAAACCCTTTTACTTTTATCATATTCTTGCTTATTTTGTGTATGTTCTATTTTTCTTCCCATGTGGAAAGTGTCAAGAAGAAAGAGACGATTTCCCAATTATTCTTATATCTTTCTCAGTACCTGGAACATGAAAGATGCTGATGAATGGCTGAAGAATGAAAGAATGGATGAATAAAAGTATATCAAAATTGGAATGAAAATCTGATTAATTTCCTTAACTACAATATAGTTATGTAGTAGGACTGCTCTTTCATATGGAATAGATATTTGGATATGCAGTATGGTATAACACATATAAAACTGGTCTACAAGTCAGGAAATCCTAAAATCCAGTTCTGATTCTGTTGCATAATTTATGGAAACCTAGGTAGAGTAATTTAAACTCTTAGTGCATTGTCAACCTTCTAAGATTATATACATTGCCGATGTTAAACTACATGGTTTAGGTAAGTTGCTCGCCCAGGAAATTATAGATGCAATCCCTATCCCTATTTATTCCAGCATCTTGATATAGAGCTGAAAGGAAACTTTATAGAACAATTAGTACAACACCCTTGTTTTACTAATTAGAAGATTCAAGAACCAGAGAAATTGGCTGTCTTTCCCAATATCACAGGTGAGATATCTGCAATAAATTCCTTGCCTAAATGATCACAACCAGTGAAATCCTATTTAATTTCATTTTTTAAAAATTTGCTTAAAAGGGAATTTTTGGTCTTAATGTAATTTTGTAGCTCATATAAAGACCATGATATATAAAGCGTATGGTACTTGCTAGACATCTTTGTAAAAGGAAATTAGTTATAGATAGCAAATCAAGGCAATACGGCACAATGGAGAAAAAAGTATTAAATTTAGAACCATGTTCAATTATCATCTATGCCACTGGGTGACAGTGGACAAATTCAAAAGTCTTTAGACTTCATTATCCTTATCTTCAAAATAAGGGAGTAGAACTAGGTGGCCTCTAAGTTTCTTTCCCACTCTAAATCTAAATTTATGGGGTCCTATAAAATAATTCCAATCCTTCCCAAGGCAACAATGATGCCCAAGGATTTCAGAGTACAGTGGAAAGAACATTGGATTTAGAGTCAAAACACCTGAGTTCAAATGATGCCTCAGACTCTCACTACTTCTGTGATATTGGACAAATGACTTAACCTCCCTGGGTATAAGTTTCCTCATCTGTAAAATGGGAGAACTAGAAAGTATTTCTGGTTCCTTTGAGCTCTATTTTTATGTGATCTCTATGACCAAGATCTCTGTGACCATGATCACAAAACACTACACATTGAGCATTCCTGCTACCACCCTCAGCTAGTCACAACACAACAAACTTTGTGATATAAATTATCCCATAAATTGTCCCATGGCAAATCATGTTTTCCCATGACAAATCAAAGCACTAGATTTTGAGAAGTAAGCATTTGACAACTAAACTAAGTAAACAGTTATTTTTAAGCTTTAATTAACTAATATTAATTTCTACTTGGGCTCCAGAAGGAAAAAGTGCCCATCACCAAGCTCCTGTGCCATGTATGAGCACAACCATGTACACACCCACAGTAGACACACTTTTTCTCTAATTCACTCAAACAGACTTTGATGGTATAGTTAAACAGCCATATAAAATGGCAACAGCATCAGCATAAAGTATTCAACTTTAAGTTATTATGGCAACATGCTATCCAGGGTGAATTGCCTCACAACAAACACCATTCATTAATATTTCAAAAATTCTAGAAGACAGCCAGAAAAAAAAAAAAAACAGGGAAATGTTACAATGACACAGTGCACCCTGGTAAACAAGCTATCAAAGGCAGTCTACAATTAGAGTGAATAAATAAAATACAGTCTGATAAAATGCAAGTCATAAAGCTGGGATATAGAAGCATTGTGAACTGTATGGTATTCTTCCAGAAGGTTTCACAGAGATTAACTAATGGGATTTGAATACCTATAATTCCACCTAAAACAGACTATTACACTACCCCTAGGCACCGAAATAAGTATTCTGTTTAAATCCAGGAAAATTACTTAGTAACAGTAACTAAGTTACAAAAGTTGTCTAAAAACTCTCAAGGGATGAGGAAGACCAAAATAAAGATTAAAGCAAAAGAGTGAGAAGCAGATCTCTTTACTAGGATCTTACCATTTATTAGCCAAACTCAAACACAACTTTAGCAGTGTTACAACCTGCCTGAATGGGGAGAAATGACAATATAGTTTCATTCCAATCTCTCCTTTTCACTATGAAAAGGGGGATTTTCCTCAACTTAAAACTGTTGACTTTAATCATTTCGCTCTTCCTTCATAATTCTCATAGACATAAATAAGGTAAATGGAGGGAGGAAGAGAGACAGACAGAGACAGAGACTGAGACTGAGACAGAGAGAGATAGAGAGACAGAGAATTGTCTTTCCTCCTTCATCTAAGTGTGGCCAACATAGGAATTCCGCTTTTCCTTCTCATATACACATGTGTGCAGGTAGAGATACTAATTATAGGCTCTAAGTTACCATGACAATCATTTCTTCATGTGTAACCCAGGTAATGGAGACTATAAAAAGTGACAGGTTTCTGCTAAAACAATTAAAAGCAAAATCAGAAATATTGAGCCATAAGTATGATGTAACTACACAGGGACTGCAAACTTAATGAGAAACACATATGTTTTCTGTTTAAAATTAATATTATTAAAACATTCTAGAATTGTCATTCTCATAAAAAGATTATTTTCTATTCATGTGGTTCCCTACAGGGTATTATCTGAGGCAAACTTGTGCAGAGAATTTAATCTTAGAGAAACCCTACTACAGAGAAACATAGAAAAGAATGTGCTGTAGCAACCCCAGACCCATGTTTTAACATGTGACTGGATGCTTTGTTTATGGCAGCAAGTAACTGAATGAAATATGTGGCTTAAATGTTTAGATAAAGTGAAAGCAATAGTGACTCCTCTCCTTTCCTTTCCTTTCCTTTCCTCTTGTTTCCTTTCCTTTCCCTTCTCTTCCTTTCCTACTTTTTTCCTCCCCTTTCCTTTCCTTTCCAATCTTTCCTTTCCTCTTCTTTTCACTTTGCCTCTAGACTTGTGATTCCATCACTATAGGGAAGTCCTGATGCAGGAAGTCCTTCCAATAAAAATCAGCAACTCTTCTGCAACTTAAAGTCTTAATACATCATCTTATGCACAGAGAAGTTAAATGATCTGACCAGGGTATATGGTCTTTTGTTTGTGGCCAGGGTAACACTTGAACCCAGGTTTTCATAATTCTAAGGCAGAACCTCTATGAAGGGCACTGCAGATGTGGCCTTTCCTTTTCAATATATGAAGAAAATCATAGCATTTTAGGATTGTGTCCTGACAAGGTGAATAATTTCTGTTTGATTTATACAATTTCTCCAACACATCTGTGAAGGTATGTGTCCACATTCCCTTGCGGACATTATGATGCAGACACCTTTCATTTTGGTTCTCTTTTTACAATCACATGCATGGACACAGAGGAAACTGCCAAAGCTCAGAGCCTTGTTCCCATAAACTCATCATATTTCAATCTGTAATATCAGCAGAAGGTTAATTTAAAATGTGGCTTTGACACTCCATATCATTTTAATTGGTTTGAGATATTGAGCTAACTATATATCTTGGAAACATATTTAGAACTATATCCATTCTTAAGGACCTCAATTTGTAAAATAATTTTAAGGCAAAATCACATGTAAATCTTTTTCCTTTTTTCTTTTTTACTCTTTTAAAATATCCATTAATTTTCATTTATCCTCTGATGCCATTCATATTCTATTTATATTCTTCATTTATTGTTCTTTATTTTTCCCTTAAATCAACTCAACTCACCAAACATTATTAAATACTATCTAGGAATAAGATACTGTGTTCAGTGCCAAGGATACAAGGAAGAATAAGACGTGACCCATACCCTTAACATATTTATGGTATAGTAGGAGAGAGAAAATATCTATGTATAGGGGGTTCATATCATTACATTAATTACATCCACACACACCAGGACCAATAGTTTGTCCACAATTGTCACATGATGACAAAGGGATAAAAGAAAGGAAAGAAAATAGCCAATAATAAAACTGCTATTCCTTGTATAATTCTGGTCTACTTTCCACCATCGTTAATTTCAGGACATTTACCTCTGCCAATGTAGTAAAGCATATCATTGACTTTAGATATATGAATACAAAGAGATCAAATAGTATGATATCAATTTCACCCCCTCACTGTCCCTGTACTGACCAGAGAGAGAACTAAAAATATGTATTAACACTTTCTGGGAAAGGTCAAAATTAACATTTGCTACATTAGGCTTTTGGATGGCAGAACTTAAAGTGAATAAGGATGTAACAGGAAACATGCCACTGAGCCTTATTTGCCCATCTCCCAGTTATACAAAGATGTTCATCATTCTGCAGTATGAATAAGCTCCTTAGTCTTGTTTCTACCACTGGGTATTATTGGGCCCCAGCAGTGAACATTAAAGGCAAAGAGAATTGCAGACAAGGGAATTAACAAGAGGAAATTAGAGAGAAGGAAAACATCATTCTAATCATTCTTTGATTCCTTATAATTATGATGTTAAATCATTCCTTGAGGGTTATTATGATGATAGCCAAAGAACAGAGAAGGGGACTGGCAGATTAGGATCAGATATGTTGTTTCCAAGCTTTTGCAGAAAGAAAATGAGAATGAAACAATAATGCCGTCCTTTCCTCAGGAAAAAAAAAATTTCATTTTTAGTGCCGCAATTCAATTGCTATTGAGCAATGAGAAAGCAGAAACCAGCAAACATTTCCAAACAAAATGAAAGGGATTAAGAAGGAAATAACAAAGACGTATTCTTGTCTGTGTATGAGGGGCCGTTATCTAGGAGCTTCATTACTCTGGGTTCTTTTCACATTTCATATTTTTATATGCTGTAGTTAAATCTCATTTCTAAATTTAAGAATTTCAGAGGAATAGTTGGGGTAGACATTCTTTCATTCAGGTAAAAAGAAATTCAATTTTCCCTCAAAATAAATCAAGGTCTTAGAAAAAAAAAGATTTCCTTTCTTTTTGTACCTTATAGTCTATGGTCTTCATCTTGGAAAATACTGATCTTTAAGCATAAGGTACTAAAATGACCTTTGCATAATTTATTTTTTTACCCAAATTATTTACAGACTTATAAAATTTTAGTTTTAGAAGTAACCCTAAAGGTCCTAAACCAAACTTCTCATTTTTCAGATAAAGAAACTGATAGGAATTTGTTTTAAAATTAGGATCTGAGGTTTAGAGTTAGAAGGCCATCTAATACCATCCAGTCCAGTTTCAATTTCTTACATATAAAATTTAAACCTAATTTGGGGCAGCTAGGTGGCACAGTGGATAAAGCAACAGCCCTGGATTCAGGAGGACCTGAGTTCAAATCCAGCCTCAGACACTTGACACTAGCTGTGTGACCCTGGGTGAGTCACTTAGCCCTCATTGCCCCACAAAAACAAACAAACAAAAAAGCAAAAATAAAACTAATTTGAACCTTCTGACTCCAGAGCCAGTATTCTTGCTATGATATTTAGCAGAATAACCCCCAGCTTACATACAAGAAGTAAATGACAAACTAGAGTCTTGACCCCAAGTGAGATAGTGCTTTAACTATTCTATGTCCAAGTTCAACCATTGCACTTCCATAGAAATTTTGTTTTGTTTTTATAAGTTTTTTTTTACTTCAATATGGAAGAAGTAATTTACCATTCCTAAAACACAAAACTAAAAATAACATATTTGGCTAAACAGTCTGAGAAGGTAAATATGGCAACTTGGTCCTTTAAGTTTAACCTAGAAATTTAGCTCTCTGACAAAATTTTACTCTTTCTGTCCATGTGGTGAAATGGTGATGTAATTAAGAAGGATATGAATCACAAATGAGTTGGAACAGCAACTGAATAAAAATTGATGTGGTATAAAATCTAGTAAATGGCCTATTTTCTTGAATTCTAGCTGCCGCAGGCCATATGCCTGCTCACAGTCAGAGAAGAATAAGTAAAAAAACCCAGTTTAAATTGTGTTTAGAGATAGAATAGACCTCTGAGACAAACTAGCATAACCTCCTAAATTTTACAGATGAGGAAACTGAGGTCTAGAAGTATTACATGCCAATACAAAAGACACGATTCAGGATCTCAAAATTTAATATTCTTTCCACATTAATTAAGGCCTTGTAAGATGGCATTATTTTCTTTCCTGGGTGATTTCCCTTGATTGTAGAGATAAAGATAGAGCTTGTTTGCATCATTCACTATGCTTCTTGGCAGCATGGCCAGACTCTAATTCCTTTTGCCTTCTCACAGATAAAGAAGGGGACAAATGTGAGATATATTATGGAAGAATAATTAACAAGAGTTGGAAACTGATTGGCTATGAAGGTGAGTGAAATTGGAAATCAGTGTGTGAGAAACACATTTCTCCAAAAACTGAGGATATCTTCATTGTGTCAGTGCATGAGCCCCTGGCCCAGAGGAGTAGATAACAATTCACACAAAAAGATATCCAAGGCAATATAGAAAAAGGGGCAAAAAGACTTACATAAAGGTCATAGATATAGAATCAAGTAAAGTTCCTACTGGGCAACAACCTTCCTTATGCATTTGAAATAAGGGGCTGATCTGGGGGCAGCTATGTGGTACAGTGGTTAAAGCACTGGCTCTGGATTCAAAATGACCTGAATTCAAATCCAGCCTCAGACACTTGACACTCACTAGTTCTGTGATCCTGGGCAAGTCACTTAACCCTCAGTGCCCCACAAAAAAAAAAGAAAGAAGGGGCTGATTTTTATTATAAATATTGAATATATCACACAAATAGGTTGATAAAGTTCAAAGCCAATTAATTGACAGTGGCTAATTAATTATGTCAGTGATGAGAAATTTTGTTGTAGTTGGACCATTTACAAGATAGCTTTTAGGTTGCTATCCATCACCTGAATAGGGACAGACTTGTAGATCATGATTTGTATTGTGAATCTTCTGTTTTACTTGTATCAGACCATTATACTTGTCTCCTACACTATTTATTTTGACCTGTTCTCAAACTGTCTTCATTGCTACTAGCCTGATGCTTCTGATCTGGACCCTAAACTTCTACCTCTGGTCTTTTGGATTATATATATATATAGCTATAGGTAGATATTTGTATGTATTCAGTTCTATCTCTGGAGATGGATAGCATTTTCATCATTATTCCCTCAAAATTTTCTTGGATCATTGCTGAGTTATTCACAGTTGATCAAAAAATATTGGTGTTATTGGTTCTTTTCATTTTATTTTGCATCACTTTTGCATGTATTTCCAAGTTTTTCTGATTAATTTGAAAAAGATATAGGGAGATACATATAAAGATATAGATATATCTATTGGTTTGCATATATGTATCTATGTGTTTGTATATACATATCCTCTTATCCTCTCCTAGGGAGCATGATGTTATCATGGACTTTCTTGGCTTCTCTGCTTGGAAAGTCATAGCCCAAGCCCATGTTACAGAAGCCAGTGTTCTCATCCCAGGATGGGTGATTTCCCATGGAAGGAAGGTACAGTATCCCTGCCTCCTGAGTTCTTGACCCCCTGAGCCATTTAAACTGTGTAGGAACAAAGATAAAGAACTTGAAGGGAACTAAAGATAATCTAGTTAAACTCTCTCACTGACCATTTTACAAAGGACCAAAACCAATGGTTTTACTTACTATCATCTGGATTCTTTGTAGATTCCTTCTCCTCCTTTCCTTCCACACTTCTGACTTAGAAAATTTCCATACTTTAATTTCACATGTATCAAATTGCTAGCCTTCTCAATAATTAGGGGAGGGAATAGGAATGAAAGAGAGGATTTGGAACTAAAAATTTTCATAAGAATACTAATAAATAGATAAACTATCAGATAGATTAATGAATGAATAAGGAAATAAGGAAATTAATTAATTAATTAATAGATGAATAAAGAAATGTATGCATGAATAAATGAACATCAATGCAAAAATTTTAAATAAAATACTAGCTAATATATTACAGAAATTTATCACAAATATCATATACTATGAACAGGTGGGATTTATCCCAGGAATGCAGGGCTGGTTCAATATTAGGAAAAAGATCAGCATAATTAACTATATCAATAACAGAAGCAATAGAAATCATATGATTATCTCAATAGATAGAGAAAAGACCTTTGACAAAATACAGCACCAATTCCTTTTTTTTAAAATTAGAGAACATAGGAATGAAAGGAGGTTACCTTAAAATGATAAACGAGACCATCAGCAAGCATTATCTGTAATGGGGATAACCTAAAAGCTTTTCCAATACAGTCAATGGTGAAACAAGGATTCACATTATCACCTCTATTATTCAATATTGCATTAGAAATATTTGTTATGGCAATAATAGAAGAAAAAGAAAGGAATTAGAATAGGCAATGAGGAAACAAAATTATCACTCTTTGCAGATGATATACGTTATACTTAGAAAATCCTAGAGAATCAACTAAAAAGCTACTTGAAATTATTAACCACTGTAGCAGAGTTGTAGGATACAAAATAATTCCACATAAGTCATCAGAATTTCTATATATTACTAACAAAGTACAAGAACAGATAGAGAAATTCCATTTAAAATAACTATAGCCAAAATAAAATACTTAGGAGTCTACATTCCAAGACAAACACAGCAACTATATGACCAGAACTACAAAACAATTTTCACTAAAATAAAGTCAATACTTGCCCATGGGTAGGCAGAGTCAATACAATAAAATGACAGATCTACCTAAATTAATTAATTTATTTAGTGTTACATCAACAAAATTATCAAAAATATTTTATAGAGCTAGAAAAAATAATAACAAAATTCATCTGGAAAAACTAAAGTTGAAAGATATCATGGGAATCAATGAAAAAAATACAAAAGAAGGTGGTCTAGCAGTACCAGATCTCAAACTGGTAATAATAAAATGCTAATTATTAAAACAATCTGGTACTGTCTAAGAAATAGAGAGGTAGATCAGTGGAATAGGATAGAAACTATACTATAGCAAATGACTATACTAATCTAGAATATGATGAACCCAAAGTTCCAAGCTTTTGGAACAAAAATTCATTATTTAACAAAAACTGTTGGGAAAAGTGGAAAACACTATGGAAGAAATTAGGTATAGACCAATACTTCACACCATATACTAAAATAAGGTCAAAATGGGGCATGATTTAAACATAAGGATGTTACCAAAAGAAAATTAAAGGACTATGGAATTGTCTATCTGTCAGATTTATAGACCCGGGAAGAATGTAGGACCAAGGAAGATAAAGAGAACAAAATTAAATGTAAAATAGATAATTTGATTATATAAAATGAAAAAGGTTTTGCAAAAACAGAACTAATGTAACCAAGACTACAAGGTGACCCACCAGCCCAGCAGGCCCCGGTATTCCAGGTTCAAAGTTCCAGCTCTCCATGTCTGAGTGTTCCATGGGACAGCGGCTAAGGCCACAATGACAGATTGCAGTGAAGAGCAGAACAACAAACTGGAGGCTCTGGAGCCCATCTACCTGGACTTCTTCACAGTATTATCAGAAAATCCAACTAGTTTTACTATTACTGTAACATCTAAAGCAGGAGAAAATGATGAAACTGTCCAGACAACCCTTAAGTTTACTTATGGAGAAAAGTATCCAGATGAAATGCCTTGTTAAGAAATATTCTCCCAAGAGAATCTAGAAGATAATGATGTCTCAGATATATTAAAATTGTTAGAGTTACAAGCAGAAGAAAACCTTGGCAAGGTAATTATTTTCACTCTAGTATCAGCTGTTCAAGAAAAACTAAATGAAATTGTTGATCAAATCAAAACTAGAAGAGAAGAAAAGAAGCAGAAGAAGCAGAAAGGCAATGTTTCCATGGCACTCCTCTAATAACTGAGAATTTCTTAAGTTAGAAGGCCAAGTTTGATGCGGAGCTCTTAGAAATTAAAAAGAAAAGGATGAAGGAAGAAGAACAAGCTGGAAAAAATAAAGTAAGTGGAAAACAGCTGTTTGAAACAGATCATAATCTTGACATATCTGACATCCAGTTCCTGGAAGAAGCTGGTAACAGAGTGGAAGTAGATGAATCTTTGTTCCAAGAAATGGATGACTTGGAGCTGGACAATGAAAGAGGATGATCCTGATTTTAATCCAGTTGATTTAGAGAGTGACTAGCGACAAGACTGACAAATGAACTGGTGGTGTCAGCAGTTGGTGAATCCCTGTCCTAGTATCTCTGCTTGCAGAGAAGCTGGAAAACCACAGCATCTGTGGCTTTGCTGAGCATGTGTTGGTTTCCTTTTGTTTTTTCTAAGAAAAAAAAATTAATTTTCAGGAGAATATTCTTCTGATGACTTTCATCATTGTACTTAATAAATTGACTTGAAAATTTTTAAAAAAGATTACAAGGCAAGTAGAAAACTGGGAAAGAATTTTTGAAAAAATATTTCAGATAAAGGCCTCATTTCTTAAATACATAAAGAACTGCATCAAATTTTTCAAAAGGCAAGTCATTCCCCAGTTGATAAATAGTCAAAGGATTTGAAGACAGTTTTCAGATAAGGAAATAAAAAATTATCAATAATCATATGAAAAATGCTCTAGATCATTACTGATCAGAGAAATGCAAATTAAAACAACTCTGAAATATCACCTTATACCTATTAGAGTGGCTGATATAACAAAAATGGAAATTATTGGTGGTTGGAGGGATTGTAGGAAAACTGGGACACTAATCCACTGTTGGTGGAGTTGTGACAAGATACAACCATTCTGGAGAGCAAATTTGGAATTATGCCGAAAGGGTTATAGAATTGTGCATACCCTTTCATCCAGCAAAACCACTACTTGATTTATATCCCAAAGGCATCCCCAAAAAGAGAAAAATACCTATCTGTACAAAAAATATTTATAACAGCTCTTTTTGTGGTGGCTAAAAACTGTAAATCAAAGTTATGCCCATCAATTGGAGAATGGCTAAACAAACTGTGGTATGTGATGGTGATGGAATATTACCATGCAGTAAGAAATGACAAAACAGGATGACTTAAAAAAAGCCTGGAAAGACATGTATGAAATAATGTATTGGGAGGTGAGCAGAACCAAGAGATCACTGTATACAGAGACAACAATATTGTTTGATGAAGAACTGTGAATGACTTGACTATTTTCAACAATATATTAAATAATACATTAATCCAACACAATCCCAAAAGAATATTAATGAAACATACTATCCACCTAAAAAGAAAGGACTGATATTGATGATTCCATATATTGAAACATGCTATTTTTCATATTCTTACATTAAGTGACAAATATGATGATGTTTTACATAATCATATATGTATAACCCATATCAGATTGTTTACCTCCTCAGGGAGGGGGGAGGGAAGGGGAGGAAGGAGGGATAGAGATTGGAACAGAAAAATCTAAATGAAAATGTTTAATCTAGAAAAAAAAATTTAAAAGCTGGGGAAGGAGTGTGCTGGAAGGGTTCAGGAGATATATATGTATTTCTATACACATGCAAAATATATATTGTGCATATATGAGTTATTTAGGTCTCATTTACATAATAATTATATTTAAACAAATTTGTCATATATATTATTTATATAAATTGATATGTATATGTTATTTATTTTAAAAGTTATTTAAAGATTTAAAATACTGATATCTATGTATATCTAAATGTAATAATGTAGAAAATTTACATTATATATGTCATATATGTATATATTATTTCTATGTTTCATATATGTAGAAAATAGAATTATTTATCACAAATATAAATAAATAAATAAATAAATAAATAAATAAATAAATAAATAAATAAATAAATAAGTAAGTAAGTAAATAAATACATAAATAAGTAAATAAGTAAATAAGTAAATAAGTAAATAAGTAAATAAGTAAATAAATAAATAAATAAATAAATAAATAAATAAATAAATGGATTTGTTTTTCATTGGTCACTACCTCCCTGAGATAACTGTATTAGGAAGAACTCAGAAATATTTAAACTCAATCTTAACTGGACTTTCTCCCAAACCGTTTTAACCCCACTGCTTCATTGTCCACTACTCTTCCCTCTACTTCCCAATACTCTTATATATGTTGCATTCTCATTAATATATAAACTCCTTGAGTAAGGACTGATACATTTATTATATATTCCAAAAGTTTAATTTATAGATATATAGACAAAAAGGAAGATGTCTCTCCTGTCAAGGACCTTATAGCCTTCTAGAGGATTAGAAATTACTTAGTGTAGGAGGCAACACTTAAGTCAAAACTTAAAGAAAAATAATGCTTCTAAAAGTCAGAGATGATGATGGGGTGCAAGCCAGATATGTAAGACAACTTGAGCAAAGTTATAAAGATATGGAGGAAAATGGAATGCTGAATTTAGGACACAATGAGATTGAAACATAGATCGTCAGAAGAAGAGTTATATAAAACACATCTTGAGAGTTAAACTGGAAATAGACTATAATGGCTTTAAATCACAAGGTGGGGAGTTTATAATTTATCCTGAAGGAGGAACACAGAATTTTTAGACTTGGAACAGAACTTACTGACCATCAAATACAGACCACGTACAAAATGAATCCCCACTAACAAATGCCAATGTGTTAATGGTCATCTAGTCACAGATTATGCTTTTCAATCTAGTTTTGGGTATGTATAATTGTTAGGAAGTATTTTTTTCTTTTTAAAAATCTAATATTTTATTTTTCCCCAATTACATGTAAAAATAAATTTTAACATTCTTTTTTTTTAATTTCCAAATACTCCAACTCCTCTCCTCTCCTCTCCTCTCCCCACACCATAGAAAAAGGCTAGCAATTTGATATAGATTATACATGTGGAATCATTTAAAACATATTTATACGTTATTCACCTTGTGAAAACAGAGAAAAATGAAAATACAAGAAAAATAAAGTAAAGAAAAAGTATTTCTTCAGAATCCATCAATTATTTCTCTGTGAATGGACAGTATTTTTCATTATTCCTTCAGAATTGTCTTGGATCATTGTATTGCTGAGAAGGGCTAAATCATTCACAGTTGATCATCATACAATATCGCTGTTACTCTATGCAATGTTTTCATGTTTCTTCTCACTTCACTCTGTTCATGTAAGTCTTTCCAGGATTTTCTGAAAGTATCCTGTCAGTCATTTCCTATAGCATAATGGTATTCAATCACAATCATATACAACTTGTTTAGCCCCCAATTGATGGGAGTCCCCTCAATGTCCAATTCTTTCCTATCACTAAAAGAGCTCTCTATATACTTTTGTACATACAGGTACTTTTCCTTTTAGTCTTTGTCTCTTTGGGATCGAGATTTAGTAATAGTTGAAAAGTATGCACAGTTTTATAGACCTTTGGGAACAGTCCCAATTTCTCTACTGAATGATTGAATCAGTATAACACTTCAGTTATAATACATGAGGATTTCAATTTTCCCATACCCCCAATATTTGGCATTTCTCTTTTCTATTATATTAGACAATCTTATATGTATGGGGTGCTACCCCAGAGATGTTTTAATTTGAATTTTTCATATGATGTAGATAGCTTTGATTACTTTGAAAACTGACTTTTCATATACTTAGACCATTTATAAATTGAGGAATAGCTTTTATTTCTATAAATTCGACTCAATTCTCCATATATTTGAGAAATGACATTTTATCAGAGAAATTTGGTGTAAAAACTTTTCTCCAAGTTATAATTACAAACTATGTATTTCTATCCATCCTATTTCTCCCTAGTGTCTCTTAATCTTTCTGTCATTTCACCCGAAGCATTCTCAAAAGTGTTTTGCTTCTGATTTTCCCCTCCCTCAATCTGTCCTTCCTTCTATTATACCCCCTTCTCTTATCCCCTTTACCTCCTACTTTCCTGCATTGTGTTAGATTTCTATACCCAAATGAATGTGTGTGTCATTCCTCTTTGAACCAATTGCAATGAGTATGGTTTATGCACACTCTCTTCCCTATGTCTGCCATCTACACTCCTCTGTGAAAGCTCACTCATGTTGTACATTTTATACTTCTCTCTTGCCCTCTATACCAGTTCATTCTTCTTCCTCACTCCTTAATTTCATTTCTAGATAATCATCCCATCAAATTCAACTCACATCCATGCCTTCTGTGTGTGTGTGTGTGTGTGAGTGTGTGTGTGTGTGTATCTTCCTAACTATCCTATTAATTATAAAGATTTAGGAGTTACAAGCATCATTTTCCCATGCAGTACCATAAACAGTTTAACCTTATTGTATCCCTTATCATTTCTCTTTCCTGTTTACATTTTCACGCTCCTCTTGAGTCTAATATTTGAAAATCAAATTTTCTATTTAGCTCTGGTCTTTTCATTAGGAATGCTTGAAAGCCCTCTATTTCATTGAATATCCATTTTCCCCAGAAGAAATATGTTCAGTTTTGTTGGGAAACTGATTCTTAGTTGTAGCCCTAGCTCTTTTGATTTGTGCAATAGCAAATTCCAATCCCTCAAATTCTGTAATGTAGAAACTGCTAAATCTTGTGTTAATGTGACTATGCCTCCAGAAGTTTTGAATCATTTCTATTTAGCTAATTACAATATTTCTTATTTGACCAGGGAGCTCTAGAATTTGGCTGTAATATTCATGGGTGTTTTCATTTGGGTATCTCTTTCAGAAGATGATCAGTTTATACTTTCAATTTTTATTTTATCCTCTGATTCTAGATTATCATGGCAGTTTTCCTTGATAATTTCTAATATCTCAATTATGTAGAGAACTGGGTAAAATGATTTCTGGGCTCGCTTTGTTTTTGATCATAGATTTCAAGTAGTCCAATAATTCTTAAATTATCTCTCCTGGATCTATTTTCTAGGTCACTTGCTGTTGTTGTTGTTGTTGTTGTTTTGCAATGAGATATTTTATACTTTCTTATGTTTTCAATTTTTTAAAATATTGTTTTATTGCTTCTTGACATTTTTTTAAAATATTGTTTTATTGCTTCTTGACATCTCATAAAGTCATTACATTTCACTTACCCAATTCTAATTTTTAAGTATTTATTTTCTTCAGTGAGTTTTTGTATAAACTTTTCCATTTTGGACAATTCTACTTCTTAAGGAGTATTTCTCTTCATTGGATTTTTATGCCTCTTTTTTTTTTGCAACAAACATTTATTTTTTCCAGTTACATGTAAAGATAGTTTTCAACATTCATTTTCATAAGATTTAGAGTTCCAAATTTTTCTCCCCCCCCCTTTCTTCCCCCTCCACAAGACAGCAACCACGTTATATATGTATAATCCAAAAGTCCTCTTTTTATCAGTTCTTTCTATGGGTGTGGATAGTATGCTTCATCCTCAGTCTCTTTTGATTGTCCTGGATCATCGTATTTATGAGAGTAGTTAAGTTATTCACAATTGCTCATTGAACAATACTGCTGTCACTATGCACAATGTCATTCCAGTTCTGCTCATTTCACTATATAAATCAGTTCTGGGATAATCCTCTTTGTCATTTTCTATAGCACAATATCATTCCACTACAATCATATACCATAGCTTCTTCAGTCATTCCTCAATTGATGGTCATTCCCTTGATTCTCAATTCTTAGCCACCACAAAGAGTTGCTATAAATATATTTTGTACAATTTCCCCCCCCTTTCTCTTTTTTGTTATTACTATTGTTAACTGTTTCCCTTCCACCCTATTCCCTTCCCCATGATATTTATCCTATTATCCATCTTCTTTCATCTTATCACTCTTCAAAAGGGATTTGTTTCTGTCTGTCCCCTCCCCCACTCTGCCCTTCCTTATTTTGCCCCTCTCTCTTTATCCCCCTCCCCTCCTATTTTCCTGCAGGGTTAGAGAGATTACTCCACCCAATTGAGTGTTTATGTCATTCCCTCTTTGAGCCAATTCTGATGAGACTGAGGTCTTTGAGCCAATTCTGATGATTACTCCACCCAGTGTGTTAATCCCTCCTTGAGGCAAGTCTGATGAGTTTAAGGTCTTTGAGACTTTTCTGAGGAGTGTAAAATTCATTTACTGCCCTGCTCCTCCCCCTTCTCTTCCCCTACTTCATAAGCCCTTTCCTTATTTCTTTCATGTAGGATTTCACCTCATGCTACCTCTGCCCATCCCCCTGTCATAGTACATTCCCCTCATCCCCTCAATTTAACCCTAAAGATGTCATCATGGGGGAGCAGCTAGGTGGCACAGTAGATAAAGCACCGACCCTGGATTTAGGAGTACCTGAGTTCAAATCCGGCCACTTGACACTTACTAGCTGTGTGACCCTGGGCAAGTAACTTGTCCCCCATTGTCCCACAAAAAAAAAGGTGTCATCATGAGGCAGCTAGGTGACACAATGGACAAACCATCCACCCAGGACCCAGGGGGATCCCAGACAAAACCCAGCTTCAGACACAAGACAGTCACCTACTGCACAATACCTGGTATGTTCCCCAACTCCAATTTTTTCTTGTTCTCTAGGGTCTTGTATTTGAAAGTCAAATTTGCCATTCAGTTCAGGTTTTTTCATCCAAATACCTGAAAGTCCTCTTTTTCATTAAAGTCCCATTTTTTCCTCTGAAATATTGTGTTGAGTTTTGCTGGATAGGTGATTCTTGGTTGTAATCCCATTTCCTTCGCCCTTTGGAATATCATATTCCAAGACCTCCAGTCCTTTAATGTAGAAGCTGCTAGATCTTTATCTTAGAAGTCCTTTCTGAGTGCCTCTGTGGCCTCCGACCAATTTTTATTTTTCTTGGAAGCTTTAGATATAGGAGCCCTGATGTTGACATCGTCCTCTGAGGGTACACCTTGATCTTCTTTGTTATTGGAGAAACTTTCTATGGTCCTCACCTTTCTCTGTCTGCTCATCTTGCCTTTCTTTGACTTGACTTTTAGTTCTTTAATGTGGAGCACTGTTTCCAGGCTGCACTATCCCAAGCTTCAGAAGTCCCAGGTGGTATGATTTAAGGAGGATCAGGTTTTTCACTCACCTGGCCTGTTCCCTGGTCCATAGATGACCCCAGACCAACTTGCTAATCAACCATCGTTGTGTGTTGCAGTTGTCAACTCTGATGAACCTGTGCCCCACCCCAACCTGTGCCACTGCTACTCAAGCCTATCTCCTGGTTCCCAGCAGGGGTGAAAAACCCAAGTTCTGCCTCAGCACCAGCATAGACCCCTGTAATCTCCCCCTACCAAGGGCTCAGTCCTCTCACCAGACTGTGAGCTTAGTTCCAGATGACACTGGTGCTTTAGCTGATTCAGAGGCTCTGGGGGTCTCCTTCTCTGGTGAGGCCTTCCTGGGACTGGATTTGTGTCTGAGTGACTATGGGGTTGGGATCCACTCCTGTCTCAGCACAGCAGCTCCCTCCTTCTGACCTTCCAAGCCATCCTTGGTTGGAAAATGATCTCAGCACATTCTTCTGAGGATTTTGCTGCTCCAGGCATTGTCCTAAGGCATTATTTGGATGTTTTTTGGAGTGATCATGTCATGAGTTCGAGAGTTCACTGCCTTTCCTCCACCATCTTCTTTTTATGCCTCTTTTACCATTTTGCGTATTTTGTTTTTAGGGTCTTATTCAGTATTTTTTATGCCTTTTTTACCAAGTGGACTCTTTTGATGATTTTCTTTCAATACTTTTCATTTCTCTTCCCAATTTTTCCTCTACCTCTCTTACTTGTTTTTTGTTTTTGTTTTTGTTTTTGCTTTTTTGCAGGGCAATGAGGGCTAAGTGACTTGCCCAGGGTCACACAGCTAGTAAGTGTCAGGTTTCTGAGGACAGATTTGAACTCAGGTCCTCCTGAATCAAGGGCGGCTGTTTTAACCAATGTGATACCTAGCTGCCCTCTCACTTATTTTTAAAAATATTTTTTGAGTTCTTCCATGAACTGGGGCCAATAAATATTTTGATTTGGGGCTTTGGATGTAGGACTTTTGACTTTGCCATCTTCTGAGTTTGTGTTTTGTTCTTCCTTGTCACCACAGTCACTTTCTATAGAAAGGATTTTTCAGCTTTTTGCTCATATTTCCATCGTATTTCTTGTGGTTACATTTTTTTCTAAAGTGGGACTCTGCTTTCAGTGTGGTGTTGGAACTATCTCAACCATCATATGTTTGTGCCACTGTTTCAGAGATAATTATGAGGAAATGTAAGTTTTTGGTTCTTCCAAATGTTCTGGGAGAGGTATATTTACTCCTCTTCTGGTCTGTGTTCTGGTCTGTGAGTGACCACAAACATTCTTTCCAAAGTGGAACTATGAACAGCATCTCACCTACCTTCAGGCTGCAAGCTCTGGCACTGAGACCCAGATGTAAATGTGGTCAATGTAACTGAGTCCAGGTCTCAGTGCAAGAAAAGGGATGCATATTGTTTCCTTCTGGCCAGTTGTCTGCACCTACTTACCATCCATCAGATAATAAATCAAGAAACCCACACTACTTCCAACTAATTCAGTCACCCCCAGAGGCTACTCCTGGTTTAGTGTGGAATGTTGTGTTAGACTGTGTTCCACTGATCTTCTAAATAGTCTTGGTCTGGGAAAATTATTTTGTCCCATCCTTTCATGGGTTCTGTTACTCCAGAATTTGTTTTAAGGCATTATTAAAAGTTTCTCTACCCTCTTGGCACTCACTCGCTCACTAGCACTCTCTCTTTCTCTCTCTCTGTCTCTCTCTCTCTCCACTTCCCCACTCCCCTCTCTCTATCTCTCTCTTTCTTCATCCATCTATCTATCTATCTATCTATCTATCTATCTATCTATCTATCTATCTATCTATCTATCTATCTATCATCTATCTCTACCTATTTGCATCTTCTATTAATTGTTTCTGGGAGATCAAAATAATTGTAATCCCTCTGACAAATAGCAGAATTTTGATTGCTTGATGACAACTATCATGTCCCTTATGAATATTTTTTTCTTATGACTTAACATATCCAGTTCCATTCATTAATTCTTATATGACACAGACTTAAGGGCCCACATTCTATATGCCTTCTATTGAATGTTATCTATTTTAACAAAGTCTTTTTAAACTGCAGCATGTGGAACTGCAGCTCCATATGTGGTCTGCTTCACCTCCTTATTACTGGAAACTATGTCTGTCATTCTTAATGTAGGCCAAGTGTGAACTAGTTTTCATGGCCACAATATCACATTGTTGTTTTTCTTAAGTAATAAACATTTTTATTTATAGTTTTGAATTCCAATTTATCCCTCCTTCCCTTCCTCCCCTCCCCACTTCCTGAGGCAATAAGCAATAATATATGGGTTATACATGTACAATTATGTAAAACATTAGCATATTAGTTATTTTATACAAAAAATGAATAAAAGAAAAAAGAAAGAAAGTGAAAAATAGCATACTTCAGTATGTGTTCCATCAATATCAGTTCTTTCTTTGGAGATGGATAGTAAGTTTCATCAATAGTCCTTTGTTATTGTCTTGGATCATTGTATTTTTGAGAATAGTTATTCACAATTCTTCATCAAACAATATTGTGTCTCTGTACACTATGTTCTCTTGGTTCTGCTCACTTCACTATACATCAGTTCATAGAAGTCCTTCCAGGCCTTTCTGAAGTCATCCTGCTTGTCATTTATTATAGCACAATAATTTTCCATCACCATCATATAGTACAGCTTGTTTAGCCATTCCCCAATTGAAACACATACCTTTGATTTCCAATTCTTAGCCACCACAAAAAGAGCTGCTATAAATATTTTTTGTACAAAGAGGTCTTTTTTCTCTTTTGGGAGATAATATTAGATTGTGGATGAATATGGAACTTACATTCTAATTTAAATAAAACAGATTGGCTTTAGGCTGATTTTTAATTATACCTCCTTCATCCTATCTATGAAAGTATTTTTAAAGTTTAAACTTAAGGGGCGGCTAGGTGGCACAGTGGATAAAGGACCGGCCCTGGATTCAGGAGTACCTGAGTTTAAATCCAGCCTCAGACACTTGACACATACTAGCTGTGTGACCCTGGGCAAGTCACTTAACGCCCATTGCCCTGCAAAAGAAAAAAAAATGTTTAAGCTTCAGTTTTTATATTTTTCCACTTAATCTATTGAATTTCTTCTTTTCATCATATTACCTTCATCAAAATGCTCTACCCGGGGCAGCCAGATGGCGCAGTAGATAGAGCACCGGCCCTGGATTCAGGAGTACCTGAGTACAAATCCGGCCTCAGACACTTAACACTTACTAGCTGTGTGACCCTGGGCAAGTCACTTAACCCCAATTGTCTCTCAAAAAAAAAAATGCTCCACCCATAATTGAATCCCAACTCCATCCCCCAGCATAATAACCTAGCTTTGAATCACCTACAAATGGGATGAAGACATCATCCATGTTATTATCTATCTCCTTAATAAAGACTTATAATAAGATAGTAACAAGGAAAAATCCCTAAGGAATTTCATTGGCCACTTGACATCTTTGCAAGTTAATTTGAATCTATTGATGACAGTTCTTTGAATCTGGCTTTTCAGACAATTCAAAATCTACTTGATTATATAACTTGTCATCACTTCTATAAGAATAATATGACAACTATAAATTTCTTTGCTAAGTATTAGGATCTATAATATTTGCCTGATCTACCATTTTTATCAGCCTGTTCAAGAAAAAAGGAAATAAATATGTGGAGGATAAATGGCTTAGAAAGAAGAGAAACTAGAGACAAAGAGGCAAATTAACAGGCAATTATAGAAGTTCAAGTAGGAGTTATGAGAACCTGACTTAGGTTGGTGGAGATAAAACAGCAGGTGTGAAATATTGGGAAGATAGAAACAAGGTAATAATTTATTGGATATGGGTAGGAGAGTCTAGAACCAAAGTCACTGAACCATAGTAACTGGAAGTATGGTGATGTTATCAACAGAAATAGGAAATTTTGGAAGAAGGGCAGGTTTAAGTAAGAAGATAATGAGTTGAATAAAGATAGCATGAGTGATTGATCAAATGTTTTTCAAAAACTATGACAAAATATATTTATAGAATTTGTATATATTTCAGTAATAAATGGCCTCATAATAGTATCAAAAACAAAAATGAAACTTTGATCATTGTCTTTTTGAAGAATCCATGCTAGCTCTTTCTGATCACAGCTTCCTTTTCTAAATCAATTAATCAATAAGCTTTTATTATTCTTATTACTAATTATAACTAATGGATAAGCATATTTCTTGGCATGTCATATTCAGGGCTAACCAGATACAACTTTGGTGCCCTAGAACATCTGCTTCTTGACAATACAAGTTGTTCTGTAGTTTACACTACTGATTTTGGAGTTATATCTCCCGGAAATGTCAAATTATGCCACTATCAAAAGCATGTCCATGTTGTTAGAGATAACTGGCATGTCCATCCCAACTATGCTGAATAGCATTAAAACTTCCAAACATCACCTGGGAGCCAAGATGGTCGAGGAAAGACATTGAAAGCACAGAACTGGGGCAGCTAGGTGACATGGTAGATAGAGCACTGGCCTTGGAGTCAGGAGTACCTGAGTTCAAATCCAGCCTCAGACACTTGACACTTACTAGCTGTGTGACCCTGGGCAAGTCAGTTAACCCCAATTGCCTCACTAAAAAAAAAAAAAACAAACAAACAAAACACAGACCTCCTGACACAATTACCTGGCTGAGATTATTTTCCAGATTAAAGGGGACCTTATTGGGCTGTGATCAGAGTGCAACCCTGCAATTGCACCAACACAGACCCCAGACATGCTGTGCAAGAGAAACTTAACTCCAAGTCTCTGAATTAGCTGCAACACCAGCATCTTCTGGAACTAAGCTTATAGTCGGGTGAGAGAGCTGAATGGCTGGCCGAGGTGGGGAAATAGAGGGATGTCTGCAGGACCTAGGGAGGAATTTGGCTATCCCACCCCAGCAGAGAACCAGGAATAAATCCTGAGTAGTGGAAGTCCGAGGTTGGGAAGGGGCACAGGCTTGTCAAAGCTAAGATTCATAGCACACATAGTTCTACTGGCTTAGCAAGTTGGCTTGAGGTTATCTTTGGACCAGAGAACAGGCTAGGTGAGAGAAAAAACTGCCCTCCCTCAAACCAAAACACCTGGGACCCTCTGAAGCTTGAGACAGTGCAGCTTGGAAGTAGGGTCCATGGTAAGAAGGAGTTAAAAGTTCAATAAAATACAGCAAGATGAGTAAGCAAAGAAAGTTAAGAACTATTGAAAGTTTCTTTAGCAACAAGGAAGATCAAGGTGCACCCTCAAAAGAGGATAACAGCCTCAGGGCCCCTAAATCCAAGGCTTCCGAAAAATATAACTTGTTCTCAGGCCATGGAAGCACTCAAAAAGGACTTTGAAGAGAATGTAGGAGAGAAGGAAGGAAGATTTAGAGAGGTGGAGGAAAGAACGGAAAGAGAAAGGAGAGCAATGCAGGAGAGTCATGAGAAAAAAGTCAACAGCTTGAAAAGCCAAATGGAAAAGGAAATAAAAAAGCTCTCAGAAGAAAATAACTGCCTAAGAATTAGGATTGAAAAAATAGAAACTACTGATTTTATGAAAAACCAAGACACAGTAAAGCAAATCCAAATGAATAAAAAAAATAGAGCACAATATGAAATATATCCTTGGAAATAGTTGACCTGGAAAATAGATCCAGTAGAGATAGTTTGAAATTATTCAACTACCTGAAAACCAAAAGAAGCGCTTAGACATCATCTTCCAAGACACTGTCAGGGAAAATTGACCTGATATTCTAGAAGTAGGAGGCAAAATAGAAATTGAAAGAATCCACCAATCACTTCCTGAAAGACATCCCAAAATGAAAACTTCCTGGAATATTATAGCCAAATTCCAGAGCTCCCAGGTCAAGGAGAAAATATTGCAAGCATCTAGAAAAAAGAAATTCAAATAATGTGGAGATACAATAAGGATAAAACAAGATCTAGCAGCATCTACGTTAAAGGACAGGGAGGCATGGAATATGATATTCCAGAGGGCAAAGGAACTGGTACTACAGGCAAGAATCACGTACCCAGAAAAACTGATTATAATCTTTCAGGGGAAAAATAGGACTTCAATGAAAAAGAGAAATTTCAGGTGTTTTTGATGAAACAACCTGAACTGAATAAAAAATTTGACTTTCAAATATAAGACCCTGGAGAAGCATAAAAAGGTAAACAGGAAACATAAATTATGAGGAATATTAAAAGATTAAACTATTTACATTCCTACATGGGAAGATAATAATTGGAACTCATAAGACCTTTCTCAGAAAGAAATACACAGAGGAGGCAGCTAGGTGGTGCAGTGGATAAAGCACCAGCCCTGGAGTCAGGAGGACCTGAGTTCAAATCTGGCCTCAGACACTTAACACTTACTAGCTGTGTGACCCTGGGCAAGTCACTTAATCCCAACTGCCTCACTAAAAAAAAAAAAAAAAGAAAAAAGAAATACACAAAGAACACAGGTCTGAACTAAATATGAAGGGATGATATCTGTAAAGCATTTATTTTTTGTTTATCCTTATTTGTGGAGCAAACAGTGTGGGGTGTCTTATGTCTGGGGCCAGATTTGGTCTCTGGGTCTCCTGGGTCCTGGGCTGGTGCTTTGTCTATTGTGCCACCTAGCTAACCCATGATCACATCTTTAAAATATGGTTGAGAAGTAGGAGGAATGGACTGGGGGAGGGGGAAGGAGAAGGGGAGAGGTAGACTAGGGAGAGGTAGTTCACATGAAGGAAACAAGAAAGAAGCTTATGGAGGGGAGAGGAAAAGGGGGAAGGAGTGGGAGAGTGAGTGAACCTTACTATCATCAGAATTGTCTCAAAGAGGGAATAACGCAATACTCAAGTGGGTATAGTAATATATTTTTGCCATGAGGAAAAGTGGGAGGGGAAGGAGATAAGCGGGAGGGGGGAGAAGAAGGAAAGCAAAACTCTTTTGAGGAAGGTGAAGATGTTCTGTATAACTGCACAAGTATGTTGACTGACAATAATGGCAAAATGTATGGTACCTATTTTGCTGGGCTATTGTGAAGAAAATTCTTTGTCAAGTTTAAGGTACTATATAAAAGCTATGATGAACAGGATGCTATCAGAAAATCCTGGAAAGACCTACATGAACTGAAGCAGAGTGAAGTGTACTGTATACAAAATAACAGCAATAGTGTAAGATGATCTGCTGGGAAGCATGTGGTTATTTTCAGCAAGGAAATTATTCAATATAACCCTAAAGGAGTTATAAAAATTGCAATCCATCTACAGAGCAAGAACTGATGGTATCTGAAAACAGATTGAAACACATTTTTTTTTACAATTCCTTAATCAGAAGTTTTGGTTTTTATCTGTTTTTCTTTCACAACCTAGCTAATGTGGGGATGTTTTCCATGAATACTCATGTATAACTTATTTTGAATTACTTGAGTTCTTGCAGGCAGGAGGGTAGGAAGGAGGGGAAGGAAAAGAAGTTGGAACACAAAGTTTTAAAAAATTGATGTCAAAATATGTTTTTACATATATTTTGGAAAATAAAATTCTAAAAAAAATAAAAAGGACTTCCAAATATCTAAAAAACAACTAAAACTAGAATGCAGCATTGAACACATTTTCAACAATTAATTGGTTGTTAGGAAAGTCACTTAGACTCCCTAGCCTTAATTTTCCTGGTGTGTAAAGTGAAGTTGGATGAGATGGTCACTAAATCCCTTACTATTCTGAATTATATGGTCCATTGATCATGTGCATCAGAAATACCTAATTGGAGGGACCAGCAAAGGCACATACATGTAATCTGCAAACAGTAAAAACACTGACCATTTAAATTTGTGCAGTAGAATTAATAGAATTGTACTGAACGTTGTTGCAAATTATTCCCCTGTTATTAGTCATATTGGCTCTAGTTCTTGTCCCTGTTCTCTGGATTTTACTTACCAAATAACTTTACCTTTTTTTTCAGGTTCATGCTATAAGATTTCTCCAAGTCTTCCTTTTATAGATAAAATATACTCCAGCATATTTTGTTTCACTTGTTTCCCTCATGCTCACCCCAGATCAAGAGAAAGCTCTTCATAAGTTTTTTATTATAATATGACCCCTTTAACGTCTTGCAATCATAGCCCTATGAGTCAATATTATCTGAGTAATCATACTTATATAACCAACTCTGTCCATATTTATTTAAAACATTTGCAAAAAAGAATGTAAATCCATTGAGAGCAGGAACTGTTTTAATTGTTTATGTTTATGTTCTCAGCAACTGGTACAATGACTGGCACATAACAGATATAGTAGATGTGCAATAAATGCTTGTTGATTTGAATTACCTTCAATATATGTTATTCAATTTAACTTACCAGCAATAACATTTTCCAAAAGGGTTAAGGTTTGCAGTTTATTCAGACATAGATTAGGTTCTAAATATCTCAAGTCTATAGACTTATCTTTGGCTTTTAAAAATAAAAGCTCAAAAGGCACTCCTGATATAGAGGACCACTTGTACAACAATGGAGGCAGGAGGTGGAGCTTTATGTATCAGGATCAGCCAGCTTGCCAGTTTGCCTAGGAAAGCAGATGTGGGAAATCAAACTGGAAAGCCTTAAACACCACACTTTTAACCTAGAGATTAACACAGAGCCATTGAAGATATTTTGTTTTGTTTCCCTTTAGAATTTAAGAAATGGAACGAGCATTTCCCTAACAAAAAAATAAATAAATAAAAGCTCAAAGGACACTAAATAATGTGTCAAATGAAAATAATTACTTCCATGTAATGTGGCTTGGCAAGCCATGCTAATTATGAGGCTAGGCATAAGAAAGAAGTCATAGCTATATTATAATATAGCTAATCACTTTCTCTTCTGTTGCTTAAAAATGCCAATGACCAAATTTCCCTGAAAAATTAGGGACTAATTATCATTGTAAATGATTCATAAAATATCACAAAATTATGAACTCAAGTTCTCCACAGGGAGTAAAAGGAATAAATGGATGGTAACTCTGGATACAAATATCATAAGATAAAAATCACAATAGATAAATTGGAAAAGGACATTAACAAACAGCTTTCAAAATGATAAATATAAACTTTAAATAACCACATACAAAGAGCTCCAAATCACTAGTAAGAGAAATTAAAATTTAAAGGGTTATCTCTTTCACATCCCATATGACAAAATGTCATGAATGGAAAATATAGAAATATTAAGTAGTGGATGGCCTGCAGAAGTAGAGTAATACACTGTTGGCAGAACTATGAATTGACCCATTATGAAAACTCAATTGGGAATTATTCAAGGAAAGCCACTAAACCATCCTTTTGTTTTGTTTTTGTTTTTGTTTTTTGCTTTTTGCAGGGCAATGAGGGTTAAATGACTTAGGGTCACACAGTTAGTGTCAAGTGTCTGAGGCTGAATTTGAACTCAGGTCCTCCTGAATCCAAGGCCAGTGCTTTATCCACTGCATGACCTAGCTGCCCCACACTAAACAATCTTTATCCACTTATCTTATTATTAGGCACATATCTCAAGAAGGTATTAGACAAGAAGATTCCCATGGACAACTAAATAGCAAGGTAGTACTAAATAAAAAAACGAAACTGGAAACAGTGGCTTAACAAATGAAATTCTGTGAATATAATGGAATACTATTATGCCTTAAGAAGAGGCAAATATAAAGAATTGTGAAAAAACAGGAAAACTTAAAGGGGTTCATATACAAGATTTAAAAAAAAAACAGAAAATGAGTAAATAAAATAGATAATGTTTATAATAATGTAAATGAAAACAGCAATAAAAAGTATCCGAGTTCATGTTAAATATAATGTTTAATCTTTGTTGCAGAGAACTAATGATAAATCCTACTCTTTTCTCTTAGGGAAGAGGAGGTATACTAATGACTTGTATTCCTGCATATGATGCCTGATGCTGTCACTATACAGATTTCTTCTGCAAAAATGTTTCCTTTGTTTTAAAGAATAGCTCCAGGCAGCTAGGTGGTGCAGTGAATAAAGCAGGACCTGAGTTCAAATTCGGTCTCAGACACTTGACACTTATTAGCTGTGTGACCCTGGCAAACCATGTAACCCTCACTGCCCTGCAAAAAAAAAAATAGCTCCATAGATTATAGATTAAATGGAAAGTAACAGCTGAATAAAACCCAAAAAATCAATAAAATAGTTTTAAAGCTTTAGTATATGTCATACCTCTGAAAATCTTTGAAGCATGCCTGATCCAAAAAACCCAGAGCTCACTTCATCCCAAAATTCTGACAAAATTAATTTAATATGTCCTCAAAAATGAAACAAAGAGAATTTTACAGCAGAATATATATTGGAGCTTATCATTCATTCACTAATTCAAGGTATGGTTAGACTACTTTACTACTACTACTACTACTACTACTACTACTACTACTACTACTACTACTATACTGTTCAATGCTGGGGGGGATATAAAAACACATATCTCATTATCTCCAGCTTTAAGGAACTTACAGTTCACTTGTATAGATGAATTTTGTACATTAATGGTTATGAGACACTATGAACACGGGGCAGCTAGGTGGCGCGGTGGATAGAGCACCGGCCCTGGAGTCAGGAGTACCTGAGTTCAAATCCAGCCTCAGACACTTAACACTTACTAGATGTGTGACCCTGGCCAAGTCACTTAACCCCAATTGCCTCACTAAAAAAAAAAAGAGAGAGACACTATGAGCACTTAAATTGCAGAAACAAAAATGTATTTCAGAGAAAGGGATAGATCACCGAATTTAGTGCTCAGACGGTTCTTAGAAATCATCTAAACCAATTCCTTAATTTTACAAAGGAGAAAGCAGTGGGTCAAAGGAATAAAGTTATTAGCCCAAGGGTATATAACTAATATGTAATTGAGGGAGAATATGGACCCTACTCTTTTGACTCTAAAATATATGTTCATTATACGACAGTATACGGCTAAGGTGACCTGTGAAACCTTGAAAAGAGTGACCTTGATGGGTAGGATTTATTACTAATTAGATATCTAAAGGATGAAATTACCATTCTTCTCTATGATAATTAAATCACTTTACCAACCAGTGTTTCTTTGGCAAATTCTGTTTGTAATCACCCCCACCCCCTTTCTCCTAGATTTGTATCTCTACAGGTAGATATGATTTGGTTTCAAAACTAAGAGCCTCAGTATGGAATCTAAATGAAGGCTAGCCTGAAATTAAGTTTCGTGTCTTCACTAGTTCAGGACCAGATTGTGAAAACAGTTATGCAGAAACAGGTCTCTGTGAAGGAATTTTGCTCTCCAGAAAATTGGCCACCAAATGCTGTAGAGGTAAGGTTCCTTAGCAAGGCAGATCATTACTGAAACTTAAGCGTACCCACACAGTATACTCATAGAAATGCAGTGTTCTGATATACATTCTTCAGCCAGTCTGGAGAGCATGGAGAAAGTGTTATTCCTGTTATTATTACCATCTTTTTAATGAAGACAACCAGTGAGGCAAAGGGAATTCTTGCTTTATTTTTACCACAGAAATTTAACGGGGCCATATCTGGTTGCACATAATTATATGTATAGTTGGGAGTAAGGCTTTTATTTACATGGTTCCTTTACCTAACACATGGTAGTTATAGCTTTCAGCCATTGAGTTCTTGCCTTCATACTTTCTTAGATTCAGGACCAAAGACAGCTACCTCTTATATATAGGTTGGCTTCTAGTTAGTCATTTCTTTTCCTTAAAAGCAGACAATACTTTTTTTTTAACCTTCTCCCTAAGCACACATCCCACATAAGTGCACTTGTGTCCAACATAAAATTATAATTATCACAATTATTAATAATAATATAGAGATAACAATAATTAAGGGGTTAGACTAGATAAATTGAGTTCCCTTCTAGCTCTAGGTCTATAATTCTATAATATCTAGTCTTTCTGAAGAATTACTTGACTTTTAACAGGAGTGTCCCTTGTCTAGAGTTCAACAAAGGATCTTGGGATCATTTATTGAAAGTTAAAAAGGAACTTAGAGGGCAGCTAGGTGTCAGAGTGGATAAAGCACCAGTCCTGGATTCAGGAGGACCTAAGTTCAAATCTGGTTTCAGACACTTGACACTAGCTGTGTGACTCTTGGAAAGTCACTTAACCCTCATTGCCCTGCAAAAAAAAAAATGGAACTTAGAGGTCCTCTAATCTATTACTCTCATCTTATGAATAAATAAACTGAGGCCCACAGAAATTAACTAATTTATTCAAGAATGCTCAATAAACATGTTAAAGCCAACATAAACATTTTACTCAGACATTTTGTTGAGGCATGCTACGTTTGTGTTTAGCTAACATTTCTTTGATAAAATATAGTAATATTAAAACTATTCATATCACTACTTTTGGATAAAATAACTACTCTCTTTTAAGAAACTTTAAATGCTACAGATTAAAATTTCAGATTTCCCACATATTATCATACAGACACTGAAAAGATATCTTTCTTTTCCTAATGTTGTTTTCTCAATCTTTGTTTACTACAATTTAATCAATATAGATGATACATACTTCTCAACAAATTGACTTGATAAATTGTGCCACCCAAAATTCTACTCATTTATCAGGGCTCAGCCCCAAGCCATAAATTTTCCATGAAGCATTCCCCAAGTAGCCCTCATTTATCTTTAGGCCATATTGATCTTTCCCTTTTCTGAATTCTTATACATGGGCCATAGCTATTGTCAATGATAACAGGATAAAATTTATGCTTATACTTGTATGGTAAACTAAAGAGAATTAACTAGAAGCATGTTCAGGAACCAGTTATATAATCATCTATATGGTTGGTCATAAATAATGCTATGCATGACACACAATTGACCTCTGCATTATGACATATTATCCTCTTGAACTGGGTTGTTGATTGTTCTCTAAAAAATGAAAGATATGGAAACCTACTCTCTACTGATTGCCTATCAATTCCTGAAAGGGGATTTGATGCCATTCATCTTTTGTATTGTTTGTGGTACATAGCACTGGGATAAATACATACTCAGTGCTCAGTATATTATATCCATTAGTTTGCTATAGAAAACTAAAAACTGAATCTAAGGGTGGACAAAGAGAGAAGAGGTATTTTAAGTATAATTATTTAAGGATCCCCATTCTTGACCAATAGACTTGCAAGGCCTCAGTACAATTAAGATAGTTTTTTGGTATGGAAGGAAATGCTATATCCAGAAATTCATATTACAACATATAAAAAATGTATGGGGGGGGTCAGTTAGGTGGCACAGTGGATAAAGCACCAACCCTGGATTCAGGAGGACCTGAGTTCAAATATGGCCTCAGGTGCTTGGCACTTGCTAGCTGTATGTCCCTGGGCAAGTCACTTAACCCTCATTGCCCTCTGCAAAAAAGAAAAAGAAAAACAAACAAAAAGAAAATGTATGGAATATGAACCATCAAAACATTAAAGTATTGGCAAATGTGGGCTCTGTGTCTTGAACCATGAATTTGAGAATTAAAGCAATAAATTGATCAATTTCATTGAGAAAGTGGTTATCATATACTGGCAAACCACAGAAAGGCTATGATACAGAGACAATAGGACCAACAGACTGTAGTTGACCAACAAAAACCATTTCCTCCTAAAGGTTCATGTCAGTATTTCATTTACCTCAGATCTACCTTTGCTTCTCAAATTTTACCTACTCTAACTTTAATCCCTGGCTTTTTCTCTTGTCATAATTATTAAGAATCAGACTTGTGTTCCCGATATTAAGTATGTTTAATTGAAATGCTATATATTTGAAAAGAGCTTTGGTCTCAAATTTTAATACCCTGGCTTGTTTCTGAAACTCCCTATGCAACCGTGGTAAAATAATTTCACCTTCTTGAGTATATAAAATAGAAATAATAAATGTTACTTATCTCAGAGTTATTACAAGCAAAGTACTTCCTGAACCTTAAGAGATTTTATAAATGTGAATTATTATTGTCATTATTTCTGATTCTCCCATGATTGATATATTTGAATTATTTTCTTATCTTTCTTGATGACTTTGTCATTTCAAACACTTGATCCATTTTTTTCTGCTTTGGATCTACTCACTAGGCATGCAATCTCAGTATATATTCTACATTTTTATTCTGACCTTAGCATCCTTTACCTCACAAACAACCATTTCCCTCATTGACAATTCTGAGTTTTTCCTAGAAATACTCATGAAATCATGGATTTAAGAGACATAGTTCTTATCAATTCCAGAATTGTACTTTGTATTATAACAGTGACCTTTACATGCAAACCCAATATATGCCATAGTCAAAAAGAAGAATGTGAATTTGACTTAGAACTGAAAAAGCCCTGAGAGATCATTTAGTTTCTCCTACTACATCATTCCACAGATAGAGAAACTGATTCCCAAGGAGGTATTTTTTGCACAAGATTATACAACATTTTGTTTCAGACATAAGAATAGATCCCAGGCTCTATGATCCCAAGCAAAAGATTCTTCTATTATACTTCTATTATACTATGTCACATGAGGATTGTTCTTAAATCATATAGACTACTGGGTGTCAGAATCATGAAGACTTTTGTTTAAATCATACCTCTGACACATACTCACTAAGCCCTAAGTAATTTTACCTCTTAGTGCCCCTAGACAACTCCCTAAAATTATGGAGAAAGTCAGGATCTATACTGATATAATATAGCAATATAATTGTAGGTCCAGCCTATGGTAAAAGCATCTTTAAAGGTTCTTCATTTAGGGAATCAAAGATCTTTTATAGAAATATTCTTCTTCCTGTAATTCTATCTCTCTCTTCTGATTCCATTTAGACCAGAGATTTTTTAGCAGTGTAAGAAACTCTCACCATGAAAGCAGTTGTCAATTAATATATAACTTATTGATTTATTTACAGTTTTCCAGGGCATTGAGTTGTCACTAGCCCATGGACAGATAATGACTTTGACAAATAACCCAGGTTGTCCTGAAACAAAGGTTTTGGGGGAGGCTGATGCCTGCAGTTATATTGAAATGAGTGACTGAGGGCTAAAGGATCAAGATTCACACTAAGCTTGGCATTAATATAGTGAATCCACAGTAGTAAAAAGTAATCAAGTTTCTTAAGGAGGGGGGCATGATTTCGGGTCAAAGCTCACATTAAGACTAGTAGTAAGATCACACCCAATAATAATATTCATGCTTCCAGTCTGGTGGGATGAGGACATACTAACTGGGTCATGCTGGAAGAGGCCATGTGGCTAACTCCTGCAAATGCATTTGGTTGTATCCAAGCTAGAGACTGTTCTTTGCATTTTTCTTTGCATTGATCTTTGCATTAGAGATAAAAAAGACATAGGTAGGAGAAGAGAGATAAGAGTGAAGGGAAAGAAGAAAAAGAGAGAAAAAGGAAAGAAAAGTAAAAGTAAAGAAGAGATAAAGAGAAGTATCTTTGAGAGAGAGAGATGAGGAGAGGCAGAGACAAGGAGAGAAAAAGAGAGGCTAAGATTAAGGTAGTTATCTTCACTATCCTACTGTGTAACACCCATTGTAGACTGTAGATTTTTAAAGACTGTATCATGCTCTGGAATAATTTGTAAGTTTTTAGCATGCTTGGTAGACACATAGACAGATTTAGGATTGTATATAAGAACCAAGATAAGAATCTACAGAGAGATTCATTACCCTTAGCTTGTCAAGTTGGTATGAATACTTTGGTTGTAACACATGAAAGAAAGGAAGTCAAGTGGGAAAAGGGAGGTGAAACAGATCTTATTTATAATATTTTAGCCTGCTTTATTTATCTATATAACCACATTAGTACATCTTAATGTCTTTAACTAGCTTCTACTCAATTTTTCTTATTTTTCTTTAGTTTACCTTAAAACAATGAATTTAAATGCATCCTGTTGTTATCAGCACCAGTGAAGACCTATTATTCTTATTATATAAACTAAATTGAACATTTATCAACCAGTGTTAACGTCCAAACTTCATAAAAGCAAGAAGATTAAGCATATAAGGAATATCACATAAAGAGTAAATTCTAAAGCAGTTTTTTTAACTGACACTTTCAAGCCATACTTCAATTTAAATTCAGCAACTATTTAATAAATTCAATATATTTAAAAGAATATAGCAGTTGTAATGATTGCAATGATGCCATCTGCTGGGCAGTTACTGTAGGAAAGCTCCACCATGAGGAGAAGGCATCTGAGGGCAAGTCATGTGGTGAGGTCCTTGGCATGAAGAAGTGAGGCATCAGGAAGTGACATTTGCTCGTGGGTACTGTCTATCAAACCTGCCAGCCAATCAACTTGAGGAGCCTCCCATTTCTGGGAGGAGGACACAAAGTAGGAAACCAATGCTGGGGGAGGGCTTCTTCCTCTTTTGGTTGGAGACATCTGATTGGTGGAGGACTTCAGGTGGGAGTTTAGGAAAGCTAGGATTTCCATGCTATAAGAAATCTGTTCTCAATCTTTCTCTTTCTTTTACTATCTTTTAATAAACCCTTAAAAAACCCTAAACTGGGGCAGTTAGGTGGTGCAGTGGATAGAGCACCGGCCCTGGAGTCAGGAGTACCTGAGTTCAAATTCGGCCTCAGACACTTAACACACACTTACTAGCTGTGTGACCCTGGATAAGTCACTTAACCCCAATTGCCTCACTAAAAAAAAAAAAAATTAAAAAAAAAACCCTAAACTTGTTTATCAGTGATTTTATCCAGTTTTCCCCCCAACACTGGGGGGACAGATTAGAACCCACATTAAGAATTTTAAATTATACACAGTCTCTGGGGATACAAAGTTAATTAAATAATCCCTGTCCTCAAAAAGCTTATATTCTCTTGAGAGGAGGTATAACACATTTTAAAAGTGAGTAAAACATAATTTGCAGAGGGAGAATACTAACAATTAGTGGGATCAGTTAAGGTTTCCCACAGAAAGCAAAACCTAAGGAGTCTAAGAGGATGAGAAATTGAAGAGTATTGAAGCATGTGGGGCATGCTGTCCAAAGACAGGGAATAAGGAAATAAAGTGACACATTTGGGAAATAGAAAGTAGGACAGATTGGTTGAAATTTAGAGTATATCAACTAGAGAAATGTGAAATAAATGTGTAAAAGTAGGATGAAACTAGACTTTGAACAGCTTTAAATAACAACCTGAAGAACTTGTACTTTATCCTAGAGTAAATGTGGAATTACTGAAGTCTTGTGGCAACAGTCATATTTGTGGTCATATTTGAGTTTTAGAAAGATTATTATGGCAATCACGTAGAGGTTAGATTGGAGAGTGGTACTTAAATGGCAAACCAAGAAAAACAATAAGATTTCCTCATCTGGGCAATCCTAGTTTTATATCAATGTAGTAGAGGAAAATAATATTTAAACATTTTTGATGTATTTAGCATATTTTATCAAAAGAATTTGAACACTAGGATACTTTTCTTCTCAACTTTATAATGCTATATATGAAATAAGAGGGTTTTTTAATGCAATTTCTAGGTCTTTGTTATTCTCATTTAATCAATATGGATAATATATCCCCATAGCTTCTTTTCTTTTCAAATAATAATAAAAACACCCTATCTCAAGAGAATAAGGGACATTTGCCTGCTTTAAAACCACAATTTTAAGCAAAATTTCCACATTAAAAAAAAGACTCTATTTGCCTTTATCCATATATTGTAAGACCTAATTGTTACCATTAGTGGTCTTAAAATAAATAAAATGTAATTCCTATGCCAGTAATTTCTTGAAAGTATTTGAGTAACAAATTGAAAGTATTTGCAACAGAAATTAGAGAATTTCTTCCTATATTCCTTATGGTGAGTGTGTGTGTGTGTGTGTGTGTATGTGTGTGTGTGTATATGTATGTGTGTGTGTGTGTATGTGCATGTGTGCCCACAAGGTAGTGTTGCTGCATGTATGTGTGGGGGTGTTTATAAAGTAACAATGGTACAGTCTTCCTTCAAATTAATATAATGAATTTCATACCTACCACTTGCCCTGAAGCTCTGCCAAGAATGTGTTTTGTTATTTGCTCAGTGGGGAAACCCCGAAGGCTTTCCTAATCACTATTGAAGTGCCCCACAGAGAGAATTCAGAGTCAGAAAGGATATCTTCTTTGCAAGAAAGATGCACTCCGCCCAGAAACTGAAGCAAATTCATATTAGTTTAGATTTGCTTTACATATCTGAAGGCTGCCTGAGGCATCCAAAGCAAGTAATAAACAACAAATTAAATTAAATGACTAGGGGTAGGAGGTAAGAAGAATTAAAGGAAGAATAGCCAGAGAAGGCATGATTAATGAATTTTTTTCTTCCTTCTAGCCTTGTTTGCTCCGGAAGTCTAATCAGTAGAACCTGGTGATGCCACACTACAAACTGTACAGGAAATGGAGGAATGAAGGGACTAAGACAAGGATGCACTATTATATGTGAAATAAAATGTAAACAAGTATAGCACAAAAATAATATTGTGAAAGGAAACTTTTCTGTGTTAATTCCATACTCACATAATACAAAATAGTCAGTTATAATTTGGAATATACCATGATGCTGATTGAGATGTATTAAATAAAATTGAGGTTGCTATGAAATAAAATCAGGGTATGAGTGGAATGGCAAAGTCAATGGTCAAATGCAAACTAGAGAGATTTCTTATAAGAACATAGGTTGTTTTACCCCCTTTTGCATCATGAATCATTTCGGTAATCAGGTAAAACTCTTATCAAAATAATGGTTTTACATACATGAAATAAAACAGTATGATTACAAAGGAAAGCAAGTATACTGAAATACAATTATAATTTTTTTTATTGACCCTGGGCTAAGAACCTCTGCATTAGAACAAGAGACATTGGAAAAATTGTAAGTGCATGTCTTTATATGTGCATAATATATATGTACACACACGTGTGTATGTAGATATATGTGTATATATTACATTGTGTATATGCCTGTTACCAGTAAATTTATATGTATAACATTGTATAATGTGTATAAGATATATAAATCATTTAATAAGTGTTTGGTCTATGTCATGTATTATGCTAAGAACAAGAAATACACAGATAAAGTCATTGTCTACAAAGAACATACATTCTAATAGGGAAGAGAACATATATAAATGAGTGCTGAAAAGGATTGATACATTCATATGGTGGGGAGAAATGAAATGAAGGCCTGGAATCTGGCAAGATAAGGCAAAAGCCTACCTACCAGAGTGTAAGGTACCTCTATGGGGAGAATTCAAGTTTCCAAATGATCTAGGTATAGCCAGGAATGAGTTGAAGGGCTACATCCATATATTTACATACTATATAAATGCATTTCTATAAATACATATATATACATATAATATATACATATGTGTGTATATATGTATGTATATATGTGTGTGTGTATATATATGTATATATATATATATGTATATATATATATATATAATACATACTTTATATGTAATATTCCTGTTCTTAATCTAAAACTTTACTTCCACTTTCTCATTCTGATGAAATCTTTATCCAGTCTACTTTTTTGCTAAAGAACTTGGCAGGTCATTCACTTTCTGGTTGAATTGCATGCATGAATATAAAAATAAATGCATACTATATGCATGTATGTAAATATAGAGACAGGCATGTATATGTATATGCATATTTACATAAAATAGCATTCACCAAACTATGAAGTATCTCAATGATGAATATGGGGAGATGTTGCTACCCCCCCAAAAATGGGGAGATAAGGTTTTTGAAAATAGTCAGTGAGGAAGAACTGATAGGTTGCAAATATAATATGTGGGGAAAAGATTTCTAGAAGAGACTAGAAAGTTGCAGACCAATAAATTTTACTTCAATATTGGGCAAATTGGTAGTCTCTAATGAAAACTAGGACCATTGATAAGAAACAAAAATAGGTACCTGGGACTTCTAAAATCCTTTAAAAAAATAGAATCACAGAAACTCTGAATTGTAAAGGACCTTAGAATTCCTTAGTGCTTTGAATACCTGAACAAGAATCCCTTCTATACTATACTGAATTAGTGCTCATCAAGCCTGTGCTTTAATACCTGTAATGAGAAGTCACTATTTTCCCAAGCAGCCCATTACATTTTTAATAGTTCTTATCATTAGAAAGGCTTTTTTTTTTCTTCCTAGATTAAGACTCAATTTGCTTCTTGGCAAAATCTGTCCATTGTTCCAAATGTTGCCCTTTAGGGCCAAAAAGAATAAGATTAAACCCTCTTCTATGTAACAGGTTTTAGTTTTTTTAATGTTTAGAGAAAGCTATAATGCTAGTTAGTTCTCCAGCTTAACCTTTCTCAATTCTTTCAATCTATCCTTGTTTAGCATGTTTTCTGTAGAATATTAAAATATAGCTTTTGTATCTGCCTGTCTTCTACAAAAATATAACCTTTGTATCTACCTGTCTTCTACAAACAGATCAGAGAAATAATGTTTAATCACTCCTACAAATTAATAAACAGATCAGAGAAATTACATCTTATATCCTACAATGAACCAGATCAGATAACATGATATATCTGCCTTTCTCCTACAAACAGATCAGAGAAATGTTGAATTTCTCCTAGAAATCAGCAGGAAAAACATAATATCAATTTAATATTTTATTGTCCCAAGAAGAAAAATAACACAACACATGTGGAGACTTCCCTCCTAAGAGAGAAGCTCAAGGGAATCCCCATATCTGAGGGTATATATGGTTTTTAGCCCACTGATTACAGGGCATTGTCAGTTAAGCAAAAGTCAGTTTAACAATTTCAATTATAACAAGTATTGAGGAAATACAGAAGCATCATGATAAGACTACAGGATTTCAAAAAAGGGTTTGGCAAGGATGAGGATGCCCAGATGTTACCATAAGATACATACTATCTTGTCACTAATGCGCATATATATACACAATCTCATTAAACATTTCTTCATTAGTCATATTGTGAAAGAAGAATCAGAACACAAGGGAAAAACTTCAAAAAAGAAAAAAAAGCCAAAAAGTAGAAACCATATGGTTCAATCTGAATTCAGAATTCACAGTTCTTTTTTCTGAATGTTGAGAACATTTTCTATCATGAGTTCTTTGAAATTGTTTTGGATCATTGCACTGCTGAGAAGAGGCAAGTCTATCATCATTGTTCATCACACAATGTTGCTGCTATTCTGTACAATGTTCTCCTGTTTCTGCTCATCTTACTCAGAATCAGTTCATGTATGTCCTTCCAGGTTTCTCTGAAATCCTCCTGCTCCTCATTTCTTACATCACAATAGTATTCCATTACCTTCAAATACCACAACTTCTTTAAGCATTCCCCAATTGATGGGCATTCCCTCAATTTCTAATGTAACCAAAATTGCAAGGCAAATAGAAAACTGGGAAAGAATTTTTGAAACAAATATCTCTGATAAAGGCCTCATTACTCAAATATATAAAGAATTGCATCAAATTTTTAAACATGCAAGTCATTCCCCAATTGATAAATGGTCAAAAGATTTGAACAGTCAGTTTTCAGATAATAAAATCAAAATGATGAATATGAAAAAAAATGTTCTAGATCATTACTTTTTATTTTATTTTATTTATTATTTTTTTAGTGAAGCATTTGGGGTTAAGTGACTTGCCCAGGGTCACACAGCTAGTAAGTGTTAAGTGTCTGAGGCCGGATTTGAACTCAGGTACTCCTGAATCCAGGGCCGTTGCTTTAACCACTGCACCATCTAGCTGCCCCTACCGATCATTACTTTTTAATGATAAAAGTATTTTATTATTTTCTAGTTACATGTAGAAATACTTTTCAACATTTTTATGAGATTTCTAGTTTCAATTTTTCTAAATCATTTTGATCAGAGAAATACAAATTAAAACAACTCTGAGATATCACCTTACACCTATTAGAGTGGCAAATATAACAAGAACAGAAAATATTAGTTGTTGGAGGAATTGTGGGAATACTAGGAAACTACTACACTGTTGGTGGAGTTGTGAAAAGATTCAACCATTCTGAAGAACAATTAGGAATTATGCCCAAAGGGCTAGTGAATTGTACATACCCTTTGATCCAGCAATACCATTACTTGGTTTATATCCCCAAGACATCCCCCAAAAGAGAAAAATACATATTTGTACAAAAATATTTATAGCAGAGGGCAGCTAGGTGGTGCAGTGGACAGAGCACCATCCCTGGATTCAGGAGGACCTGAGTTCAAATCCGACCTCAGATTCTTGACACTTACTAGTTGTGTGACCCTGGGCAAATCAATTAATCCTCATTTCCCCACCAAATGTGTGTGTGTGTGTGTGTGTGTGTGTGTGTATGTGTGTGTGTATTTATAGCAGCTCTTTTTGTGGTGGCTAAAAGTTGGAAATCAAAGGTATGCCCTCAATTGGGGAATGGCTAAACAAACTGTGGTATATATATACGATGGTGATGAAATATTACTGTGCAGTAAGAAATGACAAACAGGGTGACTTTGAAAAAGTTTGGAAAGACGTGTATGAAATGATGTATTGGGAAGTGAGCAGAACCAAAAGAACACTGTACACAGAGACAATAATATTATTTGATGAAGAACTGTGAATGATTTGACTATTCTCAACAATGAAACAATACAAGACAATCCCAAAAGAGTATTGATGAAATAAACAATCCACCTCCAAAAAAGGACTGTTATTGATGGAACAGATTGAAGCATGCTATTGCCGCCTCAGAGAGGGGGAAGGGAAGGAAGGGAAGGAGGGATAGAGATTGGAACAGAAAAATAAAAATAAAAATGTTTAATCTGTAAAAAAAAATTTAAAAGGTGGGGGAGGGATATGCTGGGAAGGGCTCAGGAGGCATATAAGTATTTCTATACACACAGATATATACTGCATATATATGAGTTATTTAGGTCCTTTATAATAATTATATTTAAACAAATTCATCATATATTATTATATAAATTGATATGTATCCATTATTTATAAAAGAGGTATTTAAAGATTTCAAATACTAAGATATATTTATTAGAATATATCAGGGGCAACTAGGTGGTACAGTGGATAAAGCATCAGCCCTGGATTCAGGAGGACTTGAGTTCAAATCCGGCCTCAGACACTTGACACTTACAAGCTGTGTGACCCTGGGCAAGTCATTTAGCCCCAATTGCCTCACAAAAATGCATTCTATAAAACATATCTAGGTATATCTAAATGTAATAATGTAGAAAATTTACATTATATGTGTGCATGTACATATTATATCTGATATATGTATGAAATATAATTATATATCACAAATAAAAATAAAAATTTAAAAATAAAATAAAATATTTTTAAGAGAATGAAGGACAAAGAACAAGAAAAACTTTTTCTCTGCATTCATTTAACTAGCTGATCAGCAGCTTTGAGTTAATTATCAATTGTATGCACATAAGTAGCAGTGCTATAGTGTGGATAAAGAGATGGTCTTCAGGTCCAGCGACTAACACATTCTGGCTGTGTGATCCCTGTTAAATCACTTAACCTCTCAGTGCTCTAGCAACTCTCCAAAACTGAGTTGTAGAGAAGGAACATTAGTTAAGGTAGTTTTCCCACCTCAGAGATTCCCATTTTAATGAAATCCTAAAGCCTGTCCATATCTTCTATACAGATGATTCCCAAATCTATAGTCTCTCTCATGAGCTCTCATGCAGGGCTTCTTATACTTTTTCTACTTGTGACCCCTTTTTGCCCAAGAAATTTTTACATGAGCCTGGGTATAGAAGTATACATAACCTTTTACTGTTATCACATTTTTGCAACCCTCACATTCAGTTATGTGTCCACATATGTGGTCATAACCCAGTTTAAGAATGTAGGCTCAGGGCAGCTAGGTGGCACAGTGGGTAAAGCACTGGCCCTGGATTCAGGAGGACTTGAGTTCAAATCCGGCCTCAGACACTTGACACTTACTAGCTCTGTGACCTTGGCCAAGTCACTTAACCCTCATTGCCCTGCCCCCCAAAAAAGAAAAATATAGGCTCTAATCCCATATCAACTGCTTATTGGAAATTTCAAATTACATATGTTGCAAATTCAACATATACAAAAGAGAACTCAATCTGTCATCCTAAATCCTCCTCATTTCAAACATTCCTAATTCTTTTGAGGTAATCACTATTTTTTGTCATTCAAGTTTATATTTGAAAAGGCATGAGCTCTAAAAGAAAGAAGGTGGTTTAAGCAGTTACTGACTTTTCCTCATAATCAAAATGACATTAGTGCCCCTTCAAACATTTCGACTCTGACAAACAAGACTAAGTAAATACTCACTTACAAGGGAGTTAAAACAAACAAACAAAAAAAACCTATGTACAATAAAGTATTCAACTCACCTCTGCATGAAATGTCCTGAGATGGTTGTTGGGGAGGGTTTGGTAGATCCTGCAGCCAGCATGTGTCTTTCATCATCCTAAGGGCATACTTCAAAGTACCTTCAAAATCTCTGGTCTAAGTACAATGATTAGTATATTGTTCTAGGCATAGTAGATGTGACAAATGCTATTTAACCAGCTGGTGATTATAATTGAAGAGGTCCTATACCCATTCTAAGTTTATTGTCAGAGGAATCAACAACCTAAGGCTGTTTTGATCCTTGGCCAGTTTCTGGGGATTGCTTCTACATAAGGTTATCCACATTTATGAGACAATCCAGGAGTTCTAATTCTCTTATTCTACTTCAATACTTTGAGGATATTTACATTTATCAATGTTTGAGAGTTCATTCCATGGGTGTAGATTATAAACCCTCCATGAATTAAGGATTATCTCCCTGAATGTCTAAGAGTAAAATAATTCATCACCCTCTCAGTAACCTTCTAATGATGAGTTTTTCCAGACTTAACTAAGCTGGTAGTTCTTAGTTAACAGACACAAAATTTAGCACTTTAATTGAAGCTTTTCCATTTTGGTAGGACCTGCCAGAAACTCAATTCCACTTGAATACTTTTGAAGACCCCATGATCACTCCCACACTATGATGAATTGTTTCAATAAGCCTGTAGCATGGATGCTCTCATCCACAGTTCTGATTGGACACCTACTGTATGCAAGTCATTGAACTAAGTACCATGGAGGGTACAAAGAAAAATAAAACTGAGTGCCTACTCTCAAGAAGATTAGTCTCATGGGGGAAACAGTACATGAATGCAAGTAATTATGAGACAGAATAGAATATAAAAGGAAAATAATGAGGTGTATTAAAAGGGATGCAAAAGTTCAGATGAAAGATTATGATGAGAAGCAGAGAATAATTCTTAAAAGCATTTGAGTTTATCCTTGAAAGATAAATTAAAATTAAATAAGAAGAACTATAGTTGGGGAAGAATATTTTAGATTATTAGCAGCATGAATAAAGTTGAATAGGTGATGGGGGGAAGAATATATTCATGGTACAATAAAGGCCTTTCCAAGGAAACTATGTAGAGATAGAATAAACTGGACTCATTATTTTAAAATTGCTATTATTTTAGAACAATAGTTTTTACTGAAATCACATAATGTCTATGACTGTTTTACACATTCAGGATGAGACTAGATATAGATTAGGAAAATAGAAGTGATAGAAAATTAATACCCTAGAATCAGCCAGGTTTTTGCACCAGTACCGAATTAGGAGTGAGTGAATACTCAACAATTTAACCATAAAAAAACAGTAGTCTATCTAGTCCATAATTAATTTGATATATAAAATATTAGTCTCTGAAAAATTTCTCTCATCATGGCACGAAAGTGACCTTGGATTATCAAATGCTAAGCCAATAGAACATAAAACCTACTTCAGTGAAAAATGGTCCATTTCCCCACATGCCCAGACACAAGAAATAATATATTATTGGATGTTTGGTAATCTTTCCAGGCAGCACTTGTGGGGAAAGAAAGCAAAAATTATTACCATGAAAATTATTTATGCTTGTATGATATCTGATAGAAAGGATAAAGAGGTAGAAAAATTCTTAGACATTATTTCTTGTTGTTCAGTCATGTATGATTCTTCATGCATACATGGACCATAGCATGTGAGGCCCTTCTGTACTGAATTATTTCACAAAGTCTGTCTATGTTCATGTTTATTGCTTCCATGACTCTATCTATCCATCTCGTCCCCTGCCATACACTTTTCCTTTTGCCTACAAACTTTCCCAGCATCAGGGGCTTTTTCAATTTTTTTTTCTCTTCATTATGTGGCTAGAGTCCATAAATTTCAACTTCAGTATTTGTCCTTCCAATAGTCTGAATTCATTTCTTTAAATATAACTGAATTGATCTCCTTCCTTTCCAAAGTACTCTCAAAAGTCTTTTCCAGCACCACAGTTTGATTTTTGTTTTGTTTTGTTTTGTTTGCAGGGCAATGAGGGTTAAGTGACTTGCCCAGGGTCTACTGCACCACCTAGCTGCCCCCAAGCACCACAATTTGAAAGGATTGATTCTTTGGTCCTCAACTTTTCTTATAATCCAATTCTCAAAAGCATATATAACTACCAGAAAAAAATATGTATACATATATATATACACATATACATATATATGATGAAATTACTTACCAATATGCTATCCATTTTTTCTGAATCATTTGTCTAATAGCACTTAGCACAGAGCATAGAACATAATAGGTACTTAAATTTTAGTTAACCAATTTACTGTCTATTAGTAAAAAACATCAAAATCAGCATAAAGGTAGAAAAAAGGTATTATATTATGACAACTCAATCCCATCCTGTTTAAACTATTGATGGAGAAAATTTTGAAATGTTAAAAGGATCACTCATTAAAATAAAATGTCCCCCTAGTTTTCTGGGATAAAATTATCACCATAGTGAAGGACTTAGAAATGGTTCCAGCCAGGAACCACTAGCTCTCATTTAGAAACAGAGAAACAAGTCAACTAAGGGCAATATCAATTTAGAATATAAACAAATTTAGTCAATGACAAGTGGACAAACAAGAAAAACCTTAGCAATATCACGTTCCTCAAAAAAAACACAATGATGAGGGGAGGGGAAAATTTGCAGACAACCTGGATTGAGACCTAATTAAGTCAATAATCTGGAAAGTTTGTTTTATATGAAACTTGAAGAAGAATAGCATATAAATAAAAATGTAAAAGATCTATGAAGGTTTGATGACAAAATATTTTCTTTATTAATGAGAGTGGAGTCACCAATTTGAAGTCTAACATTATATGCCCTGATGTGCTACATGAACAAGTAGAGATGGCACTAAAGTAAACTTTAAAAAAGAAACCTGGGCAACTAGTTGGCACAGTGGATAAAGCACCAGCCCTGGATTCAGGAGGACCCGAGTTCAAATCCAGCCTCAGACACTTGACACTTACCAGCTGTGTGACCCTGGGCAAGTCACTTAACCCTCATTGCTCCGCAAAAACAAACAAAAAAAAGAAACCTGGAAAAAGCACAGGTGGATTATACCAACTGATAGATTAGTATAAATCTCCCCTAAAAATAGTAAAGCTCTGTACTGGGAGTATTAATTTAAGGTCATTGAAGAATCACTTATCAAACTATATGAAGGATACTGAACAATTGGAAAATATCACAGACTGTTTGATCATGATAGTGATGAGGATACTGATGTTCAAAAAAAATCACACTCAAAAGTACAGAATGGCAAAGATGCTGTTAGATAGCAGTTCATCTAAAAAATATCTGGAAATTTTCATTGTCTGCAAGCTCAATATAGTCAGCAATGAGATGTCCCCATCATCACATCAAAAAAAATCAACTAAAATAATCTTTGATATAGAGTCATACAATCTGCAAAAAGGAACCCAGAATCAAAGAATCTGGATTCATAGAAGCCAGCAATAAGATGATAATTTCATTAGAATGTTTCACTTATCAGACCACATCTAAAATATGAAGTTCAGTTCTGGGTGCCACAGTTAAGGAAGGACATTGATAAGTTAGAAAGTATTTAAATGAGAGCTACAAGAATGATGAAGGACCTTATCATCTGAGGATCAGTTGTAATAATTGGATAGTTTTAGCCTACATAAGAGAAGACATAAGAGGCACATCATAGTTGTATCCAATTCAGTGAAGTTATCTAATGTGGAAGAGATATACTTGTTCTGTTTAAACTAAGGAGCAAAGTAGGAACAATTGTAAAAGTACAGAGACATATTTAGAGTTAGTGTCAAGAAAAACATCATAACAACTATACCTGGTCCCAAATGGAATTGGTTGCCTTAAAATGCACTGGTTTTCCCTTCATTAAAGGTCTTTAAGTACAGGCCAGGTATATAGTCCTGAGGTTTTTATTTGACTGTTTCTGTTGTTGTTGAGTTGTTTTGCAGTCATGTCCAACTCTTTGTGAACAATTTTGGGGTTTTCTTAGCAAAGATACCAGAGTGGTTTGCCATTTCCTTCTCTAGCTCATTTCACAGATGAGGAAATTGAGGCAAATAGGTAAATTGCCCAGGGTCACACAACTAGTAAGTCTCTGAAGCCAGATTTGAAATCAAGTTTTCCTGACCTTAAAACCAACACTCAATCCACTGTGCCACCAAGAGGCAGTTGGAGATGTAAGATTGAGAGCATAAGGTTGAATAAGTAGACTTGAGAATTATCAACATAGAGTTGATAAATGGATACACAAGAACTGATGAGATAACCAGGCAAATTACTACTGTACGAGAACAAAGATTCAAAGCAGAATCCTTGGGGATATCCAATTTTAGTAGGTATGACATAGATAAAGATCTATCAAAAGAGACTAAAGAGTAGTGGTACGACATGTAGGAGAACTAAAACAGAGTAGTGTAACAAATATATAGAGAAGAAAATATCAAGGAGTGTCAACAGTGTGTAAACCTACAGAGAGGTCAAGAAAAATGCATAGTGAGCAAAAGCCAGTAGATGTGGCAATCAAGAAATCATTGGTGACTTAGAGAGAGAAGTTTTTTATTTAATGAGGTCATAAGCCAGAGTGGGAAGTTAAGAGAATGAGTGGAAAGAAAGTGGAATTAGTTTATCTTCTCAAAAAATTAGCCATACAAAAGAAGAAAGATGGGAAAACAGTAGCAGAGAAAAAAAACAATGATTGTTCATTTGGATGGAGGAGACATAGGTGTTTTTAAAGGCAGTAAGGAACTATATAGTAGAAAGATTGAATTTAAGATAGTAGAGATGATAGAGGGGACAATCTGTAGGAGAAGATATTCTTAAATGAGATCACTGTAGTGACTAGAGGGGTTTGTCCTGGCAAGAAGGGCTACCTCTTCATGAAAGACAGTGGTGAAGAATATAGGGACAGAAAATATGTGAGTGTTTTGAGATGAGATGGGGCAAGGGGGTAGATCTCAGTAAATACTACATTTTTGTCTGGGAAATATGAGGCATCTATCAGCCAAGAGGATGGGAGAAAATTGGTGAATGGAAGTGTGAAAATATTTTTTTGCAATGGTTGAAAGCTCAGTTGAAATTATATAACAGATTTATAGTTGAACCCAGTTATCACAGTTTCTAGTAGAGCCTGTTTTGGGTCCTTCCCAGAATCATGTTTATATAAGCAAAGAATTCAGATTACAAAAGAAGGCCAGGATATTGTTGACCTTTGGTTTAGATGATTGATATATCTGTTATGCATATTGAAAAATCAAAGATTCAGTATTTATTAACCACCTTTTTTATGTAAGGCACTGTAATAAGTAAGAAGAATAAAAATATAAAATGAAAGTAATTGTTGGCCTTAAGAAGCTTACTTCTTTTGCAGGGCAATTGGGATTAAGTGACTTGCCCAGGGTCACACGGCTAGTAAGGGTCAAGTGTCTTAGGCTGGATTTGAACTCAGGTCCTCCTGGATCCAGGGCCAGTGCCTTATCCACTGCTCCACCTAGCTGTCCCCAAGGAGCTTACAATTTACCCAGGAGATACACCACATGCATACATAAGTAATTTAAAAAACCTAGATTAAAAATAACTTTTCCTTGGGTTGCATAGGAAATAGCATCTGGAGTATGACATGCTTAACATACAAAGTATTGTTTGATTTTTCTAAGTTTTGAAAGAACCTAGGGATTCTAAGAAGGTGAGATGAGGATGGAGTGCATTCCAGGAATAGGGAATGGTCAACTGACAGACACAGAGATGTGTGGTGGAGTGCCATTCTTAGAACCAGTAGGAAATTCAGTTTGGCACTATAGTGGAAGGGAGTAATATGTAAAAAGTATTTTAATGCCCCTTTCAAAAAGCTTTAAATTGCAAGCAAAGGGGTTTATATATGATCCCAGAATGGGGGACTAAATACATGTGGATGTCCTTGATAGAAATAGGCAAGTTTAAAAAAGGGATGGGTTCTGTAGGAAATAAAATGTGTTATGTTTTGTATATGCCAAGTTTGTGATTTCTATGGAGCATTCAGTTTGAAATGTCTAATAGGCAGGGGCAGCTAGGTGGTGCAGTGGATAAAGCACCAGCCCTGGATTCAGTAGTACCTGAGTTCAAATCTGGCCTCAGACACTTGACACTTACTATCTATGTGACTCTGGGCAAGTCACTTAACTCGAATTGCCCTGCAAAAAAAAGAAAGAAAGAAAAGAAATGTATAATACCAATAAATGATGGAGCTATGGAATTTAGAATAGAGACTAAGGTTGGATCTATAGAGCTGAGAGTCATTAGCATGGAAATGATAATGAAATCCTTATAAGATAATTCTCTGTTGATGGAGTTGAGAAAAGATCCAACCAATCTGGAGAGCAATTTGGAACTATGACAAAAGGGCTATAGAACTGTGTATACCCTTTAATCCAGCAATATCACTACTACTAGGTTTATATTCCAAAGTCATCCTCAAAAAGAGAAAAAGACCATTAAGTACAAAAAATTTTATAGCAACTCTTTTTGTGGTGGCTAAGAATTGGAAATCAAGGGAATGTCCATCAATTTTGGAATGGCTAAAAAATCTGTGGCATATGATGTTGATGGAATATTATTGTGCTATAAGAAATGACAAGCAGGATGAGTCCAGAAAGGCCTGGAATGACATTTATGAATAGATGTATGGTGAAGTAAGCAGAGCCAAGAGAAGATTTTGCACGCAGAGAGAAAGATGGTTTGATGAAGAACTGTGAATGACAACTATATCCAACAATACAATAATCCAAAACAATCCCAAAGGACTATTTACTTAAATTTTATTTGTGATATATAATTAAATTTTATACATATATCAAACATAGAATATACATACACATATATGATATATATATGATATATATATATGATATATATATATATCAACCAGCTTTGTGTGTTGTAGTTGTCAACTCCGATGAGCATGTGCCCCTCCCCAACCTGTGCCACTGCTACTCAAGCCTACCTCCTGGTTTCCAGCAGGGGTGAAAAACCCAAGTTCTGCCTCAGCACCAGTGTAGACCCCTGTAGTCTCCCCCTGCCAAGGGCTCAGCCCTTTCACCAGACTGTGAGCTTAGTTCCAGATGACGCTGGTGATTTAGCTGATTCAGAGGCTCTGGGGGTCTCCTTCTCTGGTGAGGCCTTCATGTGAATGGATCTGTGTCAGAGTGACTGTGGGGTTGGGCTCCACTCCAGTCTCAGGACAGCAGCTCCCTCCTTCTGACCTTCCAAGCTGTTCTTGGTTAGAAGATGATTTTAGTACATTCTTCTGTGGGTTTTGCTGCTCCAGGCATTGTACAGTGGCATGATTTGGATGTTTTGGGGAGCAATTGTGTCATGAGTTCGGGAGCTAACTGCCTTTCCTCTGCCATTTTGGCTCCGCCCTGGAAGTCTCTATAGGTAATATTTCTAATACAATATTAAGTAATAGAGGTGATAATGGGCATCCTTGCTTCACCCCTGATTGTATTGGAAAGGCTTTTAGGTTATCCCCATTACAGATAATGCTTGCTGATGGTCTCACATAAATAGGACTTATCATTTTAAGGTAGTGATTTTCATAGGAATGGGTGCTGTATTTTGTCAAAGGCCTTTTCTGCATCTAATGAGATAATCATATAATTTCTGTTGGTTTTGTTATTGATATGATCAGTTTTGTTAATAGTTTTCCTAATATTGAACCAGCCCTGCATTGCTAGTATATATCCCACCTGGTCATGTTGTATGATCTTTGTGATATATTTCTGTAATCTGTTTGCTAGTATTTTATTTAAAATTTTGGCATCAATATTCATTAGCAAAATTGGCCTATAATTTTCTTTCTCTGTTTTGCCTTTTCCTGGTTTTAGTATCAGCGGAATATTTGTCTAATAAAAGGAGTTTGGTAGGACTCCTTCAATTATTTTTTCAAATAATTAATATAGTATTGGAATTAATTGTTTCTTAAATGTTCAGTAGAATTCACTTGTGAATGCATCTAATCTTGGAGATTTTTCTTAGGAATTTCATTGATGACTAGCTCAAATTATTTTTCTAAAATTGGGTTATTTAAATATTTTATTTCTTCTTCTGTTAGTCTGGGTAATTATATACATATATGTACGTATGTATATGTATATGTAAATATATGTGTATATGTGTGTGTTATTTATTTTTATCATGAAGTTATTTTATTTTCCAGTTACTTATAAAGATAGATTTCAACATTTGTTTTGATAAGATTTTTAGTTCCAAATTTTTCTTCTTCCATCCCTTCCATCCCTTCCCTCCCCCCTCCCCAAGACAAAGCAATCTGATATAGGTTATATACCTATCACATACTCTTTAATCTACTGACACTGACTTCAAGACAGCACATCTCTCAGCTCCAGGCATTTTCTCAGTCTGTCTCCCATTCATGCAATGTTCTCCTTCCTCCTTTCTGCCTACTGGCTAGCCTGGTTTCCTTTAAGTCTCAACTAAAATCTCATCTTCTATAGGAAGCTTTTCCCAACCTCCTGCACCCACCTTAATTTTCATTCCTTCCTTCTCTTTTTTTAAGCTTTTGTTCTAAATTTTCTTCCTCCTCAACCCTCAATAAGAAATCAGGCAATTTAATAGTAGTCATACATGTGCAGTTATGCAAAACATCTTCACATTAGTCAGGTTGTGAAAGAATATAGACAAAATAACTTTAGAAAGGGGAACTAACAAATAAAATTATACTTCAATCTGTCTTCAAAGACTATCGGTTCTTTCTTGGTTGATGGTTTGCATTTTTCATACATCCTTCTGATAACATCCTGCTCATCATTTCTTTCACAGTTATTATTGCTGACTGTATTACCCTCCATCTTATTCCCTCCCCTTGATACTCTATTTTCTACCTTCTTTCACATTATTCCTCCTCAAAAGTGTTTTGATTTTTATTGGCTCCTCCCCCAATCTGTCCTCCTTTCCTTCACTTGCCTCCCCCTTTTCCCCTTCCCATCCCACTTTCCCTCAGGGCAAAGTATATTACTGTACCCACTTGAGTGTGTATGTTATACCTTCTTTGAGCCAATTCTGATAAGAGTAAGGCTCACTGACTCCCCCACTCCTTCCCCATCATCACTTTTATTCCATAAGCTTTTTGTTGTTTCTTTTATGTGAGCTGCTTTACCACCTTCCACCTCTCCCTTTACCTTTCTTCCAGTGCATTCCTCTTACCCCTTAAATTTCTTTTCTTTTCTTTCTTTTTTTTGTGAGGCAATTGGGATTAAGTGACTTGTCCAGGGTCACACACCTAGTAAGTATCAAGTGTCTGAGGTCAAATTTGAACTCAAGTCCTCCTGACTCCATGGCTGGTGCTCTATCCATTGTGCCACCTAGCTGCCCTGAAAGAAGAAGTTATTTTTATTATTTTTTTGTGGGGCAACGAGGGTTAAGTGACTTGGCCAGCGTCACACAGCTATTAAGTATCAAGTGTCTGAGGCTGTATTTGAACTCAGGCCCTCCTGAATTCAGGACTGGTGCTTTATCCACTGCACCATCTAGCTGCCCCTTTCCCTTAGCTTTATTTTAAAGATGTCATCATGGTTCAGCCAAGTGATACAGTAGACAAAGCACCAGCCCTGAAACTCTGAGGTCCCAAGCCCATATTCAGCCCCAGACATAAGCCACTCCACCCTTCCTGCCCCATCAAAAACAAGGATAAACAAAAAATAAATGCTTTACATATATCATCCCTTCATATTCCATTCACACCTTTGCCAGCTGTCGAAGTATATTCCTTTCAGCTGCCCTAATGCTGAAAAAGATCTTATGATTTAAAAGTATTATTTTCCCATATAGAAATGTAAACAGTTTAACCTTTTAATATCCCTCAGGATTTCTTTTTCCTGTTTACCTTTTTATGCTTCTCTAGGGTCTTGTATTTGAAAGTCAAATTTTCTATTCAGTTCAGTTCTTTTCATCACAACTGCCTGAAAGTCCTCTTTTTCATTGAAGTCACAATTTTTGCCCTGAAAGATGATAGACAGTTTCTCTGGGTAGGTGATTTTGGTTGCAGTCCCAGTTCCTTGGCCCTGTGGAATATCATATCCCATGCCCTCCTATCTTTTAAAGTAGATGCTGCTAGATCTTGTTTTATCCTTATTGTAGCTCCACAGTATTTGACTTCTTTTTTACTAGCTGCTTACAATATTTTCTCCTTGACTTCAGGTATCTGGATTTTGGCTATAATATTCCTGGAAGTTTTCATTTTGGGATCTCTTTCTGGAGGTGATTTGTGGATTCTTTCAATTTCTATTTTACCTTCTGCTTCTAGAATATCAGGGCAATTTTCCCTGACAATTTCTTAGAAAATGATGCCTAAGATTTTATTTTGGTCATGCTTTTCAGGCAGTCCAATGATGTTCAAATTTTCTCTCCTGGATCTATTTTATAGGTCAGCTGTTTTTCCAAGGAGATATTTCATATTACTCTCTATTTTTTATTCATTTGGATTTGTTTTATTTTGTCTTTATTTCTCATAAAGTCATTAGTTTCTATTTGCTCTACCCTAATTTTTACGCAATGATTTTCTTAAGAGAGTTTTTGTACCTCCTTTTCCATCAGGCCAATTTGGTTTTTTAAGCTGTTCCCTTTTTTTTTCATGGCCATCGTGCATTGCTCTCATTTCTCTTTCTATTTTCCCTCTACTTGTATATATCTTCCCCCTACCTCTCTAACTTTTTCTTCAAAGTCCTTTTGTTAATTATAAAAGTATTTTATTATTTTCTAGTTACATGTAGAGATAGTTTTCAACATTTTCTATAAGATTTATAGTTTCAAATTTTTCTCCTTCCTTCTCCTCCCTCTCCCATCCCCAACACAGCAAGTAATCTGACATAGGTTATATATGTACAATTACATTAAACATATTTCTGCATTAATCTTACTGTGAAAGAATCAGAGCAAAAAGGAAAAACCTCAAAAAAGAAAAAACAACAACACCAAAACCAAAAGAAATATTATGGTTCAATCTACATCCATATTCCACAGTTCTTTTTTTTTCCTGGATTTGAAGAGCATTTTCCATGATGAGTCCTTTGGAACTATCTTGTACTGTTGAATTGCTAAGAAGAATCAGGTCTATCACCATTGAACAACACATAATGTTGATGATACTGTGTACAATTTTCTCCTGGTTCTGCTCATCTGACTCATCATCAGTTCATGCAAGTCTTTCCAGGTTTCTCTGAAATCTGCCTGCTCATAGTTTCTTACAGCACAATAAAATTCCATTACATTCATATACCACAACTTGTTCAGCCATTCCCCAATTGATGGGCTGCTCCTCAATTTCCAATTCCTTGCCACAACAAAAAGAGAAGCTATAAATAATTTTGTACACGTGGGTCCTTTTCCCTTTTTTATGACCTCTTTGGGAAAAAGACCTTATAGTGATATTGCTGGGTCAAAGAGTATGCACAGCTTTATAGCCCTTTGGGCATATTTCCAAATTGCTCTTGAGAATGGTTTGTAAAGGCTAAAATTCTAGCTAGTCTGTCTAAAATATCTAATGAGTGGTCACCAACAAATTATAAGCTTTAGCAAGAGTTAGACTTTTAAGCATTTATTAAGGAGAATAAGAATTTGGTGAAGAGAAAGACAAAGGCATGATTCATCTATCTATTAAAGGGAGAGGGCATTCCTAGCTCCGCTGTCAGCCAGAGTCCACATGAAAGAGAGTGAGTCAGAGCGCCAGGCTCCCCCTTCTTCCTCCCACAAGCAAATGTCACTGCGTGACGCCAAAGAAAAGAAGCATGGTCTTGCTTTTAGAGACCTTCACCTCATGGCAGAGCTTTCCTACAGTAAATCTCCAGCAGGTGGTGTCATTCCAATCATTACAGTCCCTGCTTTGTTTCTTCAAGGAAAGGGGTGTTTCCTTGATGAAACAGTCAAAAATAACAGAATGTAATATCCTATGCTAACTAACAATATGTTAATAACAATATAGAAAAGGAAGAGAGGAAAGTTTTGTCCAGAGGGGCAGTTTTTTTTTTCTTCATGAACTAGCCCTTTGCCATTGGTCTTGCAAAGGGAGGGCATCTGCAGAGAATACATGTAACAGATGGTATATATTATAACAGAAAGAGAAAAGAAAAAAAAGCCAACAAAACAAAACTGTTCATTTAAAGTCTCTGAAAGTCTTTTCTCAGATGTCCTCTAGGTGTAGTCATGGAATGGAAGTCTTTTCAGGGGTTTGTGTGTGGATGCTAGTAATCAGCCAGGAAAACTTCCTACAAAATTGAGCTTAACAGAACTTTAAAATAGCTTTGTCAATAATCAAATCAAACAATGAAAGTTCTCAAAAACATATCTAAGGGAATTCAGAATCTTAGTTGTTACACATGAAACATATAATAAAACAAAAATTGAAACATTCTTTAAAACTTAATATTACTATAGTCCCCCCTTATGGAGGGTAAATTGAGAAGACAATTGCTGTGATATTAATTTCTCAAAATAACTTTTATCTTTGTTTCATCACTTTTGCATCATCTGCCTAATTATCCTCATGCCATTATGAGAAATAAAAAAATCTAATATAATTGGTAACAGATGTCAAGGCCAAATCCAATACTGTATTTATCATGTCACCTGAGATAATTATCGGGGTTATCATAAAAGAACAGAGAAATGATGGGATATGATCATTCCCACACTTGAGCTATTCCTCAAGCCATGCAGTATGCCAGATTTAAAATAGGTGGACAGAATATATGTCCATGCCACCAAACATGTTGGAGGAAACTGAGTCAGACTTAATCAGATGCATGGGATTGAGATGTCCATGGTATCAGGCATATAGGAGGGGGCATAGAAGCCAGATATAGTGGCGTCATTCCAATCATCACAGGTTGGATCATTTCACAGCTCTACCAACAATGCATTAGTGTTCGAATTTTTCCACAGCTTCTCCAACACTTGTTATTTTCCTTTTTTCTCATATTAGACAATCTGATAGTTGTGAGGTGGTATCTTAAAGTTGCTTTAAACTGCATTTCTCTGATCAATAATGATTTAGAGCAGGGCAGCTAGGTGGCACAGTGGATGGAGCACTGGCCCTGGATTCAGGAGTACCTGAGTTGAAATCCGGGCTCAGACACTTAATACTTACTAGCCATGTGACCCTGGGCAAGTCACTTAACCCCAATTGCCTCACCAAAAAAAAATAATAATATTGATTTAGAGCATTTTTTCATATGGCAGTAGATAACCTTTGACTTCTTCATCAGAAAACTGCCTATTCATATCCTTTGACCATTTCTCAATTGGGGAATAACTTGAATTCTTACAAATTTGATTTAGTTCCTGATATATTTTAGAAATGAGGCCTTTATCATAAGTACTGGGTATAAAAATCATTTCTCAGCTTTCTGTCTCCCTTCTAATTTAGGCTGTATTGCTTCTGTTTGTACAAAAACTTTTTAAATTTAATGCAATCAAAATCATCCATTTTTCATTTCATAACATTCTCTATCTCTTGTTTGGTCATAAACTCTTCTCCTTTCCAAAGATCTGAGTGGTAAACTATTCCTTCTTCTCCAAATTTACCTATGGTATCATTGGGAGAAAGCCTCAATGAAGCCATAATTTATTATGCCCTCTTCTTATGTATTTTATAGCAAAAAATCATGTACCATGCAAAACAGTGGCTGATACAGAACTCCACTTTCACATTTGCATTGTTGATTTTTCAATTAATATATATATGTGTGTATTTATGTATATATGAATAAGTGTATATGTATGTGTATATATACATGCATATGTATATATGTATACATGCATATGTATATATGTATATGTGCATATATATGTATATGTATATATTTATGTGTGTATGTATATGTGTATGTGTGTATAAAACACCAAGAAATTTCCACCTGACAAAGTATACCTCGAATGCTAAAATAGCATCTCACTCACTGACTTGTTATGAAGATCAAATGAGATAATATTTTAAAGTGTTTGATAAACCCTAAAGCATTATATATATGCCAGCTATTTTTATGATGATGTGTATCACTTTGATATTACCCATTTTTGTAATATCCTTTCTATTCCAAAGACCATTCTCCTTACCAGATAAACAGAAGCAAAATGAAACTGAGCAGTTGAAAGAAATATTTTCAAGGCAAAATATTACTATTAGGGCTATATATTTACATAGCTCTTTTCTTCCCAAGAGATAAAAGTAACTTCAAACATTGGTTGGCTCAATATCAATTAAGAGTATGATATGTAGGAGTTAGGGAATATACATTATTTTCTGTCTCTCCCAACACATCCCAACTAATTTTCTTTTTTTCTTTTTTCTTTTTTTTTTTTTGTTAGGCAATTAGGGTTAAGTGACTTGCCCAGAGTCACACAGCTAGTAAATGTCAAGTGTCTGAGGTCAGATTTGAACTCAGGTCCTCCTGCATCCAAGGCTGGTGTTCTATCCACTGTGCCACCTAGCTGCCTCCCCCCCCCCCCCCCCCGCCAACTAATTTTCAAATCCCTCAGCTACTTTCTCCCTATATTTTATTGGCTTAAGTTCATAGTTATAAAATCATAGCTCAGGTCTTCCATATTTTTTACTAATTTAAAAACTTGTGAGGTTGGCTTAAAAAATGAAACCTTATGTTACTGGATTAATATCCCGTTCATGAAGATTGATTCTTCTGCCTGCTTTGAAAACTCTAAGATATTTTAAGGTGTAAACCTAGTAAACAAGTAGTTTTCCATTTGCCATTACTTCACCAACTTAGGATATCATTGCTTTATGATAATGCACTCAAAGAGTCTCCATAATGCCCTTGTCCATGTGATGTTTAAAATCTAAATGTGTGGTTGCCTTAAATTAGAAGCTTTAGCATCAGTCTTTGGGCATTAAGTATTTATTAAAGCATACTAGGTATTAGAAATTAAAAACACTTGGAGTTAAGAAAAGGCCTACCTAGTTTAGTGTTCCAGTCTGGTCTGGTTATTCCTCAAGTCCTCTACCATGAGCCTGCTTCAACCATGCACTCTTCTTAAACTGATTCTGGAAGCTTTTTATAGGTCTGGAGCAGAGGCAGTCCTTACACACCACTTCAATATGATTGGTAGGCATCATTCAAATCCATTGGTTCAAAGGACTTGAAGGTGGTCTCCAGTTGAGTTAAAAGTCCTTAGCTTCTAAGAACAATAACTCGTTAAGGACAATCCAGGTGTGGTTACAATCTAATTAACTTGAAGTAGGCCAATCAGCAAAATCAATCACTCTCACTTAATTCAATCAGTTTAGATTAATCTCCAGGTGAACCTTTGAGTATCTGCCAAAATCCCATTCTTTTCTCACATCCAACATTGGCATTTATAAGAATGACTCATTTTATTTTTTATTTTTTATTTTTAGTGAGGCAATTGGGGTTAAGTGACTTGCCCAGGGTCACATAGCTAGTATGTGTTAAGTGTCTGAGGTCAGATTTGAACTCAGGTACTCCAGACTCCAGGGCCGTGCTCTAGCCACTGTGCCACCTAGCTGCCCCCAAGAATGACTCATTGTAAAATAAGATGGGTAAACAACTTTGCTCATTGTATTTTCCCAACAAACCTTTTTCATCTGGATATATGACCCACATAATGTTTGGAAAGTGAATTGAGAGGCTATGTTTTTTTTCAATGTTTAATTTTCTTCATTTGCCTTTAGTTATCATATTACTCACTGCCACAGGAGAGAAGACTTCATCTACAGAAAAGCTGAGGTAATTTGATCAGTAAATAAGGACTGGGAGACTACATCAGACATGTTCATAGCAATGAGACACAGCAAATCACACAATCATACAAAGCATAAACAAGTATTATGATTATGTCAGCAGCATTTTAAATGGACTAGATTGGGGAAATGACACAGAGAAATGAGACTAACAGGCCAAGACAGCTGTACTGTAGGAGAGGAGAGACAAAGTATGTGCTCTTCACCATGCCTGTACCATCACACTTCCTTATGGATGATGGTCAAGAGGGAGTAGTTGAAATGGGATAGGTTAACGAGTTGCACCCCAAATTTATGAATCAATATTAGGTGTCATAAAGGTAAGAAGGTATTCATCAAATTTATTAATGCTTTCCATTAAGGAGCTTATGACCATAAAATATGTATTGAGAGAGAAGAAAAAAGAGAGAGGGAGAAAGGTAAAGAGGGAAAAAAAGGGAGAGAGGGATAGGGAAAGTTCTAAGGCTCCTTTTGGCTATACCTTACTTATAGGTCATGTACCTAGGGTACAAAAAGGTAAATATACTTGCCTGTGGTCATTTACAAAAATGAACAACAGGCCATGACTAGAACCCAGGTTTCCTAAGTTCAGAGACTCATTAGGACACAATTTCCTAATAATACTAAGACAAAGAAAGTTTTCAAATATATAATTTCAAGGTACTTATATCTACTGAAATAAGAGGTATATTTTTACACTACACTAAGGAATCCCAAAAGTGGAAAATTTGTTTTTTCTTCATTTACCTCTGTTCTATCTGAATCTTCAGCCATGAGCAAAAAAAAAATAGTAACCTTAGAATTTTTATCAGATAATATGCTCATCTCAGCAAAGACATTTCCCACCATTTTTACTGACATATCTCAGCCTTGTCCACATTCTCTACTGCAAAAAATGGATATAAATCCCTAAAATAAAATTGTCTCCAAAATGACATTATTTGTAAACATAACCTGACAGTTCAGAATCCATATCCCATTATGTTGCTTATAGTACAACATATTTTGAGATCTCCTTCAGGCTTATCCCTACATTTACAAAATAAATGAAAGATGTAGTATTTTTCTGGTGCAGAAAGGTTATGTGCATGTAACCCATCCATCTTTTCGGGAATTTTAGCAGCCATTCCTTCTTGTTTGTTTGTTCTATATCCCTCTGCCTTCCCCTCTTCTGAATTAGCCTCTAAGCAAGGAGTTGTTGATTGTTGAATTAAAATCTGGGGAGGGAGAGAAATAAATTTGAGTGTGGTTTACACATCAATATATTCGGTAGCATACTGTAAGACATTATGACTTAAAATAATGCTGGGGATGTGAGCCACAAAGAATTTAAAGCAGACTCAGAGGAAACTCATAATCATAAAGTCATCCTTAGACAAGGATAATAAAAACACCGTTACAGTAAACAGACTTAGTTTTCAACAACACAAGATAAATCACAAGGTGAAAAATGGAAAGAGTAGACTACAGACATCATCCATACAGGATGCAGAGGGATCTTCTAGCAATGAGGTTATAGAAATGTCACAAAATGAAATCAGTATTCATTACAACTTTTTTTTAATAATCCCTCTCTCTTAAAGGTCAAAGGAACTTTAGGGCAGAGAGATGAAATACTCTTTGTATTTATACTGTGTCTTTTTTTTTTTCTTTTTTTTTTTTTTAGTGAGGCAATTGGGGTTAAGTGACTTGCCCAGGGTCACACAGCTAATAAGTGTTATGTGTCTGAGGCCGGATATGAACTCAGGTCTTCCTGACTCCAGGGCCGGTGCTCTATCCACTGCGCCACCTAGCTGCCCCTATACTGTGTCTTAAATGAAAAGATGCTCCCAGAAAATTTTATTTATAACTGTCATCTAGTTAAACATAATTCTAATCCATCTTTAACATGCTGCCTATACAATCTTTTTAATACTAACGGCATCACTCTCTTTCTCAAAAACTTTTAGTCATTATTGCCATCTAAATAAAGTGCCAACTTCAAAGCCTAGAGTTCATGGCCCTGTATAAGCTGAGTCCTAGACCTCTATACAGCTTTTCCACACCACTCCCTTTCCCTGCCTCTGCTCCAAATGTAACAATTTTGGGGTTTTTTTGTTTGTTTGTTTGGTTGGTTGGTTTTTTAATGAACAACCAGTTTCTCTTCTCATTCACAAGTGGGTCTGTGCTAAGGATAAGGACCTCAAAAGGAGAGTAGTTCTGAACCTCATTGAACATATTGGAGTAGGTAGTTTTGGCTTACCTAGCTCGTCAAGAAGACTTACCAGAAATAAAGTGAAAGAGAAGGTTGAGGTGGTCCTGCTTAAGGCTTGAGCTTATATAGAGTGGGAACCAGAAGCCAGAGGAGTAACATACAGGTGGCATGGATATTTTCATAGACATGCACAGAATATGGGTCAGGAGTGCCTTTAGAGAAGGCCTAATAATATTTTGTTTAGTTAAGACTATTCTGGATAGAATCTATTAGTGCCATCCATGTTTAATAACCATTTTTTGAGTTGAACTGAATTGGGCTATATTCTGAAACTAATAGGAACACCCTATTTCATGAACTGTATTGTAAGGTTAAAAAAATACAAACACAGAAATTGGTTGTAGAAAATAGGTATCATATATTTTGGTACCAGTGGGCCTAGGATATAACTTGTCAAATGCAAAATCAATCAATCAATGACACCCTAAGGTCATCAAGTATTTCCCATCCTAGGAATGAATATCCTTGCCAAATAATATTTAGCTTAAGCTAATTTATAAATGAATAATAAATTTCTTTCCTGTGAGAAATTACTATAACCAATATCTTGGAGAGCTCCCTCTCCTTCTTCCAAAACCTTGATTTTTCGAGGTCCAGTTTCTGCTTGATAATAAGATTGCAATAACTCCCTTCATCTTGGTCTTCCACCACCCAACCATGCAAGGAATTTAATATAGGGCAAGGAAGCTCATTGTGGTCCACTCAAGATGGGTGGAGACAGATACTTTTGTCTAGATAGCAAGGCTTCTCCTTCCAAGGCATCCATTGAAAATGTATACGTTCTTTGAATTGACAGCCCAAGGCTGGGGAGGGTCTGGTATAGCTTACCTCCAATTATGTTAACCAATTAAACTTGATTGCTATTTGATTAACCAGCAACTGTTTCAAGGGTATGTAAGCTGTGAGTTCCACCACCATGACTGTCTTTGGTATGAGAGAGATGGCCAAATGGCCATGCTGTTCTTAATAACCTGCCAGCCTTATTCATAAAATGATTAAATTGCCAAGAAACTATGTTTCTCAGATTTTTAATCATCACATTCCTGAAGTTTTACTTCTAGGCATCTACAAATAACCCTTATTTCCCTCCTCACTATAATGAGGCTTCAATTTTATAAGAATAGATTAGCAGAAGTGTTAAACTTACTTCCTAGCCAGCAAAACTCTCAAGTAAGGCCTAAATCAGATTAAATTGTAATTGGGAAATGCTCAACAAAATAAATAAAACTACATTGTGGCAAAGATAATATTAATTTGTATTTTTTAATCAATATGGGAGTCTGCAAGAATCCCTTTTTATTTGAAGTTTGATACTTTAGAGTATAACATATAATGCCAGTAAGAACAAGAATAAAGTGAAATTAATGAGCAAGTACCTACTCAAGATATATGAAGGTCTTTTGTAATAAAACCAAATGAAAAGGGCCTTATAAAAATTTCCCCTCACACACACACACACACACACACACACAAACCCCTTTCTCCCTTGTAAACATTGTACCCCAGCATCTGCCAGCTCTCTAGTAAGGGGAAGGAAGTCTGTTTCATCATTTGATAATCTGAGTTCGGTTATCTTTTCATTTTGTTTTCATTTATATTTTGTATTAATTGTGTATGTTGTTTTCGTAGTTCAGTTTATATCATTCTGTATTAGTCCATTTTATTCTCAGGTTTTTTCCTCAATTCCTTCTTTTTATCATTTCTTTTAGACTAATCATATTCCATCACATTTATAAATCACTAACTGCTTCTTATTGATGAATGTCATCTCCCTATTCATAGGCATCCAATCTGTTTCCATTTCTGTTGCTACCTAAGAAAGTGCTACTCTGATATATTCCTATAGGCTGCCCCTTCCTTTCTCTCTTAGACTCTTGAGTTTTATGCCCAGCAGTGCAATCGACTGGTTCCAAACATAGTTTAGTGGCTTCTTTTTCATTCTATTGGGGGAAACATAGATATTCATATAAGAACATACAAAATATATATGAAGTAAATTCAAAGAAAATTAAGTGGTTGAGGGTAGTCTCAGCTGAGAGCCCATATAGGAGGTGGCTCTGTGTGATTGGTGTCATTTGGCCTGAGTTTTTAGAAAAGGAAGGATTATAAAATGTATAGTCTTCACTGTTGAGGAAGTTAAGGCTGAAGAGAATTAAGTGTTTATTCTTGATTTTATATAATAGGTGTGAGAGGTAGAATATGAACTCAAGTCTTTTGTACAGTAAATCCAAAATTACAATCTATTATATTGCCATTCCTCTGAAACATCTACTAAATACTTCATTTATATAGAGCACAATATGTCAAGTATGAACTTCATGGAACTTACATTCTAAAATAGTAAAGGTATAGATCTTATGTATACATAATTATAACAAAAGATAATATACCAGGATGTATGTAACTAAAAGGATTATTTTATTTCAAAGTAGTCCCCTTTGGAGGGTACATGCTAATTTCAATCATGTTACAATTATTTAAAACATTTTCAGAGATGTTCCTTTAGGTTTGCCTTCAGGGTTAGCAACACATTTTCATCAGAATCTCCACTCCACAAGGGTGGATTTGAATTTCTAAAATAGCCAGAAGTCATTCAGAGACAAGTCTGGTCAATAAGGATAGCAATCGATCTAGATTATACCTATTTGGGTTGGGAAAAAATGTGTGAATAAAAAGTAATGAGACTTAATTTCTTGTGTGACCCTCAGTCTCAAAATGATTAGCATTCAGTCAAAACCAATCAAGTGCAATTTAATGAACACTGTGTAACATCTGCTATGTACAAATCACTGTGCTAGGATACAAGGACATAGCTTATATAAAGGTCCCTCTCCAAATGGAACTATCTGGTAAGAGCCATGACCTAAAAAGAGATAATTATAATTAACAATAATACATCATAAGTACATTAGAGAAGTGCTAAATGGTGATGTGACAATGATAATAATAATACTGCAGATTACATTTAAATTGTGCTTGAAAAACACAAACATATATACATGTTATATTTGATAATTTAACAAAGTGTAATATAAAGCATTAAAGAGAAAAAATGAGATGGCATGACATAATAAGTAAAGCACACAGTTTGGAGTCAGGAAAGACCTAGTTAGAATCACACCACAGAAAATTACTGGTCATGTGACCCTGGGCAAGTTACTTAACCCCTCTTTTCCTGAGTTTCCTCATATATAACAGAAGAGGACTGGACTTGACAACATCACAGGTCCTTTCCAGCTCTAAATCTATAATACTACAAAAAGTTTATGGTCTGCAGGTCTGGTAGGATAGCAATCTCTTGAATATAAACTCTTATATGTTGATGAAATAAAAATAATTTTATACCTCATAAAAATAAAGCTATAAGTATATAAATTCTGATGCTTTGGGGACTAAGCCTCCATTAGTTAACAATATATTCTTCCCCAGAACCTCCATACCCCACTACATGTGTAAAACACTCTTTGTGGGGGCTTTAAGAATATACACTAAAGGGGTTCTAGACATTAAGAAAAACTAATATGTCAGAGAAAACATATAGAGGTAACACTATTTTTTCTTTTGGATAAAAAAATTCTCTTTATGTCATAAGTACAAAACAGGACATTATTCTTTTCATAATTATGTATTTTAACCTATAATTTTCAACTTTCAAATAACACACATACACACATATATGTGTGTGTGTATATACATATATATATATATACATATATATAAGATATATACTTATATGAGTGTTTGTGAGTAAAAGAAAACAAACACATCTTACCTAGACCCACTTATAAGAAACTGGTCACTGAAGGTACCAATGCATTTCAACCCTAATGCTTTCAGGGTATTTTCGGTTGCTTTCATCCTGTTTCTGAAAGACATAAACAGCTCCATCTCTTTCTTGCTCTTGAAATGCTTACTGCTCAATACTCAGATTACTTGCAAGTCTAGCCCACTCCCTATCTTTTCAGATTTGGCCCATTGTTAGGCTAAAAGGAGCAGTACATTTGCAAGCTAATTTATAGATTTCTAGAGCTATTTGCATACCCCGATATTATATGCCACAGTTGCCTTTAGTTATAGTGATGGATAACCTCGCAATTAAAGATCCCATACTAGATTTCTATCACATATATAGGTAAGAACTGAACAAAATACTGAATGATTAAGCAATAAACTCAACAAACATTTCAAACAGTTAAGGTTCCTTCAGAAATAGTATCTATGCAGTGTGTCTTATGGAAAGAATCTAGGCTGTCTCTATTTAGACCAAATACATTGTGATTTGCAAGTCTCTTACAAAATTGCTACAGCATCTAGATTACCATCATGTGAGAGACATAATCTTGTGATCTATTTGCCAATATAAGAGCTGAAAGTCAGCAACAGAGTCTAAGTGCAGTCTTTAAATTGGAAATAAGCATTTGAAATTGATCATTAATAAATGCTCTTTTATACTGCCTTGCACATTGCAGACACTCAATAAACATTAAGGAAGTATATTAAACAACAGGTCCATGGAGATTCCAGGGTATGGTTTGATATTTATGTAATGGGACCCCAGAGAACAGGTAACTGAATGTAATATTTTATACTACTTAGTCTAAAATTGTATATAAGAGAAGCTGATTCATCATAAAAAAGGGATTTCAAGATAAAAGGAGTTTTATGGGTCATATGGTACAAACAACTTATTTTTACTGATAAGGAAACTGGGGCCCAAAGTGAATAAGTAGTAGCAAATCTAGGATTCGAATCGAGATCCTCTACAACCAAAATTATTTCTACTGCCCTTGAAAAGAGGATGCCAGATGTTAAAATATCATAATTCGGGGGGCAGCTAGGTGGTGCAGTGGATAAGGCACCGGCCCTGGATTCAGAAGTACCTGAGTTCAAATCCAGCCTCAGACACTTGACACTTACTATCTATGTGACTCTGGGCAAGTCACTTAACCCCCATTGCCCCGCAAAAAAAAAAAAAAAAGAAAAAAGAAAAAAAAATATCACAATTCTTCAAGCATCTCAATATGGGATGGGGTATACATCCTAGTTGTATTCAAGTTACTAATGATGTCTTGCTTGATAAATCCAAAGGCCTTTTCTCTATCCTTAGTCTCCTTGGTCTCTCTGGAAACATTTACACTTTTTTAAAACACCTCTGTCCTGGCTGTTCTCCCACATATCTGACCACTCCTTCTCTGTCTCATTTGCTTGATCCTCTTCAAAATCATATCCTCTAATTATAGTTGTCCCTTAATGTTCTATCCTGGGCCCTCTTCTCTCTTCCCTCTAAACAACTTCACATTGTGACAGCATTACCTCCCATGGATTTAATTACTATCCCTATGCTTATGATTCTCAAATTTGCCTATCATGCCCCAAATCTCTGCTGCACTCTAATCTTGCATCTCCAAACTTCTTTTCAAACACCACAAACTAGATATATGGTAAAAGTCTTAAACTCAATATGTCCAAAATGGAAATTATTATCTTTCTCCCTAAACCTTGCCCCACCTTCTACCATCCTTCTTACTGTAGAAGGCAATACTATCTGAGTTAAGCTCACAACCTGGGAATCATTCTTGATGTTTCACTATCTCTAACCCCCCCATATCAAATCTGTCAAAAGGACTGTTGATTTCACCTTTGCAACATCACCTTTATACTCCCCCTTTTTACCCCTGACATTGCCACCACTCTACTGCAGGCAACATAGATGGTGCAATAGATAGAATACTGCCTCTAAAGTTGGGAGAATATATATATATATATATATATATATATATATATATATATATTTATATATATTTATATTTATATATATATATATATTTATATATATTTATATTTATATATATTTATCTTGCCACTGGACCTAGCTGGCTCTGGAGGAGAGAGAGAGGTTGGTGACCTTGCACAGTTCTCACACACTGTTAAGGGTTAAAATTCTAGCTAAACTGTTTAAAATATCTAATGAGTGGTCGCCAATAAATTATAAGCTTTAGCAAGAGTTAGACTTTTAAGCATTTATTAAGGAGAATAAGAATTTGGTAAAGAGAGAGAAAAAGGCCTAGATTCCTATCTATTAAAGGGAGAGCACATTTCTAGCTCCACTCTCCACCAGAGTCCAGAGGAAAGAGAGCGAGACTGAGCGCCAGTATCTTCCTTCCTCCTCCCACTAGCCCGCGTCACTTCCTGACTCCTGGTCTTGCCCTCAAAGACCTTCCCTTCATGGGCAGAACTCTTCTACAGTAAGTATCCAGCAGGTGGCATCATTCCAATCGTTACAACACTTAGATCCAATTCATTATAAGTCATGCCATCACCTTGATTTCATGGTGCTTTTTGAGAATGAAGGACAAACAGCAACAATAACAACAAGGACAGGTCCCCAAAAATCATGCTTGGAGAATGGAAAGAGAAATGATAGTGATGCAGAAAAGTCATGATAAAAAATTCAAAAGCTTGAAAAGTCAAATGGATAAGGAGATTAAAAAGTTCTCTGAAGAAAATAATTGCCTAAGAATTAGGATTTAATAAATGGAAGCTAGTGACTTTATGAGAAACCAAGACACAGTAAAGTAAATCCAAATTAATAAAAAAAAATAGAGGGCAATATGAAATATCACCTTGGAAAAGCAGCTGACCTTGAAAATAGATCCAGGACATATAATTTGAAAATTATTGGACTACCTGAAAACAATGACCAAAATAAGGGCTTAGATATGATCTTCCAAGAGATTGTCAGGGAAACTCACTCTGATATTCTTGAAGCAGAAGGTAAAATAGAAATTTAAAGAATCCACTGATCACCTCCTGAAAGAGATCCAAAAAGGAAAACTTCCAGGAATATTATAGTGAAATTCCAGAGATCCCAGGTCAAGGAGAAAATATTGTAAGCAGCTAGAAAAAAGGAATTCAAATACTGTGGAGCTACAGTCAGGATAACACAGGATCTAGCAGCCTCTACATTAAAGGATAGGAGGGCATGGAATATGATATTCCAGAGAGCAAAGGAACTGGCACTACCAAAAAAAAATCACCCACCCAGAAAAACTGAATATAATATTTCAGGGAAAAATGTGACTTCAATGAAAAAGAGGACTTTCAGGCATTTGTGATGAAAAGACCTGAACTAAATAGAAAATTTGACTTTCAAATACAAAACTTTAGAGAAGCATAAAAAGGTAAACAGGAAAAAGAAATCATGAGGGACATTAAAAGGATAAACTGTTTACATTCTTACATGAGAAGATACTTCTAACTCATAAAAACTTTCTCAGTATTAGGGTAGCTGAAAGCAATATACTTAGACAGAGGGCACAGGTGTGAATTGAATATGAAGGGATGATATATGTAAAGCATTTATCCTTGTTTTTTGTAGGGCAGGCAGGGTAGGGTGGCTTATGTCTGGGGCTGGATTTGGGCTCAGGACCTCCTGGGTCCAGGGCTGGTATTTTGTCCACTGTGTCATCTAGCTGACCCATGATGACATCTTCAAAATAAAGTTAAGGGGTAAGAGGAATGCACTGGGAGAATGGGAAAGGGAGAGGTGGAAGGGTGTGAAATAATTCCAATAAAAGAAAAAAGAAAAAGCTTATGGAGTGGAGGGGGAAATGGGGAAGGAGTGGGGGAGTGAATGAGCCTTGCTCTCATCAGAATCAGCTCAAAGAGGAAATAACATAAACACTCAAGTGGGTATAGTAATATATTTTGCCCTGAGGGAAAGGGGGAGGGGAAGGGGAAAAGGGGGAGGGGTGAGAGTGAAAGAAGGGAGGGCAGATTGGGAGAGGGGGCAATAAAAAGCAAAACACTTTTGCAGAGGGATAGGGTGACAGAAGATAAAACAGTAAAAATCAAGGGGCAGGAATAGGATGAAGGGTAATACCGTTAGCAATAGTAACTGTGAAAGAAATGATGAGCAAAACCATCAACCAAGAAAGAACTGATGGTATTTGAATACAGATTGAAGTATGATTTTATTTGTTAGTTCCTCTTGTTAAAGTTATTCTATCTTCTTTCACAAGTTGAGTAATGTGAAGATGCTTGGCATAATTGAACATGTATGACATATTGAATTGAGGAGGGAGGGAGAAAGAAAATTTAGAACACAAAGTTTTTTTTTAAAAAATCAATGTGAAGAAATGATGTGCAGGCAGATTTCAGAGAAACCTGGAAGGACTTACATGAATTGATGCTGAGTTGGATGAACAGAACCAGGAGAACACTGTACACAGTATCAACAACATTGTGTGTTGATCAACTGTGATAGACTTGACTCTTCTCAGCAACACAGTGGTCCAAGATACTTTCAAAGGACTCATGAGGGAAAATGCTCTCCAAATCCAGAAAAAAAAAAGAACTGTGGAATCTAGATGCAGATTGAACAATACTATTTCTACTTTTTCTTTTTTTTCTTTTAATTTTTTCCCTTTTGCTCTGATTCTTCTTTCACAGCATGACTAATGCAGAAATGTGTTCAATGTGATTGTACATATATAACCTATGTCAGAATACTTGCTATCTAGGGAAGGGTGGAGTGCAGGGGTGGGGGAGGGAGAAAGATTTGAAACTAGAAATCTTATAGCAACAAATGTTGAAAACTATCTCTATGTGTAACTAGAAAATAATAAAATACTACCTTAAAACATCATGCTTTGGTTATTTCTTTTTTCAGGATAAATATTTTTATTTATATTTTTTCTTTCCCAATCTCTATCCCTCCTTCCCTCCCTTCCTTCCCCCTCCCCAAGGCAGCAAGCAATCCAATGTATGATCATGCAAACCATTATCATATTTGTCACTTAATGAAAGAATGTGAAAAATAACATGTTTCAGTCTGTTCCATTAATATCAGTCCTTTTTTTGGAGGTGGATAGTATATTTCTTCAATATTCCTTTGGGATTGTCTTGGATTATTGTATTGTAGATAATAGTCAAGTCATTCAGAGTTCTTCATCTAACAATACTGCTGTCTCTGTGTACAGTGGTTTTTGTTGTTGTTGTTCTGCTAACTTCCCAATACATCATTTCATTCATGTCTTTCCAAGCTTTTTTGAAATCATCTAGTTTGTCATTTCTTACTGCACAGTAATATTTCATTACCATCATATGCCACAGTGTGTTTAGCCATTCCCCAATTGATGGACATACCTTTGATTTCCAATTTTTAGCCACCACAAAAAGAGCTGCTATAAATATTTTTGAGGAATTTGGAACTATGACCAAAGGGCTATAGAATTGTGCATACCCTTTGATCCAGCAATACCACTACTTGGTTTATATCCCAAAGACATCCTTCAGAAGAGAAATAAACCTATTTGGATTATTTCAAGAGCCTGCTGGTGAGTCTACCTACCTTAAGTCTCTTCCCACTCCAACTTATCATCTATTTAGCCGCTAATATCTTTTTCCTCAAATATATGTCTGTCTAATCGTGTTCCACTCTACCTCCCATCTCCAATGAACTCCAGTGATTCCTTACTGTCCCCAGGATCAAATATAAATTGTTATCTTTGGCAATCAAAATCATACATAATCTATCTCCCACTGATATTTCCAGTCTTTTTACACCTTACCTCGCCCACATGTACTCTTCAACCCAATGAGAGTGGTCTCCTCAGCATTCCAGGAACAAGACACTCCATATTTGCACACCAGGAATTTTTTCTGGCCTTACTCATACTTGGAATGTTCTCCCTCTTTTGCATTACTTACTGACCTCCATGGCTTCTTTTAAGTCTCAATTAAAATAGCTTGCTTTTATTTTTACAAGAAGTTTTCCTCAATTCCTCCTTTTTTTTTTTGAGGCAATGAGGGTTAAGTGACTTTCCCAGGATCACACACCTGGTAAGCGTCAAGGGTCTGAGATCAAATTTGAACTCAGGTCCTCCGGAATCCAAGGCTGGTGTTTTATCCACTGAGCCACCTAGCTGCCCCAACCCCAATTCCTCTTAATTCTGATGCCTTTTTTCTCTTATTTCCTATTTACTTTGTATACAGATTGCATTGTATATGCTGATTTTCATGTCATCTCTCCAGTTATATTGTAAGCCATTTGAGGGCAAAGACTGTCTTTTGCCTCTTTTCATATACCCAAAAGAGCATGGTGCTGGACACATAGTAGTCTTTAATATATATTGATTTATTGGTTGATTGTATCCATTGTTGCTTTTCTTCTCACTACTTTTCTTAAGGGGCAGCTAGGTGATACAGTGGACAAAGTGCCTGGAGTCAGGAGGACAATTTCCTGAGTTCAAATCTGGCCTCATACACTTACTAGTTATGTGACTCTTGGCAATTCACAACTCCATTTGTCTCAGTTTCCTCATCTGTAAAAGGAGCTGGAGAAGTAAATGGTAAGCCACTCCAATCTCTTTGCCAAGAAAATCCCAAATGGAGTCACAAAGTGTCAAACATAACTGAAAATGACCAAACAATATGTTTCTTAAAGTGGAATAATGCAAAAAGCAGAGAATAGGAGCGCAAAAAACCTGGAATTGAGTCCTAGATGATCCACCAACTTGCTTTGTGATCTTGATTAAATTTCTTCACCTCTCTAGGATTAAGTTGTCTGTTCTATAATATGATTGGCTTGGGCTAGATTCTAAGATTTTTTAGGACTCCAATATTTTATGACTTTCCTTATCCAGCTAACCTGGTGGCTAACCATCACCATGAAGCCACCTCAGAAAGATGATAGATATATCATAGGTATGTTTACTTTGCAACAAAGGTACTTTAGCAGTACAATCCCAATGTAATTTATCTCTTGCAGGAAAAGACATTCTGCTTATAATCTGTTCTGTACTGATTAAAATAAATTTAAAAAACTTTCATTCAAGTCTACACGATCTAGTTCTCCTTTAAAAATCAAATTTGACAGTGGGGTTCCTCCACTTCTGAATTATTAAGTTGGCCTCTCATGCAATTTATTTTGTTTAGCCTATTCCAGGCTTTAGGTCAAAATTAACTGCCAATATCCATGTAAAAAAGAAATAAATAAAAATAAAAGCCAGACACATTTTGTTCTTCCTTTACCACTTGGTACTAAGATGTTTTATATCTGACTGAAGCCAAGAATTGTATTCAGGTTTGCATTCTGTAATATATGATCAGGATTTATCCCATGGTTATGCCATTGTCCATGGTGAGATTTACACATAAATCCATGTCAAGGTTTCTAAAAGGAGTACTAGGGGCGGCTAGGTGGTGCAGTGAATAAAGCACCAGCCCTGGATTCAGGAGTACCTGAGTTCAAATTCGGCCTCAGACACTTGACACTTACTAGCTGTGTGACCCTGGGCAAGTCACTTAACCCCCATTGCTCCACAAAAAAAAAAAGGAGTACTAGATGTGTTGGAACTCTGTTACCTGAACATGAACAAAATTTAATTATCTTAATTGAGCCTAACTGTATGTAGGTCATAGTTATATAAGTATAGATCAGGTTACAGTCATTACTTTGGAGAACCCTTTGAGAACAGAATGAATTAATTCAATTCAATAAGCACTCCTTTAGCACTATGTACCCAACACTGTGCTAAGTAATAAAAAAGTGTTTTAGTCCTATGAAGCAGGATTCTCTCAATGTTAAACCTTCTCCTACATGAAAGGCAGAATTAGGAGGAAAGAAAATTAGTTAGATATCTATCTTCACAGAAATAGATATCAAAATAAACTTCCTAAGAAATTTTCTGTCCAAAAGGAAATAGGCTACCTTGAGACAGTAGGTGCAAATCTTCCACAAGAGTACAGATGGCTATTTATTGGCCATTTTGTAGAGGGCATTCCTACTCATTTGAGTGTGGGAGTAAATTATCTCTGATGTCCCTTCCTATTTGGAAATGCTTGAAGTTTAAGAGTACATTAACCAGCACTAGAAACATATCCCTTAACTATTTCAGGTAGGCAGCATATAATTGCACAGAAGTAATAATGTCTTAAGTGGTGGCAATCTATTGACCTTGAAATTTAATGCAGCTCCCTAAAAGACTCCCAGAAGAAGGCTGAAGCCTTAGGAGAATCTAACAAGCAATGTTCAACACCCTAAGGCAGGTTGAGAAATGTTTAGGTAATTTATCAGCTGAAAACCCCCTAGAGTCATCTTGTATTCATTCACTTCCCACTTAATTCTTTGCCATTTTATAGTATGGGTATTTTAAATAGCATTACAGGAAGGAGGAACAGGGTTCATAAACAGGGTTTTGTTCATATTTTTAAATGTCTAAAGTGTCATTTTTGGATTAATTGGAAAAGGTTATAGATCCTGTCCTAGACTGAGATATATTCATCTAGAACATAAGCTCAAGTTGACATGTAGTGTTATTATTTACAGTGGATATACCACTGGGATCCATCAACAGAGGTAAAGCTTGCAAGAGCTATGTAATTTTTCTACCATACTCAGCACCACTAAAGCCATTATCAAAATAGTATGTCCATTCAGGGCTTCTAGATTTAAGAGCAAAAATGTTTAAAAGACTGACAGGGGAAAAAGAACAATGACAAATAGTAAAAGCAAGAGTGTAAAAGTTGGCCTGATGTTTAATGACAAAAAAAATTTTTAATCATAGCAATTGGTTCCATCACTACCAGGCAAATAGAGGAAGAAGAAATATAAGCAGTGTCCAATTTGGGCTCAAAGATCAATGGAGATAGGAACTGTAGCCATGGAATTAAAACATATTTGCTCCTTGGAAGGAAAACTATGGCACATCTAGATAACATGCTAAAAGCAGGGATATCACTTTGCTGACCAAGGTCCATATAATCAAACCTATGTTTTTGTTTTTTTCCAGTAGCAATGGAAGGTTAAATACTAAGCTGAAGCTTATATACCTTGGCGATATCACGAGAAGACAGGAATCATTGGAAAAGACCCTGATACAGGGAAAGATTAAAAGCAAAGGAGAAAGAAATGGCAGATGATAAGATTGATAGATTATGTCATAGAATCAATGAACATGAGCTCGGATAGACTTTGGGGCAATAGAAAAGTCTGGCATGATATTGTTCATGGGATAATGAAGAGTGAGACATGACTCAATGACTAAACAACAACAATAATAGAATTTAATAGAGTTGAAAAGATTTACCTTATAAGAGGATTTGTTGACCTAGGGTTTATCAACTTTAGATAGATAGATAGATAGATAGATAGATAGATAGATAGATAGATAGATAGATAGATAGATAGATAGATTGGAATTTTCTAAATTAGCTGATGACTATTAAATACATAATTTTAAAAAATAATTATTACTTCTGGTGCCAAGATGAAAAGTGAAGAAGGAACTCTCTGAAGTTCTCCCAAATTTCCTCTTCACACCAATAGAAAACTGTCTCTGAATCATTCCAGGAGCAGCAAAAGCAGCTTACCAACCTGGCAGGAAAGTTCTGTCTTACCTGGGTAGGAGGGAAATTAGTTCTAAGAGCATCAGCAATAGTAGCTTCTAGGCTCACAGCAGGGAGGCTGAAGCAGGGCTCCAAGCATGGGACAATACATCAGTGAGGCTCCACTTACCTGCAAAGCAGCAGCCCCCTAGGCAAGTGAGCAGTCTGGACAGTATAGCAGGGACATTCACCAGGTATCCAACACCTAGCACAGACCTCCAGCTTCAATGCGGAACAGTAGTGAAGCCCCACTCAAGGCTAAGCAACAGCTAATTCCTGCCCCTAGAGCCCACCAGCAGAGACTCTCTTTTCCACAGGACACTAGCAGCAGGGGGCTATAACCTTGGGCAGATCTGCAACAAAATTACTCCTTCAGGAACTGCTAACAGAGAGGCCCTGTTAACAGAGCAACCCAGCAATAGGGCATCACCCCAGGGGTAGACCAACAATAAGATCAATCCTCCAGGGCCAGCCACCAGAAATACTTTATTAACTTTAGCAACCCACAGCATCAGGATACCACCCCTGGAGAAGGCCTGTCCACACCTAAGGGAGGCCAAAAATGGGGCGGAACACCGAATAAAAGTCAGAAGATAAGCTTACTCTACAGCTAAGCAAGGAAGCCTAGTGAAAGCCAATAGTAAGAACCAGAGCTTCAGCCCAAACTTGGGACAGTGCAAGAATAGAGCCTAACTCTCTCATAAAAACAATTCACAAAAAAGACATAAAAATGAGCAAAACAAACAAAAAAGCTTGAATATTAACAGTTACTACTAAGATAGGAAAGATCAAGGCATAAACTTAGATGTCAGTAGTAACAAAATGGCTACAGGTGAAATTTCAAAGAAAAATATAAATTGGTCTCAGGTCCAAAAGGAATTCCTGGAAGAGCTTAAAAGGTATTTTAAAAAGCAAAGTAGAGAAGTAGAAGAAAAAATAAGAAAAGAAATGAGAGTGATGCAAGATAAGCATGAAAAAAGAGTTAATCACATGGGAAAAGATATACAAAAATTCACTGAGGAAAATAACTCCCTAAAAACAGAATTGGTCAAATAGAAATGAGGAGATATAATATAAAAATTATTTGACTACCTGAACATCATGATAAAGAAAAAGTCTGGAAAATATCTTTCAAGAAATTATCAAAGAAAACTACTCTGATATATTAGAACCAGAGGGAAAAAAAAGAAATTGAAAGAATCCACTGATCACTGCCTGAAAGAGATCCCAAAATGAAAATGTCCAAGAAGATCACAGCCAAATTTCAAAGCACACAGATCAAGGAGAAAGTATTGTAAGTTGCCAAGAAGAAACAACACAAATACCATGGAGCTACCATCAAGATTACACATGATTTGGCAGCTTCTACATTAAAGAACCACTGGGCTTGGAATATAATATATCCAATATATCCAAAGGCAAAGGAAGTAGCTTTATAACCAAAAATTACCTACCCAGCAAAATTTAGTATAATCTTTTAGGTAAAATGTTGGAGATTTAATGAAGTATAGGACTTTCAAGCATATTTTATTAAAATGCTAGAGTTGAATAAAAAAAAAATTGACCTCCAAATACAAGACTCAAGGGAAACATAAAAAAGTTAAAAGAAAGCAAGAAAGAAAAAATATAAGAAATTCAATAAGGTCAAACTTTCTATCTCTATATTACAGGATAATCTTTGTAAGTCTTAACAACTTTAGTATAAGAATAATTAGAAGGAGTACATGTAGAACACTTGATGTAGTTATAAGGTGATGGGAGGATAATTTTTGTAAGTCTTAACAACTTTATTATAGGAATAATTAGAAGGAATATATGTGGACAGGGGGTGTAGTTATTAGGGGACATTGATAGAATGACACCCCAAAAATGAAATAAGGGAGTCAGAAAAATTTGCATGGAAAAATCTCCAACTAAACACTAAATTAGAAATTCTGAAAATCAAAGGAGAGATTAATAAAATTGAAAGTAAGAAAACCACTGAAATAATAAATAAAACTAGAAACTGGTTTTATGGGGAAAAACAATTAAATAGATAAACCATGGGTGAATTTGCTCAAAAAAAAAGCAAAGAAGAAAACCAAATTACTAGTATCAAAAATGAAAGGGGTGGACTCAGAACAAATAAAGAGGAAATTAAGATTATTATGTAGAACTATTTTGTCTAATTATATGCAAATAAATTTGAGAAACCAAATAAAATGGATAAATATATAAAAAATATAAATTACCCAGATTAACAGAAGAAAATTATCAGCAAAATTGACCATATCAATAACAAAACTAACAGAAATTATATAATTATCTCAATAGGTGCATAAAATGCCTTTGACAAAATACAGCACCCATTCCTATTAAACAGACTGGATAGCATAGGAATAAATGGAGCTTACTTGAAAATTATAAGCAATATTTATGTAAAACCATCAGCCAGCATTGTCTATAATGGGGATACCATTACATTATATTACATTATATTATTATTATTATTACACATTATTACATTATAGGCCTTCCCAATACAATCAGGGATGAAGCAAGGATGTCCATTATCACCTCTATTATTTATATTGTGTTGGAAATGTTAACTATAGCAATAAGAGAAGAAAAATAAATTAAAGGAATTAGAATTGGTAATGAGGAAACAAAACTATCACGCTTTTCAGATGATATCATGCTATACTTAGAAAATCCTGGAGAATCAAATAAAAAACTACTTGAAATTAGCAACTTTAGCAAAGTTGTAGGACACAAAATAAGCCCATGTGAATCATCAGCATTTCTGTATATTACCAAAAAGTCCAGTAATAACAGACAGAAAGAGAAATTCCATTTAAAATAGCTTTGGACAATATAAACTGCTTGGAAGTCTTCCTGCTGAGACAAACCCAGGAACCATATGACTAAAACTATAAAACACTTTTCACACAAATAAAGTCAGATCTGAACATTTGGAAAATTATTAATTGCTCATAGATAGGCCTAGCTAATATAATAAAAATGACAATACTACCTGTTAATTTATTTATTTAGTGCTATACCAATCAAACTATCAAAAGTATTTTAGAGATCTAGAAAAAATAATTTTAAAATTCATCTAAAAGAATAAAAGCTCAAGGATATAAAGGGAAATCATTGAAAAAGATATGAAGGAAGGTGGTCTAGCAGTACCAGATCTCAAACTGTATTTTAATGTGGCAATTAGCAAAAGAAAATGGTATTGGCTAAGAAATAGAGAGGTAGATCAGTGAAGTAGAATAGTTACAAATTACACTATAGTAAATGACTGTAGTAATATTGTATATGATAAACCCAAGGATCCATGCTTTTGGAACAAAAGCTCATTATTTGACAAAAGCTGCTAGAAAAACTGGAAAACTAGGTATAGACCAACATCTCACACTATATACAAAAACAAGGTCAAAATGGGTACATGATTTATACATAAAGGATGATACTATAAGTAAATTAAGAGAGTATGGAATTGTATATCTGTCAGATTTTGGGATAGAGGAAGAATTTAGGACCAAAGAAGATACAGAGAGCAATACACAATGTAAAATAGATAATTTTGATTATATAAAATTAAAAGTTTTTGCCCAAACAAAACTAATGTAACCAAGATTATAAGGGAAGCAGAAAACTGGGAAAGAATTTTTGAAACAGGTATCTCTGATAATGACCTCATTTCTCAAATATATAGAGAACTAAGTCAAATTTATAAAAACACAAGTCATTCCCCAATTGATAAATTGTCTAAATATATGAACAGTGTGTTTTTAAAATTTTCATGTATTTTATAAAATAATTGCTACTCATATATTAAATAATTAAAATTTGGTACTCAAAACACCATCTTCTCTAGTAAGTTTCTCACTGTCAGGGAAATAGTAATGCCCCCTTCCTTCTTAATGCCAAAGTATTAAGAAGTATTTGTAACTTTCATCATATCTAACACATTGCCTAGCATTCAGATGAATTTATACCTAGATCAGTATGAATAGCATTCAGACATTAAATGAAAGGTCTTTTTGACAACAGTAATATTAGGGAGAAATATCTTAAAATCTTTTAAAGCAGGATTTAATTTTTTTTTAATCATGACAAATTTCTTTAATCCAACTCCTGTTTTATTGTTTCAAATCAATTTGCTCTCATCCCAAGCTTCAGCATCCTTTTCTGACAGACCACCAAAGCTACTAAGGCACCTCCTGACCTGAATGCTTCTTTTTAATTACCATAATGCCTGTCAGCAAATACCTGGTGGTCACTGCTCTAATGATGGGAGAAGATGCTGAAGCTAAATCTAAAAATCAATACTGCAAGTTATTTCTACAATCTCTTAGTAATCTATTTTCTAATGTTGCATATGTGCCAATTAAAATGAACTTGACAAGTCACATGGTTTTTAGAAGTAAGAGGATAAAAAGTTGTTTCCTGACCACACAGCAAAAGAACAACATAGTTTAGCTTCTTTCACATAGGATGATCCAGAGATACTTCCCAACAATAGTACATCAGATAGAGGAAAAAGTCCTCTATCATCTGCAGTGCCAAATGCTAGCTTCTACTGAGAAATTTAGTTTAGAGACAGCCTACTTAAATTTTTTTTTTTTTTTTTTTTTTTTTTTTTTTTTTTTTTTTTTTTAGTGAGGCAATTGGGGTTAAGTGACTTGCCCGGGGTCACACAGCTAGTAAGTGTTAAGTGTCTGAGGCCGGATTTGAACTCAGGTACTCCTGACTCCAGGGCCAGTGCTCTATCCACTGCGCCACCTAGCTGCCCCTTAAATATTAATCATGTAGTCAGGTATCATAAAATAAATTCTTTATTCAAAATGGGTAACAGTCATGTCTTAGTTTTGGCAGAAATTATTTCTTACTATCTCTTCTAAAAATGTCCTGCATTATATCAGTTCTCTTAATGAGGGCTACGGGATGTCCAACCAGAAGGAAAAGGAAATACATTTGTGTATTGTTAGTTAAGCAATGTATTCAGCCCCATATGGCAGAAATATTATGACTTAAATCCATCTTACAAAAACCCAGTCCTATTTTCAGAATGGGTTTTGAAATACCTGATTGCATATTCACATTAAATACCACCTTTCAATGAGCCAAAGAAACAGCTGTAGAAAAAGACATTTTCTAACCTCTACAAAGCATTCATTCCTTCTAAAGACAGTTGTCTGCTGCTTTAATTTACTCTAATCATGCTTCACCACAATTCTCAAGGAACCTTTTGCCCCCTGTCTATTCTCCCTAGTTAGTGTTCTGGTCTAACATTCACCTGTCTAAATGCCTCAGGCATATTACTAAAAAAAAATCTACATGTATAACACCACTGAATAAAATGTATGCCATGTGGTCCTGACCCATTCCAATATGTATTTTTAAGGCATTAAGAGAAGTACATCTGTATAAAAATCAGCAAAGAAAATATAATTTGTTGTAAAACCTTTAGCAAAGCCATAGCAAGATGATGTCTTATACTTGGGGGCCAAGCACAGATTTAGGAGCATTTTAAAATGTCACAGCTTGTAGCTAGCTGTTCAATAGCAAAGAAGCCAGTTAAATTTGGGGGAAACCCTTTCTTAGGTGAATTTGAAACAACAATTTGCTTTCACAGAAGCATTTGATAAAGAGCACATAATTATCATCACCAACAAAAACTTTTATTGGGCTACTATGTGCAAACCACATAAATATTTTGTTCTAACCTAGTGTTGCCTGATTCCATTTTCTACATCAACATTGGCAACAGACCTTAAGTATAATAATGAGCCAATTGTGCCTAGAGAAATGAACTCAGACACCAAACCAACTAAGCCATCTCAACCACTAATAGGAAAAGGAAGCAAACAATTCAACTAGTCATGAAAAGTTTCCATTAATTTTAGTCACCAAATAATAAAAATTTGATAATTGGAAGGGAATTCAGGAACATGGTATTATCATTTGGGAGGGTTCCTTCTTTCACCACTGACCTTCTTGAATCCCAATCTAAGAGTCTTCCATGCTATCCCTGCTTTCAGTCCAACCTATTAAAATCAGTAAGAATTTCTAATTAAATCCAAAACATCATTTGTGATTATTCTGTAAGACAATATGGAGAAAGATGAAATTTGGTGTTATCTAAAGCAAACTTGCCTCATCTACCCAGTGCCTAATTTTGACTAAAAAATAGTTAGAAAGGAAAGTCCCTGGCATTTGCAATATTTAAATGAAATGATTAAAGGGATAAGGCTGAATATAGCAGTATTCATTGGCCCTGTGTAGGCCAGGTCTGACATATACATTTATAGAGCAATGGGAGCCACCATTATTTAGAACAAAAGTGACAAATGGCTCCATATCATAAAGATGCCTCATGTGTGGATAAGTGAAAGAGCTATAGTCATATTTTCCATCACTTTAATTTTTTTATTTTTTTCAGGGGTGAGGGAATTGAACTTAAGTGACTTGTGCAGGGTCACACAGCTAATAAGTGTCAAGTGTCTGAACCCAAATTTGAACTCGGGTCCTCCTGAATCCAGGGCCAGTGCTCTATCCACTACACTACCTATTTGCCCCCTTTAAAAAAAACTTAATTTTATTGATATTGGGGTGGTTTTTTTGGTTTGATTGTTTTGTGGGGCAATGAGGGTTAAGTGACTTGCCCAAGGTCACACAAGCATCGCTTTAAAATTAGAAGGAAATCAATCCAACTTTCAGAACTTGAAATCCCAAAAGAGCCTATACCTTAATTTACCCAGGAGTCAGACAGCATTAGAATCAAATTTCCTGTGATAGTTTAACAAAAGGAATTTTGAGACAGCCCTTAAGAAAGTTTTAATGATGATTTTAATCACCTAGACTGGTTTTTTTTGTTTGTTTTGTTTTGTTTTGGTGAGGCAATTGGGGTTAAGTGACTTGCCTAGGGTCACACAGCTAGTAAGTGTTAAGTGTCTGAGGCCGGATTTGAACTCAGGTACTCCTGAATCCAGGGCCAGTGCTCTATCCACTGTGCCACCTAGCTGCCCATAAAGACTGTTTTTGTTACTATTTAATATCTAATATTTTTTTCATTATTAATCCAAGATCTTTAGATACTATATGGTGGATCCATGATCCCTTTGGTATAGTTATTCCATCCATTGTTGAAGATTCCAATCACTCTATATAACACCATATCCTATTCTTTCTCTAAGTCCTTTATAGAGAAGACACACAGGATAGTACATCCTTTTTGTCTGGTCCTATTAATATTTCATTGCAGCAGGAAAGCACTGGAATATCCATCTGCTATCATTCACTCTTATAACAGAATTGAGCCACCTCCTTTTCCAGTTATGCTTCCTTTGTCCTTCATGCCACTCCTCAAGTGTGATTCATTGACTCTCTTTGTGAAGAGTAGTTAGAATATCGGCCTTGTTTTTTTTTTTTTTTGGGAGATCAATTACCTTCAACAACTTAGTTCAAATCCCATCTGCAGTGTTTCCTACCTTTGGGACCATGGGCAGGTATCATAAAATCTCTGAGTTTCAGATAAAGAAACTGAACAATCAAAACACTAATATCTCAGGTACTTCATAGGACTTTGGGGGGACAATATGCATAAAAGTTCTTATAAACCTTTGGGGTGTATATATTCTTTGCCATTATTGATATACAGCAACCAACTTATATTTACTATGCCTATTTTTCCATGGCCCTTTGAATGCATTTGATTTGTTATTAATGTAGGTGTTATATAGCCATAAAGCAATCCTTAGAGAATACTGATGTCACAAAATATGGACTTCAGTAAAACTGAGCAGCTTAGGATGTTTGATAGCATTTCACAATTTCCCAAATGTGGGTCTTTTCAAGTTTTAATTTCTATTCAATCCTTTATCCAACTGATACTCATTCATGTACCTATCAAAAATATGTACTGTAAAAAGTTTAACTAAACAGCTGTTTTTTTATGTTCAAAACACTGAGTTAGGCACTTGGAGAGAGACAAAAATGATCATTTGACCAAGTCTTTACTCATGTTGCTAAGAGTTTAAAATTAGAACAATAGGCCACAATGTTGCACATACTACCATCCAGCTTATATAGATAACTATGTAAATATTGTTCAAATGATTAGAGATTTAATTGAAAAATATTTTTGTAGTCTTCTGGGTTTTCAAACAATTCCATTATCAAAAAGAAGCATTTGGAGAATGCTGACATGAAAAGGGAATTAATTTCTCTGGACTCTCCATATGATACCTTCAATTACTTTGGAAAATACCTTAAGTGGACATATATTCCCTTTTTAATGTGCCACAAGGTTTCTATGTCATGGATCATTAAATAATATTAACTTGGTGATATATCATAATTTCTTCTGATTTTAATATTTTCTTGAAACACACTTTGTTTGAGAAAAACCATTAAGCCTGAATTTTGTTCTAACAAATCATTTTAAATAACCAACAGAAAAATAGACATAGTATTATCTGATTTTCTCTTTTATACTGATAAACATGAATAACTCTGATGACATGGTGTTCTGCATATAATTATCCACAAAAGAGTTTATCCCTTATTAATATTTTCAATAAGTATATCCTCAATTCATACAGAGACTATTCAAATAAATGTCATATAGTATTGATACAGAAGCCATATGAGTTGATAGTTGCTGATATGTTTTCAACCACAAATTTCACTATTTTTTATAATTATTTTGATTCTTTTGAAATTCCCTTTCTGATATATTTTGAAAGTTGATTCAGAAGTGTATGTAAATTTTTAAAAATCTTTTGTATGGATTTTCTCCCCATGTATTTGGTCAGACACAAAAGTCCAATCTTTCTTCCCAACTTTGTCATTTATTATTGAGATTTCCTTAAAGGTTATTTGACAGTAATATGGTAGGTTCCAAATTTGATGGTTCCACTATTATCATTAGTAAAAGAGGATAATTGTAAAAATATTAACTGAACCTCCATAGTAAATTAGAAAGTTAGCCACAGGCCTGAAGAGAGATAAGCCAGTATTGTAGTCCCTAAAATCTGCTAGGCTTTATAGCTAGCTTATTGAGGCTAGGGTCAACTACTTTTTACTGGAACACTACCCAGGGGAACGTTCACAATCATATACCCCAGACACAAACTATGGTATGGATCTGGAAAGACCAGAAAGGCAGTACTTGGACTATGCCTTAGACCTGAGTTCACAGGGTCCACTAAAAAGCTGCTGCTCCAAAACTCATAATGTTTCCATAATCATTGAAGAACACAGTATTTACTATCCAAAGAACTTAGGGGTAGTTCCCTAGAGAAAACAAAACAGTATCCCATAAGGCAACAACAGTCTCATCAGAATTGTGAAGTACTTCATCTTTACATAAAAAAACTAATCCATGAGATATCGTTGAAGAACATGTAAACAACAAACAAAAGTGATCAAGAGTTTTTTGTGCTTCCAGGAATACCTAAAACATAATAATAACTCCCAAACATTTATGAGCAAAACTTAGACACATTCACTAGAAGATCAGGTAAAATTACAACAAGAAATGAAACCCCAAAATGAAATCTCCCAGAAGCATCATATCCAAAATCCAAGGAATCTAGGTCAAAGAAAAAAATCATTTAGAAAGATTTCAAGTACCAAGACACTACAGTAAGAATCATAGGAGATTTGGCAGTTACCACTAAAACGAAACAGAGCTTAGAGTATCATATGCCATGCATTCCTGATGTTATGAACAGAATTAAGTAGAAATCTTGAAATAATAGCACAGTTACAAGAAAAAAATAAAAAGGTGAATGTTAATAAGCAATCAGAACAAGCTTTTTAAGGATGGAGTATTTGCATTGTAAGAGGGAGATGAGAATACAAGTGTCCCCTCAGAACCATACTGTTATCAGGGGTCAAAGATTGAATTAAATAAGACTAAAGGTTTGGGATAGATTAGATTGATTTTATTATGCTCTTGTAAGCTTAAAAAAGGAAGTGATAGAGTTGGTGGATAGGATGCATCAGAGAAATAAAGAGGAAAGGGGGGACTTATCTCTCAAAATTGGAGGGTGCAAGTGGACATCTCTTGGCTACTCAACACCTTCCCAACTCCCTCAGCCTCCTCTCACCACAGGACTTTGAGTAGGAGTAAAATAATGAAATAGTAATATGTCAAAATGGCATGGGTGATGTCTTTTGATTCATGCATAAATTTTATTTAAATGAGGCAGAGTTGTACTAAGCTATCAGCCCCATTCCTTCTTTCATAATCATTGAAGTCCAATGGCAAGACAAAAGTCATGATGACTGGAAATGGCTCATATTGCAGTGAATGACCTTGGCTTCTTCAATGTCTGACCAAGACCTAAGTACTCCATAGTGCCTGCTTCAGCTGTCTTCAAAGTCCATTAGAAACAAATTGTTCAAATCCCTGTAATCTACTGGGGACATCATTACTTACTTGGGGTAGACACCCCCCAGCTCACTGATGGATTGGAGGCCTGTTAATTTACTCTATCTAGTTTAGGCAGTCAGCTAAGGTGGTTTTACTATAGTGTGGCTGCTGTGCAGGCTACAACTTCTTGGAAATACAAGTAAAATTTGGGTGGCAAATGGCCATCAAAGGCAAAAAGCAACCCTGAAAAAGGGCTTGGCAGCCCTCACACCAGAAGTACTGCTTTTTCCATAACACCCTATACACCCCAGATATATAGAGGGATGGATGGATGGATGGATGGATGAAAGGGTGGGATAGATAGATAGATAGATAGATAGATAGATAGATAGATAGACAGACAGACAGACAAACAGACAGATAGATTAACTAAGCACTAGGTGCCACTCATTCTAAGTGCTGGAATTACACATGCATGTAAAACAAGAATCCCTGCCCTGAATCATCCTATATTCTAATAGAGGAAGATGATACATAAAAGAAATGGGGAGGGTGGCAAAGGTATCAATCATGGGAAAAAGTCTAGAGGGGGTCTAGAGAGTCATGGGCTGATTCAGTTTTGGAGAGAATATAGCTGGCATGGATACTTCCTTAAATTGAAGTAAAGAGATGAACTAAACAATTTGAGGAGACTGCAAAGGTGGAGACATTGACAGAATGAAGAAAGTCACTGGTGCAGAATTCCTGGAGACCAGTGATTACAGAAATAAACTTTCCATAGGACCTGTACTTTGAGAGCTTGAAATATACATGCAAGGGGGGCAGCTAGGTGGTGCAGTGGATAAAGCACCAGCCCTGGATTCAGGAGGACCTGAGTTCAAATATGGCCTCAGACACTTGACACTAGCTGTGTGACTCCCGGCAAGTCACTTAACCCCCGTGGCCCCGCAAAAAAAAAAAAGAAAAGAAAAGAAAAGTAAAGAAAAGAAAAGAAAAAGAAATATACATGCAAAAACATCAAGTATGTGGAGGCAATGCCATGCCATGATGATAATTTAATTTAGGATATTGGTGAAGGTATATGATTTTCAATAGAAATCAATATGAGTATCAACCAGTGAGTTGCTGTATCACTATAAATTCTTAAAGATCAAATCCAAGTACTTTGCAGAGAGTGACTTCTACAGGAATTCTTTTTTATCTTAATAGTATTTTATTTTTTCTAGTTAATTTTCAACATTCATTTTTATAAGATTCTAAGTTCCCCAAATGTTCCCTCCCTCTCTTCCCTTCCCCCTCCCCAAGACAGAAATAAACCTGATATAGGTTATATACATACACTCACATTAAAAATCTCCACATTAATCATGTTGTGAGAAAGAAGAATCAGAACAAGAGGGAAAACCTCAACAACAACAAAAAGAAAAAAACCCTCAAAAAGTAAAAATAGTATGGTTTGATCTTCATTAAGATCCAACAGTTCTTTTTTAAGAGTGTGGAGAGTATTTTCCATCATGACTCCTTTGGAATTATCTTGAATCATTGTTTTGCTGAGAAGAGTTAAGTCTATCACAGCTGATCATCACACACTGTTGCTGTTACTGTGTGCAATGTTCTCCTGGTTCTACTCACTTTGCTCATCATCAGTCCACTTTCCAGGGTTTTTTTCTGAAATCCAATTGCTTATAATTTTTTATAGCACAATAAAATGCCATTATATTCATATACCACAACTTGTTCAGCCATTCCCCAATTGGTGGCATCCCCTCAATTTCCAATTATTTGCCACCATAAAAAGAGAAGCTATAAATATTTTTGTACATGTCAGTCCTCTTCCCTTTTTTATGCTGAGTCAATCTCCATAGCCCTTTGGACATAGTTTCAAATTGCTCTCCAGAATGGTTGGATCAATTCACAACTCCATCAACAATGCATTAGTGTTCTAATTTTTCCACAGCTTCTCCAACATTTATTATTTTCCTTTTTTATCATACTAGACAATCTGTTACATGTGAGATAGTACTTCAGAATTGTTTTGATTTGCAATTCTCTAATCAATAGTGATTTAGAACATTTTTTCATATGGCAATAGATAGCTTTGATTTCTTCATTTGTAAACTGCCTGTTTGTATGCTTTGACCATTTCTCAATTGGGGATCCAGGAATTCTTTCTGGATTATTCCAGGCAACAGTAATTTTTACCATCTACTATCTGACTTCAATCTACTATTCCAACATTTTTTTCTTATTACTCCCCATAATTATTTTCCAGCCAAACTTGACTGTATTTTTTAAATTGACATTTCATGTTTTCTTCTGTACATACATGCAAGTAATCTCACATCCCTAGACTACCTTCTGTTATCCTGAAGACTTGTGAGGATTCTTATCTTCCTTCAAGATATGGCTTTGGTAATATATCTTCCAATCCCCAAATACTAGTGTTTCTCTCTCCAACAATTACCTTCTATTATACAAATCTATCTATAAATTTGTGTATAACAACACATACATGAATATATAGGTGTGTACATATTATATATGTGTATATATATGCATATATATATATACACATCTTTAAAATCACAGGAACTATCATAGGAAGAAGAGGAAGAAAACACATCAAAATCAATGAGCACACTCCCATCATATATTTTATATCTTAATAGAATTCAAGTTTCTTAAGGGCATGGTTCAGTTTTATTTTAGTCTTTAGCACTCCTCTGTGCCCACTTCTCTAAATTATAGTTCCACTTTTAATTTGGGGTCCCCAAGGGGTGACTTCTACTTTTTTATTACCAAGTGTTTTTAGGGGCTGTGTTTCTAGGATTCTCACAAGCCTAGATGAATGTGCTCCACATTTACAGTGAGTCAGTAACCTCAATTTACTTTTAGAAAAGATATTTATTGTTATGTGATTAAAAAAACCAATGGATACGAAATGTTTTCCTGAATTCTGAGGAAACACTCATCTCTAAACACACACACACACACACACACACACCAAAGGAATACTGAATTTAAACTTGAATACAATAATAGTGAGGTACATGTGTATAAAACATGTGGTGAAGGAGTACTTAACTCTGTCAGAGGTACTCCATTTCTCCTTTTGTGCAGTCTCATTAAAGTGTCCTTATGTACTCTAGAAATCCATATATTTCTAGAGTACAGAACTAACTCTTCTCTTCACCATGAAAAGTCCCTCTCCCAGAAGCTCTCCTGGTTCTCAGGTATATTTCTGCATCTGTTGCTGGTTCTTCTGCTGTCATCAGTCATGATCAATTATGCTAGCCACATTTGCTGTTGCCATTCTGTCCCAGTTATTAAATTCACCAATTTCCTAGACACTTCCACTATAATATATTAATTCACCTTAACTTCAGAAATAACAAAGCAGAAAATGTAAAGATGCTCATGGGCTTACTACTTCCACAGCCGTATGAGAGACTTGATAACCTTATATTACTCAGATGGGCAATTCAAAGAAATCCTCCCACTTCGAAGCCAAGAAGCAGGGAAAGATGAAGGGTCAGGCAAATAATTTTTTTTTGTATGCACATTATAAATCAAACAACCTGAGAGTTATCAGTTCTTCCACTTTTAGCAAAAAACTAGAAAATTCATCATCCCCCATACAAACCTCTGACTAATCCATGTGATTTCTTGGACTGAAACCAGGAAATCAAACAGAATATTTGGGCATGATTCAAAGAATGGCCCCATAGGGCCACCCTCATTGCATGTCTTTCTATCCTTAGCATTTATTACACTTCTCTGAACATAGTACATGGTTAATAAATGCTTTTAAAATTGTACTGTGCTATGGTTATTTCTATAGCATCCTTTGGAGAATAGAAAATCCTTCACATCAAGAATTATGGATCCTCCTTAGTAGCTAGCAAAGTTGATATTAGTAGTTATTAAATGGATATATAAAACATAGAGAAAAAATACATGGATTACATTTCCAAATTTTGTGATCCCTACAAAATGAGTTCTCATTGAATTTGCCATAGGCCAGATGTACTTCTAATTTTTTGAGGAAAGGGATGTCTATTTTTCTAGGTAGTAGTCATTTAAAAATATAATCCTTAAATTTTGAATTACTTTTCTAGAAAGAATTCTGAAACACATTTTTTCCTGTGAATAATTTTCTAAGAAAAGAATTTTTTAAATGTACACATTGTAGAAACATAATGTTTAATAAATTATTGAATAATGAATATAATTAATAATTAAAGTGGTTCTGCCATATGATTTTATGTTTTGATGAGGGGTACTGTGGAAATTTATTGTGATTTGGGGACCCTGCCTTTGGGCTGAGATTAAAAAGCCTTAGGCCCTCAAGGTTTTTTTTTCTGTGTAAGAGGGGCTGGTGCCCTTCCCCCTCTGCTTCAGGTGAGCCAAAAAGCACCATGGGCTTTATGGGATGCCAGGTCAGATGGGTGGGGGAAAAAGCTCCAGCTCCCTCCCCCCTGAGAGTATCTATCCCAGTGATCCCAACCTCATCCAGGCTGGGCTCTGGCATAGCCTGTGCAGAGGTTCCAGGCATGCAGCAGGGTGCACAGGCCCCAGAAGCCCTGGGTATGGTATGCATGGGACACTCGAGCCACCCCCCGCCCCTGGCTGCAGCCCTAGTGTGGCTGGCAGATTAGCTTGGCGTGTGTGGGGGCATGGGTATCCCAAGATTTGAGGGAAGAGAAGGAACATATATACAAGGGAGAAGACAGTGAAAGGGGAGGCTGGAAGATTAAGAAGACAGCAAGGGAGGAACAGACAGATGGGGTCTACTACAAGGATGCTAAGAAAGCAAGAAATGAGACAGAGAAAACGATAAGAGCAAGGAACGACACAACAGTAAGAGGCTTTTCAGGGAGGTGGCAAGAGTATGGAGTAGGGGTACTTTTCAGTGAGGGGAACACTAGAAGAAGGTTGGTTGGTACGGAGACACTAAGAAAGTTGCGGGCATGGCAAAGATTAAGCACAAGTGGCAGCAACAGAAAGACGTGTCGGAAAGCACTCAGATTGTACATTTTATTTCCCTGTATTCTTATTTTTAAATTGTATCTCATAAATAAACTCTGCTTTGATTATTTAATTAAGAGGCTTCTTAATTATTTGTTTATCAATTTGGGAGTGGAGCAGTGTGGAGAAATTTTTAAACGGCCCATACTAAATTAATAGCAGTCAGATAGCCAGCCAGTCAAAAGTCCCCAGATTAGTCCTCCAGTTAGATTAGGCCCCCCAGATGGATTAGGTCTAAGTTAGCTAAAATATTTTTACAGTACACAGTTGTATCAGTCAATCTAACAAAAATTTATTAGTAATTTCAGCACTCACATAAATCCAATTCACTGCAAGTCATAATATTACCCTATGTTATGGTCCTCTTTGTGAATGAAGGACAAAAACAACAAAATAACAATTAGTAATTTACTGTGTGCCAGGCATTATTTTTTCTAAGAGCTGGAGATTTGGAATGGCACCCCTGCTGGAGAGATACTATAGGGAAGCTCTGCCATGAGGAGAAAGCATGTGAGGACAAGCCATGTGACTTTAGCATCCTGAAGCTGGCCAGGATCCAGAACTTGGCATCTGTAGAGCTGCCTGTTAGTTCTGTCAATCAAGGCTGCCAACCAATTAGCTTGGAGCATACTGTGTGTGCATGTGTGTGTAAAGCCCTGTTTCCTGTTGGAGAGGAGGCTCCTGGGAGGAGGAAGGAAGCATTTGGGTCTTTTGGGTTCCTGACCTTGGTTTAGAGAGATCAGATGATGGGGTATCTTATAAATAGTTAGATCTATTACCTCTCTCTCTCTCCTCACCTACCTCTGATTTCTCATTAATAAATTCTTAAAATTCTAAACTCTTGCTAGAGCTTCTAATTTGGGGTGATTACTCATTAGATTTTAGACATCATAGCTAGAATTTTAGCTCCTTATACATCAAAAAGCTTACATTCTTTTTTTTTTTTTTTTTTACATTATGAGATAGTTTATTTTTTCCGTTACATGTAAAGATAGTTCTCAACTTTTGTTTATACATGCTTTACAATTTCAGATTTTTCTCCCTCCCTCCCCTCCCTCCCCCCTCCCCTAGACAGCAGGTAATCTGATATAGGTTATATCTATATATATCTATACATATAGATATATATATACACACACATATATATACACATAATAACATTAATCCTATTTCTGCATTAATCCTGTTACAAGAGAAAGAATCAGAGCAGTGATGCAAAACCTCAAAATAGAAAAAAAAAAACAACAGCACCCAAAACAAAAGAAATAATATGGTTCAATCAGCATCTATACTCCACAGTTCTTTCTTTCTTTTTTTTCTTGGATTTGGAGATCCTCTTCTATCATGAGTTCCCTGGAACTCTTCTGTACCATTGCATTGGTGAGAAGAATATAGTCCATCACAGTAGGTCAACACTCAATGTTGATGATACTGTGTACAATGTTCTTCTGGTTCTGCTCATCTCACTCATCATCAGCTCACGTAAGACCCTCCAGGTTTCTCTGAACTCTTCCTGCTCATCATTTCTTACAGCACAATAGTATTCCATTGTATTCATATACCACAACTTGTCCAGCCATTCCCCAATTGATGGGCACCCCCTCAACTTCCAATTCCTTGCTACCACGTAAAGAGCAGCTATAAATATTTTTGTACATGTGGGTCCCTTTCCCCCTTCCATGATTTCTTTGGGCAAAAGACCTAAAAGTGGGATTGCTGGGTCAAAGGGTATGCACAAAAAAGCTTACATTCTTATAAAAGAATAGAGATATATAAATACAAGATCTTTATAGAGTAGAAACTTTTGCAAGGAAGATATTAGTCTGACAGTTCATATGTACATTTACTAGTCATGTCAAGACATTCTGCTAGTAATGGGGAAATATGTAAAAGGAATCAATGAATGAGTTAAAGTATTCAACCCATGTGTATTCTGATTGAATTTTTTTAGCAATATGAAAAATTATCTTTACTAGAACTCAATTCCAATTCTTTAATTCAAGGTGTGATGTGTATATATTTTGAGTATTAGAAAGGTAGAAATGGTCAGGAACCTAAGACCTAATCCTTCACTTGAAGATTTTGAAACATTTCCTAAAGCAGCTTTTTATTTTCTATTTTAAGTAAGAAGAGGACTGAAGAGAAAAATAAGGCTACTCTGGTATTTATAAAATAGAGAGGAAAATTTTGGCAACTAAAATTCATGATGCATTTCAATCCCAAGTTGTCAACTATAGCGAATAAAAAAGCAGTAAGAGATTGAAGGGGAAAAAATCATTGTTTATTAGTGTGATTAAGAAAGGCTTCATAGAGAAGGGAGCAATTGAGCTGGGCTTTAAATAATAGTGGTGGTACAGTAACCCACTAAGTCATACCTTCTTGCCTTTTTTGCTATTGTTGGAGGACTTGGAAAATCTATCCTGTGGTTAAGGCTATGGGCTATTGCTAAGTAGAACTATTTTAAGTAAGCAATCCTAAAAATGAAAAACTTTCAGGCTAATTTTCTAACTAGTTTACAATGTAGAAAATTCACTTGCAAAGTGAGGAAAAACATGCACAAATGAATACAGAATACATATATAAACATATATACATGTATGCACATATACATATATGTGTATATGTATATATATATATAAACATATATATGAATAATAAGACAAATGTAGTTATATAGGATAGATTCAGGTACTTAATCTGTGAAACATTTCCTGATTTTCCTCAGTTTGCCTATTCATCCATACCCCTTAATTATGGGCTATTTGCTGTTTTGCCCTCAAATATTAACAAGAGCTAGACTTATTTCCATAAGTATCTTTCTCATCCCAATTTTCTTTTGAGTATACGTCTTTTTTTTTAGTTTCCTTCTTGAACAGCAAAAAATTTGTACCCCACATCCAACCTTGATATCAGTTTTTCTTCATTACTTGAGTTATATAAATACAAAGTGATCTACTATTTTCTAGAAGATTAAGGGAAGGAACTTCTCTATACCCCCAAGAAATATACACACACACACATGTGTGGGTGTGTGTATATATATATATGAATATATATGTATAATTTTTACATTCCATTCAATTCAAATATTTTATATCCATACAGTTTTCTGTAACTGTATGGGATTGGATATGTATGGCTAACACTTAAGATGCTGCCTATTTCCTAAGTACTTTCCAGAAGTTAGAGTAAGGTTCCATTAGCTAATCTGTCAAGATTTTGCTATGGACATGTAGTGAGAATAGCAATGTTTCAAATATAGAGGAAGAGCATATTTTTTCACTTAAAATCATTGTAAAATAAAAATATAGTTCTTTATTCCATAGGAAGGTGGAGGGAGGGAGAAGAGAGAGAGAATTCTCCATTCCCACCCAGATATAACAGTATGTGGTCAGGGCTAATAAAATGAACTTTAGTAGTCACAAATGTAAAGCCCTGTACTTACATCCAAGAAGTCTAGTGCTTCTGATCTGAGCTTTAAAGTAAATTAGGGGTTTCAAAAAGTGGATATGAGGAGTGAGTCAATTCCACTCATGGGAAATAACTTGTGCAAATGTACAGAGACAGGATACATACTGTGTGTGAGGAATAACAAGAACATTGGTTTAGATAAACAATGAGTATCTAAAGGAGAAGGATATATAATATGACTGAAAAGTTAGATTGTAATGTGGTTGTAAAGAGCTTTAAATGACATGGAGTAGAGTAAGTATTTAATCCTGGAGGGAGACACAGAAGTTTATTGAGCAAGACAATGACATGAGGAAATTCAAGTATAAGGTAGAAAATTATATAACTTCTAAAATCTCTTCTAGCTCTAAAACTCTATTCTTTTCAGTCACTGAAGAGAGGGTGACCTTTTAGGTACTTGGTAGAGGTTGATTGTACTTATGCCCTTGGGACAAAATCCTTCTAGCTTCTCTGGGAATTGTATAATTAAATCTCTATGCCTTGTGATTAGCAAAGTTGCAGGATATGAAATAAACCCACATATATCATCAGTATTTCTATACATGACCAACAAATCCCACCAGCAAGAGATTTAGGAGAAATTCCATTTAAAGTAACAGGAGAAAATAAAAAATACTTGGGAGTCTAGCTGCCAAGACAAACCCAGGAACAATTACAAAACACTTTTCACACAAATAAAATCAGATTTATATAATTAGAAAAATAGCAATTGCTCATGGTTAGATCAAGCTAAAATAATAAAAATGACAATTCTACCTAATTTAATTTACTTATTCAGTGTCATACCAGACTAATTAAGATTATTTTATAGAGTTAGAAAAAATAATCTGGGGGGCGGCTAGGTGGCGCAGTGGATAAAGCACTGGCCCTGGATTCAGGAGTACCTGAGTTCAAATCCAGCCTCAGACACTTGACACTTACTAGCTGTGTGAAGCTGGGCAAGTCACTTAACCCCCATTGCCCCACAAAACAAAAATAGAGAAAAAGAACAAATAATCTGGAAGAACAAAAAGCCAAGAATATCAAGGGAACTAATGAAAAAAGAATGCATAGGAAGGTGGGCTAGCTATACCAAATTTGAAGCTATACTGTAAAGCAACAGTCATCAAAACTATTTGGTACTGAGTCAGGTAGGTGGCTCAGTGTATAAAGCATTGGCCCTGGATTCAGGAGGACATGAGTTTAAATTTGGCCTCAGACACTTGACACTTAATAGCTGTGTGACCCTGGGCAAGTCACTTAACTCCCATTGCACCACCAAACAAACAAAACAACTCTGGGGTAGCATCTGACACCTATCAGATTCACTAATATGACAAAAAAGGGGAAAAAAATAAATGTTGGAGAAGCTATGGAAAAATTGGAAAATTATTGCATTCCTTTTGGAGATGTGAACTGATCCAACCATTCTGGGGAGCAATTTGGAACTATGCCTGAAGGGCTATGGGACTTTTCATGTTCTTTGACCCAGTGGTACCACTGCAAGTTCTGTAGCTCAAATAGATCATAGAAGAGGGAAAAGGACTCACTTATACAAAAATATTTATAACAGCTCTCTTTGTGGTGACAAATAATTGGAAAATGAGAGAATGTCCATCAATTGGAGAATGGCTAAACAAGTTGTCATATACAAATGTAATGGAATACTTTTGTGATGTAAGAAATGATGAGCAGGAGTTCAAAGAAACCTGGAAGGACTTACATAAACTGATGCTGACTGAGAGAAGCAGTATCAGGAGAATGCTGTATGCAGTAATAGCAACATTGTGTGATGAACAATGATGAAAGACTTGGCTCTTCTCAACAGTGCAATGATCTAAAACAATTTCAAAGAACTCATGATAAAAAATCTTCTCAACATCCAGAAAAAAGAACTGTGGATTATGAATGCAGATTGAACCATATTGTTTCTACTTTTTAACTGTTTTTCCCCTTCTTTTTTGAGGTGTTTCCCTCTTGCTCTGATTCTTCTTTCACAATAAGACTAATGCAGAAATATGTTTAATGTGATTTCACACATATAACCTATATCAGATTGCTTTCCATCTTGGGAAATGTTGAAAAACTATCCTTACATGTAAGTGGAAAATAATAAAAGACTTTTATTTTAAAAAATCAATTGGCCAAATGGAAAAGGAGGTACAGAAGCTTACTGGGGAAAATAATTCCTTAAGTATCAGAATTGGGCATATGGAAGCTAATCACTCAATGAGACAATAGGAAGAAGTAAAGCAGAATGAAAAGAATATAAAAGTAGAAGAAAATGTAAAATACCTCTTAAAAAAACAAACCTGGAAAATAGATTTAGGAGGGACAATATAAGAATAGTTGGACTACCTGAGTGGCATGATCAAAAAAAAAAAAAAAAAAAGAGCCAGGACAGCATATTTCATGACATTATCAAGGAGAATTTCCCTAATTTCTTATAACAAGAGGAAAAAAATATAGTAATTGAAAGAATCCACTAATCACCTCACAAAGAGACTCAAAAAGGAAAACTCCAAGGAATATTGTAGCTAAATTCCAAAACTATCAGGTGAAGGAAAAATTACTGTAAGCATCCATGAAAAAAAAAAAGCAACTTAAATAACAAGGAGCAACAATTAGGATTACATAAGACCTCACAGCCTCAACATTAACACATCAGAGGACTTGGGATATGATATTTTGGAGGACAAAGGAACTTGAATTACAACAAATAATGTACTATTCTGTAAAATTAAGCATAATCTTTCAGGGGAAGCAATGGGCATTCAATGAAATAGGGCACTTTAAAACTTTCCCAATGAAAAGCCCAGATCTAACCAGAAAATTCATTCTACAAATCAATATACAATAGATAAAAGAAGCATAAAAAGGCAAAACAGGAGGTGGAGCCAAGATGGCAGAGAGAAGTCAGAAAGTTGCCTGAGCTCTCCTTTGGTTCCCTCAAAAAGAACATTAAATCAAGCCTCTAAACAGATTCTGAAACTACAGAACCTACAGAAAGACAGAGAGAAACAATCTTCCAACCTGAGATAATTTAGGAGACTTCAGGAAAGGTCTGTCTCACTCTGGCAAAAGGGGAGTGCAGCACACCTCAGCACAGCACAGCATGGAGGGGGTTGGGGAAAGTCAGGAGGAACATCTAGGCCACAGCCAAGCAACTGAGGCCCCTTGATCCTGGTTCAGCAAGCTGGTGGTGCAACAAGCCAGTGGTGAGATCCACCAGCATTAGTTGAGAGGGCAGGCTACCAGCTAGAAGACCACCCACAGGACAGGCGTGACTAGGCCTGGTCATCCCAGCCCACCAGGAGGAAACCCAAGGCACTGAGAAATCCACAAGCCATAGATGGCTCAGAGTAGAAAGACAATGACACAGCCCCTATCCCCTAGGACAAGAAGCTTGAAACAGTTACCCTTGTGCCCCAGGAGCAGACCTCAACTTTAAAAAAAAAAAAAAGCTGCAATATGAGTAAGAAATAGAAGAAGGCTCTTAACATTGAGAGTTTCTGTGTGGACATGGAAGAGCAAAACAGAAACTCATATGAGGACAATACTCCCAAATTGTCTTCATGTGAAGCCTCAAGAGGGAAGATGAATTGGTCTCAAGATCAAAAAGTCCTCTTGGAAGAGCTCAAAAAGGATTTTAGAAATCAATTGAGAGAGATAGAAGAAAAAATGGTGAGAGAAATGAAAGCAACACAAGAAAAATTATGAAAAAAGAATCAGCAGCTTGGAAAAAGAAGCACAAAGATTGACTGAAGAAAGCAATTCTGTAAAAAAAGACATTTGGACAAATGGAAAAGGAGGTGAATAATCTGACTGAAGAAAACAATGCCTTAAAAATTAAAATTGAACAGTTGGAAGCTAATGACTCCATGAGACACCAGGATTCAATCAAACAGAATGAAAAGAATAGAATAGCCAAAGCAGTTCTTAGGGGAGATTTTATATCTCTAAGATATAAGAATAAAACAGAGAAAGAGACCAATGGACTGGGCATAAAACTAAAAAAGTTTAAAAAAAAGAACAAATTAAAATCCCCAATTATATACCTAATTAGAAATTCTGAAAATCAAAGGATAAATTAATAAAACTGAAAGTATGAAAACTATAGAATTAATAAATAAAACTAGGAGATGGTTCTAAAAACAATAAACTAGATAAACATTTGGTTAATGTGATTTTTTTAAGAAAGAAAGAAAACAAAATTACCAGTATCAAAAATGAAAAGGGTGAATTCACCAACAATGATGAGGAAATTAAAGCAATAATTAAGAGCTATTATCTCCAACTATATGCCAATAAATTTGACAATCCAAATGAAATGTCTTGATATTTACAAAAATAAAAATTGTCCAGAATAACAGAAGAGGAAATAATATACCTAATAATCTCATTTGAGAAAAAGAAATTGAATAAGCCATCAATGAACTCCCTAAGAAAAAATCTCCAGGGCCAGGTGAGCTTACAAGTGAATTCTACCAAACATTTTTTAAAAAATTAATTCCTATATTATAAAAACTACTTAGAAATATAGTTGAAGAAGAAATTCTACCAAACTCCTTTTATGACACAAATATGATGTTGCTACCTAAACCAGGGAGAGCCAAAACAGAGAAAGAAAATTAGAGACTTATCTCCCTAATGAATATGGATACAAACAATATTATCAGAGATCATAGCAATTTATCACCAGGATAATACACTATGATCAGGTGGGATTTATATCAGTAATGCAGGGCTGGTTCAATATTAGGAAAACTATCAAAATAATTGACCATGTCAATAATAAAACTAACCAAAGTTATATGATTATCTGAATAGATGCAGAGAAAGCTTTTGACAAAATACAACACCCATTCCTATTAAAAACAACAATAAGGGGCAGCTAGGTGGTGCAGTGGATAAAGTACCAACCCTGGATTCAGGAGTACCTGAGTTCAAATCCAGCCTCAGACACTTGACACTTACTAGCTGTGTGACCCTGGGCAAGTCACTTAACCCCAATTGCCTCACCAAAAAAAAAATGCTTCAAAAAACAACAACAACAACAATAACTAGAGAGCACAGGAATAAATGGATCTTTTCTTAAGATGATAAATAGTATCTATCTAAAACCATCAAGAAGCATTATATGTAATGGGGATAAGTTAGAAGCATCCCCAGTACAACCAAGGGTGAAACAAAGTTGTCCATTATCACCACTATTATTCAATATTTTACTAAAAATGTTAGCCTTAGCAATAAGAGAAAAAAAAGAAATTGAAGGAATTAGAATAGACAAGGAAGAAATAAAACTGTCACTCTTTACATGTGATGTGATCATATACATAGAGAATCCTAAAGAATCAAGTAAAAATCTACTTGAAAAAATAACACCTTTAGCAAAGTTGCAGGATATAAAATAAACCCACATAAATTATCAACATTTCTATATATGACCAGCAAAGTATAGCAGCAAGAGAAAGAGAAATTCTGTTTAACATAACTATAGACTATTTATAAAATATTTGGGAGTTTACCTGCCAAGGCAAAACCAGGAACCAGGAACACAATTACAAAATGATTTTCACCCAAATAAAATCAGATGTAAACTAATGGGAAAATATTGATTTCTAATAGGTAGATCAAGCTAATATAAAAAATGACAGTTCTACCTAAATTAACTTACTTATTCAGTGCCATGACAATCAAAATACCAAAAAAATTATTTCATAGAGCTAGAAAAAATAACAAAATTAATCTGGAAGAACAAAAGGCCAAGAATATCAAGGGAATTAATGAATAATGCAAAGGAAGGTGGCCTAGCTGTATCAGATCTAAAATTATAATGTAAAACAAAAACCATCAAAAGTATTTAATACTGGCTGAGAAATAGAGTGGTAGATCAGTGGAATAGGTTAGGCACACAAAACACAGAAGTAAATGAATATAGCAGTCTCCTGTTTGGTAAACCCAAAGACTTGCCTGCAGGATAAGAACTCCTTATGTGACAAAAACTTCAAGGAAAACTGGAAAATAGTATGGTAATTTGTTTTCTTACCTCAACCCTTGACCACAACTTTTAATTGTTAAATCTAATGGCTTTTCTCACTCATCATCCTTTTAGACCTACATGAACCACCTGACACCATCACTTATCACTCCCCCTCTTCATTATCTCCTGCTGCAGCTTTCCTGACAGTTCCCTCTGTTGCATCTCCTTCTAGCTACCTGACTGTTCTTTTTTGATCTCCTTTGCTGGATAATGATAATTATAGTAATGACAACAAGAACTATAATGATTATAATTAGCATCCAAGCCATGATGAATGAAGAGGAATACTGATCAGAATGAATTTCCTCTGAGATTTCAGATACTCAGATACCTAAATGATAGCTATGAATTTTCTGATACCCCTATTAGGAATAGTAAAAGGTTGGCAAATTATGTTCCAGCAATACTATTGACAGTCTTAGGACCCTGGTCAATATGACAAAAAATATTAATAGTTAAATAAATAGATCAAATGCCATAGGATTGTAAGCTTGACCTACTTGCTAGTGCCCATAATACTGACCACTAAAGCTATCAAACCATAAGAGAGTGTGACATAGAATAAAGCCCTGAATAGTTTCAATCAAATATCACAAGAAAAACTAAATAGCTCTCACTATTTATAAATAAGGACTTCATAGTTTGTCAATGGTTCCTTCAGTTCCAAGTCATATGACATGGTATGGCTAACTAATATAGTGTAATAAAGAATAATCTTTAAGCAAACACCAGATGAAAATTTTAAAAAGATACTAAGACTTAAAGAGAGAAAATTTTAAGAATCTGAGGTCAACGAAAATCTTCACTTTATGAAAAGTAAAGAATTTATACCTAATAACAAAAGAATGTGAGAAAATAGCACCAACATCTCAAATGATTTTGAAAAAGATTTGCATATTGATATTGGATTTCTGAAAATCCCTTTTTGAGAATGATGGTATGAATCCAATTAGTAGGCCAATTATAACAAACAAGTAATTTTAAAATTATCTGCTATATCTATCATGAAAAAAATGATTCTCTCACATTTTTTACAGAAGCATAATAGCATGTCAGGGCCCAAGTATAGCATTGTATGCAGTAACCTTGACACAGTAATAACCATAAGACAAAAAGTAGAAATATCAAGGTATACACTTAAGGAAAGACAACAAATTCTGCCATGGCTAAATTCACTAAAAATATTAATTACACATATAGATAGCCATTGGGAGGTTATATCAATATTTAGATGATAGGCAAAGTTTCAAAGTGAATGGGCTATCTCCCAATTAAAGACAACCCTCAAGAAATGGGCAGACAGGAAACTAGAAAATAAAAATATGTCAGAAATTCTAGATTCCCTTAGTCAGTAATTGAAAGCAACAATAAAAAGTTTAAAGCAATGGCAAGAGGAAAAGTAGCCCAAAAAACAAAATAAATTATTCAATATCAATCAAAAAACTTTACTGCAGAGACTTAAGAAGCAAAGAAATCAGAGAAGAGAGGCCCCAAAATTTCTGGTCATCTATATGAAACCAAGACATACAGTATAATGAAAACTCAAACTGGATCAAATGAAAAACAGAAAACTCATGCACCATATTAATGGTGAACAGAAAAGTTATATCAAGGGGGATATCTGAATCACTTATGCATTTGGGCCACTTGATCTATAACCTTCTCTCCTAAATAGAAGAAGGTATGATTTCCAAATAAAAAAGAAAGTCAAACTACACATCTTTCCTGAACTTTCTCCCTCCTCAAATAATCATATATGTATTTATATGCTTGCATTCATTTTGCATTCCCAACACCCCCCAAGTATAATTCATGACCTCTGAAATCTGTGATTGCTTTAAATTTTGTCTTTGTGTCCACAGTGGCTAGCACAGTCCCTAGCACAATTTTTTTTTTGTTTTGTATCAGATTCATGATTTCATTGCAATTGGGAACTCATGATGAGGGAAATTTCTCTGCCTATTAAGATCAGATTCCTCTCTGAAAGTTAGTTTTTTAAGGTGTTCCCTGAACCTTTGAGACATTATATGACTTGCTGAGGCTTATACAGCACAATTTGGACCCAGGGCTTCCAGACTAAGATATTCACTCTCTATCCAATATGCCACTCTCCCTATGACAATATTATATGTGTGATAAGAGGAAATTAATAGGAATTCTAACATGGAATGCCTACAGTTAGTTATCAGAATAATACATTCAGTTGAGGGAAAACAAGTCAAGCCATTTTTTTTAATTAGAAGGAAAGAAAAGCTGGTTAATTGACTAGTGACTTGTCTTTTCTAAAATCTATTTTAATAATACATAAACATAGCCTAAGACTTTGTGGTGAATTCACAATATATCCTCAAAATACTACAAACCATGAGCTCCCACCAGAGCTGCAAAACTCCAACTACCTCTTGACAGTTTTAGCTTTGTCCTCATTCCTGATAATAACTAATGTGTCACAATACTGAAGGATTAGAGGCTTTCATTGATGCAGTTAGAGGTTTGGGGGGGACATTATATCATCATAGGACAAGGTTAAAACTCTCCAAAAGTAAGTGATGAATGGTGTACTGTTGATTCTAGGCTGCAAGATTAATGTTCAATTGGCCAATAATCCATTCTCTCATTTATTTCTTCAGTATTTACTTTTAGATAGAAGAAGACAAGCTGAGGTTATTGAAAATACACTCCAAACTTGTGGCTTACTGGTCATTTTTCCCCAAGTCAGCTTTAAGTTCTTAAATCATCCAATTAAAATAATTTAGTTTTTTGAGATTTAAAAGAGTGACAAGGAATAATGTCTTAGGCACCAAAATAAACTGGAAAATAAAAACAAATAACCTGTAAATCGTTTGGGGTCTCATTTATTTTAATTTAGTGAGAGCTACCTATAGCTTGACTTCTGATATAAACAAAATATTATTTTCTCTAAAATAATTATGTAAATCTCACAAATATTAGAGAAAAATTAAAAATGCAAGTGAAAAAGAATTAGCTTATTCACCTGTATACTGATGCAGTTAGTGGCATGAAGTGGAAAGATCAGTGGGCTTGGAGTCAGTAATGTTCAGATCTTGGCAAATTGCTTAACATCCCTGGGTCTTAGTTTCTTTTTCAGTAAAATAAGGAATTGGACTGTTATATGGCTTTTGAAGTCCATTCTACTTCTAAAACTATGTTCCTTTAGGTCATAGCCATATTATTCCAATTGATGTCTAGTTTACTGGTTTTTTAATATCCACAAGGTATTTTAAAACTGAACCATCAATATTTTTTGAGTGTGTGTGGCTCCATGGGAATGAAGAACAGAGATTGGAGGAAAGGCTGAATCTCAATTTAATCAAAAGATTGCTTCTTACGAAAGCTCAAAAAATGTCTTCACAAAAAATTTAGTATATATATGACTTAATACTCTAAGCCTAGATATTCAGAAGTCCATGTAATAATGGAAAATTTTCCTAAAACATATGGTTCTGATGCAAGAATGAAATTGTATTTATTTTCTACCTTTCAAATCATATTGTGAGTTCCATGATGGTAGAGATCACAAATAAGAAGTCTTTAACTCACCCAGAATACTTAAGACAGATAAACTTAGCATTCACTATTCATTTATATGGTAAAATATTTTAGAACTATATAACATTCCAAAGGAATAAAGCATTCCAGATATTCTACATAGTATGTAGAGATTCAAGTACCCTTCTTCCTATTACCAGGTTTTGTGGTTTGGGGAAGTCACCAGAAGGATCTGTTGAAGGTGTTTCTGAAGCTTCTCTTATAGAGTTCCCTATGCAAAGTGGCATGTGGAAATCCTGAATTTCCATTTGTACTAAGAAATGACTAAAAATAAAATCTATCTACATGAATAAAAACATTGTGGAGAATTTTCTATCAAGTTGTAGTTCATTAAAATGCTGCAATAGTTATTGATGAAATTAAACATATTTCTAATGTTTTAAGTGAAAAGAGAAATTAAGAATGAAAGTAATATTATCAAAGAGAGTAATATTTCATCAATCAATTACTAGATAGAAAACTATTATTATATAGATAGTTTAAATGATACTATATAAATAACAATATCTATTTATTATCATATGTCCTTTGCAAAAAATCAAAACCAAACAGAAACAAAAATGAGGCATTCACTATGTAAAGAAATTTTGATATATAGATGAGAAAATAGAATATTATGGGCGTTAACCTAGTTTCCTGGAATACTACAAAGTATATGTCACCAACAGTAGATAATGGTTCACCAGCTGATCTTAGTGACAATAGTAAATTTTGGACCTTATAAGACAGTAACTTTCTACACATTGTCTGCTCCTACCAAAATAGAATCCAGAGATGAAAGTTTAGACATTTCAAGAGTTACCTTGTTATAAAAAAAAAAAAAAAGTTGCCTTGTAATGAAACTGGGGTGGGGGAGGGGCAAAGGATTAAAAATAGCTATTTTAATTTTTGAAGCATATACATCTAAATCCCATGAAATAAAATGTAGACATTGTTTAGAGATAAGAGGACATCCTGTATGTTCCCATTATCAGAAATGGTCAGCATTCTAAAAGGAAACATACATGTATTAAAAGCCATACTTGACTATGTTCTCCAAGTTGTAATCTTTCAGACATTACTTGAAGCACTTCTTCCTAGAAGCCTTTCACAAAGAGTCCACTGATGAAGAAAAGGGAGAACTGTCTATAGTAAGATTATTCCTTTCCTCATAAACTCAAGAGATACATTCCTGTCAGGGAGTTACCCCTGTTGATGATATAGAGAATTTCTCAGTCTTTGTCTCTGTATTTGTCCCTTTATGTCTGTTTTCTTTCTCTATCTTTATCTCTATCTCAATCTATGCTTTTGTCTCTATTTCCACTTTTATCTGTCTGTCCATCTCTGTAGGTTTCTGTCTGTCTCTCTGTCTCTCACCTTGACATTCCTTACTGATCTTCAAAAGCAGCACATGCCAGAGGCAGACAGTTTCAGGCCTAGTATGCCCAAGAAGGAAGTTTAAGGATATTTATGAAACTCATTCTATTAGGCAGGGAAGGCATTTTTATTTTCCTTGATCTCTGAATCTAGGTTTCTACATAGAAAAAGTCAGATTTCCTGGGCAGTGCTTCAAGTTCATGAGTTCCTAAGATCAACTGTCTGGGGATCTGACTTTCTAGAGAGGCTATTTCCTGATCCAGCATGTACCTTGGACAGAAATAAAATAGTAGTCCACATACTTATCCTATACAGCATCCTACTTGAAGAACAAAGCCAGTCAATGTTTAGATAGTACCAGTCTAAAAAGATACAGAGGAATGTGTGTATGGGGGAATGAGGTGGGGGGGGGGGAAGTGCTACTTATTTAGTAGCACTCAAAGTATGTGTACCTTCTAGGGAAGAAAAAATAGTTTTGTTTTATCAGATAATATGATTGCACGTTCCCACATTTTTAGATTCACCTGGCTCATAGTAATTTTTTCCCATCTCCTTACTCATTTTTCATGTATCTTTTTTTTAGAAATGGGTTTCTTATAAACAAATTATTGCGAGGGGAAGCTAGGTGATGCAGTGGATAAAGCACCAGCCCTGGATTCAGGAGAAGCTGAGATCAAATCCAGCCTCAGACACTTGACACTTACTACCTGTGTGACCCTGGACAAGTCACTTAACCCTCATTGCCCCCTCAAAAAAAACCAAACAAACAAACAAAAAAAACAAAAATAAACAAATTATTGTGAGCTTTTGCTTCCTTATGTGATCTTCAACTCACTCTTTTTCATTTTATTTGATTAATTCATTCACATTTAAAGTTCTAAGAGTTAGCTTTATATTTTCTCCCATGTCTGTAATAGTATGCTTTGTTCCAAATTAGGAATTGTCCTTCCATTGTAAATACAGTACTGTCTCTTAAGTTGCATTAACGTCATCTTTTTTTTAAGGACATCTATTTCCTCTAGGTCTCTTCACCTCACTGAGAGCTTCTTCCTTCCCAATTCTTTTTGCTTATTATTTTTTTTCTTACCATTTAATTCTTCCTCTTTTTCCCTAAGTTGAGTAGTCTTGAGTCTCCTTTTGTCTTCTCTCCAATTTTATTTAGTAGCTTTTCAAATTTTATTTTTACACATTTTTCTATTTTTCAAGAAAAGGATTTATTTTCATTTATGTTTTCTTTATTTATCTTCTCTTTATATTCCATACTTTTGGTTCTCTGATTTATGACCTTTTCTTATGCTTATTTAGTTCTTATTTATTTTATGTACTCCTTATGAAAATAAAACTTCTGAGGTACATATTTTGGGTTATCACTATTAAATAGTTTCTGTTATGGGCTTGTAGATCTTGCCTCTGGAACTTTCCTTCATGTTGTGTCTTACTCTTAGAAATGCCAATTATTACAGGTGATAGAGCAGATACTGCTTATTGTTTGATGGTAGAAATTTTCTTGTGTCCCTGATTATGAAACTGATTATTGACATTTGCTTTTCCCTTGGTCATTTTTTTCATTTCCCTGAAAATCTTTTCCTTGAGTCCAGGCCCTCCAACTCTTTTTCATGTCAGTTGCCCCTAAAAGAACTGATTCCCCTTCTCTTGAGGAAGGATACATGGTCTCTTTAAGCATCAAATTCCTGCAAATTATATCTATGGTAAGGTCCCTGCTTTCCTTTATAGATGATATTTCTTCTTCTAGAAAGGTGTTCATTGGTAGTACCACTTCCCACCATTAAAACAAGGTTTCTCCATTTATTTCCTCATTTTCCAATCCCTCCCATTGCCTCCTCAATATTTTTCCCATTGGCTTTCTTCTTTGTGAAAGACTATAATAGTTATTTTCTCTTCATTGTTAACCACTGATTTCTTAAAATTGGCTATCTAATATTCCCCTCTGTCTTCTTCCTCCTCTAATTTTTTGAGCTTTCTCATTTTCTTTTCTTTTCTTTTTTTTAGTGAAGCAATTGGGGTTAAGTGAGTTGCCCAGGGTCACACAGCTAGTAAGTGTTAAGTGTCTGAGGCTGGATTTGAACTCAGGTACTCCCGACTCCAGGGCAGTGCTCTATCCACTGTGCCACCTAGATGCCCCTGCTTTCTCATTTTCTAGTTTAGTTCCTCTGCTCCTCCCATCCCCGAAAAAGGATTTACTGGTAGGCAAAGTGTTTCGCAGTCTAGTTGAATGATATTTCAGTTTCTCCACCATCACTTCTATTTGACTTATGCTCTCACCCTTGTCTCTGTGTGTACATTTAGAAAGGCCACTTAATAGTTCCTCTGTTGTTATTTTGTTATTGTTGAACTTGATTGTTATATTTGTTTCCCTTATTATTTTTCAGTTTTGTGGGGTATTTTAAAATCAAATAATTTCTTCAGGTCTTGTTTTCTTTCTAAGAATGTTTCAAACACTTTAATATTGAACATCAATTTTTTTTTTCAAAAATTGGGCTAAGTTTGAATGGTAGTTCCCCTTGGGCTACATTTTGATTTTCATTGCTCTTTAGAACACAGTGTTCCATTCTCTTTTGTTGTTTCTTGTGAGTAAAGAATATTCTTACATTATTAAAATTTATTTTCCTTATATTTGAAAAGATTTCTCCTAATTCCTTGAATAATATGTTGTTTCTTAAAAGAGTTACTAAATCTAGAAACTTGCAGTTTGTAGCCTCAGGTTTTTGGTTTTGGGGGGCTTGGGGGAACTAATCTATGAATTCTTGCAATTAACACTTTGATTTCTTTGTTCAGAATTTTAGCACAAATTTCTTGTACTATGTTACCTTAAGGTATTCAGGATTTTTGACTTGCCATGTTCTTTTGGGAGACTTACAATCCTTAACTGATCTCAATGGAATGTGTCTTCAAAATAATTGTTTTTCTTTCAATGTTATTATTTTTGTTTCACTTCTGCCAGATTGTCCTTCACTTTCGTTTATCACATTCCCCATCAGTTATCCTCTATTTGGTTTCTTTGTTGAGACTTGCCATTATGGATTCAAGTTTTTTTTTTCATATGCTTCCAATCATTTGTTAGACAGACCATAAATTCTACTGTCATAATTCTTATTTCTCTTTCAAAGCATTAAGAAACTCTTTAAATTCCCCATGGTCTTCTGTCTCATTAGATGTTGAATCATTTTCCTTTATTTTGTAATACTTATTCACAGACATATGAACTCTTTTACTATTTCTGTAGTACATAATTCCTTCTACCCTTAATATCTTCCCTATGGTTTTACTTACTCATGCTCAAACTCTGAGTTTTCTTCCTCCTTAGAGCTTTAGTAATTTTGATATTTTCCCTTATTTTCTTCTATTGTTCATTATCTGACTCCCTCTCCTCTGATGGTGGTTTGACATCTCAACTTCCTTCCAAATTTGGGAAATTTATGGTTCACCAGCTTTGTTCTCTGTACCAAGTGATATCTGGGGGTATTGAACTGGCCCCATATAAGTAATGGGCTTTTTCCCTCAAGGTAGGTGATGTACCATATAGCCCATTGCAAGTGAGTCTTTCTTTAGTTTCCTTTGATCTTTAGTTCTCTGGTCTAGAAGAAGAGTGCTGCACCACCATAGCCTTAGACAATTTGTGCTGTTTAGAGATTGAATTTCCCTGTCACTTTCAGGAGTTCATATTAGGATATAGAGGTGAGTTCTGTTTCAGACATATGTATATGTCCTTCCCTAATCCCTCTGTTCCTTTGTTAGGGCTGAGCTCTGTTATAGAAGAGAATACTGAAATATATCTATTATCACTTGAGCAAATTTCTGTAATTTTGAATTTGGATATCTGTAGAACTAAGGCAGGGGAAGGGAAGAGGAGTTTAATTCTGTCAAAAGATTATGATGGGGGCAGATAGGTGGCACAGTAGATAAAGCATTGTCCCTGGATTCAGGAGAACCTGAGGTCAAATCTGGCCTCAGAAACTAGCCACTAGCTGTGTGACCTTGGGTAAGTCATTTAACGCTCATTGCCCCTCTCATATACAAGCTTTTGGTGCACACAGATGTCTGCAACTCAAATTATGTGAGCCTTTTAGGCTATCAGGGTGGATGTACAAGAGTATCTTTAATCTCTTCTATTAGTAGTTCATCTTAGTTTTACCTTGCTTGGATTTTTAAAGTGTTAGATGAAGGAGACAGATGAAATTGATTTATCTCTGGTATATTGTTCCTATTTTGAAAACACTTAAGATATTATGAGGATCCGAGAAAATTTCTAGTCCTTCATTTTGTTGGTCATATGGCTGGAAACTCCCATTTGGAGGAATACAGAGTATTAGCTACGAGAACAAAATTTTCCACAACATTACATTGTATAAACATGCAGTATAACTCAATTCAACATGCTCTCCCTTTTGTTTACTACCAACTCTTTATACACACATTCATAAATCTATGTTTTCTCATACTTTAAACCTCACCTCTTCAATTTATTCATGCTTTTGTTTTGATTGTTACATTTAAATTAGCATTTAAATTGAAATAAATTTTAAATAAAAACTTGTGAGCAATAGATTTAAAATTAAAAGTGCATAATTAATCATCAACAGCACATTGATGATGAGTTAACCCTAAAATTCAGGGCAAGGGTGTAAAATGTAAAAGATTGATGTCTTCTCCAAATTAAATAATATAATTGAATTGTATCAATCATCCTGTTAATAACATATGTGGAAAAGGAGAAGCAACTTTAGTCATCTGGTGTTCCTTTTATCCTGTTATTAACTATGCCTTTTGAAAGCAGATATTTTTGATTCATCAATGGAAAGCCACTTGGTTCTTATCTAAAGGACAACTCAGGGCAATTTAAGGTCACTTTAATGGTGTCTGACGCTTCTTACCCTATCTTGTGATTTTCTAATGGATTTAGAGGACTTTTTACAATGTCCAGTAGCCATCAAAAGTCTGAAACTACCTAACTTCTAGGAACCTGAATTGATTGTCAAATTGAATGTGCTATTTGTAGCCATTTTCTACATGATGGAAGTCTGGGCCTCATGATAACAAGTAATTTGTGTGCTCTCCACAAATAAAATGATGCTTCAACAAAAAGATAGCTTCAATGTCTCCTATTTTTTTTCCTCTGGTAATGGTTATTAAGTAAGAGAAAGTACCAGAATGCACTGTCCCTTTACATACCAGTTCCTAGTTTTATTAATATGATACTAATAATTTACATTTGATTATTGTTATAAAAGAACAATGAAATTGTCTTCTTCAGGAAGAGGAAAAAATACTGGTCACATTAACCATAATATAAACATAGATATCAGCAATAATGTGCTGATTTACTGGAACGCTGCATACAATAAAAAATGTTAAATTGCTATATCTCCCATAAGGATGACAGTATATATATAAAAGATTTCTTGGACAATGATCGTTAGCTATTATAGGTAAAAAGAGTCGTATTTTTCTTTTTTCATTAGAAGCATGTTAAAATGATCAAAGCTGGTCTTGTAAGAGCTACAACTTTGTTGTGGTAGGTGATAACTAGTTGTTAGACATTGTAGAGAGTGTTATTGTTCAGGTACAGGTTAGGCTTCCTTTGAATTCTATGTTTCTGCATTTAATTAGGAATGGTTGTGATTTTTCTTCAACATTTAGTGTGTAAAGTTGCATCTTTAATTATTGGATTACAATAGGCAGTGTGGGTCAGTAGTATGACCAGACAAAGTACAAAGGGACTATCATCTTATTTCTGGGAGCTGTGCCTCCCAGTGCAGCCCAAGATCATGTTAGCTATTTTTTCCATACTACAATGCTTACTCAATTGAGCATTCAAGATAATTTTTCCCCCTGACTGGCTTAACATAGTAAAGCTGATTTTTGAACCCCTTCTCTCTCCATTTCCCCTATTGTTTTCAGTTCATTTTTCTATCTTATCAAAATCTTTTGGGAATCCATTTCTCTTATCAAGCATCTTAGTTATACTAGCATTGTGTCATCTGTAACTGCCTATACCCACATCATTGATAACAATGTTAAACAATGTAAAGTCAAACAATGATATCTAAGGGATTGCCCTCAAGATTACTTGCAGAGACTGGAGTTCTGGAGGTGGAGCCAAGAGGGCAGAGTGAAGCTAGGAAATTGCCTGAGCTCTCCCATGTTTCCCTCAAAAACAACATTAAATCAAGCAAAAACAGAGAAAGAAAATTATAGACCAATTTCCCTAATGAATATTGATGCTAAAATCTTAAATAAGATATTAGCAAGGAGATTACAGCAAGTGATCACCAGGATATTACACCATGACCAGGTGGGATTTATACCAGTAATGCAGGGCTGGTTCAACATTAGAAAAACTATTAATATAATCAACCACATCCATAAGAATACTAACCAAAAACATATGATTACCTCAATAGATGCAGAGAAAGAGTTGACAAAATACAAAATAATAAGCAGTATCTACCTAAACCCATCAGCAAAGATTATATGTAATAGGGACAAGTTAGAGGCCTTCCCAATAAGAACAGGGGTGAAACAGGGATGTCCATTATTACCTCTATTATTTAATATTGTACTAGAAATGTTAGTTATAGTAATAAGCAAAGAAAAGGGAATTAAAGGAATTAGAATAGGCAAGGAGGAAATAAACCTTTCACTCTTTTCAGATGATATGATGGTATACTTAGAAAATCCTAAAGAATCAACTAAAGAATTGCTTGAAACAATTAACAACTTAAGCAAAGTTGGAGGATATAAAATAAACCCACATAAATCATCACCATTTCTATACATGACCAAGAAAGCTCAGCAGCAAGAATAGAAAGAGAAATTACATTTAAAGTAACAGTAGATAATATAAAATATTTGGGAGTCTACCTGGCAAGACAAACCCAGGAACTCTATGAACACAATTCCAAAACACTTTTCACACAATTTCACACAAATAAAATTAAATCTATGCAATTGGAAAAATATAAATTGCTCATGGATAGGCTGTGCTAATATAATAAAAATGGCAAATCTACCTAAATTAACTTACCTATTCAGTGCCATACCAATCAGACTACCTAAAAATTATTGTATAGAGTTAGAAAAAATAAAAACAAAATTCATCTGGAAAAACAAAAAAGTCAAGAATATCAAGGGAAATAATGGGAAAAAATGCACAGGAAGGTGGGTTAGCTGTACCAAATCTGAAGCTTTGCTATAAAGTGGCAGTCATCAAAATTATTTGGTGCTGGCTAAGAAATAGAGTGAGGGATTAATGGAATAGGTTAGGCACAGAAGACACAATAGTAAATAACTATAGTTACCTACTATTTGATAAACCCAAAGACTCCAGCTTCTGGGATAGGAACTCATTATTTGACAAAAACTTCTGGGAAAACTGGAAGATAATATGGCAGAACCTAGGCATAAACCAATATCTTAAGCCTTACTCAAAAATAATGTCAAAATTGGTTCAAGATTTAGACATAAAGAAAGGGTGATAGCATAGATAAATTAGGAGAGGAAGGAATTGTTTACATCTCAGATCTGTGGAGAGGAAAATATTTATGTCCAAACAAGTGATAGAGAATATTATGAAATGCAAGATGGAAGACTTTGATTACATTAAATTAAAAAGGTTTTGTACTAACAGAATCAATGCAGCCAAAACTAGAAGGGAGGCAGAAAATGGGGAAACAACTTTTACAGCCAGCATTTCTGATAAAGGCCTTATTTATAAAATATATAGAGAATTAAATCAAATTTATAAGAATGTAAGTCATTCCTCAATTGAGAAATGGCCAAAGGATATGAACAGGAAGTTTTCTGAGGAAGAAATCAAAGCTATCTATTGCCATATGAAAAAATGCTCTAAATCATTACTGATCAGGGAAATGCAAATTAAAACAACTCTGAGGTACCACCTGACACCTATCAGATTCACTAATACAACAAAAAAAGTAAAATAATAAATGTTGGAGAAGCTATGGAAAAATTGTAACACTAATGCATTGTTGGTGGAGCTGTGAACTTATCTAACCATTCTGGAGAGCAATTTGGAACTGTGTCCAAAGGAATATAGGACTGTTCATACGCTTTGACCCAGTGTTACCATTGCTAGGTCTGTATCCCAAAGAGACCATAGAAGAGGGAAAAGGACCCACTTGTACAAAAATATTTATGGCAGCTCTCTTTGTGGTGGCAAAGAATTGGAAATTGAGGGAATGCCCTTCAACAGAGTAATGGCTAAACAAGTTGTGGTATATGAATGTAATGGAATACTATTGTCCTGTAGGAATCTATGAGCCGGAGGAGTTCTGAGAAACCTGGAAGGACTTATATGAACTGATGCTGACTGAGAGGAGCAGAACCAGGAGGACGTTATACACAGTAACAGCAACATTGTGTGAAGAACAATGGGGATAGATTTGGCTCTTCTTAGCAGTTCAACAATTATAAAACAGTTTCAAAGAACTCATGATAGAAAATGTTCTCAACATCCAGAATAAAGAACTGTGAATTGTGAGTGAAGATTGAACCATACTGTTTCTACTTTTGAATTGTTTTTTTTCCATCTTTTTTGAGGTTTTTGCCTTGTACTTTGATTCTTCTTTCACAAGATGACTAATGTAGAAATGTTGAATATACATATACAACCTATATCAAACTGCTTTCCATCTTTGGGAGGAGGGAGAGAAGGGAGGGTCGGAGGAAAATTTGGAACTAAAAATCCTGTAAAAACAAATGTTGAAAACTATCCTCTATGTAACTGGAAAATAATAAAATATTTTTAATAAGAAAAAAATTACTTGCAGGATTAACACTAATCCATTAATAACACTGAACCAATCATTTTCCCACATTGGTCCTCCCAACACTATCTGGCACAGGCTTAATAAGCCTAAACTCTTAACAATTGCATGGACATCTATTTAACTTAGGACAAGAGAATAAGCTTTAAAAAGTGTTTTTGTTGCTATTGATATAATAGACTGATAATCATGCTTTAACAGAGGAATAAATTGAATTATTTGTTGGTAGAAGGAAATTCTCTAAGGTTTACAAAGTCTTTGATTCTTACAGCATCCCTTGAGGGTATGGTATTACAGATATATTAGTCCCATTTTACAGATAAGGCAATATACACAGAAAAACTAAGTGAAATATTCATGATTATATAGCTGGTAGTTGGCAGAAGTGGCTGAATTATTTTGTCCATCATGAATATTGAGATTAATCACAACCACTTAGGATATAGTTTGCATTACTTAAAAAGTAATCTTCAACACTAGCTCATAGGAGCACTTGGATGGCCTGAGGAGGCGATAGATACTTCCCAGATCTGATTCTATCTGTCTATGCTAAATCTTCATATCATAATTTAGTTTCTCAAGTAAACTTCACTACAGGGAAGAGAAATTGTTCCTAGTAAACTAGTGAATTGGAATTTTTATATGAATCGGTCTTTCATGAGTCCAGTGGTGCTCTGAATCAGTGTGCTCAAAGCCTAATCACTCCTTCTTCAAGAAGATGGCAGAAGTTCCAGAGCAGGCATGAAGAGAGCTAACACTAACCTGACATACATTCACCTTAAAGTGCCATATTCCACATAGGTGTTGCAGTAGAGGACAGAAAACACAGATTACTTGCTCTGTCTATAGGCAAACAAATATGTGTAAGGTGAATGATGGAATTATATATTTGAGAATAAAAAGCATTTGTTCCATGTGTTATAAACAAGAAAGTACCAGGTGAGTGAGAAATAGAATTGGATTAAAAAAAAAATGAGTATCACTTGAATGTCATTTCCAGTGTTGTTCATTTCTCCCCTGACAATCTGGTTGTGGCTCCTTGCCCAGTTACCAAACTCTCACGAGCAGCTAGAAATACAGTTGACCTTGAAGAAGTGGAAGAGAACTTTTCTTTTTAGACACGATAGTTGTTTTCTGGGATTATAAATCCCAATGTACAATCATGTGCATATAAGAGCTCAATTTCCCCCAGCCATCCCCAAGCCCCACTAAGTTTGCAAAGGATTCATATCCATATTTTTGCCATTAGGCACTGAGAATAGTAAATGGCTGAACAAAGCGTTATCAAAGCTGGCATTCACTTATAGAAGCAATTCTACCAGACCTAGTTAACATATAGGAGGCTTGAAACATCTTATTCAGGAGAGAATCTAACTCTATCATTTGGTGACCCAAGTAATAGAAAGGAAAAGGTCAGATTTTTTTACCTGTCTGTTACTAGGGAAATACTGGGTAGCCCATGACCAGAGACTTCCAAATGAACTTTGACTTATCAGGAATATGGTAGATGGTCTTTTTATATAAATTATAGTAGATCCCCCCAAGGTTCCCTCTATTTCTCAGATTCTGAGATTCTGTAGCTCCACTTTCTTGTACAGTAACCTTTGTATTATACTACACTGCAAGTGCACTTTGTGGAAGGGATGTGAAAGTCACTAAGACATTCATAAAGTAAAATGTTAAGGAATTGTATAAAGTAAGCACCTACCAATAAGATTGAAGCTTTCTTGTGACTACTGAAAAACTGGGTCCCTCAATGTTCACAATATGGAATTGCTCTAGGAATTCTTTTTTTAAAAATAAAATTATTTTATTATTTTCCAGTTACATGTAAAGATAGCTTTCAGCATTTGTTTACATAAAATTTCCAATTTCAAATTTTTCTCCCTCCCTCCTCCATCTCCCCTCCTCCCCCAGACAGCAGGCAATCTGATATAGATTATATTTATGTATATATGTATATGTATACACATATATATATATACATATATACATACATAACAACACTAAACATATTTCTTCATCAGTCATGCTATAAGAGAAGAATCACACCAATAAGGCAAAACCTCAAAATAGAAAAACAACAGCACCAAAACCAAAAGAAATAGTATGGTTCAATCAGCATCCATATTCCACAGTTCTTTTTTTCCTGGATTTGGAGAACCTTTCCCATCATGAGTCTGGAACTTTCTTGTACGATTGTATTGGTGAGAAGAAACCAGTCTATCACAGTTGATCAACACATAATGTTGATGATACTTTGTATAATGTTCTTCTGGCTCTGCTCATCTCACTCACCATCAGTTCATGCAGGTCCTTCCAGGTTTCTCTGAACTTCTGCTCATCATTTCTCAAAGCAAAACAGAATTCCATTACATTCATATACCACAACTTGTTCAGCCATTCCCCAACTGATGGGTAATCCCTCAGTTTCCAATTCCTTGTCACCACAAAAAGAGCAGCTACAAATATTTTTGAACATGTGGGTCCTTTTCCCTTTACTATGATCTCCTTGGGAAAAAGACCCAAAAGTGGTAATGCTGGGTCAAAGGGTATGCACAGCTTTACAATGCTTTGGGCATAATTCCAAATTGCTCTCCAGAATGGTTGGATAAGTTCACAGCTCCACCAACAATGCATTAGTGTTCCAATTTTTCCACAGCTTCTCCAACATTTATTATTTTCCTTTTTGTCATATTAGTCAATCTGACAGGTGTCAGGTGGTACCTCAGAGTTGTTTTAATAGTTATTTAGAGCATTTTTTTCATATGGGAATAGATAGCTTTGATTTCTTCATCAGAAAACTGCCTGTTCATATTCTTTGACCATTTCTCAATTGCGGAATGACTTGAATTCTTGTAAATTTGATTTAGTTCCCTATATATTTTAGAAATGAGGCCTTTATCAGAAGTACTGGCCATAAAAAGTGTTTCCCAGCTTGCTGCGTCCCTTATAATTTTGGATGCATTGTTTCTGTTTGTACAAAAACTTTTTAATTTAATGTAATCAAAATCATCAATTTTTCATTTCATAATATTGTCTCTGTCTTGTTTGCTCATAAACTGTTCCCCTTTCCAAAGATCTGAAAGGTAGATTATTCATTCTTCTCCTAATTTACCTATGGCATCATTTCCAATGTCTAAATCATATACCCTTTTTTCCTTATTTTAGTATAAGGTGTAAGATGTTGGTCTATGCCTAATTTCTGCCATACTATCTTCCAGTTTACCCACCAGTTTTTGTCAATTACTGAGTTCCTATCCAAGAAGCTGGAGTCTTTTGGCGTAGCAAACAGTACATTACTAATGTCTTTTGCTACCGTGCCTCCTGTGCCTAGCCAATTCCATTGATCCTCCGCTCTATTTCTTAGCCAGTACTTGATAGTTTTGATGACTGCCACTTTATAGTAGAGCTCCGGATCTGGTACAGGTAACCCACCTTCCTGTGCAATTTGTTTTTAATTATTTCCCTTGATATTCTTGACATTTTGTTTTTCCAGATGAATTTTGTTATTATTTTTTCTAGCTCTGTAAAATAATTTCTAGGTAGTCTGATTGGTATGGCACTTAATAAATACATTAATTTATGTACAATTGTCATTTTTATTATATTAGCTCTGCCTATCCATGAGCAATTGATATCTTTCGAATTTCTTAGATCTGATTCGATTTGTGTAAAAAGTGTTTGGTAATTGTGTTCATAGAGTTCCTGGGTTTGTCTTGGCAAGTAGACTCCCAAGTATTTTATATTATCTACCATTACTTTATTTTTTTTTTTGGTGAGGCAATTGGGGTTAAGTGACTTGCCCAGGGTCACACAGCTAGTAAGTATCAAATGTCTGAGGCCGGATTTGAACTCAGGTACTCCTGAAACCAGGGACAGTGCTCTATCCACTGTGCCACCTAGCTGCCCCTACCGTTACTTTAAATGGAATTTCTCTTTCTATCTCTTGCTGCTGGACTTTGTTGGTCATGTAAAGAAATGCTGATGATTTATGTGGATTTATTTTATATCCTGCTACTTTGCTAAAGTTGTTAATTGTTTCAAGTAATTTTTGAGTTGAATCTCTAAGATTCTCTAAGTATACCATCACATCATCTGCAAAGAGTGATAGTTTTGTTTCCTCCTTGCCTATTCTGATTCCTTTAATTCCTTTTGATTCTCTGATTGCTAAAGCTAACATTTCTAGTACAATATTCAATAATAGAGGTGAGCATCCCTGAGATGGGCATCCCTGTTTCACTCCTGATCTTATTGGGAAGGCCTCTAACTTATCTCCATTACATATAATGCTTGCAGATGGTTTTAGATAGATACTGCTTATTATTTTAAGGAAAGCTCCACCTATTCCTAAGCTCTCTAGTGTTTTTATCTGGAATGGGTGCTGTATTTTGTCAAAAGCTTTCTCTGCATATGTTGAGATAATCATATGATTTTGGTTAGTTTTCTTATTGATGTGGTTGATTGTGTTAATAGTTTTCCTAATGGTGAACCAGCCCTGCATTCCTGGTAGAAATCCCACCTGGTCATAGTATATTATCCTGGTGATCACTTGCTGTAATTCCCTTGCTAATATTTTATTTAAGATTTTAGCATCAATATTCATTAGGGAAATTGGTCTATAATTTTCTTTCTCTGTTTTTGCTCTGCCTGGTTTTGGTATCAACACCATATTTGTGTCATAAAAGGAATTTGATAGAACTCCTTCACCTATTTTTCCAAATAATTTGTATAATATTGGAAGTAATTGTTCTTTAAATGTTTGGTAAAATTCACCCATAAACCCATCTGGCCCTGGGGATTTTTTCTTAGGGAGTTCATTAATGGATTGTTCAATTTCTTTTTCTAATATGGGCTTATTTAAGGATCTTATTTCCTCTTCAGTTAACCTGGGCAGTTTGTATTTTTGTAAATATTTATGCATTTCATTTAGATTGTCAAATTTATTGACATATAGTTGCACAAAATAATTCCTAATTATTGATTTAATTTCTGCGTCATTATTGGTAACATCACCCATTTCATTTTTGATACTGGTAATTTGATTTTCTTCTTTCTTTTTTTAAAACAAATTAACCAATATTTTTTCGATTTCATTGCTTTTTTCATAAAAATCATATCTTAGATTTATTAATTAATTCTACAGTTTGCTTGCTTTCAATTTTATTAATTTCTCCTTTAGTTTTCAGGATCTCTAGTTTAGTATCTAATTGGCGATTTCTAATTTGTTCTTTTTCTAGCTTTTAAAATTGCATGCCCAATTCATTGATCTCCTCCTTCTCTTTTTAATTCATGTAAGTAGTTAGACCTATAAATTTTCCCCTAAGCACTGCTTTGGCTGCATCTCATAGATTTTGGTATGTTGTCTCATTATTGTCATTCTCTTGGATATAGTTATTGATTGTTTCTATCATTTGTTATTTGACCTATTCATTCTTTAAAATGAAATTATTTAGTTTCCAATTGATTTTCATTCTACTTTTCCCTGGCTCTTTCTTACATGTAATTATGCACCTTTTTTTCCATTTGGCCAGGTGAATTTTTTAAGTCAGTGTTTTCTTCAATGATATTATGCACCTTTTTTTCCATTTGACCAGATGAATTTTTATTTATTATTTTTTTTATTTATTTTTTTTTTTAGTGAGGCAATTGGGGTTAAGTGACTTGCCCAGGGTCACACAGCTAGTAAGTGTTAAGTGTCTGAGGCTAGATTTGAACTCAGGTACTCCTGAATCCAGGGCCGGTGCTCTATCCACTGCGCCACCTAGCTGCCCCCAGATGAATTTTTAAGGCATTGTTTTCTTCAATGAGATTATGCACCATTTTTTCCATTTGGCCAAATGAATTTTTTAAGGCTTTGTTTTCTTCAGTGAAATTATGTGCTTCCTTTTCCAAGCTGCTGATTCTTTTTTCTTAGTTTTCTTGTTTTTCTTTCATTTCTCTCCCCATTTTTTCTTCTACCTCTCTCAACTTATTTTTAAAATCCCTTTTGAGCTCTTCCAGGAAGGCTTTTTGTTCTTGAGACCAATTCACCTTCCCTCATGAGACTTCACACGTAGGCAATTTGAGGCTATTGTCCTCATCTGAGTTTGTGTTGGCTTCTTCCCTCTCAATGGAGAGGGCCCTTTTTTGCTTCTTACTCATTGTTGCAGCTTATTTATTCATTTTTTAAGTTGAGGTCTGCTCTGGGGGTACCAGGGTCCCTGTTTTGGGCTTCTTGTGCAGGGGTATAGGTGCTGTGTGACCGGCTTTTTACTCTGAAGCCTTTATAGTGTGTGCAGTTCACCCCCCTGCACTTCCTGTCTGGGTGGGCTTGGCCAGGCACCCAATCCCACCTGTCCTGTTTGTGGCCCTACAGCTGGCAAACTGCCCTCCCGGCCGGTGCAGGTAGGTTTTTCCACTGTCCTTCTTGGCCACCATATTTTTGAGCCAGGTTCCAAGGGCCTCAGTTGTTCGGCTGTGGCCCGCAGCTCCTGCTGACTTGCCCTGCCCCGCTCGGCGCTGGGTTGCTGCCCTGAGCTGGGCCTCCCTTTTGCCCGAGTCATACTGACCTTTTCCTGAAGTCTTCTAAATTATCTCTGGTTGGAAGACTGTGTCTCTCTGTCTCTTTGCAGGTTCTGTAGTTTCAGAATCTGTTCAGAGGCTTGATTTAATGTTCTTTTTGAGGGAACAAAAGGAGAGCTCATGCAGCTTGCTGCTTCCTCTCCGACATCTTGGCTCTGCCTCTCTTATGCCATCATAACCATATCTTATTAAAAGAAACTGAAAAAGATGTAAACAATCTCCCTTTAACAAGCTTTTCCTTCTGCAGGTAAACTGCAGAAACACATGGCCTCGTTTTCTGGCCTACCTCCTGCTCCAGGAATTCTATTCTGAAATTTGCCTTGACCATGGACTTCTGGTAAATCAGGCAGAATTAAAGATGATGAGGAAAACATTGTGACAAACTGACCAGATTTGGAATCAAAGAAACAATGCAAATCTTAACATTGCTGCTTATTACCAATTTGTTCAGAAGCATATGTAATTTACTTTGATCATGTGGCAGAAAATAAGGAACAAGAAAACAACACTAGGGGAACCTAGATGACTTCTCAGTCTACATGAAGTATTGCTGTGAGAAAATTCTGAAATCTCCCTTTGGGACATTTAGAGAGACCTTAAAAGAGGCATTCAGAGGAGAAGCATCTTTGTTTCATCACATGATGTGAATCCAGTTTTAATACTTTGCTTTATCAAAGAAACTTTCTTTGAACATGGCATCTAGGTGGTACAGTGCACAGAGCTCCAGACCTGGAGGCAGGAAGACATGGGTTCAAATATTGCCTCAGACATTTACTGGCTGTTAGGCCCTAAGTAATAACTTGTCCTTTCTTAGTCTGAGTTTCCTCACCTATCAAATAGGGATATTAAGAGTTGCTGTGATGATAAAATGAGCTAATACTTGTAAATTACTTTGCAAAACTAAAAATTTTATATAAACATTAACTATTATTGTTGTGGTGGTGGTGGTGGTGAAGATGATGAAAAAGAAGAAGATGATGATGTACTTAAAATTTTTGCCCCCCTGCTTGCCTACTTGCTCATCTGTGCAACTATGGGGGAGGTATTTATTCTCTCTAGGCATAACTTTCCTTATCTGTAAAATAAGGTATTTGAACTAATGATGACTGAGGTTCCTTCTAGCTTTAAATATATAAACTCACACACACACACACAAACACACACACACACAAACACACACACACACACACACACACACATAAACTCACAGTCCCTTGTTATTCACTAATTTATACTTTGATACTGGAGGCTCCTGTTAAAACGCAAATGAATTTGAAGAGGAATTAAATATCATAGGACCATAGATTAAAGGCTAGAAGTGACCTCACAGCCCCCCCTAATTCAATGCCTTCATTTTACAGATAAGTTAACTGAGATTCAAGAAGATTTAGTCATTTATCAAAGGTCACATGTAATAAATGGCAGAGATAGGTTTTGAACCTGTATTTTCCAACTCCAGATGCAGTGAAAAAGGCCAAACATGCACCCCAATTGTAGGGACTATGGGAACTTAAAGGTGTCAGGGGCAGATTTTACCCCTCCTACCTAGTTTATGTCACCCATGCTGTGGGTGAAGAGAACCCACACAACCTGGATGTAATCACCAAAAGAGCCTATCCAAATCTGGTAGTTTAAAATACACAATCTGTTATCCTGAACAACGATAAAAGGTTATTCCTACCCACATAACAGGGGAACATAAAATGACTTCTCCGCAGAAGCAGGTTCCTGGAATTTGCCACAAAAATTGATTCTATTTTAAGTGTTCTGAATATGTGCAAAACTCTGTTATACTCTCCCCTTCTATTCCTTATATGAAATAGTTTCCCTTCATGGAAAATAGGGCTTTATTTTGAATACAGTTCTTGTTTCCATTTAGGACAGTCCTCTGTGATCTCTGGGGTGGCATAATCAATGCCCTTTCACTTGCTTCCCCAGTGCCATAAAGTCTCAAAGCAGTCACAGTTTCATGATCACGTACAATCCTATATGCTTAGACAAAAGACAACACAATTATCCCCAAATACAAAATTTTATGTATTTAACAGCATAAGGAATACTTTACAAACTTCATCAAATATTTTTGTTACTTAGCCTTCAAAAATGCATTACAGGAGATTTGGTACCTCGGAGCCATGTACTTCATGCCTATCTCTCCATGAGAAGTCCAAGGATTTCTTTCATGGTCTCCCTCCTCCCACCCTTCCCTTCCCTTGCTCCTAAATAAACTACCACCTTATTCTAACTACTTTTCTGTGCAAGAGGGTGTAATTCTTTAAAGAGGAATTCCTAAGAACCCCAACCCCTACCCAAACCCATACCCCATTTCCCCCCATATCATTTGGCACCTAAACGTCTGTAGGGACCCGGGAATTTCCTCTTTCCTCTTAGCACACAAAACTGGGAGGTGGGAACCTCCCTTCTGGGTTTCCTTTTTCCCTCTCTCGCCTGACTCAACCTCCCATTCAAGTCACAGAGAGGTAGAGAGGATCAGCTTTCGCATGCGAGAGCAGAGGGCAGCCTGAGTCTCCCTCCCTCACTGAAAGCTCAACCAGAAGTCCGGACCACGCTTGGCACACAAAACCTGGAAGTAGGGCCCTACCTTCTGGGTTTTTCTTCTCCCTCTCCCACCGGACTCAGGACTCAACCTCCCGTTTGAGTCACAGAGAGGTAGAGATGGTCGGTGTCTGCAGGACAGCAGCAAGCAGCCTGGGACTCCTAGATGTCTGAACCACGCTCAGACCCTCAGACTACACGTTTCTGGGCTCAAGGATTCATGGCAGATACCCATTGTGCCTATGTGTCGACTCTGGACCCTCTGGGCCTCTCACAGCTCCGAGCATTCAAGGCCTTCTCCACTTCTCTCCCCACCCTCTCCCTTGCGCCATGATTTCTTCAACCCCCGGGGTCAGCATGAAGCAGTTTTAGAAGAATCTTCGTCCCCTTTCCTTATATATAGAGAAGTGGGGAATGTCATGGGGTGCAGAGCACCCCAGAAATTCTCTGGGGCACATCAAGGAACCTTATCCTTGAGAAACTAAACCAGAGGACAGATAACACCTAGAGAGATAAGCTGAACCAAATCTGACTGAGCTAGCTCCGGATTCCTACCCTTAGTTCTGGTCTCCCTTACCCTGGGGAGATAAATTTGGGTATGGCTGCGGCCTTTGTGTTCTGAAGAGGGATCCGTAGCCACCCTTCACCCAATTCCTCTAGTCACTACCAGTGGGGGACGGTCCTCCACTTCTCACCCAATTCCCCCAGCTACCACCAGTGGGGGATGATCTACCCTCACTAAAGGAACTTTCCACAGGCAGATGGTCCACCCCTATCAGGCCTCCATAAAAGTACCTTCCAGTCTCCTCTTCGAGGAGATTTGGTACCTCTGAGCCATGTACTTTGTGCTTGTCTCCCCATGAGAAGTCCAAGGATTTCTTTCATGGTTTCCCTCTCCCCACCCTTCCCTTCCCTTGCCTCCTAAATAAACTACCACCTTATTCTTAAAAAAAAAAAATGCATTACAGGTCTTCTTCGATACAAAAACAAAAGAGCAAAGGTAAAGAAAACTGATTCCCCATCACAGACAGACATCTGATCCACAATGGGCTTTCCAAACTACATGGAACTATCCCCATAGGGCTTTGGGACATGGGGTCTACTAGGTATCACTCCTCTCTCAAATAAGATCTCTTTCATGATTCCCTTAGTGAAAAATAAGGTCATCCAATCATCCAAATGGGTTCTAGACAAAAATCTATTCTTTTCTAGTCAGGATACACTGAAATTCTCTTGGAATCCAAATACCAAAGATAGTCCCTATATAGTGATAGACAAATTTCCTCTGGGTGGTTATTCTGAACTACACACACACACACACACACACACACACACACACACCTGCTTGATCTCTGTCCCTGAATAATCCATATGAAATTGCAGACTCAACCAATAGAATAAGAAAACAAGTAAACTCAGAGAAATAGCAAATATCAACTACATATAGATTTTAGGTACAAGTATTCTTAGCATAAGAAATTACAGGGCATTTTGCTCTCACAAAAAGATGAGTAATCTAGGTATGTTTAAAAGAAAAAAATAAATTCAATAAGACCATTTCTACTAGACAATAGTATTTTTGTAAAGTATATTTCATATTTCTTACATTACATTTAATATCAATATTTATACAGTATTCAATAATATAGTAAGTATAATGAAAAGTGTGTGAATTACATCAATGGAACTGATATGAGGGAACACACACTAGAAAAAAATCAATTATATAATTATAGTCTGTTTTTTTGCTAATTCCTACATAGATACCTTTATCTTAGGAGGTCTGAGCATACATAAAAGCCCCACAAAATATAAATAGATAGGATATAAGGTAAAAGAAAATGATACTTGTCTCCTTTCAAAATAAACTCACATACCCAGTCTGTTACCAAGCCTTGAAATATTTTTGGAAGCAACCAAAGTTGAATGACTTTCCCAGAATTGCACAGCTAATAAGTGTCTGAGATTGGATTTGAATTCAAGTCCTCCTGACTCCATTGCCAATACTCTATCCATTGTGCCACCTAGCTGCCCCAACATTTTTAGCTTCAAAATTCTACCTTCATATTCATTCACATATTTCCCCTTCTCTCCATTTACACAGCTGGTACCTTAATAAAAATTCTCATCACCTTATAACTGGACAATTTCAAAAGCTTTCTGGCTGGTCTTCCTATCTGACCACATCACCCTATGCCCAACAAACTCCAATGGCTCCATATTATTTAAGGTTTAAATAGAAAATAATCTTTTTGTCTTTTAAAACCTTTCACAAACTAGCCTAGACTCTTCCTCTCTTTCCAGTTTCCTTATACTTTATTCCCCTTCATATATTCTACAGCCCAGCAATACAAGCCTACTTGCCATTTCTAGCAAGGGTCATTCTGCTAACTCTATGCCTTTCTATGGCTTGTCACACATGCTTACAATGTTCTACCACCTCACTTCTATTTCCTGGCTTTCCTGACCTGGGTCAAGACTCAGATCAAAATCTATCTTCTACATGAGCCCTTTCCCATGAATTCCCATTCTCCACTTTATTCCCCACTTTTAGTGACCTCCATTTGTACTGTAAATATATTGAATGTAGTTACTTGCATAATGTCCCCTCCAGTAGAACAGAAACTCATTGAACCCTGCTTTTGCCTTTTTAGTAGTGCCTGGCACATAGTAAATATTTAGTAACTTTTTTGACTGACTTCCACTGTACCAACAAAATTCTTGAGCAAAATCAATCTATGACCATTAAATAGCCTTATCACCATAAGAATTGTAGTTATGGGGACTTTTCTTCCAAATATGAGAAGCTGAGCATAGTTTTACTTTTAAACTCAACCCTATGTCCCAAGAGGTAAAGCCACAAGACTGGAAAAAGGTGAAAGAACAAAAAAGTTTATCACCCCCCCCTCCCTTTTAGCAAAACCTTGAAAATACAAAGAGTTGAGAGTGAGAAATTGCAGTTGCTACTATCATTAACTAGCCCTTCAAGAGAAAGGCAAGGAAGAAGATCTGGAGGGAAAGTGCTAGACATGATAGGAGATGTTTGCTTGGAATGAAACTGCTGATACTAGGAAAATGGCCAATAAAACATGCCAAGAGAATAAGAAGAATGACCATACTTTTGATGATGTTAGCCAATTCCCCAAAGATGAATGGAAAGAATCCAAATCCACTGTTTACTCCTAGAGAGAAGTCTGGATAAGGCAAAGAGGGTAGGGAACTGAGACCAATTGAACACTTATGGTAGTGATGTTTAGTTCATAGATTAAGGAAGTAACATTATGGTCATCCACACATTATGAGGTGAGAAGCCTCCCTGTTTGTTTAGATGTGGCTATTTATGAAGTAAAGATCAAATTAAGATAAGCCTCCTACTCCAAGGATCATAGATTTAGAGCCATAAAAAACTTTAAAAGGCATTTAAGCTGGGGCGGCTAGGTGGCTCAATGGATAGAGCACCGGTCCTAGAGTCAGGAGTACCTGAGTTCAAATTTGGCCTCAGACACTTAACACTTACTAGCTGTATGACCCTGGGCAAGTCACTTAACCCCAATTGCCTCACTAAAAAAAAAAAGGGGGCATTTAAGCCAATCTGTACATTGCACCCTTCCTTCTGGGTATAAGGAAACTGAGGCACAAAGAGATTAACTGATTTGCCTATGATCATACAAGTAGTATCTAAGATAAGATTATTTTTTTTGGTGGGACAATGAGGGTTAAGTGACTTGCCCAGAGTCACACAGCTATTAAGTGTCAAGTGTCAGAGGCCAGATTTAAACTCAGGTCCTCCTAAATCCAGGGTTGGTGCTTTTATCTACTGCACCACCGAGCTGCCCCCTAAGATAAGATTTTAATCCTTTTCCTCTTCACTCCCAGTCCAATGTCCTATCCTCTATATGATATTATCCCTGAAAAGGGCATGACTGCATTCTCTAAGTTTTCCTGGAAGTTTTTTTTTCCTTTATTTTATTTTTAATTTATGAAATAAAACAAGCATTTTTATAATATAGCATAATAAAAAAGATAATAGGACATGAAAATGCAGATCTATTATGTACAACTTGATATTCCTTTTAAATATATAACAAAGTTATCAAGTAATTTTTTTCCTTTTTTTCTTCCTCCCCCTAGCCCTAGAGATTGCTATACTATTAGACACAAATATGTGTGCATATGTATGTATATACATTAAATACTTCTATACATACTCCTATTGATCACTTTTCTCTCTAGATGCATATAGTTTTTTCCTTCATATCTCTTATGTAGTTAATTTGAATACAATAGTCAAAATGACTTAATCACTGAGTTGTACTTAGAACAATATTTCTATGACTGTATACAATGTTCTCTTGGTTCTGCTCTTTTCACCCTTCATTATATAATCCAAGTTTATCCATGTTTGCTTTTCCAAAATCACTGAGCTTATCATTTCTTGTAACACAATTGTATTCCATTACTATCACATACCACAATTTGTTTAGCTATTCCTCAATTGATGGGCATGCCTCCACAGTTCCTAGTTCTTTGCTACCACAAAGAGAGCTCCTATAAATATTTTAAAACATATTGGTCCTTTTCCTTTTCTCCCTAATCATCTTTGAAAATAGACTTAGTAGTATTATTGCTGGGTCAAAGGATAAAGGCAATTTAATAGCTCTTTGGGCATAATTCCAGATTGCTCTTCCAAAATGGTTGGATCAGTTCACAATTCCACCACAATGAACGTGTCCCAATTCTTCCACATCCCCTCCAACATTTGTCATTTCCCCCTAATCATTTAGCCAATATGATAGGTATAAAATGATAGCTCAAAGTTGTTTTTATTTAAATTTTCCTATTCAATAATGATTTAAAGCATTTTTATATCACCATAAATGGTTTTGAATTCTTCACCTGAAAACTGCCTGTTCATATCCTTTGACCATTTGTCAAATGGGGAATGACTTGTATTCTTAGAGATTTTACAAAGTGTTTTATATATTTGAGATATGAAACCTTTATAGGATAAACTTTCTATAAAATGTCCCCCATATTTTCTCCTTTATAATCTGATAATGGATTTTTTTATTTGTACAAAAACTTTTTAACTTAAAGTAACAAAAATGGTCCATTTTATACCTCAGTCTGCTCTCTATCTCTTGCTCATTCATAAATTGTATATAACTGTGCTCCTCTTCCCCAACCCAACTGCATTTGTTTTTATCTGGGATGGCAGCCAGAAAAGTTCTATGGTTGGAGTGCTCTTTCATTGTGAGCACTTTGTGTGTTCTGATTGCATTTGGTGCCACCTTTCCTTATGGAAGGATTTGAGTTTTCTGGTAAAGATAATATCCATACAGTTTGAGCCCAGTCTGTATCTAATATGACAATCAGGCTGAGATTCTGCCCAGTAACCAGAAAATATGCTTGAGAGCCTGATGGAACATAAGAGTTCCATGTGAAATAGATTTGAATTTCATTTTATAAAACTATTTATGACTCCCCAGACTTCTACTTACTATACATTGCCTAGTTATTTTAGAAGTGAAATATTCTTAATGTTTTTTAGAGGTTTAAAGAGAAGAATCTCCCTGAGATTTAGTGGTTTTCATCATATCAATGTTATTACCTCAACAACATAGGCTTTGGGCTTTGCTTTTGGTTTATTGGTTTAAGCTAGAATACTATCATGTACACTTATCCTTAAAGCTGGTTTGAAATTCAAAATTCCTTCAAGAAAATAGCTCATTTAAATGTAAAAATGTTTTGAGGCCCCCTTGTTGTGCTTAATTAGTTCTAAGGCCAGATGATTACCTAGAACATGGCTTTGAAAATGGAAATTTATATCAGCCACAGTGCATTAATTTCCCCTGCTCCTGTTATTCTGGCAACTCCTGTGATTTACCTACTACAGGAACTTTGTTCAGTTAAAGGGAAGAAAGGATATTGTTGAAATAGGGCTTGGAAGATTCTCAACTATAAAGGTCAAATGCTATTTAGTCACCTGGACCTTAATATAGCTAAGCAAAATATTGGTTCTTCATTTTGGAGAGTATGAAAAATGTTTATAGAAACAAATGGGCAATATGAGGAATCATGGATTATGCACACACATAAGCATAATTATGTATATGTATACATATGATATAATAAATATAATACACACATACTATGAATCTTCATGTTGCCCATATTTTCCTATTAACATTTTCACACTCTCCAAAATGGGACACAAACATGTGTGTACATGTATGTATGTGTGTATATATGTGCGTACAAAATATATGTATATATAAGTACACTATAAAGTTGCAATATGATATGACTGTAGATACATAATAAATATATTGTATATAAATATTATATCTAAAATTCATGAATCTTCATTTTACCTATATGTTCCCATTAATACTTTTTATACCATATATAATGAAAAACATACATATATAATATTAGTAGAAGTAGTAGTAGATGTATAATACAAAAATATAGTATAAAATATAATATCATTACATTATATTGTAGCTAGGATAGGATGGGATGGGATATGGCATGGCATGATATGATATGATATGACATATGAAGTCTCTGATGCTGAGTTAATCCCAGAATTGGTTTAACCCTAAGGGAAAATGTCAAATTATCTTATCTCATGGGGGAAATTAGTTTAGGTATCTACTCATAGTATTATAATAGATGACCTGGTCATAGAATCATTAAGCTGGAAAAGACAGTAAATTCCACATAGTGCAAGTTCAGGAAATACATATTGAATTAATGAATAAATTGAATTCATTTTACAAACTTAAAAAAAAAAAACACTAAGGTTAGTGAAGAAAAGTCATTTGTCCAAGTTCATAAATTTAGTTAGTGGCAAAACCAAGACTAAAACTCAAGTCTCCTCATTTTCATCTTTGTGCTGTTTTAATTAAACCAAAATAACCCTGTCAGCCCTATCTTCCATCTGCTAAAATTACTTCATTATATGTACCATTTTACTATGGAAGTAGACCGCACTCTGAAATAGCCACACCCTTAAGGTAAAATGCCTCTGAAAGAGAAATAAGCATGTGAGTAGACAAAGAAAAAGGATGCCGACTAACTTCTAGGTCATGTGATGATCAAGATCAAGGACTAGACATTTTCGCCAATATTTATGACCTCTCAAATATTTTAAAAATAGGAATTCTTTGCAAGAAATAAAGTAATTTTAGTTGCCTCCACATTCTAGGATACCAAGAATACAAAATACATATCAATACTGTGGGAATTTATTGTGATTTGGGGACCCTGCCTTTGGGCTGAGATTAAAAAGCCTTAGGCCCTCAGGGTTCTTCTCTGTGTTAGAAGGGCTGGTGCCCCTCTCCCTCTGCTGCAGCTGCTGAGCTGAGAGCTGAGAAGCCCTATGAGCCTTACAGGACACCAGGCCGGACAGCCCAGGAAAAAGCCCCAGTTCCCTCCACCCTGAGGAGATCTACCCCAGAGATCCCAGGCATGGCATAGCTCAGCCTGTGCAGAGGTCCCAGGGGTGCAGCAGGGGCCACAGGCCCCTGAAGCCCTAGGTGTGGTGCCCACAGCTCACTTGAGGTCCCCCAGCTGCAGCGCTAGTGCAGCCAGTAAATTAGCTTGGCTTGCCTAGGTGGTCAGCGGGAGTTTCAGGTGAGGAGAGAGCTTTTTATATACTTGGGTAGTTAGACAGAGAGGGGGGAACACGGGAGGACTAGGAGAACAGAAGGAGTTCAGTGAGAGACACAGGGGTTCACCATGGCAGTACAAAGAGGGAAGTTAGACAGAAAGGCTAGAGATCCTGGGAAGGTCAGTGAGAGAAGAGACACTGAGGGGGGCGGATAGACAGGGGAAGGAGAGGACTGGGTAAGGGGCTTTTCAGGGGTCACTATGGTGCAGAGAAGGAAGTTAGATGGCAAAGAGGAAGCACAAGCTTCAGGAGAGAGACACACTGGAAAGCAGTCAGGTCTCCTATAACATTGCATTTCTTTACCCTCATCTCTTACATTTAGTTATTTATTTATTTTAATGATGAGGCAATTGGAGTTAAGTGACTTGCCCAGGGTCACACAGTGTCTGAGTTCCGGATTTGAACTCCGGTACTTCTGACTCCAGGGCTGGTGCTCTATCCACTGTGCCACCTAGCTGCCCCCATTTATTTTTATAAATAAAGTCTGCTTTGATTATTTAATTAAGAGGCTTCTTAATTGTTTGTTTATCAATTTGGGAGGAGCAAGTGTGGGGGAAATTTTTAAAAGACCCTAACTGATTGGCTTAGGAAATTAATAGCAGTCAGATACCCAGCCAGTCAAAAGTCCCCAGTTAGATCACGGCCCAGCTAGTAAATTAAAATATTCTCACAAATTACTAATCCCTGACAAATTTACTAAGCACCCTGTCCCCAACCTCTCATCAAACCCTATCAGGATTATAAAAGTAGATCCATCCACTTGCAAAAGAATATAACTCTACTAATCTCTCCTCCAAGTGCCTGGGAAAACCAAAAGGCAGAATTTTGCTCTAATTGGACTACAGTAGAGTTGAATCAAATAAATAACTAAGGAATGGAGGGAACTGGGACAGGCACTCCAATAAGATCAAGGGAAGGAATCCAATATCATGCCTAAAAAGTCTTTTGAAGCAGAAAATGAGGCTGATGAAATGAGTATTACTCAGTGTGAGAGAATCACAAGGTCTAGAACATAGCAAAATTATCATGAAAGAAAAGGAAGTCGGACAGTGAGCAATCAGGAATTTTAATGGGGTGGGAGAGAAGAAGCTTGAAATCACCAAAGATCTTAGGAGGAAGGAAGCTCAGTTCAAGAACTTGGTAGCAAAAACAGATAAAACAAAAGGAAAGATTTTAACAACAAAATGTCATATGGCCTCCAGATGAGCTAAGCAATTTTAAATATCTATAAATAACTGTTGCAAAACAAAGGAAAAATAACCAGTTGTTAACTTAATAAGTCAGAGGACCCTATGGATTCCTAAGAGAGCAGGAGATCACAGAAGAATGTTCTTAAATAATTTGAAAGAAAAAATTGTAGTAACAGAGTTTATGGCCTGCACAATAGAAATAATTGGTATTGTAGAAAAATAGTATCTATGGTACCAAGTATCACCAAAGAAACAAAGAGAATAATAACTTTTGAGAATGCAAATGCACAGAAGTGAAGGACAATCTGGAAGAAGAGAAACCAAAAGCAATAATGTGTTTTTTTTTTCATTATCTCCATAAAGGCATATTGATCCCAATGACAAGATGCATAGAAACAATTTAAGGATTATAGGTCTTGCAGATGAACACAGGTCAAGAGAGCTGAACACCATAATGAAAGGAATAATACAAGAAAATAGACCAGCTGAAAGAAACCATAGGTTGCCAAAAAAAAAAAAAAAAAAACCTAAACAAACAACAAAAAACTACACTGCCTATGGCCAAGAGAAAGACCTAGAAATAAAAGGAAAGGAAATTCAAATAACACAAGATATGAACACCCACCAGAAACCTCACGGTAGAATAGAATGACATCAAAAGAGGCTAACATGCACTCCAATATTACATAGCCTGTAAACACTTAGCTATTAATGAGGGAAAAAAAAAAAAAAACAAGGTTCCCCCTCCAAAAAAAAAAAGGCATTGAAAGCATTCCTCAAAGGAAAATCAGAACTGAAGAAATTATTTGTCTTGCAAACAAACCTGATAACAAAATACAAAACCAATAAACAAATGAAACAACCTAGCACAACAACAACAACAACAAGAAAATTGGGAGATTCCTTTCTAAATGTTCACAAGGGGAAAAGAGATAAAACAGAAATCAAGACCTGATGGTAGAAAAATAGGGCTGAAAAACCATAGACTAAACCTGACAATACTTCCCTTACAAGTGAATCAATGTTTCTTTGTGGGACTAAAGAAGAAAGGGTACATAAATGGTTAGGTTAGTAATAAGATATGTTATACTTTGTTAGGGGCTAACACAAGTCCCCCTTTTACTGTTTGAGCAAAGCTCACAGACAGAAATCCCCCTTCCAGAAAATATGCGCTGATTCTTAGCTAGCCCTTGATAAGAGGGCTGTAAACCACAATGATCCATCCTGGATGATGATGCATTTGCATAGGCGCCAAGGAAACTTCAAAGGACAGAAACATGTTCCTTATCATAGATAAGGCCTACATGGCCCAAGATCTACAAACCAATCCCCTCATCCTGTTCTTTTGGCATGAACTTCACACAAAGACATTCCTTTTGCTCACCTCAGGTATAAAAATGTCAGACTGTCCGAATAAACTTTGCCTTTTGCCTCCACTCGAGTGCATGGGGCCCTTCCAATCCCATCTTATTTCTCTGTGTCTTTTTTCCTTAACATCTTACCTGTAGCAGCTCCCGAACCTGTTTCAGCAGCCTCCCAGATCCAAAACTATCAATACTTCATTCAAATCAAAGGTTAACAATGAAGGGAAAATAATCCTAATGGTCTCCCATGAAGAAGAGACAAAAGAATAGACAAGGAGGCAAAGGGAAGGATTGAAGCAGAGAAAAATGAGGGGAAAACATTCAATGGTAAGAAGGATCCCACTGAACAATATTTCCATGAGAAATGATATTCTCTAATTGTAGATGCAGACCATACAAAACATGTAAGCTGTAGATATTTGGTTTGGGGGCCAATCATCCTACATTGGGGGTAGGGTAAACAGAGTCTCTGGAAGAAACTTACAGCCAAAAGAGTGGGAAAACATGAGTCAAGGAAAGAGATTTCATGGAAAATGGGGGAGGGGTAAATTACCATAGGAAGGAAAAAGGTAAATGACAAACTGCACAGTTTATAAAAAAAGAAAATTAATTCCATGGGGCAATATTCTCTCAGTCAGTTAAAGGAATTTTTATTTCAAAGAGCAAGGCATTATCTATGAAGGGAAGGCTAGGGACAATTATGTAGAAAGTGTTTAGAAGAGGGAACTCAAAATGGCTATCTTGGAAGTTTCAATCCCAAGAGGAATATAGAGAATAAATGATTGAGTATGTATAAAGGCCATAAATTCAGAATAAAAATCTAGAATAGACAGAAAGAGATGATAAATTATGAAGAGTGTCAGGGAAATAGGTTGTTTTTAGGAAAAAAAGTTAAAGAAGATGAATTTTCAAAACTAACAAATCTGTTGAATGGAAAGGAAAAAAGAGAAATTTACTTGTCTACTCAAAGGAAAAAATAGGAGAGGAATTAAATAACTATATAAAGAAAGAAAGGAGAAAAAAGGAACTAATAAGAAAAACTTCAGAACTAAGGAAAGGGATAACAAATGAATCTTGCTTGTGGGTAAGGGGAAGAGAGCCAGTGAAAAGAGAACTGCCTTTAAAAAGATTAAGCTAAAATATCTTAAGAGCCAAAATACTGTGTTTATAAAGGAAGAAGGAGGAAGGATTCTGATTTAGGGCTAAAAAATTGTATTAGAGACACATGGAAGAAAATGTAAAGTAACTTTCAGAACTTTAAATGTGAATGAATTAAACAATCAAATAGAATGAAAAATTATGTCAGATTGAATAAAAAAAAGAACAGGAGTAGATCAAGAGTCAGAAATTGGCAGAGACAAAAGTCATGATGGAATGGGAAAGGAAGTTCAGAGCTGAGCACTCTGACTTCTAGGCATGACCTCTGGTGGTCCAGTTTGGAAGGTGGATAACAGCGAGTAGTAGTATTCACATATATAGAAATTGCTGTGATGGAAATGAGAATACAAGTTCCAAAAGTTTGAATATCTGAATGTCTAATTCTTTCCAAGTCTTGGCCTTTGCTGGTCCAGTTTGGAGGGTGAAACTTCAGGAGCAGCAGAAGCAAGAATCAAGGAGTAGAAAGGAACAGAAGCAAGTCAGTCAGCTGAGTGACTTACCTGACAAAGATGTATATCCAGGAGGAAAAGCATAAGAACACCAAAAGGAAAAATATTAGATTCCTGCAGCACCAGAGCTATGAACTTTCTTGACCACATATGTTCTCTCAACATAAGTCTATTAGTCTACTCTACATGTGTGCCCATTTATCCCACTGATGCTATGTGTAGTTGTAGGAGAGTAATACCCCAGGCTTATGGTAGAAATGTTTTGTTACTGTTATTCATTCAATGTCATTTTAGTAGATGATTTTGCTTTGAGTTGATTGTGTTAACTGGCTGATTATTAAAGGCGAACACACCAGTGTATAAATACAGATAGATAAAGTATTTTGAATGTGGAGAAGTCAAGCTATGAATTTGAACTTTCAATATATAAAGTTCCACACTCATCATCCTCCACCTCTGATGAGAAATAAGGAAGGTATATTTGGTAATTTTTTTTTAAAAGACAGTCAGGCAAGCTGCCTCAGTGGCCTGAAAAGACATGACAATCCACCTTCCATTCTCTGCCTAGATCTCCCAGACCCAACAGCTATACAGATCAATAATGTATTAATCAGTCTACTTCTGTGAAGAGACTTGAGCTCAAAGGATTTTCCTTAGACATCTCATCCCACAAGAATTAATATATAATCCTACCCTTTAAGAACTCATAAAGGTTTCTTCTCAATCCCTCCCCCAAGGGATAAAATCAATTACTCCAGGATCTAACTTCAGAGGTATAGACTATGTAGAGAGACTATATATAGGCCCAAATTCACATGGAAAACTACCAAATAGAAACAAAGGCAAGTGAATTCCCTGTAGAAGTTATTCAAAATCTTAAAATGAGTAAGGCCTCTGAGAAAAGCTCATTAAGGCTAGCCTTTCTCAATCAGTTTCTCCCACTTCCTTATTTCTCATTGTGAGATATACATACATACATGCACACATAGATACATAAATAATGTGTGTGAGTGTATATGTTAAATAGTATACACACATTCATATGTCTATGCATGTATATATAGGTGCATATATAATGTATATATACAAAGATGGCAAGGACTATAGCCAATATTAAAACTAAAATTAAAATAGTATGACAGTACAGATGACCAGTACATGTGTAGAAGACTCAGATAAGAATTTGGTGAATTCATCTGAAACAATGAATGAATGACAGTAATAATCAGATATTAGTGGAAATATTTTTTCTCTTAAAATTTATTCATGCCCTTTTTAATTCTTCTTTCATTTACTGATATACTACTCCTAGCCTGATGCAAAATGGAAAATCAATTAAGTAATGCCAACAGGAACTATGACTATGTCTGATGCCATATGCAGCCTCTTGAACCCACTAGCCCAGGGTAATGCTGAATTTTATCAAGTGGTTGGAGGTGGTGGGGAGAGATGGAGGGAAAGGATCTAAAATTTCCCTAAAGGTTCCACAAAGTAGCCACTTCTCTGCCTCCACCATCAGGACAGGCAAGGCAGATAATTATTGTATCATTAGCAAGATTAATTAGTACAAGTGCTTCATGACGATCTGAGATATATAGAAATTTCCCCTGACCTAGCAGGCCTGACCAGTAGCTTGGGGTTGATTAGTGTTCTGTGATAATTGACCTTCTTCAGAGTTGTACTCAAGGTGGGGCTTACATAAGGATAGCATAATTAACTATTTATGTAGTGTGGCAATGCTGAAGAGGCCCCTGCTCTATTTTTATATCCCCCTGGCCTGACAAAGAACCTGAAGTTTTGTGTATTATATGTGACACCCAAGACTAATTTTATTTTAGGGTAAAGGACATTTCCCTTATCTTAGGGTAAAGACTTCCGGCAGGTGTGGCTCATCAACCTTGGTAGGCAACTCACCTAGGGGAAGGAAAATCCTGATTTTAAACCTCCACTGTCTTGCAGCTATACCCATATATGAGAAAAGCTTCGGGAGTTAACCCCAAGGAAAAATCAGGAGTTGGAGTCCCTTAGGCAGTTCGATGTTGTACATCACATCCCTCTGGCAGCTCCTGCGGTGGCACTGGTGCCGAACTGTACTGGCTCTGCCTTTCCTTTGGATCCACCAATGTTGTGGAGAGGGAAAACCTGCTGCATGGGCAACAGCTTGTTTTCCATATTGATCTGCCCAGGCCAGTGCCCTGGAGAGGAAACTCCAGCTACTCTTCATGGTGTAGATATAACACACAGCCACACTGTGGTCTGTGGCTCTTCAGGGGGCTGATCCATAATCGTCAGTGACTGGGTGGAAGCCTACTACTACTACTACTACTACTACTACTACTACTACTACTACTACTACTACTACTACTACTACTACTACTACTAGGGTAACGAATCTAACTATGATTGGAGTCAGAAGAGCTTCTTATCTCCTGTCCTGGTTCTGCTTCTAATTATCTGTGTGAGCCTTAAGCATTGTGGGCCTTAGTTTCTTCAGCAGTAAAAGAAGCAGGTTGCACTAGGTGACCTCTAAGGTACTTTTCAGCAGGACAACTACAATAAATGAGGAGTCATGGCACATGAGTTCTAATCCTAAATCGATCATCAGATCTCTTACCTTGAATAAATCTCTTGATCTCTCTGGAGATCAGTTTCTTCTTCTATATAATGAGAGGGTTTGTCTAGATGATGACTAAGTTTCATACCTACTTTGACATTCTCTGATTCCATGAATGTATAATCTGAGACTCTAGCAAAAAAAGATGAATTCATCTGCTACATGTCCATTTGGGTTCAGAATGGAAGGATCCAGTTAAAATTAAAATATTTTAGTTGGGTTGAAAAAATAAGCTATTATCAGTCATTGGCACATAATATTAAATGTATTAGTCATATGGAGCCAATCATTTACTACAGAAAGTCCTGTAATGATTGGAATGATGCCACCTGCTGGAGACTTACTGTAGAAGAGTTCCACCCATGAAGGGAAGGTCTTTGAGGGCAAGACCAGGAGTCTTTTCTTTGGCATTAGGAAGTGATGTTTGCTAGTGGGAGGAAGAAGGAAGAGCTGGGTGCTCTGACTCGGGCTCTTTCCTGAGGATGCTGGTGGAGAAGGGAGCTAGAAATGTGCTCTCCCTTTAATAGATAGGAATCCAGGACTTTTCTTCTCTCTTTACGAAAATCTTATTCTCCTTCATAAATGCTTAAAAGTCTAACTCTTACTAAATCTTATAATTTATTGGCAACCACTCATTAGATATTTAGACAGTTTAGCTAGAATTTTAGCCCTTAACAGATGGCTGACCATGAAGAGGAAAGCTGAATCTCACTCTTCTGATCTTCAGGTTGGGTAAGAAATTTCCCTACCCTATCCCTTTAAATCCAAAGTACTGCTGAATTGCTGGGAGTTTTCCCTTTAAATTTTTTCAAATGGACCTTTTAAACTTCCTAATTACCCTATTTTTTAATTTTAGTCTGTTTAACCAGACAAATGGGAGATAAGATCATGTTAATGCTTTGTTTTTGTGGATTTTCTATTTTTATTTTTGTTAGAAGAGCAAGTTGGGGCAGCTAGGTGGCGCAGTGGATGGAGTGTGGGCCCTGGAGTCAGGAGGACCTGAGTTCAAGTCCAGCCTCAGACACTTAACACTTGCTGGCTGTGTGACCCTGGGCAAGTCACTTAACCCCAATTGCCTCACTAAAAAAAAAAAGAAGAAGAAGAAGAGCAAGCAATGTACTCACACAAGGAACCATCCCCCCTCTCCCAGCCATGCTTTTTCAGAGAAGCCTTGCAATCCTCTATTTTTTTCAAATTCTAATGCTGAGAGATTCTCTAATTTTGCATGCCTGGAGGCAATGACCCAACCTCTAGAAGCTTTTAATCCCCCAGCAGTGGCAGAAGGGGAACCCAGGCCTGAGTTTGATTCCCAAGCTGTACACCACATGGGAGAGGTGGTCCCTTCCCCTCCTCTCCAGGCCCCACCCTCTACTCCTCCCATGGCCAAGCCCACTGCTTCCCATGAAGTACAGAGATCTGATGCACATGCTCAGCTTTCTCTACCTACATTTTCAGCTTCAGGCTCAGCCCTTCTCCACCATGGCTGTGCTTCTGAGACAACCTTAGAAAACCTTTTAAATTCCAGATATGCTTGTTTTGTTCATAATTTTGCTAATCTGCTTTTGTCTTTAATTAGTAACCTTCTAAAGCATTTGTATTATGAAAGGACTGACAGACAATATAGAGGGGTTAAAGAAGAAAAACTTAAGCTGAATAAGAATCATCATCATAGTTCAAGACTCCTCTTCTTTTGCCATGGAAGGGTATATATTTTACAGAAATGTAGAAGTAAGCAGCAAGGTATCGATATGCATATTGGGGATTTTAGATCCCAGAATCAAAAGTGTTCTAACTTTACTCAGAGTATTAATGTCAGTTCAGAGGTTACATAGAATTTCTATGCTGTTACATCTACATTTTGAAATTAATGGTATGGGTTTATTTTGAGAGATTTTCATGCTTTTGAGATTGTGTTTTATACTTAGTTTTTAAAAAAAAGGAGAATATTTGTAAAAGCTTTTTATAGTCATGTGATCAAGATTATATTTTATAACTCTTATTATATTAAATTCATATTCATTTAGATTTCCCTAGTTTGAATTTCATTGTCTTTTATTGTTCCATGTGTATTTTCTTCTATTCATTCATCTATCTAGTTTTGAAACATTGAAAGATGGTTTTGATTTCATAATACAATGTTAATTCTAGGAGTATTGTGCTCCCATATTCTGAGTTGTTTGGTTTTGTTATTTTTTCTCAACTGATTATTTGATCAAACTCTTTAAAGCATTTCCCTGGCAAATTGGTTGCCATGGCAAGTGTAAATTTATTCTAGAAGTATTATTTTTGATAAGCATATTACAAAAAAAAAAGAGGGGAATGTTTGTAAAAGTTTTCTTTTTTCAAAAAAAGTTTTCATTGAGATTGTGTTGTGCTTTAACTTGTATTTAAATATGTTCTGATTTTTCACAAAAGTAATTGTATACTTAGTAAAAAAAAGGGGGTATTATTTGAAATTGTTGCATAATTATATATTATATTCTGAGTCAAGATATATTCACATTTTTTGCAATCATTTATTATCCTCAATTTTTAAATCCATATGAGACTTAGTTTATGGGAATTTATCATTTAAGACATTAATTGCCTTTATTCTGAGTTATCAGATGCCAGTTGGCCAAGATGCCATCCAATCACAAGAGGAATACATGCAAGAGCATACACTGAACTGTCACATGAGGGGAGACATGCATAAAGTCAAGGTATGGCCGAGGGAACGGCTTTTGACAAATGTTGAGGTTGGATTCTCTTGGTTTAATATTTTATTTTCTTTTTCCCCACAATACTGTACAGATGGCTGGAAGTTTTGATCCCGCCCATCTCATTCTACACCTGGCTTCTATGCTCCCTCCTATATGCCTAATGCCATGGACATCTCAATCCCATGCATCTGATTAAGTCTGACTCAGTTTCCTCCAATATGTTCGGTGGCATGGACATGTATTCCATCCACCTATTTTAAGCCTGGCATACTGCATGGGCAGTACATATTGCTTAAGTGTGGTAATGCTCATATCCCATCATTTCTCTGTTCTTTTATGGTAACCCCCATAATTATCTCAGGTGTCATGATAAATACAGTATTGAATTTGGCCTTGACACCTGTTACCAATTATATTAGATTTAAAATTTTCTCATAATGGCATGAGGATAATTAGGCAGATGATGCAAAAAGTGATGAATCAAAGATAAAAATTATTTTAAAAAATTAATATCACAGCAATTATCTTCTCAATTACCCTCCATAAGGGGGGCTATAGTAATATTATAATTTTAAAGAATGTTTTGATTTTTGTTTTATTATATGTTTCATGTGTAACAACTAAGATTCTGAATTCCCTTAGACATGTTTTTGAGAACTTTCTTCGTTTGATTTGATTATTGACAAAGCTATTTTAAAGTTGTGTTAAGCTCAATTTTGTAGGAAATTTTCCTGGCTGATTACCAGCATCCACACATAAACCCCTGAAAAGACTTCCATTCCACGACTACACCTAGAGGACATCTGAGAAAAGACTTTTAAAGACTTTAAATGAACAGTTTTGTTGTTGGTGGTGGTGGTTTTTTTCTATTTCTCTTTCTGTTATAATGTACACCATCTATAACATGTACTCTCTGCAGAGGCCCTCCCTTTGCAAGACCAATGTCAAAGCACCAGTTCATGTGGAACTGCCCCTCTGAACAAAACTTTCCTCTCTCCCTTTTCTATATTGTTATTAACATAGTGTTAGTTAGCATAGGTTATTATATTCTGTTATTTTTGACTGTTTCATCAAGGAAACACCCCATTTCTTGAAGAAACAAAGCAGGGACTGTAACGATTGTAATGATGCCACCTGCTGGAGACTTACTGTAGGAAAGCTCCACCATGAGGAGAAGGTCTCTGAGGGCAAGACCATGTGTCTTTTCTTGGAGGGAGGAAGAAGGGAGAGGCTGGCACTCTTGCTCGCTCTCTTTCCTGAGGACTCTGGTGGAGAAGGGAGCTAGAAATGCACTCTCCCTTTAATAGATAGATGAATCTAGGCCTTTCTCTCTCTCTTTACCAAATTCTTATTCTCCTTAATAAATGCTTAAAAGTCTACCTCTTGCTAAAGCTTATAATTTATTGGCAACTACTCATTAGATATTTTAGACAGTATAGCTAGAATTTTAGCCCCTTACAACACTAACTAGCAGACAAGAATGAAGGAAATTGCCAAAAGAAATGAAGCAGTGGACCATAATTTCAAAGCAACAAGCAGAACTTTGAGATGTCATTAGAAATGCAAACATTTATTAAGAGGATTAATCCACATGAATCAGATGTGTAGTTGTCATGTTCTTGTCTTACTTACATTCCAACAAATTAATATTTTTTATTGTAGTTTGAAGTTTAAAGGTGATAACCCAAGGAAATAAGAGGATTTAAGAATACTACTTACCATTAGAAAGAGGATATTTTATCAATACCTCAAGGAAAACTATATCAAATACAGCAAGGTGTTGAAGGTAACTAAGATTGAGACTCTGACCTGATTGACCATGAGAACTTACCCTATTTTTCATTCAGTGCACTATAGAGGTAAAGACTATATTTATCTTTAATGAATGCTAACTAATGCAAATGTTGAAAGACCACAAAATAATGCTTTGCTAAGACATCACTGGATAACTCTTGAAGGAGAAATCATGATAAAGAAGATAAATGAATGCTGTTTAGGGAAAATTCTTCTTTTAAATTTCTTATTTATAATAATATAAAACTAGAGGAATGGGGCTTCTATTAGAGCAGGAGAAATTTATATTACAATAAAAGCTTCCTCTCATAAAATAAAAGGCAAGAATCAAGTGCCATTTTTTAAAAAATTAGTATCTCCTTCCCTATTGACCCTTAAGAACAAAAGAGACAAAAAATGTTTATGTACAACATAGATATTACAAACATTAGAATATTTGTAACTTGAATACGCCCCCTTCCTCTTCTCATACACAATCACCACTCTGGTGCATACTCTCCACCCATTCACACCTGTACTACTGCAGTACCCTGCCTCAAGGTTGGTCTGCCTGCCTCAAATCCCTCCCTAGTTTAGTCCCTCCTCAGCTCAGCTGTCAAGCTAAAGCCCAGGTTTAACTGTTTCTCTCTCTCTCTCTCTCTCTCTCTCTCTCTCTCTCTCTCTCTCTCTCTCTCTCTCTCTCTCTCTCTCTCTCTCTCTCTCTCTCTCTCTCTCTCTCTCTCTCTCTCTCTCTCTCTCTCTCTCTCTCTCTCTCTCTCTCTCTCTCGCATGCACACACACACACACACACACACACACACACACACACACACACTCTCTCAATTCCAGGGACTCCTTATTACCTCCAAGATCAATTCTAAAACTCTGTTTGACTTTTAAGAACATCATAACCTGACTCCTCCCTAGCTTTCCAGTATTCTAATACTTTATTCCCATCAAACACTCTGTGATAGAGTGATACTTGTCTCCTTATTGTTCTTCATGCACAGGACACTATTTCCTGACTATGTATTTTCACTGCATGTCTCCCATACCTGGAATTCTCCTTCCTCATTATCTTCTGGTTTCCCTGGCTCTTAAAATTCCCAGCTAAAATACCAGCTACTACAGTAAGACTTCCTTCATTCCCTTTAATGTTAGTGTCTTCTCTCTGAGATTATTGTCAATTAATCCTGCATATATCTTGTTTGTACATAGTTGTTTACATGTTTTCTTCCCCACTATACTATAAATTCCTTGAGAACAGGGACTGTTTTTGACTTTCTTTGTATCCCTAGCATACTGCACAATGACTAACACCTAATAGTGTGAGGGTCAAAATTTGATATGCGGAATTGATTAGGGTAACTCACCTTAATATTGGGGTCCTGGAAATATGAGGGACTCTTTTAGGTTTAATTTCCCCTTTGAACCTTCCTTTTTATATATTCCTCCCAGGCCAATAAGAAAAGGAACCTCTGAGCTTTAGTTCATAAAGGATCAGGTTTTATTACTTGGGAATTAATTAGACCACAAAGGTGAAACCAATTAAGGAAATAAAGTAGAAATACAGATAGATCATCTTAACTCTAAGCTTAGCCTATTTCCATCATTAACTCACTAACCTAGAACTGCCAGCTAGACCGAGAACCAGCATGCCTGAGACAGAGCACGAAACATGCCACCACTGAGCTGAGCTCCACCAGAGACTCCTCACCAGCCCCAAAGACTGCCAACTCCTAGAATGTGCTCCTCCTACCAGAAGTTCCCTTCCTTCTGGTTGTGTTCAACTTTTTCCTCCTCTAAAAGGGGAGGACCTTCAAAAGCTGCTCAGTAGTATGTGCAATCTCAGGGTGGGCCAGGTGTGGCCCCTCCCAAATGATTCAGCTAAAGCTTTCAATATTAATTTTTACCACAAATAATTTTTACCACAATAGGCACTAAATAAATGATTGTTGGCCTGTAGGCCCAAAAAATTGTTTGCTTTTTTTCAATACAGATTCTTAACTAAATGATATGGTTTGTCTATAATCTTGCCAAAAGGCCCATTGGACCTTACAGTGTTCCCAACCAGCTAATCCTCAAACATGAGTAACCATAGTCATCTAATTCTACCACTCCCACTCAGGGTCGGTTAAGAAATCATAGTTGCTGGGGTATCTAGGTAGCACAGTGGATAAAGCACCAGCCCTGGATTCAAAAGGACCTGAGTTCAAATCTGGCCTCAGACACTTGACACTTACTAGCTGTGTGACCCTGGACAAGTCATTGCCCTGCAAAAAAAAATCATAATTGCTAATATTCATATGACACTTTATAGTTTGCCAATCAGTTGGGATCTATGTGTGTATGTATGTTTGCATCTATCCTTATGTTTATGTATATGTGTGTATTTGTATGCACAATATATAAACATATATACCTCCTCTAGTTAATATTTATGCCCATATGTATATAAATGCACATATGTATGTATGTATATGTGTGTGTCTATAAACTAGAAAAAGTCACAAAATAGAACTGATTTTGCCATTGGCAAATATATTCCAATGGATATGCAATTCCATCAATGTTAGTCCTCTATCTCAGGCTACAGATCACAGCCCAGGTATGCCTTCCCATCCTGTAGAATTTTTATCCATGTACTCCCCAAAAGACTTCTACAGGGGTCTACCTAATGTGGTGGGGGCCTTCCTCTCTCTTAATATAGCACACATAATCTCAGTTAGACTGAGTTTTATTCAGCAATCTTCCTACTTTAGTCATTTCAACTCCATTTTAATTCACTTTAGTAACTGTAAAAATCATTTTAAAACATTGCTCTTTAAAGAACAACATACCCCCACCCACCCCCCACTTAATGCTGATGATTTAGCCACCTACTTCACTAAAAAAATGAAGTTTCTTTGACATTAATTCCCTCAACTCCACTCCTCCACCCTCCCTAAACTTCTCAGAACAGTATCTGTTCTTTCCTCCTTACTTACTTTTTCAAAAATAAAGGTACTCCTACTCCTTACTAAGGCTTATTCCTTATGTTGTTGATCTCATTCCTAAGGATCTTCAGGATCTCACTCCAGTAATCAACTTCTCTCTCTATCTCTGCATCTTTAGTCTCTCCTCCCACAGTGGTCCCTATTTACAAACATGCACAGGAAGGAAGCCATCACTAAGTGCCTACTATGTGACAGGAACTGTGCTATCTTTACAAATATTATCTCATTTAATCCTAACAACAATCCTGGGAAGTAGATGCTATTACTATATCCACTTTACAATTGAGGAAACTGAGGCAGAACATAACAGTCATTTGCCCAGGATAATAGTTAGTAGGTGTTGGAGCCTGGGGTCTGAATTCAGATATTCCATGCTCCAGCCCCATTGATCTATCAACTGAGCCTCCTACTTGACTCCACAATCTCCCTCTCCCCCTTCTAAAGCCTTTTCTTGAAATATCTTACTGGAGTAAATAATCAAAGTTTCTTTAATGGGTCTTACTATGTCAATGTTTTCAAATCTCTCATAGTCCTGATCAATCTCTTCTGAGCCTATCTCAAATTGACAATTTTATTCATAAAATGTGGCACCTAGAACATAATACAACCACTATCAGTGACCATCTCTTTCATCTCCTTCTAGAGAATTTTAAATAGATAACCACACCTAATTCTTCCACATCCTTGCCATCCCACTCTCTTCCTAAATTCTTTAAATTCAGGTTGTTTCCCTCAGTTTCCTCATCTGTAAAGTTAGCATAATAATAGCACCTACCTCCCAGGATTGTTTGGAGGATCAAATTAGAATGTGCTCTGAAAAGTGCCTGTGTAAGTGTTAGCTGTGATAGTGATGGTGGTGGTGGTGGTCGTGGTGGTGATGATGATGAACCCCTCCAAGCTCAGCTTGAAAATCTTTGATGACAGAGTACCTACTATGTCCTAAAGCAATCAATCCAATCTTTGTCATTCTAATGTTTAAAAAGTTATTTCTTTTTTCAACATCAAATCTAAATTCCCTTGTCTTCAAGTTCTACCCATTGTTTTATTTTGTTGTTGTTGTTGTTTTATATATTGGGCCCAAGCAGAACAAATCTAATACTTCCATATAGCGGCTCTTTAAATACATGAATATAGAATATACTAATCTGTCTTCTTCTCCAATGTAACCAATCATAAATTCCTATAACATAGTATTTTAGAGCAAGGTTTCAAGTACCCTGATCACTCTGGTCACATTTTCCTGAAAATCTTCATTTCTTTAGTAAATCTCAAACTATCTCATCTTCCCTGGCTTCCTTCATATCTCAGCCAAAATCCCACTTTCTCCAAGCTTTTCCTCATCCCTCAATGCTAGTTTCTTCTTTCTGTTAACTATCCCTAATTTATCTTGATTTTACATTTTCTGCACATGGTTGTATTTTGTCTCCCCATTATACTGTAAAAGCATTGAGAGCAGAGATTAATTTCGCCCCTTATTTGTATCCTGAGAATTTAGTAAATTGTCTGGAATATAATAGGTATTTCATAAATGCTTAGGGACTTATTGACTTCTTTATTCTTGCTTCCATAAAACCAATATGCTTTTTCATTACTATCCATTTGCAATGGACTTTATACATTTTCCCTTCTTCTATTAGTAGTCCATCCTTTAGTAATAATGCTCCATCATGGTATATATTTTTATCATGTTTTTCATATATTCAAAACTCTTCAAATGGTACTGAAAATATAACATTCAAAATCCTTTCCCTGATGTTCAAAGCAGATGTTTGACACCACCGTACATTTCCAGTTTCATTTCAAAATATTTGCCCAATGTGTTCTAGGTGAACTCACTGCCCCAAAATGTGCCTCACACTTTCCTGTCTTTATATTTTTGTTCATATTGTGCCCAAATTACTTTCAAATTGCCAACTCTTATCCTGTCTGAATGCCAATCCAACCAACTCCTCCAAGAGATTTTCCTCAGTTCTCTGAGTCAATAATAACCCGGCCCTATCTGTCACTACCAACCTTTCATAGTCTTTCATAGGATTTTCTTCATACTACTCTTCTGTACTCACTATATATAATTTTTTTTATGTTTCATTATGAGTCCTTTTATTTTATTTTTTCCAGTTGCATGTAAGGGTAATTTTTAACATTCATTTTCATAAGATTTAGAGTTCCAAATTTTTCTTCCTCCCCCCTCCACAAGAGAGCACTCTCCACGGGTGCTCTTTTTTATCAGTTCATTCTATGGGAGTGAATAGTATGCTTCATCATTAGTCCCTTGGGATTGTCTTGGACCATTGTATTGCTGAGAGTAGTTAAGTCATTCATAATTTCTCATGTAACAATATTGCAGTCTATATGCACAATATCTTCCAGTTCTGCTCACTTCACTATATATCAGTTCATATGAGTCTTTCCAGGTTTTTCTGGGATCATATTGTTTGTCATTTCCTATAGCACAATACCATTCCACTACAATCATATACCACAGCTTCTTCAGTCATTCCTTAATTGATGGACATTCTCTTGATTCCAATTCTTATCCACCACAAAGTTGCTATAAATATTTTTGTACAATTTCCCCCATTTCTCTTTTTCATGATTACTATTGTTAAATGTTTCCCTCCATCCTATTCCCTCCCCATGACATTTACTCTGTTATCTTCTTTCACCCTATCCCTCTTCAAAAGGGATTTGCTTCTATCTGTCCCCTCCCCCAATCTTCCCTCCCTTCTTTTGCCCTTCTCTCTTTATCTCTTTCCCCTACTATTCCCCTACAGGGCTAGAGAGATTACTCCACTCCAATTGAGTGTGTATGTTATTCCCCCCTTCAACCAATTCTGATGAGATTAAGGTCTTTGAGCCAATTATGATGAGAATTAGGCTTATTTGCTGCCCATATTAAATAGATTATTCCACTCAATTGTGTGTATTAATCCCTCCTTGAGCCAACTCTGATGAGATTAAGGTCTTTGAGCCTATTCTGATGAGTGTAAAGTTCATTTACTGCTCTGCTCCTCCCCCATCTCTTCCCCCACTCCATAAGCCCTTTCCTGTATCTTTCATGTGGGATTTCACCCCATGAAAACTCTGTCCTTCCCCCTTCCCCAGAGCATTCTGCTCACCTCTAAATTTTACTCTAAAGATGTCATCATGGGGCAGTCAGGTGAACCAATGGAAAAAGCATCCACCCTGAACCCAGGGGGACCCCAGTCAAAACCTGGTCTCAGACACAAGATAGTTACACACTGCACAACCCCAGGTATGTCCCCCAACTACAATTTTTTAGGGTTCTCTAGGGTCTTGTATTTGAAAGTCAAATTTGTCATTCAGTTCTGGTCTTTTCATCACAAATTCCTGAAAGTCCTCTTTTTTATTGAAGTCCCATTTTTTCCTCTGAATGATTATATTCAGTTTTGCTGGATATGTGATTATTGGTTTTAATCCCAATTCCTTTGCCCTCTGGAATATCAGATTCCATCCCCTCTGATCCTTTAATGTAGAAGATGCTAGCTCTTGTGCTATCCTGACTGGGGCTCCACAGTATTTGAACTCTTTCTTTTTGTCAGTTTGCAATATTTTCTCCTTGACCTGAGAGGTCTGGAATTTGGCTATAATATTCCTGGGAGTTTTTCTTTTGAGATCTCTTTCAGAGGGTGATCAGTGGATTCTTTCAATTACTATTTTATCTTCTGCTTCTATAATATCAGGGCAATTTTCCCTGACAATTTCTTGGAAAATGATGTCTAAGTTCTATCCTAGATCATGGTTTACATGTAGACCAATGATTTTCAAATTATCTCTCCTGGATCTTTTTCCAGGTCAGCAGTTTTTCCAAGAAGATATTTCACATTGCGCTCTAATTTTTTTATTCATTTGGATTTGCTTTGTGTCATGGTTTCTCATAAAGTCACTAGCTTCCACTTGTTCAATCCTAATTCTTAGGAAATTATTTTTTGTCAGAGAGCTTTCCCATTTGGCTTTTCAAGCTGTTGACTTTTTTCATATCTTTCCTGCATCACCCTAATTTCTCTTTTCATTTTTTCCTCTTCCTCTCTAATTTTATCTTCAAAGTCCTTTTTGAGTGCCTCTATGGCCTGAGACCAATATATATTTTTCTTGGAAGCTTTAGATTTAGGGGCCCTGATGTTCACATCTTCCTCTGAGGGTGCACCTCATTCTTCTTTTTGACTAAAGAAACTTTCTATGGTCCTCACCTTTCTCTGTATGCTCATCTTGCCTTTCTTTTACTTGGTTTTTATCTCTTTAAATGGGGCAATGTTTCCAGGCTACAATATCCCAAGCTTCAGCAGGTCCCAGGTGGTATGATTTAAAGAGTATCAGGTTCTTCTCTCACCTGGCCTGTTCCCTGGTCCATAGATCACACCACATCAAATTGTTAATCAACTAGTTTTGTGTGTTGTGGTTTTCAGCTCTGACGAGTCTGTGTCTCTCCCCCACCTGGGCTACTCAAGCCTACTTCCTGGTTCCCAGCAGGGGTGAAAAACCCAAGTTCTGCCTCAGCACCAGCAGAGAACCCTGTAATCTCCCCCATACCAAGGGCTCAGCCCTCTCACCAGACTGTGATCTTAGTTCCAGATGACCCTGGCACTGCAGCTGATTCAGAGGCTCTGGGGGTCTCTTTCTCTAGTGAGGCCTTCTGGGACTGGATTTGTGTCAGCATGACTGTGGGGTTGAGCTCCACTCCTGTCTCAGCACAGCAGCTCCCTCCTTCTGACCTTCCAAGCTGTCCTTGGTTGGAAAATGATCTCTGCACATTCTTCTGAGGATTTTCCTGCTCCAGGAATTGTCTTATGGCATTATTTGCATGTTCTTTGGAGTGATCCTGTTGTGAGTTCTAGAGTTCACTGCCTTTCCTCCACCATCTTGGCTCCACCCCAAAAGGAAAAATGTATATATGATACAAAACCAGAATTATTTGTATTAGACTATGAACTCAATAAGGACAGGGCCTGCTATTATTATTATTTTTAGTTTGTTTTGGTGAGGCAAATGTGGTTAAGTGACTTGCCCAGGGTCACACAGCTAGTAAGTGTTAAGTGTCTGAGGCTGGATTTGAACTCAGGTCCTTGTGAATCCAGGGCCAGTGCTCTATCCATTGTGTCACCTAGCTGCCCCTGCCTGCTATTATTTAAATTCACTATCTCTATGAGACACTTAGCACAAAGTCCTGCACAAAATAGGCATTTAATAGATGGTATTTGAAACAGTTGAGGTGATTCCTTGAGGTTCTTTTAATGCTAAAATTCTATGAAGTGTACTCTATTTGAGACCTTGTCCCTTTATGCTAAGAATGCTTCTAAATCAGATTTTTTCCCCTCATAGAATCACAAAATTACAGATAGAAAGGACCTCAGTGGTCATGTACAACATTCATCCATACCTGAAATGGAATTCCCTTGGCCACTCACCTGACAAGTGGCCATGTTTAAAGACCTACACTTACAAGGAACCCACTAGCCAGTGAGATATCCAATTCTACTTTGAGTTAACTAATTTTCATGGAGTTTTCCCTTTTCCAGCATAAGTTTGGCTCTTTGTTACTTCTCATTGTTCCTACCTTTGCCCTATAGGGCCAAATATAACAAGTGAATAAGTCAGTTCTCTTTTACACATGACAGTACTTCAAATACTTGAAGACAATGTCCATTCCTTTGCTTCCCTCCAGCTACTAAGTCTTATCTTTTCCAGGCTACACATTCAATATTTCTTATACCCATCCTTATATTGAGGGCCATCATCTTGAGAGTCTTTGCCACTTTGACTGCCATTCCTTGAATGATCTTCAATTTACCAATGGCCTTCATGAAATGTAGCAAGCAAAGTTTATAAACACTCAAATATCAATTGTTTTCTATAATTAATTATTTGACCATTTTTTAATACCTTAATTCACTTATCTATGTATAACATCTTCCAAAGATATTGTGTTACATTATTTTGACCTGTAACCCAATTAAGGTTTATAACATCAAATGGTGATTGCATGTTCTAAAATTTTAAAGCATGGCATTCTTTAACTGGTCAAACACAAAGTTAAATATCTTTTCCCCAAGACATTGCCAATAATAACTATATCCAGGCATGTGCTGGAGCCAGCTTAAATCAGCTTCCAAGAGCCAATTATTATATGTTCCCTATGAGAATTTACACATCAGAAATTATCAAATTATTCAAATTTTGGCTTGATTTATTGTTTTGTTGATTTCTAGATTTAAAAAATAATGAAGAAAATGTTAAGACTGCAGATTAAACTTTAAAGTGTATGATGAGTGCCTTTTTTTTGAAAGCTGGTTGCTAAACATTTACCAGCATACCACTGATAATACTATCCAGCTCACAGGTTTATTGTGAGAAAAGTGTTTTATAAACCTTAAAATATTAGGTAAATGTGTCATTATTTGTAGTTTATTGTTTTATTGGGCATCACTATCATTTATGGACTAAACAAATAGCATGCTTAATTTCCTAGTCCTTCAAAGTTTACAAAGCACTTTCTTGATGAATAAGGTGGTACAAGTATCATTATCCCTATTATGATGAAGAAACAGAATTTAAATTATTCGTGTGTGGTCATGTAGCTAGTAAGTATAAGAACTAGAATTTTAACCTAAGTCTCCTAATTCAAAGTACAGTTCTATTTTCCCTATACCATGTTGTCTCCCTAAGTATACTGAAGTCTCACTACATAGCTGCCATCAAATATTCTCTAGAGTCACTTTCTGATGAGGACCTTTTGTTATTTTAATAACTAAACATCATGGATATTGTCCAAAATGGAGCTGCCTTTTATTTAATTATTTTTTCATTTTCATTCTGTTGAGGTAGCTGGTGGCATAATAGAGCTCTGGCCATGGAATCAAGAAGATGTGAGTTCAAATCCAGTCACAGAAACTTGCTAGCTAAACAAGTCACTTAGTTTCTGTTTGCCTCAGTTTATTTAATGCCAGGCACTATGCTAAGCCCTTCTTACAAATATTATTTCATTCAATCCTCACAGTAACCTTGTGAGTTAGATGTTATTACCCATGTTTCATACCTACTTCACTGGTCATTGTGAGGATCAAAAGAGATAATATTTGTAAAAAAAGGCTTAGCACAGTGCCTGGCACATAGTAAACTCTGTTTAAATATGTATTTCCTTCCTTTCCCTTTCTCCTCCTTTCACAGCAAGAAGTGTTATACTTAAGTCTTAGAGCTCAGACCACCAAAACATGTAAGGTCAATTCAGAATTTAGAAAAAAAATTGCAAGGTTTTTTACTTAAGCATATTAAATATCAGGCATAATAACTGTTTAATGTATAAATTCTTTATCATTTGAAAGATCTTATGATTCATTCCAAAATAGTAAATGCACTAAGACACTAACAATGTGCCATTCACCCGCGCCTTCTCCAAATTCCAGGAAAAGCCTAGCTCAATCTTTGAATATTCATTCCTAAAGAGAGGGTGCTGATAACTGTGGGAAGCTATCTGCAGTTCTATTAAGCAAGTTTCACAGAATCTTAACTTCCTTTTGGAGGCAGACAGAAGGGACTTCGCATAACACCTCATGTAAAAATGTAACACCTGCAATCACTACACTGCAATCTCAGGATTTGGTGTAAATCCATGACTGGCTGTGAGAATTGAACTTCCAACATCTAGCTAGGGGTGAGAGCGGAACCCACTGTGATCCTTCATTCTCAATATATCCTCTATGAATACTACTGGCATGATACAATAGAAAGCAATTGCAGAGAAATTCCAAGAGAGTTCGCTAATTTTGTAAGCCCACTTATCCTAGCTGACACTCACTGGAAATGCCATTGATATGATAGACTTCAAATTACAGCCTCAAGAGTGTAATTTCCAAAGTATATATGCTATCTCAGCCCTTAGGTGATATGTACTATAAAAATGCATGTCTCTCTCTTTCACTTTACCATCTTTTCTTTCAAATAAATTGTGTGAAACTTTCCAATAAAATGCAACTCATTCAGTTGCACCCTCCAATGGATTAATTTACATCTTAAGTGATTCAGATAATTGTATACTTGGTATGCAAAGAGGATATAAGCCTTTTCTTGCCTTACATTTCTCACTTCAATGAAGTGTCATGTGAAGCCAAGTCTGGCTGAAAATATGTGTAATGGTATTTAAAAGTTGACATGTAATATCCTGTATGGTGAAAAGTAAAATGGGATTTTTAGAAATTTGTTGGTAGCAACATCTTCTAAATTGGTAAAAGTTGAAGGAACCTATGTTTTACTTCTGATGAAGGAGAGCTACCAGAGAAATTATTTCAAGGGCACTAATTAAAAGAGACCAGACACAAAGTAAAGGAATCTTAATTTCTTCTCTGACATTATATATTTCTAAAGATGGAATGAGGGGATAGAGGAGCACCAGCCCTAACAACTGAGACTTCAAAAAACTCTAATTACATTCTTCTATGCTGTATTAAATCCAAAATTTTAGGGTAAAGGGAAGTTGTAATATTCCTTGACAAATGGTCCAAAATTTTGTTTCTATGCAAAAAGTATTTTTAAAAGTATAAGATAAGGGGTAACAGCATCCCTGACCAAACAGTGTTATGACTCCTCCCTTTTTTCTTTAAAACATGGATTTTCTACATTACTTAAAAAAATTGAGCAAATTCTTAAGAAAATATAACAAATTCTTAATTAAGAACCATACTTTTTTTTCAAAGAAAGAAATTCAAGTTCAAAATACCAAAAAAACTTCTGACATAAAGAAATCAAGATAACTGTTTGTATAATTAACACTCTTGGTTCCATAATGCATCTACCAGACTGTCATTGCACGAAGTAAATGGGATAATGTGTAGAAACTTTAAAACCTTATTTGAATATATGTAATTATAATAATAAAGTCCTTTATGTATTTTCCAAGAATCTTAGATAAAGATACTCCTCGCACAAGTTAATAGTATTCTGTTATTTTTTTAGATTAAATGTTCTTGGGACTATTAAACAATTGTAGAAAATAAACATTTTTTTTTTTTGCAACTGTGAATACAAGAATTTGTCCTCTAGAGGTTCAACTAAAGCACAGGATGATAGAATCATATATTTATAACTATAAAGGACCTTTTTGATCACTAATCCAATCCCCTCATTTTGCACTTGAGGAAACTGAGACCCAAAGTGATTATATGACCTGGTCATATAGGTAGTAGCTGATGGGGGATGGGGAGGAAGAAGAGAATCTCAAAACAAGATGGTTGCTTAAATTGGGGCAAATATCCTTCCTTTCACATTTTTACTCCAGAAAGCCAATTTTAAAAGCACAAAACTGAATATGATAAAGATATCAACAGCAGCAGCAGCATGGCCATAGCTAGCATTTAAATAGTATCCACTATTTGTCAGGCACTGTGATGCTTTACTAATGTTATGTCATTGCAAAACTAAAAAAACTAAAGTAAGTAACTTCATCTACTACAGAAGTCTAGAAAAAAACAACCAAAAATCCATGGGAAATAGGAAAGAAGCTCCTCTAGAAAAACTAGTGCCTCTGCAGACAGATAAACCACCCAGAAATCTTCCTGGTCAATCAGAGGTTAACCAGGTACACCCGATGCCAGCCTGCAAGGCTTTGTATCAGAAGGCAGCAAAAGCAAAAGATTCTCCAAGAAAGCCCCAAGGTGATCAATAAAGTAGTTCCAACAGCATTGAAATCACAGCTCCATCAAAACCTCTAAGAATGCAAATCTCTTTATTTTATTCAGATAATTTCTCAGAGGTGGAATTCAATTTGTGAATGTAGGCTTCACTGATACTTTGTCAGTTTTAGCTGTCCAAAGAACATTTTTACACTATATTCATCAAAAGTTGCTCTTGCAAGTCTTTTGGTGGCTCCCTCTTCTTTATGCAACTAATTGACAAAAATGATCTGTTGTTTGCTGAAACCCAGAGTTCCATGCTTATCAAACCTAGAATCTTAGCTTGATAGAATTATTTCTCCTTTGCACATCCATAAAGGGATGATATCAACCAACCACCAGCACTACTTTAGAGACTTAACTTGTTTTTCCAATATTAGTAACTAGTTGTGCTGAGTCATCTAGTTTCTTTTTCTCACCCAATCAGTTAACTGCAGATTGCATAGGAGACCCAATGTCAAAGTATATCTCTAACCAGAATTTTGTTTAGTTTTTTTTTATATTAATAAGCCCACCAATGGAAAGATGAAACCCATAGCACTCGTCTTAATACCAATACCAAAATGCTCTTCTAAATTGATTAACCAGTCCTAGGCAGTTCATTTTTATTTGGTTTTAGCAAATATAGTTTTCTTAAGAAGCTGGCAAGAAATAAGGATTTGGATGGGTGATAAATATATCATCCTGTTCTAAGTTTCAAGATAAAGTGGAAAAAATGATTTAGGGATTTAGAGTTGTTGTCTATTGATTTTTTTTTGTCAAATTAAGTGCAGTTTCTAAAAGCTAGATACCAAATTTTATGACAGTAGACTCTGAAATGCAAGAGGAGAGGGTGAAGCTTAATTTTATGTTCATTTATTAAGCACTATCCTAAACATCCAAGATACCAGTATTTTAAAAAAATGTCAGTCTCTGCCCTCAAAAATCTTGTATGTAAAATGACTTCTTAACCTTTTTAAGGCTCATGGACCTTTTTTCCAATCTGGCAAAGCCTATGATTACTCTCTCAAAATAATATTTTTAAATACCTAAGAGTAAAATACTTAGGATTACAAAAGAAGCTAATAACATTGAAAGTAGTTCTCTAGATGATGATGAACAAGATGAGCAGAACCAGAATAACATTATGCACCATGTCATCAACATTATGTGTTGATCAACTGTGATAGACTTGATTCTTCTCAGCAATACAACAGTACAAGATAGTTCCAAAGGACTCATGATGGAAAAGGCTCTCCAAATCCAGAAAAAAAAAGAACTGTGGAATATAGATGCAGATTAAACCATAGTATTTCTTTTGGTTTTGGTGCTGTTTTTCGCCTTTGAGGTTATTTCTTTTTGCTCTGATTCTTCTCTTATAACATGACTAATGCAGAAATATGTTTAATGTTATTGTGCATATATAACCTATATCAGATTACTTGTTGTCTTGAGGAGGGGGAGAGGGAGGGGAGGGAGGGAAAAAATTGAAACTAGTAATCTTATTTAAAAATTTGAAAATTATCTCTACATGTAACTGGGAAATAATAAAATACTTTCATAATTTAAAAAAATTTTAAATAAATAAAAAAAGAAAAAAGAAAATAGTCCTCTAGAGATAGACAGATAAATAGATAACTGCTTTCAATTTGTGAAAATGAAATGCAATAAAAGTTAGGCATAATGTACAATGGTCTCTAAATTTGTTGATTAGGAAAAAAATTGAGCAAGTGCCATTGATAAATGTATATTATTTATTTATGATATATGCATATGTAATTTTACTAATAAATATGTACGCTATAAGAATTTCTAGGGCAGCTAGCTGGTGCAGTGGATAGAGCAATGCCCCTGGAGTCAGGAGTACCTGAGTTCAAATCCGGCCTCAGATACTTAACACTTACTAGCTGTGTGACCCTGGGCAAGACACTTAATCCCAATTGCCTCACTAAAAAAAAATTTCTACATAAAAGTAGAGATTAAAAATAGTTGAGATAAAGATGAAATAATATTTGATTGTAGAATGAATAGGGAGTCAATGAAGTTTATTGGGCTGGGGAGTGAGAGCGTCAGTTCTGTACTTTCAAAGTGCCAATTTGCCTGCTGAGTGAAGAATGGGGTAGATTGAAGGTAGATTTGAGTCAGGGGAAGCAACTAGGAGGTCTCCAGGGGAAACCTCATTAGAGATCTGGACAAATAATTATGGCTAATTTGAAAAGAAGAAATGGATGCCAGAGATCCTATACTGTTGGAATTGGCAAGACTTGCATAATTGGGTACAGAGTGGGGAGTAGAGTTGAGGAGAAGGTGCTGAGGGTTACATCAAGGGTGCCAACATAGGTAACTGGAAGGATGATGGTACTCTAGACAAAAATACTGAGGTTTGAGAGAGGAGTGCATTTAACATAAATAAAATATTATCCATACCTGCTTAGCCTTCTCAAATCTGTCTGAAAGAAAATCACTCTTATTCAATCATCACTATCAGGATGTACTATATCCACAGAGTGGTATATAGCTCTTAATCAATCTGGGAAGCAATGGGTGTGGACACTGGATGGAGAGTAGGGAATTTTCACTGTGTAGCTGATAGAATTGATATAACTACCTTGATAGATCTACATTTTGAGCCAGATAGAGGTTTTTTTGTTTGTTTGTTTTTCAGATAGAAGTTTTAATAAGCAAAGGAGACTAGTAGTTGAAGGAGGCAGTGTAGGGAAGTGTCAAGTGAAAAAGGATAAAAGGGAAGGTTGGGTGAGCTGGAGGTAAGCCACAATTGGCAGTCACAAGGAAGGTAGGGCATATTTCATTTTTCTATCCTCTGATCAAAACCCCTAAGTGATCATTCTATTGCCCACTGAGATACTTGTTTCCTGCTTTAGAGACTATGGTTGGACTAGAAGTGAAATCAAGAAGACCTGTACCTAGGAAAAATGTGAATTCAGATCCTTTGGTGCTTGCCAGTTGTATTGCCCTAGCCAAGTCTGAACCTCTGTCAAAATAATAAGATTAAAAATGACAGATATAGTTCCTAAAACCATGAAATCATGAATTCTTGATATATTTCTCTATCAATGAGATAGAAGGAAAGGGAAGCCAGGCAAGACACTGAGAAAATTTGAAGAGAGATCATCATTCACCTTGAGATGACTACTCTAGTAATATGCTTGCTGGGGAGGGATTACTGAGTGGATTATAGATCTAAGGGTGTTAGCTTCAGGGTGAATCTAGTTTGACCCTTCAAGTCTCCTTCTCTAAAGCAAATGGGACAGTTTAAGACTTCCAGAAATTTAATCAGTTAGGAAAGCTTAAATGAAGGCAAGTACCTGACAAGTACTTCACATATCTAAAGACCTTGGAGGTCTATCACAAAAACACTACAGAAATAGGAATGCTCAGATTAGTTGTCCCCCAGAGCTAATACCTGTGCAAATGGAATAACTGTGATTTTAAAAATAAATGATTGAGAAAGTCTATCTGATGAAGAGACAACAAAATGATAAGTCTATTTAATATGCCTCACCTTGAAAGTATCATATTCAACTCTACATGATTAATGAGAAAGAACTTTCTTGTTCAATAAAAAACAAGTTTGCTAACCCACATAAACTGACATGTGACTAGGGGACAGTGAACATAACAAGGGAGGGATATTTTACAATCAGAAAGTCTAGGTGAACTGCATTCTTTAATTTTGGCTTTTAAAAATTCCAAACTTATATTACGTAAAAGTACACATCTATCACCTAAGCATCATAGAATTATTCATGCTAATGCATGGTACCCTGAGCACCTTTTCCTTTACACTAGTCATCTTTGGGATCAATATTTCAGGATACACTTAGGAAAAGGTTATGGTTACTTCCTCTTCTGTACATCTGTTTTATAAATAATAAGGTTCTGAGTATTTCAGATGCATTATGACAAAGCAAGTTAACTTCATATGCATTTATGCAGTCATCTGGCTTTAAATGAAGCATAACATATACTCAGGTTAATTTACATAGGCAAGATTATCTGTAAATTTGCTCTAAAGGTTATCTATATGATATTTTCATTCACATTGAATAAATATCTGGATTAAGGGAATGAATAGGTTGGTATATAGGCCATACACATATAGTACATTGACACACATATATACACAAACATATATGTATATGTGGAAATATATACAAATATATACATGTGTATATACATATACAAACACACATATGCCAATACTGACAGGAGAAAATATGACATTTTCAGTATTACAGGCTAGCAACGTGTCTGGCACTACATTCAATGTCCATATTTGGCTCTCTGGAAGAGACTCTTTCATTTTTATCTTTATATTCTCAGTCCCTACCACTATAGCCAATATATAGGTGCTTCAGTTAAGTATGTACAAAGAGCACTGGACAAGGAAGAACATGTTCACAGAAACCAGAATCAGATCACCTGTGTTAAAGTCTTAGTTCTGATCCCTCCTCCTTGTATGACAAAAGATAAATCACGTAATATCTCTGAACCCCTCCCCAATTTTCTCATCTGCAAAATGAAGATAATTATTTTGTTTTGGTGTTTGTTTTGTTGTTGTTGTTGTTGTTGTTGTTGTTGTTGTTGTTTTTGTGAAGCAATTGGGGTCAAGTGACTTGCCCAGGGTCACAAAGCTAGTCAAGTGTCAAGTTTCTGAGGCTGGATTTGAACTCAGGTCCTCCTGACTCCAGGACTGGTGCTTTATCCACTGCACCACCTAGCTGCCCCTGATAATTTTTCCACTACTTCTTTTATAGGTTTTGGAGAAGAATGGATTTGAGAAGCAGTGTGGTGCAGTGGATATAGCACTAAGATAATATATGTGAAGTGTTCTGCCAAGCTAAAAGTACTATACAAACATTGTTTATTATTATTTGGAATCAATAGTGCTGGGTTCAGATCTCAGTTCAACTACTTACTGTCTGAGTAATCTTGAGGAAATACCTTTCTCTGAATCTGTTTAGCACTCAATTATATTCCACATATTGTTCACTAAATTATTTCATAAATGTTGACACTGGCTAAAAAATCACTGTTCCAACACTCATTAGCTAAGTGACCCTGGACAAGTCATTTAAGCTCTCTCTTACTGTGTTGTTTCATCTTTAAAACAGAAATAGCAATACTTGTAATGACTTTTTTCACAGCCTTAATGGGGTTGGGAGTGAAGTGGGGAAAACTTTGTAAAAAATAAAACCACCATATATACGTGTTATTGGTAATGACTATATTTTGTTTTCAGAACAAGAAGATAAGAAGTAATCCTACAAAACTGTCAATCAAAGGAAATACTTTGAAAAGGAGTGATACACTTATTTCCCAGTAAGAGCAGAATTATTGATTCTTATTTAATGGAAGGCTTTGAATTATTCTGAATGACTCTAAATGATCAACAGAGGAAAATCAATGGAGTTTTGATAGTAGGGTCAATCTTACTTGGTGTGGTTTAAGTCCCATCCAACCTAAGGCTCACCATGCTAAAATTCCCAAAGAAGAGTCACCCTTTAGGCAGTTCTGGGGTAATAATGGTTTTAACAAGATTAAGACATATTGTACCTAGGTAAAGGAGCAGCTAGGTCGTACATTGGATAGAGTGTCAGGATGGACACCAGGAAAACTCATTTTCCTGAGTTCAAATCTGCCCTCAGAAACTAACTAGCTGGGTGATCCTGAACAAATCACTTAACTCTGTTAACTCAGTTCCTCACCTGTAAAATTTCTAGACAAAGAAATAGCAAATTGCTCTAGTATCTTTGCCAAGAAAACCCCAAATGGAGTCACAAAGAGTTAAACAACTGAGACAACTGAACAACATGATCCCCTTAACTCTCATTCCTTTGGTCTGCTGATTATTTCTGATCTATCCTGTTTATAGGAAGTTTGTTCCTAGTGGTTTGCATGTTGTCTCCTCCATTAGATTATAAGTTCCTCAAGGAACTTTGCCCAAAGGGCTATAGAACTGTGCATACCCTATGATCCAGCAATACCACTGCTAGGTTTATATCCCAAAGACATCCCCCAAAAGAGAAAAAGGCCAATTTGAACAAAAATATTTATAGCTTGTGGTGGCTAAGAAATGGAAATCAAAGGAATTCCCATAAAGTTGGGAATGGCTAAACAAGCTATCGTATATGATGGTGATGGAATATTATTGTGCTACAAGAAATGACAAGTGGTGAGGACTGATTGATGATGAGGGGAATTGAAACATGGAGGATTGATTGACAATAATGAGGATTGACTGAGGATAATGATGAGGATTGATGGATGATGCTTGATTGATGATGATGATGGTAAAATGTATGGTACTTATTTTGCTGGGAAATTGTGAAGAAAATTCTTTGTCAAGTTTAAGGTACCATATGAAAGTCATCTATTACTGTTGCAATAATCAACCTTATGGGTTCATTATAAGGAAATCTCTCTTTAAAGTACTATATAAATATAGTATACTATAAAAAAAATAATGAGGGGCAGCTAGATGGTGCAGTGGATAGAGCAACAGCTCTGGACTCAGGAGGACCTGAGTTCAAATCCAGCTTCAGATTCTTGACACTCACTAGCTGTGTGACCCTGGGCAAGCTACTTAACCCCAATTGCCACACCAAAAAAAAAATAATAATGAGCAGGATACTATCAGAAAGACCTGGAGGGACCTGCATGAGCTGATGCAAAGTGAAATCTACTGTATACAAAATCACAGTAATATTGTGAGATGTTCTGTGAATGACTCAGTTATTTTCAACAATGCAATGATCCAAGAAAACTCCAAAGGTCTTACAAAAAATGCAATCCATTGTAATGAGTAAAATCTAATGTGTGCATCCTTACCTGCCCCCACCCCCGTGTGCATGTGGGTAGGGGAAGGGGGGACTAGCTAGGAATTCCTTATAAATTAGGAGCTTCAGCAACAGTTTAGGCTTTTAAGCATTTATTAAAGTATATTAGAAGTAAGAGAGGGAGAGAGAGAGAGAGAGAGAGAGAGAGAGAGAGAGAGAGAGAGAGAGAGAGCACATGTCTCTGAAAGAATGGAAAAACCTTATCTTCAATGTATGCCTGGAGAGAGAGAAAAACAACTCCTTCACCTAACCACCCATGCTTCCAAAAGGTAAGAATCTCACTCAGTTCCCCTGGAAGCCCTCTGTTGAACAGGAAAAACAGTGGTCCCCACACATAGCTCCAAGCTAATTGGCTGGTTGCATTCAATTCCATTGATTGACATGACTTAAAGGTGGTCTATGAATAGAGGCAACTTCTGTGATGCCAATCTGACCTTCTAAATCTCAGAAAGGTCACCTCATGTTTTCTTGGTTCTCACACTCCCCCAGGCTTCATGAAGAAACATCAGTTCCTTACATGAAGCAATAGCATTACAGAGAGAACTTATGGTATTTGAATACAGATTGAAACATAATTATTTTTGTTAGTTACTTTATCAGAAACAAAAAATGGTGAGCAGGATGCAATTGTGAAGAAAAATTTTTGTCAAGTTTAAGGTACTATATAAAAGTCATCTATTACTCGTTGCAATAATCAAACTTATGGGTTCAATGTAAGGAAATCTCTCTTTAAAGTACTATATGAATGATGAACAGTATACTATCAGAAGAACCTGGGAAAACCTAGATGAACTGATGAAGAGTGAAATGTACTATATACAAAATAACAGCAATAGTATTGATGGTCATTTTCAGCAATGCAAAGATCGAAGATAACTCTGAAAGACTTATGTAAATTGCAATCCATCTACAGAGAAAGAACTGATGATATCAGAAAACAGATTTAAGCATAATTTTTGATTGTTCCTTAATCTGAAGTTTTGTTTTTGTCTGTTTTCCTTCACAACCTAGCTAATGTGGAGATCTTTGCGTGACTACTCATGTATAACTTATATTGAATTGCTTTATTTCTTAGGAGAGATGGGGAGGGAGGGAGAAAGAGAAGTTGGAACACAAATTTTTTTTTTAAATGATGTCAAAATTTGTTTTTACATGTAATTTGGAAAAAATAAAATTCTAAGTAACAAAAACAGAAAAGAAATAACAAGCAGGATGATTTCAGAAAGGCTTGGAAAGACTTGTATGAACTGATGAATAGTGAAGTGAGCAGAAGAGAAAGAGAAAGTTGTGCACAGAGACAGCAATATTGTTTGATGAAGAACTGTGAATGATGACTATTCTCAACCATACAATAATCCAAGACAATCCCAAATGACTATTAATGAAGCACACTATCCACCTCCAAAGAAAGAACTGATATTGATGGAACAGACTGAAGCATGCTATTTTTCACTTTCATTCATTTTTTTTCTTTTATTCAAGTTTTCTTGGCCAAAATAAATAATATGGTAATGTTTTACATAATCTTAGACATATTACCCATATCTTATTACTTACTACCTCAGGGAGGAGCAGAGGCAGGGAAGAAAAAATAAAAATTGGAACTCAAAACTACAAATAAAAATATTTATTTTAAAAATTTCCTCCAAGGCAGACATTTTACCTTTCTTAACAACATCTGCTTGAATCATTTTATTGGCTATCCAATAACTTACTGTTTGGGGGACAGGCATGTGGATGGCAACTTGAAATTCATTGGTATAGGGATATACAGGCTGGGGAAACTCCTTGGCCTAATGCAGGTTACTGCCTTTGCCTCAACTTCTGATTTTAGATAATTGCTTAAAGTACCAAGAAGTTCAATGAGTTGCCCTGGGTCATATGGTCAGTATGTGAATTTAGACCATCTAAGCTTTAAGTCTTACATTTCTATCCATTACTCCATGCTATTGATAAGAGTTGTTTTATTTGATGAAAACCCAGTATTTTTCATTATTAAAAGATAGAAAAGGAAACTCTGAGGGAATAGGAAAAAATATTAGTAGAGGAAAGGAGGGAAGAAATATGTGGAATATGACTACTCATGAGTAATCAGGAACAATAAGAAAGCAGTGGAATATTTGTGAGAGGGCCTAAGGCTGGGGGAAAGACAAATATTCCTTACTTCCAAAGTTTTCCTAGCAATGGATTAAAAAGAGTGTTGCTACATTGAACTTTCTTAGTCAGTTCATAGCACAGAGAGAGAATATCTAAAGTATGGGTGTTTTATTCTTTTTGAGTCCTGGACTCCTTTGGCAGTCTATTAAAACCTATAGTACAGGGCAGAGCCCAGATCATCAAGTAGTAGGGAACAGTGCAATAAGCTCCCAACCAAAAACTTATCCAAACATATTTAGGAAATACAACAGATTAAATCCATATGGGGATTTTTTTTTTTAAAGTGAGTATTTTTCAAGCCCATCTCAGCCATAGGGAGAGAGAGACAGTGAGGTTTGCAGACACTCGAGTTCTCAGAAAGAAGCTCTACTTTGGGGCAGGCATATTTCAAAAAAAATCTGGAACAACTTAAGTGGACTGATGCTGAGTAAAGTAAGCAGAACCAGTATCAACAACATTGTGTGATGATCAACCATGATAGGATTCACTCTTCTCAACAATACAATGACCCAAGACAATTCCACAGGACTCATAATGGAAAATGCTTTCCACATCCAGAAGAAAGAACTGTGGAGTCTGAATGCAGATTGAATCATACTGTTTCTATTTTTTTCTTTCTTTTTTTTTTGAGATTTTTCCCTTTTGTTCTGATTCTTTCAAAACATAACTAATTCAGAAATATTTTTAATATGATTTTACATAGATAACCTATACCAGGTTGCTTTCTGTCTTGGGGAGGATGGAGAGAAGGGAGGGAGGGAGATAATTTTGGAACTCAGAATCATATAAAAAAGTTGAAAAAAATAATATTTATTTGTAACTGAAAAATAATAAAATAATTTTAAGATGGAAAAATCTCTATATCAGGAGATGACCAAACTCAGGTGCCTCTAGACCATGCTGGGATTCTGCAATTGGGAAAAGTGTAAACTCTCATCTTTTTGCCTGAGGGTGGACTGAGAAGGGGACTTGCACAAGGTAGTTCTGTTCCTTAGGAATGATGCTCTGGGCAGTGTACTGGCCAATGTACTTTTCAATGTGGAAGTCTTCAGATGGCAGTGGCAATAGCAACAAGTGTATAGGTCACATCCCCTACTCAGAAGAGGGTCTCACTTCTATCATCTAGCCCTATAGAGGAATTACCAACACAGGAATCCCTGACCAAAAAGGAGCCTAAAATTCTGCCACTCTGAATGAACAGAGCTTTCCAGATATTGAAAGAAGCACAAACTAATAGCAGTCTACTCATGTTCAGATCCTAACCTGGGTCAGGAAGTAGCAGAGTTCAAGCTGGTATGGGGAAGGGGGCTAGCAATCAGACTTTACCCTGAATCAGACCTCTTTGGGAAGCACTGAAAGTTGGAAGATGTCCAGCTTAACCCTGACATCCTGGAATAGCACAACACTCAATAGTCCAAGAAAGTAGTAACAGTACCAGTCCAGACCTTCCCTCCAGAAATATGGCAGAATCTAACCTGAACATCAAATCCTAAATCAGAAAGAAGAACAGAAGAATAAGCAAACAAATAAAGGAACCCCACCATAATGAGCTATCATGGTGAAAGCAAATTTCAAGACACAAACCTAGGTGAAGAGTCCCAAGGAGGGAAAACCTAGCTTGGGCACAAATTCAACTAGACTTCCTGGACAAATGAAACAAGAGTTTTAAAAAGTATTCAAAATGTTTTATTTTTATACAAATGTACTATCATCAGTGTTCTAGAAGGCATCCAATCAGATAAAATATGGGAGTGGTTCTTTTATGTATTTATGGTCTTAAAAATGAAAAGAGCAGGGAAGAAGAAGGTACTGTGAAGGAAGATAAAAGAAAGTTAGGGGAAATTATCTCACAAGGATGAAAAGGTAAGACACATAAACGTCACTCTCATATGAACTGGTCAAAAGAAAAAAAGGAGCGAGAGAGAGAGAGAGAGAGAGAGAGAGAGAGAGAGAGAGAGAGAGAGAGAGAGAGAGAGAGAGAGAATTCAGTGCAGAAATATTTTTCACTCAAAAAATAGGAAAGAAAGGGAAAAGGAGGAAGGGAAATTAAAGGAAGAACAGATTAAGGGAGAAATTAGTTATAAGCAAAACAAATATTTCTAACTCTTTTTGAGATTTCAAAGAATGGAGATTTTAGGGATTATCCATAAATTGTCCAATGGATTAATAAGTCAAGGTATATAAATGTAATGGTATACTAAAGGAGCATCTAGGTTCCACAGTGGATAGACAGTTGGACCTGCAGGCAGGAAGCCCTGACTTCAAATCCAGACTCAGACACTATCTTGCCCTGGGCAAGTCACTTAACTCTGCCTCCATTTCCTCATCCATAAAACAGAGGTAATAATAGCATGTGCCTTCCAGGGCTGTTGTGAGGATCAAAAAAGTTAAAAAATTATAAAACACTTAGTACAGTGCCTGGCACATAGTAAGCACTCTATAAACTTATCAACTGAATGACCAACTAGGATTGCAAAGGCCAAGTGATGAAACATGCTATCCACTTCCTGATAGATAAGTGAATGACTCAGAATGCAGAATGAGACAAATAATTTTTTGGACATAGATACTGTAGAAATTTGCTTTTATTGACTCTACATGTTTATAATGAGTTTTGTTTTTCTTTTTTTCTCAATCAGTGAGGGGGATTGGAATGTGAAGATGACAAAGCAGATCTTGGCTGATAAAATAAAATAAAGTAAAATATTTTTGCAACAAATGAATTCCACAGACCCTCTCTTAAAATAATGTGTTGGTTTTTTTAATTTATAATTGAAGAAAAGGCCAAATTTCACTTAGCTTTTAGCAGAAATAAGGATGAGCTTTCTTTTTCTTATACAAATCCCAGACCCCCAGAAGTTTACATTAAAGACTCCTGGTCTATAGTGATGGCAAATGTAATCCTCAAAAACAAAACAAAACAAAAAACTGTGACATTTCAAAAGAGCTAATCAAAACATACAAAAAGACAAGAAAAATTGCATAAAATTGTAAATGTCCCTAAGCCTTGTGATGCATTTAGCAGTTAGAAAACTGCTACAATTTACTAAAAGATCCATATAGAGACACCCAATCATAAATCTGAGTTATGTAACCCAGTAATAACATAAGAAAATTCTGTCCCCTTTATGTAGAATTTTTCTCCCTTTCTATCTAGAAAGTCACATTTGTGAGTGAATGAAGACTGTTGAATTCAAACCTTCCTTGAATCTATTATATATACTACATTAAATTTTACCAAATTATTAAAACAAATGCTTCATAACAATATTGAAGGTTGCTTTCCAGGGATAAGAGCAGAAAAATTGAGACGTTCTGCTTTAACCAATAAACGATAATTAAAACTGATACAATGTGGGGCAGCTACTTGGTACAGTGGATAGAGCACCAGCCTTGAAGTCAGGAGGACCTGAGTTCAAATCCAGCCTCAGACACTTGACAAAAAAAAACCACCAACAACAAAAACTGATACAATGAGCTAGATTTTCATTTGTTTCATTGTTAATATATTTATTTAGCATATATTGATTTATTGAAATATGATACATAAGTTTATTGCATTTACCTCTGGGTTTAAGTGTTAAGGAACCTTAAACATCATTTAGTTTAACTCTGCCTCCCCCTTCCATTTACCCAATGAGGTAACCACAGAAGAGAGAAATTAAGTGACTCACCCAAGATCACTCAGGTGAGATAGCAGAACTGTGATTTTTAACTCTAGTCATTGAATTCCAAATCCTTTACTCTTTCCACTGCATCATAGTCTCCACTAAAGCACACTGCCTCAGAACAGTTGAATCAGAGGGTAGAAAAAAATAATGAAAAGGCTAATTATATGAATTCAGTCCTGTTGCAAATCATTTGCTTCATTCTGTCTTATGGGAATAGCCCAGGCCCCAGACCCTGGAGAGGCAGATCACTAATCTATGCTCTTGCTTTCAAAACCATTAATGGAAATGCATTATCACCATGGAATAACAATTCTATGTGTGACTCAGTAGTGAATCATATACAGAAAAGAGGTCACAGAAGGAAAATCTCAATAGATAAAAAATAGCATATATTTTCAAAATTCATTCATTCAGTGTTCAATTACTGGGCATATGTAGACAACAAATTAAACATATGAGTGAATGATTAATCTTGCCACCTTCAGCCAGTGAACAATAACCTTCTTTAGACTAAAATGTTCTGGGAAGAGGGAAGAAAGCTTTATCTAGGATACTACTTAAAGAATTGCTCTTTTAAGGAAAAAAATGGGATCTTAAATGACTACTTTGCATTTCATTACAGGTTATTATGCGACAAGAGTAAAGCTTGTCAGTTGTCGCCCTCATAGTGTCAGAAGAGAGGCTAAAATGCTCATAATGTTAACAAGCAATTACTCACATGTCATTATCAGACTGGAAGGAACTCAGGCATCTTTGTGAAAGCAGTTGAGCTCCAGTATGAAATCCTTGTACAGCTGCATACAATAAAAACCCATGTCTTAAATATTTTTATGGTTCAGACTTCCAATCAGATTTCCTGGGGCTCCTTTGTAGAGTCTGGAAAATTATATCAGGCTTATCTGTTGGGAAACCTTTATATGACTAAGTACAGATCCAAATATATGTTACAGGATTGGGTCCTTTGCCAGTTTACCCTGTTGATGTCCTTGATAAGGAAAAAGGTCTAAATCAATCACTGAAACATTGGGAAGGTGTGAATTAGGCATAATGGCAACCCAAAAGATTTCTTGATCAAAGCAATCTAAAAATGGAATATGAACACTGTCAGGCACATCTCATGTATCAATAGAATACAATTATCTCAGGGTGGGGGGTGGTAAGTATTTTAACCATAAACAAATAGGAAAGACTTACCAATCATGTGCTAATGCTGAAATAGCAGGACAAATAAGCCTGAAAGACAGGACTTCATTGGCTAGGATGCTGCTAAGTCAAACCATAAATGACTTCTTATGATACTAGGCAATGTACTTTAAAGGAAGACATAATTCCTATTTTTATAACAGTATATTAATATTTCAAATAATACATCCTCTAGAAATAGATCCCTTTATGATGAGGTAAATGATGTTTTAATTATTGTAGTAAAAATAGCATGTTTGAGGATTGGGTTATGTTCATTTGAACTTTGGGTGGCAATAGGCCAAAAAAGTAGAAGATTCCAGGACTGAGGAAGTGTGCCCTACATAAAATATGGGGAACTATGCAACAATGAACCAGAGGCCATATAAGTAATAGGAAAAAAGACTACAGAAATATCAAGAGACAGAGGAGGATTTGTGTTCCTAAGTCAATGCAACTGCTCAAAACCCAGCAGATCTGCAGGAGTTCTAAGAATAGACTGAATAAGGTGGTCAAACTAGAGGGATACCCATAGAACCTAAGGCAACAGAGATTATAGGAGGCAGGTGAATAGAGACATTAAATAAGCAGTAAAGGAAGCACTTGGTTACTGAAGAAGCTTCCTGACAGCTTCAACTATCTTTAGAATTCTCTCATCCTAGTAAAAACTCAACTTCTGAGAACCAAATTATACTTCTCTTTTTTCCCATCTATGGTACTGATGCTCAAAGTGGGGGTGGTAGAATTTAAACAATGGATAAACACCAATTAAAATCTCAAATGGTATAAAATGATGAGAGTACCTAAGTGTCCTTCAAGAATTCATGGTATCAGGCCTAAATGAATTCAATCTACTCATAGTGAAAAAAAAAATCGGTGAATGTTGCTGTTAAGATATTGTCAATGAATTTTGAAAAGTCATGGTTAATAGCACTATCAGACTTGTTCATTTGTTCAATCATGTCTGACTCTTTCATGGCCACATCACACTGGGTCCTTCTAGAATCCACTATCTCCCAAAATCTGTCCAAGCTTATATCCATTGATTCCATAACACTATCTCTACATCTCATACTCTGCTATTCCCTTCTCTTTTGCCTTCAATCTTTCCCAAAATCAGGGTCTTTTGCAGTGAATCCAATCTTCTTATTATGTGGCCAAAGTATTTAAGTTTCAGCTTCAGTATTTGGCTTTCTAATGCTGAATTAATCTTTTCAAGTATCGACTGATTTTATCTTCTTGGTGTCCAAAGGATGCTCAAAAGTCATTTCCAGCACCACGATTCAAAATCATTGATTCTGCAGTGCTTAGCTTTCCTCATATTCAAACTCACAGCCATACATTAATATTGGAAAAAATCACAGCTTTGACTCTATGGACCTTTGGTGGCAAGGCTACATCTCTGCTTTTTATTATGTCATCCAGATTTGCCATAGCTTTCCTTCCAAAGAGCAAATATCTTTTGATTTAATAGCTGCCGTCACCATCTGTAGTGATCTTTGAGCCTGAGAATATAAAATTTTTACATTGCTTCCATTTCCTCTCCTTCTATTTGGCAGGAAGTGATGGAACCAGTTGTCATGATCTTAGTTTTCTTTTTGTTTTGTTTTTTTATATTAAGCTTCAAGCTGGATTTTACATTCTCCTCTTTCACCCTCATCAAGAGGCTTCTTAAGTCTTAATTTTGTACTATCAGAGTGATATAGTCTGCATACCCAAGGCTTGATATTTCTCTTGGCAGCCTTAATTGTAGCTTTTGATTTCTCCAGTCTGGAATTTAGAATGATGTATTCTGAATATAAATTAAATAAATATGGTGACAACATACAGCCTTGTTGTATTCCTTCCCCCCCCCCCATTCTAAACCAATCAGGTGTTTTATGTATGGTTCTAACTGTCGCTTCTTGATCCACATGCAGATTCCTTAGGAGACATGTAAGATCTGGTACTACCATCACTTTAAGGACTTGTCACATTTTTCTATGATCCATACAATCAAAGGATATAGTATAGTCAATGAAGCAGAAATTGATATGTTTTCTTGCTTTCTCCATACTCCAGTGAACACTGGCAATTTGGTCTCTAGGTCCTCTGCCTTCTGGTAATTCTCAGTTCACATATTGCTGAAGCCTAGCTTGCTAATTTTAAGCACATACTTGCTGGTGTGAAAAAGGAGCAAAATAGTGTGGTGATTTGAACATTTTTTGGCATTGGTGTTTCTTTACAATTAGAATATAAACTAAGCTTTTCCAATCCAATGGCCACTAATGAATTTTCCAAAGTTCCTAACATATTGGGTGCAGCATTTTATCATCATATTGTAGGATTTTAAATATTTCAGCTGGAATTCCATCACCTTCAGTAGCCTTTTTTTTTGGCAATGCTTCTTAAGGCTCACTTAACTTCATTCTCTAGGATATCTGGCTCTAGATCAGTAACAACACCATTATGCTTATCAGTGATGTTACAGATCTTCTGTATATTCTTTCCACATCTCCTTAATCTATTCTACTTCTGTTAAGTCCCTACCAATTTTGTCTTTTTATGCTATATTTTGTATGAAACATTCTCTTCATATTTCCAATTTCCTTGAAAAGATCTCATCTTTCCCATTCTATTGTTTTCTTCTATTTAATTGTATTGCTCATTTGAGAGAACCTTTTTATCTCTCCTTGCCAGGGAGTATTTAGCCATGGTCACATAGTCAGCAACCAGAAGAGAAAGGATTTGAAACCAGAACTTAATTCTTATATCCAACACTCTATTTTGTAATCCACAATACCACACTCACTAACAGAATGTCACATTGTTGATACTATATACTTATATCTCAGCAATATATTTGACAATTTCTTATGATGCCCTTTGGAAAATGGAGACTTAGGGGATGTGACTAGTTGAATGAATTTCAAGATGGTTGGAAACCTATAAGACTTCTATAGCAGAGTCTCACAATTAAGGCAGACAGTCAGTTAACAAGCATTTATTAAGTGTCTATCATATTCCATGAACTGTGCTAACAATCAGCAGCATTCTGTTCAACATTTTTATCAATCTGTTGATTACATAAAAATAGAATGGTAACTAATACATTTAATGGGTAAGAATACTAAAAGATTCCTATGGAATTGTGAATATGACCTTAAAAGATGAAATTTAATGAAGTTAAATATAAAGCTCTGCTCTTTGGTTTAACAAATCACCTGCAGGTAGAGCTGGGTGGTGCAGTAGATAAAGCATTGGCCCTGGATTCAGGAGAACCTGAGTTCAAATCCAGTCTCAGACAGTTGACATTTACTAGCTGTGTGACCCTGGGCAAGTCACTTAACCCTCATTGTCCCACCAAACAAATCAGCTGCCATGGATTTAAATGGCTAAAAAAACAGTCCAGGTGAAAAGAAATTTTTGTGCCCCTCAAGTTCAGTAGAAGTCAGTAGTCTCAGGAGATATCCAAAAGAGCTTAATTAATCTTATGTACTTCATTAACAGGAGGCAGGTGATAGTCTTCTTGGTCAGATCTCCTTTAGAATAGTGTGTACACAGTTTAAAGGCATCATTGATCCATCACAGCATGCCCAGAAGAGGGCAACCAAGCATATGGTGAAGGATTGCTAAAGCCTACTATACAGCGATGTGTTGAAGGAACCAGACACCTGAAAAAATAGAAGACTTTTGAAGTGGGGGATGATGGATGTTCTCTATTTAAAATTGTAGGCATTCCCTAAGCAGCGGACAGCTCTAATTTTTAGGAAGTTTCTCTTTATTTTGAAGTCAAATTGAAGTGTTTCATAAACATTAAACATAGAGAAATCAGACCTTATTTTATTGGTGTAGGAAATGCCTAATTGAAGAGATATCCTTAACAAACAAAATTGTCTTACCTTCCATGAAACTTGTAGGCTTAGAGTTGCCTAAAGCAATGAGAGATTGGATGTATCCACCAGGGTTACAGTCAATATTTATAAGTGACAGACCTGGAGCAGCTAGGTGGCACAGTGGATAAAACACTGGCCCTGGATTCAGGAGAACTTGAGTTCAAATGTGGCCTCAGACACTTGACACACTAGCTGTGTTACCCTGGGCAAGTCACTTAACCCTCATTGCCCCACAAAAAAAGAAAAAAAAATAAGTGAAAGACTTTAAGGCCAAGTCTTTCTCTAAACACAATCTAGCCACTGTGCTGTACTATTAAAATGTAACAATGGTGATGATAATGATTGAATTTTTTTTAATTTTAACATTTTGATGAATGCATTTCAATACAATTGGTTTCTTTTTTAATCTTATATATTTTATTTTGTTCTTTTAAAAATATTATTCTGAGAAGGGTTTCACCAGACTGCCAAAGAGTTCCAAGATGGAAAAAAAGGTTAAGAACTCTTATTCTATGTTATAGGTGATTCTGTACTGGAGGCTTCTTGGTGATTATGATTGAACACACTTTGCTTTCTAGATAGTGAGACTAGAAGCAGGTAGGTATCTCTATTGGTTTAAAGAAGGGGTTCTTTACCTGTGGATCCTTTATCAGAATAATATTTTCAATGGATAAAATGAAATAAAAATAATTACAAAGGAAACCAATTTTACTGAAATATATTAAATATTTTTATAAAAAAGTTCACAGACCCTAGGTTAAGAAGTTTTGGTTTAGATGATGAAATACATCTTCACTGGGTTATCTCTCTTCTTGAAGTTACAGAGGAATAGGGTGCTTGGGCACTATTCATTTAACCAGGAAGTGATAAGCCATGGCAATAAAATGGATTAATTCATATGGCATACCCATCCAAGTCCAACAAGAAGACAGATGTTATTTAGATTCTAAGATGCTACTTCTCCTATTGCTCATATATATATTTTTTACCTCAGATAGAATTTTCTAAACTGGATCTTAAACCAGAAAAGCTTGAGTAACTATATTTTTAATAAACATATTTACCCTTCTCTAATTGAATCTCACATTCCCAACAGAAAATGATCTAAAATTCTCTTTCTTCTATCTCTTCCTGGCCAAAAAAAAAAATGTAACTTTTCTAATTGGTTTCTTTCCCTTTCAGGGTGTGTTTGTGTTCCCTTTTATTTCTCAAGGTTCCCAAGAAAGGCCTTCTGCATTACAAGAAATTTAAGGTTTGAAGCATACAACAACACACACTAAACAGCTCAATTTAACAAACCATTATCACCTACTATGTGTAAAAGCATTTTACTAGGTTCTGAGGAATAAAAAATGAAGATTAAAAAGTGCAATAGCACCAGCTATCAAGGATATCACATTTGACTAAAGTGATACAACATTCACACAGATAAGCAAATGCAAGGCAATCTGAGAAGGGAACAAGCACTAACATTCGGGACATAAAGAAGGCTTCATGTATGAGTTAGCATGAGATAAGGAAGAAGTGCAATCCATCACTACCACCACCATAACCACGTCATCCAAAAAACTAGGAATATCCTGTACAGATAAAGATATGTGAGAGGGTATGCCACAATTGTGGAATATCTGGAAGTCTAAGTTTTACATTTAGAGTGTATGTAAAGGGAATGAATTAAAGTTAATGTGTTAAAGTTGATTGGTACCATATTTTGGGATACCTTTTGTCCACATAAGGAGTTAATAAGGAGCTACTGATTACTTATATATATATATATATATATATATATATATATATAGAGAGAGAGAGAGAGAGATAGATAGATAGATAGATAGATAGATAGATAGATAGATAGATACACACACACACACATTCCTAAACAAAGGTGTAACATCTTCAAACTACCGCTTTAGGAAGACTTCATGAGTATGGATTAAAGGAAAAGTATTCAAAGCAGAGAAATCATTTTAGAAGCTATTTCAATAGCTCAAGAGAGGTGTGATTAGGAACTAAACTAGTATAGTTTCACAGAAATATAAAGGAGAATATAATTTCAAGAGGGGTGCATAAATAAGCAGACAAATCTTGGGAGTGGATTAATTAGATATAGAGCCTGAAAAAGAGAAAAGAGACAGAGACGATTATTAGATCCCAAACTTCAATGGCTAAAGGGGTGTTTGTTTTCTTTTGTTGCGTTTTTCCCCTCATCAAAAACAGGGAATTTTGAAGTAAGTTAGAGAAAATAATGAGTTCAGTTTTGCACACATTGGATTCATCAGGAGGATGAGAAAGGTATTATGCATTTGTTATACTATAAATGTCTTTAGGTATTAAATGTAAAACCAGACAACAGATCAAATTAGCAAACATTTATAAATAATCAACTATGTGGAAACTACTATATATAGTATATTTAGAGAGCAAATACCACCTGATAATTGGAGATTTTGATTTATGATTTCAGAGAGAGAGATTTGAACTAAAGATAACAGATTTTGAGGTCATCTGCATAGAGGGAATCATTGAAACCATGACAGCATAATGAGATCACTATGAGAGTATGTCAAGAGACAAGAGATTAGTATTTAGTCTACAGATAAATAGAGAATAAGATAGGGAGTGAAGTGGCAAAAAAGACATAAATACCAAATGTTCCAGAAAAATCTGAAGAAAAAAACATGCTGTAAGCATTCACATAACTAAGAACTACTTTAGACAACAAAATAGTTGACAGCAAACATTTTCTTCATTCATAGAGACTACATGTATATGTGTATATATGTGTGTGCATTAGAGTTTAAAACTGAACAAAACTTTAAAAAATCTTTTTAAAAAGATATTATAGTGGAAAAAAATATTACAATGGGAATCATAAAACCTGGGTTCAAGTCCCAAATCTTCTACTATTATATTTGCTATCATTATATCAACTTAATTAAACCTGTTTAACCATTCATAAAATGAAGGACTGAGACTAAATATTCATTAAGTAAGGGTTTCTTAACCATTGTTTAGTGTTTCATGGACTTCTTTGTCTACCTAATGCAGCCTAGGTTTCTCAAAATAATGTTTTTAAACAAGTAGGATAAAATGTATAGGATTTTAAAGGAAAATATACTAAAATACAATTATCAGGTATGTTTCTGTGACCTTGTTTTAAATATACATTAAATATAGTGCATGTGTATATGAATATATACTCCAAGTTAAGAACCACCATTTTAAAGTATGGCTTAAGACCTGTTTTAAGGTCTCTTCCAGCTCTTAAAATTTTATTATTCTAAATATAAGATCTCCTATGTTGAGAAAATACTATATAGATGTTGACTATCATAAACAGTATTGCTGTCATTTTTGTCACTTAGGATCCTATGGTGCATAATGTATTTTTCTTTTTATTTCAGTGAAAGGATAACTCCTTATTCAGTTGACCAACAAACATCAAATAATAGGATCTGATTCTAGCATGATATGAGTAATATAAATTTGATCTGTTGTGTCAATGATTGAAGATATACCATCAAACAATGCCGGCATCAACCTCTCTGCTTTTTTCAGGGTTGTGGGATTCCTTAAGAAGAAGCTGAATTGTAAGCCATTAAAAGGTCATATCTTTTGAAGGGTAAAGCTATATGGTGGGTGATGCTAATCACTAACAAGTAAAGTTCACCAAAGGCAAATAAATATAATTACTAATTTAAATAATTCAAATGTGTTCTCAAATATATTTAGTATTCCTTTTCAATGCAAAATTTCCTTATTTTACTACAATTCACAGAAATTGACTACAAAATTTTCATTCAAATGAGTAGTTGCTATGTAACATTAAAACATGGGGAAAACATTTTTTCTTGTTTCTGTCCTTTGTAAAATGTTTCTAAAGCATAGTCCAAAAAGACTCTGATTAACTTTTCCATGCTTACTGAAAATTGTCTGAGATATATATATCAATATTTCATATTAAGATAAAAAATCCTGACACTTTTCTTGGCACAGGATCTTCCATACTCTCCCTTTGAGTAACAAATGGTCTCTTTGTTTAATTAATCCATCTGAGGGCTCTAGTTGGTGAGCACCACCTGAGAATGGAAAGCATGGAGAAAAAGACATTTTCAGTCATTCCTTCCTCAGAATCTTCTTTCCTTCCAAAAAAAGGAACATATGTGTTCCTTTGGCTGCTTTGAACTGCCCCCATCTGTTCAGATGCTATGGAATATACAGAAAAGTTGGTCAACCTTGCCCAAGGGGTTTAAGTGTCACAAAATGATGACTGTATACAAGCAGTCTGTAGGAGACTTAAAAATTCCCAGTTTCAGGGCAGCTAGGTGGTGCAGTGGATAAAGCACTGGCCCTGGATTCAGGAGTACCTGAGTTCAAATCCGGCCTCAGACACTTAACACTTACTAGCTGTGTGACCCAGGGCAAGTCACTTAACTCCAATTGCCTCACTAAAAAAAAAAGAAAATTTTAAAAATTCCCAGTTTCAACTGGCATAAAGCACAAGAGAACAAGATTCAATAGAGCACCTCCCCCTGATGTTAAAGACTATGTTCCCTAAAAAAAAACCACCATGACATTTGAAAAAGGGAAGAAGGTGACCAAGAAAAGAGCAAACATTTTTATCTGCCAGTTAAAAAAAATTGCAGGTTTCTTGGAAAATTTACTAACCCCTAAAACAAACAATGCCTTTGTAGAAAAGAGAAAGCAAAGTCAAAGAGTCATCCTAAATATTGTCATGACAAAAGGGCAATCCCATTTCTAATGGGTTGGATCATTCTTGTGTGTTGGCACAATGATAAGAGTGCTCCCTTTGATGTCAAAACACCTGGGTTGCCATCATAGCTCTGCTATTTTTTACTGTACCCATGTAACCATGGGCAAATTAGTTTAACCTTACTGACATGAAGTTTCCTCATCTTTAGAAAAATGTCACAGCTTAGACTAGATGATTCACTAAGGTTGCTTCCAATTCTAAATCTTATGATTTAATAAGCATAGAAAAGAACCATAAGGAACTGGTAGTGGAAAAAATGCTGGAGGCTTTAAAAAAAGCTGGCCAATTTGGCATCTTCCCAAATGGAATAGGCCCCTACATTTGTTTCTGTACCAGATACATATTCTGAGTTATGTTACACTTCAACTATATTGATACTGCTAGTGGATCATAAGATCAAAAATTTAGAATAGAATGAGAACTTTGAAATCATCTAGTAAAGCCCCATTATTTTATAGGTGAGGAATCAGAGCTCTAAAGAGATTAAATGACTTTTCCAGCCATTTAGTAAGTAGTAAAGGTAAGATTGAAACCAAGGTATTTTGATTCCAAATCTAATATTCTTTCTGCAACTTTATACTACCCTACTCATTACAAGTTCAACCTAGTTGAACATAAGATGATATTGAGATAAGACTGTGATCTGTAGTAGCTAAATTCTGTAATCCAGATTTCAGCAAGAATAGAAAAGAATATCCTTAAATCTTTCCTGGGAATCCTTACAATGGGTTTACAATCTAATCTTTTTTAAAAATTTGTTTAGGGGGCGGCTAGGTGGCACAGTGGATAAAGCACCAGCCCTGGATTCAGGAGTACCTTTGTTCAAATCTGGCCTCAGACACTTGACACTTACTAGCTGTGTGGCCCTGGGCAAGTCACTTAACCCCCATTGCCCTGCAAAAAAAAAACACATATATATATATATATATGTTTAGACTTAAAAGATTTATTTTCTTTCCATCTTATGTCCTTCACTGAGTAATAACAAAAAAAGAGAAAACCCTCATGAAAAAAAACATGATTAATAAAATAAAATATGTTGGCTAAATTAAAACTGTATGTCTGATTCTGTATTTTAAGTTCACAATCTTTCTGGCATAAAGTGGGCAGCATACTTCATCTTCAGTCCTCTGAAATAATAATTTGTCAATATATTGATTGTGGTAAGTATTCCAAAGCTGTTTTTCTTTGAAAAGACATCATTTAATAAATTGTTTTCTTAGTACTGCTCACATTACTCTGCATCACTTCAAAGAAAGATGTCTTCCCAGTTACCTCTGAAACTGTTGATTTCATTTCTTAGAGTGCAATAATATTCTATTACATTCATTGTCACAGTTTATTCATTTCCCCTATAGCTGAGCACCCTCGTAGTTTCCAGTTGTTGTTTTTGTTTTTGTTGTTATTGTTGTTTTTGCTAGTACAAAAATCAAGAGCTGATAGAAATATATTTGTCCCTAGAGGTTCTTTCACATTTTTGGAAATATAAGCCTGGTAGAGGTACTGCTGAGTCCTTCTATGGCCAAATTCCAAATTGCTTTCCAGAATGACTATACCAAATGACTGGTGCAGCTGCAATGCATGTATGTGCCTATTTTTGCATTCCCCTCTTTTTTCATCTTTGCCAATTTTATGGGTGTGAGTTGGAACTTCACAGCTACTTTAATTCTTAGTGATTTGGGTCATTTTCGTTAATATGGTTGTTAATAACTTGTATTTCTCCCTTTGAAAACTGCCTGTTCACCCCCTTTAACCATTTATTAGGGAATGATTCTTTGTCTTAGAATTTTAAATTAGTTCCTTTTATATTTTGAATATATCACCTTTGTCAGAGAAACTTTCTGCAAAGAATTTTTTGGTCCCAGTCAACTGTTTCCCTTCTAATTTTAACTGGTAATAATCTGGTTTTGGTTTTTAACCAGTTTTATTTCTGTAAAAAAAGGGAGTAAAATTTTTTGTATTTGTATTCTAGATAGCACCTAACAAATGATGAAGACTAGGTCATTAAGAAATACTTATGAAATGAATGTTCCATAGAGTAAGTAGATTATTGTATTAAAGAAAAATCATAATGTAAGTCCACATAAGTCCTTAGTATTCCTGTATTTTACCAAGAAAACTTAGCAGAAAGAAATAGAAAAAGAAATCCCATTTAACATTTTAATCAACATTTTTCATTTTGTCTTTTATGTTCCTCTCTATCCTTTTTTAGTCACAAACTCTTCTGTTATGCATAGATCAAAAAGATAATTTCTTTAATTTGCTTCTCATTTAAAAAATATCATTTTTTATGTCTAAGTCATGTATCCATTTGGAGTTTATCTTGGTATCTAATGTGACATGTTGCTCTCTATTTAATTTCTATCAAACTGCTTTCCAGTTTTCCCAGTAGTTGTGTGTGTGTGTGTGTGTGTGTGTGTGTGTGTGTGTGTGTGTGTAATTGCGAAGTTTACCTCAGTTGCTCAAGTCTTTGGATTTATGAAATACTCTGTTACTGTATCTGCTTCCTTCTCTTTATCATGTATATGATTTGTTACACTGAGCAACCTCTCTGTTTTTTAATCATACCAAGTAATTTTGAAGATTATTTCTTTGTAGTATACTTTCAGACCTGATACTTCTTGACTCCTTAAGTTCTCACCATTTTTCATTATGTCTCTTAAGATTATTTACTCTTTGTTCCACAATATGAGCTTTGTTATTCTTAAAGTACTGTATAATAGTTCCATGAAAATTTGATCAATTTGGTACTAACTAACCTAATTTAAGTAGTAGCAGTGTTTTTCTTGTATTGGCTTGCCCTACTAAGTAGTTAATATTTATCCAATTATTTAGATCCATCTTCTTTTAGAAAAACTGAATTTTATGGTTTGATTCATATAATTTCTAGGTATGTCTTGGTAGATAGACTCCTAGATATGTACTAGATTCTGTAATTATTTGAATGGGATTTCTTTTTCTATTTCTTTCTGCTGAGTTTTCTTGGTAAAATACAAGAATGCTTAGGACTTATGTGGATTTATGTTATTATTTTTCTTTAATAAAATAATCTACTTACTCTATGGAACATTCATTTCATAAGTATTTCTTAATGACCTAGTCTTCATCATTTGTTGCGTGCTATCTAGAATACAAATATAAAAAATTTTACTCCCTCCTTTCAACAAATTCACAATCTAGAACATGTGATAAGACACATATGTAATACAAATTGAAAGATGTTAGGTTTGTGATGATCACAAAGTATCTGTTACACCATATTTCACTCCATCTACAATTTTAATAACTTTGAGGTTTTCTTGAATACTTTCTGTCCCCTTATTAATTATAAGTGATCAGGTACCAGTTCCTATCAATATTAATTCAAACTTCAAACATCTTTTCTTGCCTGTATTTCCTCTTCTTTATTTCTACTGTCACCACATTTCTACAGATTCTCATCGTTCACCTAGTATATTGCAATAGACTCATATTAGATCCTCCCATTCTATCCCATCACAGATCTATACTCCATAACTCAGTCAGCAAAAGTGTGCACATAAATATGATCTCATCCTTCCTCTGATGAAATATCTTCCTTCAGTAGAACCTTATCTAGTAAGAGGATTTATCCAGTATTATATTTTTTACCAAAGGGTTAATGAAAGGGGTTCATATTCCATAGAGAAATAAGACATGTATCCATAATGTGGACAGCTGACAATATGCAAGAATAAACACATTATGGATATGTCTTATTTCTCTATGGAATATGAACAGAGCCATAAAATAAATTAGACTCACCTGGGGTTTGTCTTCTGTCATTGTATGAGCACAGCATGTGAAGGGACAATGTGACACCAATGACCGAAAAGCAAAATGGAGGCAAGAGACAGGCAATGTGGATGTATGAAGGGAATGGAGAGTTGTCACTGAGAATCCCAGCATGGTGGGAACTCAGAATGGAGAAATTTTCTGACAATTAATGGATGGGCACACTGTAAAAGTGCTATAGTCTGGGTGGAAGTAAGTTACTAGAGACAAGGAGTGAACGGTAGAAGAATATTGAATGATAGCCAGTTTGCCCAAGCCATTTACTGCCAGTGGCTCTGTTGAGTTTCAATAATGTGGGTCCTAGAGAAATCCCAAATTATGAAGAGTAATTAGATTCTATAATCTCATTTGTCAGATTGCCATGCTGACTGTCCACTTTTTCCTCCTTAGTCAGCAAGCTCTAGCAAGATGCAGGATGTGAATAAAGTAGGCCTTCCCTACAAGGTAATAATTCTATACCTGGTCCTCATAGCCCAACCAGGTTCCAGATACTTGAACTGCAGAGTCTTCATGGGTGTATACCACATGTGTAATTATCATCACTAAATCTGTTCATTATAGTCCCCTTTTACATTGTTTAGTCTAGTAAAAGTCAAAATCCTCTGCCTGGCATTTAAAGTCTTATACATTCCCACCAGCCTACCTTTTTAGTTTTATATCATCAAACTCTTCTCCATATATGCTATGCCCTAGCTAATTGTTCTACACACTGCATGCTACTAAACATATTCTGTACTTTTCCATCTACATCTTTTTTTTTTGCTCACACTATTTCCTATGACTAGAATACACTTTTTACCTACTGAATTCCTACTCATTCTTTAAATCTCAATTTGAATGCCAACTCCATGAAATTTTCTGTAATGCCTTCTATCAATAATGACCTTTGGCCCCAGTTAGCACTTTGTTTAGCACATTGTTTGTCTAAGGCACTTATCATGTAATAATGCATACTAGGATTATCTAAATTTGACACCCCCCCCAATACTGAATGTTCAATGGCTATAACAATTATACCATATCCAAACTTAATATTGCCCCCTGAACCTATCACTATGTCCTGTACACAATGAGCACTTAATGTTATTAGATGAATAAATTAATTACAAGCTTACAAAAATTTCCAAATGAATGCTTTTTAATACTTTTCTTTTTTATTGTGATCCTAGTAGTAATTAGGGACATCTAGGTAGTACAGTGAATAGAGGGCTGGGCTTGGAGTCAGGAAGACCTGAGTTCAAATCTGGTCTCAGAAACTTCCTAGCTGTGTGACCGTGGGTAAGTACTTAACTGCTGTTTGCCACTAATGAAAGAAATGGAAAACCACTCTAGTCTCTGCCAAGAAAACCCCATGGGAAAAGGTCCACGGCATCACAAAGAATCAGATATGACTGAAAATGATTGAACATACACAGTAGCAATCATGAACTATGTGATACACATGAAAGAATAAGAGACATATAATAAATTGTTAACTTGTTATGTATAGTTTGTTTGGATATCATAATGAGTCTGTTTGTGTGAATGTGAGAATCTTGCCCAGGACATAACAACATATGTCAGAGATAGGACTGACAGCCAGATCACTATCCAGTGCCAGTGCTTGTATTTGTGCTTCTCTCTTTCTCTCACTTTCTCTCTCTCTCTCTCTCTCTCTCTCTCTCTCTCTCTCTCTCTCCCTCCCTCCCTTCCTTCACAGATAGATAGATAGATAGTTAGATAAAGCTCCTAAATAATAAGAATTTTTTAAATGATTGTTGATTTGCAAATGTATATACACACATACATACAAAATCAAAGAAATAAGTCAACATCCAATATGTCCAATGTAAATTTAATAAACTGCAAGACATTCCATCTCTCTCTTACTGTTTTGTATGGTTGTCAAGAGTTTATGTTTGTGGTCCATTTCTATGTAGAGCTGATAAGGCATATTGTACTTTCTTAACCTAAGAACATGAGAAACAATGTGAAGGAATAAAAAATAGCATTATGGGGACCAGAAGTGCAGCATTTATGATCATGAGCAGGCTGACATGTGTTGTAGAATTTTTCTGTGGATGTATATATCTTGGCACGTCACCAAAGGTAACTTTATATAATTGGAAATCCCTAAAAAGAAGAAGTAATTCCAGTGAAGAAGGTTGATTAGGATCAATCTTCAACCCACTCAAAAAGTCTTTTGAATTTCAGTTGCTTTATGTTTTTAATCACAAAGTGAAACTGTTCTAACTCTATAACTAATAAATAAACATTTTCCTAATGCACTGGGCCTATAGTCATGTAGTCCTTGTCCTTTAATAGTTTAGTATGTTTGACAATAATAATGAATTTTTACCAAGATTCAGCATTTTTGCAATAGAAGCACAACATATTAGATGAATCAAAATTATTGTACTTTTTACAAAATGTAGACAATACTGTAATAATTCCAGACATCAATACAATTCTGTTTTATTCTCTGCTTAACACAATACAGTTTTGGCAGGTGCTGCTTAATTTAACCATGGGCAAAAAGCGAACAACAGAGAAAAGGAGTGTTCCCTTCATTTACTTTCATGGTGTCCCATGTGATCACACTGAAAAAGGTTTATTGGAGCTGGAAAAAATGGGTTCAAGCTTCTATTCTTGTTTACAATGTTACCAAGATTTGATAAAGAGTTATATTTCTGGGGTTTGTATTTTCCCTTTCTTTCAAGTAAAAGAAATAATGCTGCTGCAGCATGACATAGTTGGATACAGAGCTGACTCCAGAGCCAGAAAGACCTGGATTCAAGTCCCATCTCTTTCACATCTTGTCTGTGTGACCTTGGACAGGTTGCTTAACTTCTCATCATTCAAGGCAACTCTCTAAGGATATATTAGAAAAAAGGTACTAACTTAGACTAGTAGAAGGAGTTTCCTTACCCTAGATTTCCATAAATTAATGCAATCAGGTGCAGAGTCAATCCTAATTTTTATTTTGTGCAGTTTTTAGAGCTAGTGAACATCAAACACTTTTATATATCAAGTTTGGCAAACTTTCTCTGCACTTTTCATTCATTTTTATACTTTATATTCTTTTCATAGCAAATAGAACTCAGAAAAAAAAAACAGACTGCTTCAATACCAATTATATGTGAAATGTGACACTGATGTTCAGCTCACAACCCTCAAACCATATGTGTGTGACTCATGGAATAATAATGACTGCTTTCTTTAAATTTTCATTAAGGCATCATACAATTTCCTCTTGGTCATGATATACCAGTTGATATGGAAAAAAGAAGATTTTGAAATAAGTATCTGAACAGACACAGATGGACTCACACTAAGACTAGTGGTTGGCATCCACAAAGCCAGATGTCTCAAAATTAGTGACAGACTCTCAGTTACAGATATCTTCTTGAGCCCTAAATAATACCACTTAGATTGGATTCTAACTTTTGTTTAACTATATAAATTAGTTTTCATTTAAACTTTGTTATAGCAAACTAGAATTATGTATATCTCTATTGGGTTGAATATTCTAGCTTCTTTGTGCCATTATCTGGTGATGAAAGGGTTTAGGAAGCTGCTAAAACCATCTGTAAAGTTTTAAGGAGTCCACTAATATGAGTATTTATATTAAATGATGAAAATGGTTTTAACAAAATTAATTAGATTTGGCAATTATTTCATTGTGGACCTTTGAGCATACATTAAAGGAGAGAATGTCAGAGATAGAAACCAGATCAATATGTTACGTGAGCACATGATGAGAAATAGGAAGCAACATTTGTGATTACTGTTTCAACAAGTTTTGAGTAAAAGAGAAAAGATATATGTCTGCTGTGAGATTTAAAATTGGATATACAAGCATTAAACTCCCCCTTTTAACTTTTCCCTTATATTTCTCCCAGACCACTAAGAAAAAGAAGCCTCTGAGCTTTAATCAGTGAGGGATTAGTTTTTATTGTTTGGGAATTAATTAGACAACAAAAGGTGATACCAATTAGGGAAATAGGAAAGTAGAAATACAAATGAATAATCTTAGATCTAAGCTTAGTCTATATTCCTTTATAAAACTCACCAAATCCCAAACTGCCTGCCAGGCTGAGAACCAGCACCGAACCCCAAATGCGTGCACTGCCATGGCTAAGCTGAAAAGCCAGAGAGACTGAACTTCCAGTCCACCCTCAGTTTTAAGCTGGCATGCCAGAAGTTTGTTGCGGACTCCACCCCAAAAGGGAGGTCCTTCAAAAGCTGCTTCAGTAGCATGCATTCAACTCTCAAATGATTCAGTTAAAACTTCCATTTTTTACCACACTGCTATCTACAGGGGGAAGTAGAATCATGTTATTATTTTGTTCTCTATGATGGAAAGAATTACATCTGTTTATACATAGAAAAGAAGGAGATAGTAAATGAAGATAGGAGAGGAAGAAGGAATCATTAATAGGGAAAGAAACCAAGAAATATAGGATAGAAAATATGGTTAAGAGAATTTGCCTTTGCCATAAGGAAAGCCATCTCTTCTTCTAATGCAGTAAGGAAGAGGGAAAGGGAATAGGAAGGGGTCAAGCAGTAATATAGTTCCTACCATGTGCCAGACTCTGTGCTAAGTGCTTTTCAAATATTGTCTCATTGGTCCCTCACACCAACCTTAACAAGTTAAGTCCTATTATTATCTCTATTTTACAGTTGAAGAAGCTGGGGAGAAACAGGGGTTAAATAATTTATCCAGGGCTACATGACTGTTAAGTATCTAAAGCTAGACTAGAATCCAAGTCTTCCTGATTCCAGGTCACTATTCCATTTCACCACCTACCTTCTATAGAAAGCAAAACATACATTTTGAGGTAAAAAGATAAGAAAGCTCACTTCACATGACTTTAATATTCTCCTAATGATAATATCAACATGTAAAAATGGAGAAAATAAGTAAGTACTTAATCATGAGTAATTAAAAAATGAAATTATGAAGTAAATATGAAGGGAACCTAGGGAAGAAATTATCACCCCATCTTAGAATTTTTGATACAAAAGAAAATAGTATCTGCGAATAATTTGATGTACCCTAAATTTAGGGAGAACAATTTTTAGAAAATATCAGTATGTAATAATGGCTTAATAGTAAGTAGTAAGAGAAGTAAGTTGACTCAAGAAACTCTCAAGACTGAAATTACAATGGCATAAAAAGAAATAGTTACCATGAGGGGAAAAAGGTGTGGCTATAGTTCAAATCCAGCCTCAGACACTTGACACTTACTAGCTGTGTGACCCTGGGCAAGTCACTTAACCCTCATCGCCCTGAAAAAATAAAAGGTGTGGCTATCTAAAAATTCCAATGTAGTTCCACAGATAAATCAATGACCAACTTAGATTTTAAGATGATTTGTACAAAATAGGAACTCAAAGATACATGACTAAAGAGAAATAAAAGTGGTACAATCCTATAAGAAGTTTTTGAGTGCCATTAAAATTTAGAATATAGCAAGGTTGTTTGATTGCTGAGAATAAAAAATGGTCTTTTTATTGTAGCTTGGTGGTAAAAGGAAGGAGACCAAAGGAATAATACTGTTGTTTAATGTGGATTGGACAATGGGAGAATGTTAAAAAGTGACCTATTCAACTATTAATTTGCTTCTACTTTTTTTCCACCAAAGATAAAAATATGACTGGTAAGGATAAATCAAAAATAGTCAGTAGGCAGTTGAAATCCAAGATAAGAAAGGAGGTGTTAAAAGAACACCAAACTCCCTTCAATAAGTTTAAGTAACTAGGTTCAGACAAATGAAATCATAGGGTAGTGAAAGAATTGGCAGATATGATTGTTGAGGCACTCTTTGAGAAATGAAAATGACAGAGAGATCCTGAAAGTCAAGGCACAAAAAGAGGAGTACACTTTTTGATATAACCAATGGAATTTGTTTTTGCCTGACTATGCACAATTTTTACAAAGGTGATGCCTTCCTTTTCTTTTACTTGTGTGGAGGGAAGGTGAAAGAGGAAAGGGGGGACAAGGTTTAGGTCTCTCCCTTCAAATAAAAAAAATCATGGCAAGAACAAATGAAATGCTATATAAGCAGGACAACTGAAAAACACATATTGAATTTATGATGTTGATTAAAAGAAAAGCAAATTCTACATAATAAAAATTCACAGTTTCAAGTACAATCTGTACACCATTTTACACAATATATATGGAAATGCCCATCTGATTTGGCTTTGTGTAAGTCTGGAATAAATAAAAGTTTTATATATATTTTAAATACAAGGATCAGAGCTATGGACATAGGAAAATATAATGCCAATTATTTTTTCTAAAGGGAAGAGAATGGATTAATCAAATCATAAGCATGTATGCTCAACTTCTATTCCTGGAAAGAACTCAGAACACATAATTTAAACAGTAGTTTGTCAAAAGTTAGAAGAAGAAGCAGTGTTCATTAAAAGCCAGTATGAACTTGCTGAAAACAGGACATGTCAGACTAACCCTATTTTTTTTGACAGGGCAACTAAACTGATGTCAAGGTAATGCTGTTGTCAGAGTCTATCTGGATTTTGCCTTGACAATTTCGAGGCTTTCATAATATCTTCATGGATAAAATGAAGATATGTTAGCTAGAATGTAATGAAAGACAAACTGTATAGTAGGGGTCCTTAAACTTTTTGTGTCATAGATCCCTTTGCTATCTTGTGACATCTGTAGACCTACTCTCAAAATAATATTTTCAAATACATAAAATCAAATATAAGATTGACATATAGTTGTCAAAATATTCTTTAAATTTAGTTTATGGACTCTAAGAACCTTTTGATAACAATAGGGATGTAAAAGGTAATGTCAGACCATATCTAAGTCCATCCTGAAAATTAAAATGATTAGGAGTGGATATCAAGGCAGATAAGAACTATTTAAAATAACTGGTAATGTTTAACCTGTGAAAAAGGAAAACAATGGATAGACATTGAAGTATTTGTGAGAATGGCATGGAGATAAGGGACCAGTACTACCTTGACTGTAGAGTGAAAAATTAGGTAGAAATTAGTGATTGATATTTTTGGACAACTGGAAGTGTCCACAAATGTAATGAGTTATCTAAGAAGGTGAGTGGGTGTGCCATATCTCTTAATATATTTATGCATGTGCTTAAATGACCACTGACTGGACATGTAAAGATTTCTGTTTAAGTATAAATTAGATCACATGTCCTCTGAAATCCCTTCCAACTCTGAGAATCTTTTTTTTTCATAAAGTAGATTAATTATTTAGAAGATAGATAAAAGGTTGTTTAGCTTCTTATAGAAGAAGGAGAAAACTTAGAATAGGTCTTCAGGTAAATGTAAGAGACAAGTATGATAGACAATAATGATATTGCTCAATTTTTTTTAATGCCAAATGTTCTCTTTATTCTAAGTTAGTGGCAAGTGATCATGCCATCTCAGAATTTAGCATTTGAGAGATCATTTGACATAATCTACTAATTGAATCAATGGACTTGAAGCAGAAAAGGACTTTTGACAGTAACCTAATCTAATCCTCTCATTTTACAGATGAAGGAAATGAAACCCAAGAAAAAGAAATTACCTGTCCAAAGTCATACTATTAATTACTAGGTGATCTGGGATGCAAACAAATTTACTGTACATTCCAATATGACCATATGTTGTTTGTAATGAATGAAATCAGTGCTACTTCTTCACCTTCTCCAGCATTCTCTCAGAGTCCCAGGGGAAGGAGTTGAAAAAAACCAGAGTTGGAAATTAAGAGGATTGAAGTACCAGAACTTGAAGGAGATAATTACTAAATGTGTTGTGGGGATACCATTTAATGGAATTCTTTAGTTTTTTACATCATATTCCCAACACTTAGTATGGTGTCTGAAACATAAACATCTAACAATTGCTTTTTGATTAGTGACTGATCCTGTGATCTATGGTAAGAAATAGAGAAGGGAAGCTAGAGTAAAGGAGAAAGATTTTAAGAATAAAAACAGGCTATAGCAATGAAAGTTTTATTAATGAAGCACAAAAAAATATTCAAAAGAACTGAAACATCACAGGTAGAAAGAAAGGAGACTATTTTGCTTTAAGATCATAGAAGTATGTACATATAGGAGTACTGAGTGGTGGAAAGGTCTAATATAAGACCTTGCTTAAAGATAGTTGAAGTAGAATAGAGTTGAGGGTGATTATATTTGATAAATATGAGGATCTGTGAGCTCAATGAAATGGAACAATCTTTAATGGATATTTTGTTCTTGAGGATGATGATAGGAGATAGGGTTTAGAAGAATTCTATGAGTCAATTACTAAAGTTATTCAGTAATGTAAGTAGAAATGTATTGTGGTAGTTTTTTTATACAAATCTTTTGTGAATCAACTCAACTCCACCTTGATCCTTTAATTTCTATCATCTTCAATATTTCCCATCTGTGTTCAAAATGGGATAAATTTTAACCTAATAAATGACTAGGACTTTATTTTCCTTGTCACACTTCTCATACAAATGGGTGACAATTCAATGTCTCCATTCCTTCACCATCCATTCACTCCTCTCCTTAAAGTCTGTATTTTTTCAACATTACACCTCTAAGGAAACTTTCTTAAGGAAAATATTAATGACCATTTTTATCATTAATCTAATGACCTTATTCTCATCCTTATTCTTGTTGATTAATTGTAGCATTTGAAACTACTGTCCCTTCTCTTTCAGAAACTACCCTCACTTGCGCATTATGGATGTAGACTCAATACAGTTTGTTAACTTATTGGCTCAGGTAATCAAAGAAGAGGAAAGAATTGAACTTTGAATAATCAGGTTGTAAACCTAAATGACTTGAAGGAAAGTGGTGGCTTCAATGGAGAAATAGAAGGCTGGATGGAGGAAAGATATGCTTTTTATATACAATTCTATTTTGTATACAGTTATCCCTTCCCATCACAACTTTTGCTAGTTTTGATATATTGCAGGTCAGCATAAGAAATTAAATGGGAATTTTTGGGGAGTTTTGGAGAAGCTGCAGATAACACATGAAGGCCAAGCAGAAAACGCAGAAAAAGTTTGGAAAAACAGAAATGTGTAAAACATATGTATAGCATTACATAATATCAACATATTTTATCTTTTAATACCATAATAATTCAGACTTCTTCTCTGGTAGGAAGGGAGGGCTAAACCAATTTCCATGGATTTTCCACATCACAAGGGCACCATACCTTTAGTCCCTATGATGTGGAAGGGATAACTGTATATTGAGTTTGAAGTGCTTGCAAGACTTTCAGTAGGAGGGGGCAGCAGGCATTTGGTAATGAAGGACTGAAGCTCAGCACAGTTCTGAGGACTAGTTATATTAATTTGGGAGTTATATACATAGTGATTATTTTTAAAATCATGTGAAATGATGATATCCACCAAGAGAAGGTACATGGAAAAAAGAGGATCCAAGGTAGATTCCAGATGAGCAGTGGTCAGAGTGATAGGAGAAGCAGGAGAAAAGTGTCACAGAATTCACAAGAAGATTGTGTGGAGGTGGAGGGGGTGGCCATCAATGTCAAAAGCTGAGCAGAGTTCAAGAAGGATAAATACTGAGGAAAGGTCATGGTAGTTAGCAATTAACAAATGGTAACCTTGGAGACAGTAGTTTCTGTCAAGAAGTTCAAGTCATTTTGCAAAGGGTTGAGAAGTGAGTGGGAGGTCAGGCACTAAAGGCAAGGAGCTTGTTCTGGGTATTTGTCTTTGAAAATGGGGATCTATAAGTTTAGTAAAGTTTCTTTTTTCTTTAGGCTTAGAGAGAACTGGACTTTATAGGCAACAAGAAAGGAGCCCATGTGTAAAGTGATATTGAAGATAAGAGATACAGGAAGATGATCAAAGCAGCAAGCCTCTGAAGAAATTGTAAGGTGGGGAATAAATCCCACCAAGAGACATTGGCCTCTTGGCATATTCATCAAATACTGGCAAAGTGGTGGAGAGAACAAGTGATGATGTAAAGAGGTTTTGAGAGAGGTGAAAGTTAATAACTGATGACCATAATTTTCTCAGTAAATTTGGAGTCAAGTATTCTACTTCAAGAGAGGAAGAAGAGGACTTGAGAGGAGAATAGGTTAGGAAAAACAGAAGTGGGGGAGTAATAGAAAGTCAATCAACAAAGAATGTGTTATAGCAGTGTTGACATGATTAGAAAAGATAAAACAAATTTGGAATAGTCAAGCAATCACCTTGTATGACTTCCTCTAGTAGAATTTAGCAGAACATTAGTAGTAGTGGAAAAGGAGATGGTTGGAGCAATCAGGGCTGACATTTTACAAGACATGAATGCTGATAGAAAAAAGCACAAGATAATCAAGGGTAGGGGATAATATATAGTTAACCTGGTTAACTTAGGGTCAGAACTTTGAATAGAGTAACATAAGGTCAGGACATAGAAGAAAGATTAGAGGAGATTGAAAGTCTTTGGGAAGACACAAACTAGTTTTAATAGGAAGGAGGAAAAAGTTTATCCCAATTTTTTTATTAACTGTGTAACCTTGAAAAAGCCATTATACCTCTATTGGCTTTCATTTCTTATATATTAAATAAAGGGGTTGTACTAGAAGGCTTCTGAAGATATTTCCAGCTTTAAAGCTATGATCTTCTGTTTAGATGGAAGGAAAAGAGGTTGAGATCAGAGTTCCACATGATGATAGAGCAGTTATAATTTACAGTGACTTCCACTATGACAGTTCCACATCCATACACCTGTTTCCTATCTCTTTTGCCTTAAATGCTCACTACCATCCTTTCTATACACTGAAACACTATATAGCATACAAAGTCAACTCCATTCCCATATCTTCTAGGACACTTTCTGTTTCTGTTTTAACAGTCTTCTGAATTTATAATAATAATAATAGCTAACATTTATAGAGTGCCTATTATGCTCTGAGCAGTGTGCTAAGCACTTTACAATTATTACCTTCTTAGATCCTCACAAAAACCCTAGAAGTAAGGTGGTATTATTAATCTCTATTTTACAGATGAGAGAACTAAGGCAAACAGAGGTTAGGTGACCTGCCGAGGGTCACATACTAAGTTTCTGAAGCAAGACCTAAATTCAAGTCTTCCTGGCTCCAAGTCAAGTGCTCTATCTACTATACTACCTATCTACTTAATTTTAGCATTTCTTGTACATAATATGCTTTAATAATAAACTCCCTGAAATTATTTAATTATATATGTGTATGCTTTCTCATCCTAAATTAGATTCATTGCTAAAAGACATTTGCCACAACTATCTACACAGGAAAAAGACAAATGGATGGAAAAAAAAATCATTGCCCAGATTAAAATATGCAGTAAGAGGTGTATTTATCTTGGACAGATATTAAAATAGACAAATATACATGAATTCAAAGTTGAAATGGAGTGAATCAAACTGGATTTGATACAATATATTAGTTTTAAGATCCCCAACCTTTTCCCTGAACCATATTCCCAGCTTTTTAACATTAATATTCTTCTGGTGATGCTATAGGGATTTTTAGATCATGTATTATTAGAGCCTTTGAAGAACTAAAGTTGAAAATAACCTGATAGCCGAAGGAGAGGCAAATATTGGGTAAGATCAAATTGTAATACAGAAGAAACAATTTGGTAGGAGCTATATAAATGATGGTACCAAAGAGATCTATGACTGGGGAAAATGGATGGTCATGTATTAAGGGTGACAGATATCATGATAGACAGTCTAAGTACTCAATTGATAACCACATGATATCACAAGTTAGAAAGAAAGGCCCTGGGGCAGCTAGGTGGTGCAGTGGATAGAGCACTGACCCTGGATTCAGGAGTACCTGAGTTCAAATCCGGCCTCAGACACTTAACACTTACTTACTGGCTGTGTGACCCCGGGCAAGTCACTTAACCCTGTATGAGATGATTGTGGATTTGAGTCAGATTAAACTCTGAGGATGGGGTCTGGAAGATACCCAGCCCTGCCCCAGTATAGTTAGTTTAAAAGTTTATTGCTTGTCAAATTCTCACTGTCTCCCTTAAGTTTTATTGCCAATTAACAGCATTTTTACTTCTGCTCAGTCTTCCCACTTGTCGGCTACATCTTAGTTTTATCTGGAATCCATCATGTGTCAGAACCCCAGTCCCTGCTGAGTGGGTCAGGGAGTTTGCCCACCAATTCAATACTCGGGACTCAAGAAGAAAGGGCAGGCAATCACGGGGCTCAGCACAGGATGCGGCAATTAAGTTGAGACCAGATGTTAAGTGACGTGTTTCTTTTTCTCAGAACAGAATCCCCTTGACCCTAGGGTCCCAACAATGGATTATTCTTTTATTCTTTATTCTATTTCTTTGATTTCCCAACATAGCTGAGGATAAATTTTAACCCTGTCATCCTTCTAAAATTAACACGACTACAAAACAATGCTGAAACACCTGAGTAACTCTTCCTGCTATTCAAGTTGAATATCTTTAGAGATAGGGGCTGGGAGAGGGGAAGGGGGAGTCAGTGGGAACTGTGATTCCTCTCACTGTCACTCCCCTGTTCCCTCTTCCTTCAGTTTGACCTTGTTCCCCCTCCCCTTTCCCCCCCTTGTTCCTGGAACACATATGCATGTCTCCATACATTGATCACAAGCTAAACACACACCCTGGGTGAGACAGGATTGGATGTTAGATTATGAGCTTGCCCTAGTGAGCATGGGGACTTCCACCCAGACCAATATTCCTATAAAAGCTCAAGGCATGTATTAGCTATTGCGACTCAGTTATTAAGTCTGCCCATTCCTGCAGGAATGTAATAAATCTGTCTCTGCTTGACTTGGTCATCTCCTCGAGTTATTTGGGTAAACTGAGGCAGTTTGCCCCAAACAACCCCAATTGCCTCACAAAAAAAAAAAAAAACAGAAAGAAAGGCCCTTGGTACACTGTGTGACGATTTAATGAAAGATATATGGGAAAACAGAAGAAAAAGAATCACCTAAAATAGGAAAGTATGAGTGAATTGTTTGTGATCTGCTCCAGTTCTATAAAAAAGTTGATAAGGTATTCCAAATTGCCAACATATGCTTTGATAGTCAATGAGCTCAATATGAAAATGGGTAGCATATAGGTTGTCAGAAACTTACTTTGAGTGGTGAATGTCATGGTAGGGTCCCTTACTCTCAAGATTTCACAGCAAAAATCAATGTGCTTATATGGAATTAAGCAATAATCACCAAGTATTTTTCAATATTTGTGCTGGGCATTATAGTAGGCCTTAAGGAATACAAGCATAAATAATGAAAAATTATGACTCATAAGGAGTTTAAATTCTAATGGAAAAAATAATAATTATAAATATAATATGAATAAATTAGAATATATACAAAGCAGCTAAAAAGAGGGTATTTGGGGATATAGGTTACTACATATGGGGTATCAGAAAAGGTATCACACAGAAGGTGGCATATGAGATGTGTCTTAAAGAAAGAAGGACTCTATTAGGTGGTAGTAAGGAGGGATTGAATTATATGTATTTGAATTTGCCATTGAAAAGGTATGGATAGAAAGTTCCAGGGGTAGAGTCAGGAAGCTGCCTGAATTTTCCCATATTTCTCTCAAAAACAACATAAAATCAAGAATCTAAACAGATTCTGGAACTACAGAACCTACAAAAAGACAGAGAGACACAATCCTCCTACTTGAGATAATTTAGAAGACTTCAGGAAAGGTCTGTCTCATCTGGGTGAAAGGGGAGAGCAGCTCAGCACTGCTCAACTCAGCTGGAAATTCAGCTCAGCACAGCTTGGCTAAGTGGGTGGCTCACTGCAACCTGACACACCTAAGAATGGGTAAGCTGAGAGGAGTAAGAAGCTTGTAACAGTGAACACTGTGTCCCAGCAGCAGACTTCAATTTTATATGTTTAAAAATAGGTTACAACATGAGCAAGGAACAAAAGGAAGACCCTTATGATTGAGAGCTTCTATGGTGAAAGGGAAGACAAAAACTCAAACAAAGATGAGTTTGTCAAAATGCCTACAAGTGAAGACTCAAGTGGGAAGATGATCTTGTCTCAAGACCAAAAAGCCTCTTTGAAGACCTCAAAAAGGCTTTTAAAAACTAAGTGAGAGAGGTAGAAGAAAAAATGGAAAAAAGAAATGAGAGAAATGACAGGTACACTGCAAAAAGAAGCACAAAAATTCACTAAGGAAAAAAAAACCTTAAAAAATACAATTGGCCAAATGAGAGGAAAAATGGCCAAATTGGAGGGAAAAAAATGGTCAAATGAAAAAAGAGGTGAAAAACTTACTGAGGAAAATAATGCTTTAAAAATTAAAATTGGGCAGATTGAAACTAATAACTCCATGAGAGATCAAGAATCTGTCAAGCAGAATCAAAAGACAAAAAATACAAGAAAATGTGAAATACCTCATGGGAAAAACAATTGAACTGGAAAATAGATGCAGGAGATATAATCTGAGAATTATTGGACTACCTGCAAGTTATGATCAAGAAAACAATCTAGACATGATATTGCAGGAAATTATCAAGGAGAACTGCCCTAAAACTGTAGAATCAGAGGATAAAATCATCATTGAAAGAGTCCACCAATCACCTCCTGAAAGATACCCCAAAAGGAAAACTTCAAGGAATATGGTAGCCAAACTCCAGAATTATCAGGTGAAGGAGAAAATACTGCAGAGTAGCCAAAGAGAAACCATTTACATATCACGAAGCCACAGTCAGGATTGCACAGGACCCGGCAGCTTCAACAATAAAGGATCACGGGGCTTGAAATATGAAGGGAAAGGAGCTTGGATTACAACTATTAATCAACTACCCAGAAAAACTGCATTCTCTTTCAGAGGAAAAGATGGACATTAAATGAAATAGGGGACTTTCAAGAATTCCTGAGAAAAAGAACAGAAATGAACAGATAATTTGATCTCCAAATACAAGACTCAAGAGAAAAATAAAGAGGTAAACAAGGTGGGGGGGGGGTTGCTGGGCAAAATGTTGTTCAAGGAGGTTAAACTGCTTACATCCCTATGAGGGAGGATAATACTTTTAACTCTTGGAATCTGTATCTCTGTTAAATTGTTATTAAATTGACTTTGATGTGATGGTATAAAGAAATTTAAGGGACAGATTAAAAGAAGATGAGGGGGAGGAGAGGAAGGGGGAGGTAAAATGGGGTTAATTACATCATATGAAGGGGCACAAAAAGAAACCACTACAATAGAGGGAAAGCAGGGAGGTGTGTGCATTGTTTCAACCTTATTCTTATCAGATTTGGATCAGGGAGGGAACAAAATACATTCCCATTTGTATAAAGGAACTTAGCTTAATTTTTAAGGAAACAAAAGGGGAAGGGGGAAAAGGTGGTATTGATTTGAGGGAAAGCAGAAGTGGGGTGAGAGGGGGAAAGTGAGAAAGGGGCAAGAAAAAAAAGGGCAGGTGATAAAAGGGAGGGCAGATTAAGGGAGGCAGTGGTCAGAAGCAAAACACTGGCTGAGAGGAATAGTGTGAAAGAAGGGAAGAAAGAGTACAAACGAAGGGGGAAAGAGCATGGAGGGAAATAAACAGTTAATGATCTTAACTGTGAATGTGAATGGGATGATCTCTGCCATAAAAAAGGAAGTGAATAGCAGGATGGATTAAAAACCAGAATCATACATTATGCAGTTTACAAGAAACACATTTCAAGCAGAGTGAAGGTAAAAAGAATATATTATGCTTCAGTTGAAGTTAAAAAAGCAGGGGTATCAATTTTTATCTCAGTAAAAGCAAAAGCAAAAATAGATCTAATTAAAAGAGATAAGGAAGAAAATTACATCTTGTTAAAAGATATGATAAATAATGAAGTAATGTCAATACTAAACATGTATGCACCAAGTGGTATAGCATCCAAATTCTTAGGGGAGAAGTTAAATGAGTTACAAGAGCAAATAGAAAGCAAAACTATACTAGTGGGGGATCTGAACCTTCCCCTCTCAGAATTAGATAAATCTAAACACAAAATAAATAAGAAAGAATTTAGAGAGGAGAAGAGAATATTAGAAAAGTTGGATATGATAAATATCTGGAGAAAATTGAATGAGGGTAGAAAGGAATATACCTTTTTCTCAGTGGTACATGGCACATACTCAAAAATTGATCATGTATTAGGGCACAAAAACCTCATAGTGAAATGTAGAAAGGTAGAAATAGTAAATGCATCCTTCTCAAATTATGATTCAATAAAATTTACATGTAATAAAGAGCCATGGAAAGGCATAATGAAAATTAATTGGAAACTAAATAATCTCATTTGAAGAATGAGTGGGTCAAACAACAAATCATAGAAACCATCAATAACTTCATCCAAGACAATGACAATAATGAGACAACAAAGCAAAACTTATGGGATGGAGTAAAAGCAGTACTTACATGAATAAAAAAGACAAAGAGGAGATCAATGAATTGGGCATGCAACTAAAAAAGCTAGAAAAAGAACAAATTAAAATTCCCCAATTAAATACTAAATTAGAAATCCTGAAAATCAAAGGAGAAAATAATAAAATTGAAAGTAAGAAAACTATAGAATTAATCAATAAAACTAAGAGCTGATTTTATGGAAAAAAACAATAAAATAGAACAATCTTAGGTTCATTTGATTAAAAAAAAGAAAGAAGAAAAACAAATTACCAATATCAAAAATGAAAGGGGTGATTTCACGAACAATGAAGTGAAAATTAAAGCAATAATTAGAAGCTATTTTGCCCAACTGTATGCAAATAAATTTGACAATCTAAATGAAATAAATGAATATTTTAAAAATTCAAATTTTCCAGGTTAACTGAAAAGGAAATAAAATCCTTAAATAAGCCCATTTTAGAAAATGAAATTGAACAAGACATTAATGAACTCCCTAAGAAAAAATCTCCAGTGCCAGATGGGTTTACAAGTGAATTCTACCAAACATTTAAAGAACAATTAATTCCAATACTATACAAACTATTTGGAAAAATAGGTGAAGAATTAGTTCTACCAAATTCCTTTTATGACACAAATATGGTGTTGATAGCTAAACCAGATGGAGCCAAAACAGATAAAGAAAATTACAGACCAATTTCCCTAATGAATATTGATCAAAAATCTTAAATAAAATATTAGCAAGCAGATTACAGCAAGTGATCACCAGAATAATAAACTATGACCAGGTGGAATTAATACCAGTAATGCAAGGCTGGTTCAGCATTAGAAAAACTATTAATATTATCAACCACATCAATAAGAAAACTAACCAAAAACATATGATTATCCCAATAGATTCAGAGAAAGCTTTGACAAAATACAACACTCATTCCTATTAAAAACACTAGAGAGCATAGCAATAGGTGGAGCCTTCCTTATAATAATAAGCAGTATCTACCTAAATCCAGCAGAAAACATTATATGTAACAGGGATAAGTTAGAGGCATTCCTAATAAAATCTGGGGTGAAATAGGGATGTCCATTATCACCTCTATATTTAATATTGTAGTAGAAATGTTAGCTATAGGAATAAGCAAAGAAAAATGAATTAAAGGAATTAGAATGGGCAAAAAGGAAACAAAATTTTTACTCTTAGCAGATATGATGGTATGCTTAGAGAATCCTAAAAAACCACCTAAATACTGCTCAAAACAATTAAGTTTAGCAAAATTGGAGAATATAAAATAAACCCACATAAATAATCAGCATTTCTATACATGACCAACAAAGCTCAGCAGTAAGAGATAGAAAGAGAATGCCATTTAAAGTAATGTAGACAATATAAAATACTTGGGAATCTACCTGCCAAGACAAACCCAGGAACTCTATGAACACAATTACAAAACACTTTTCACACAAATAAAATCAGATCTATGTAACTGGAAAAATATCAATTGCTCATGGATAGGCTGAGCTAATATGAAAAAATGACTATTCTACCTAAATTAATTTACCTATTCAGTACTATAACAATAAGACTACCTAAAAATTATTTTATAGAATTAGAAAAAATAGTAACAAAGTTCATCTGGAAAAACAAAAAATCAAATTCACAGGAAGGTGGGCTAGCCATACCAAATTTGAAGCTATACAATAAAGCAACCGTCAACAAAATTATTTGGTACTAAGAAATAGAGTAGTGTATCAATGGAATAGGTTAAGCACAGGAGACACAATAGTAAATGACTATAGTAATCTACTGTTTGATAAACCCAAAGACTCCATCTTCTGGGATAGGAACTCAGTATTTGACAAAAACTGCTGGGGAAACAGGAAGATAGAATGGCAGAAACTAGGCATAGACCAACATCTTACACCTTACAGAAAAATAAGGTCAGAATGGGTTCAAGATTTAAACATAAATTGTGATACCATAGATAAATTAGGAGAGGAAGAAATAGTTTACCTCTCCGATCTATGGAGAGGAAAACAATTTATGTCCAAAAAAGAGAGAGAATATTATGAAATGCAAGATGGAAAACTTTGATTACATTAAATTTAAAAGGTTTCTATGAACAGAAGCAATGTAGCCAAAATTAGAAAGGAGGCAGAAAATTGGGAAACTATTTCTGCAGCCAGCATCTCTGATAAAGGCCTCATTTCTAAAATATTTAGGGAACTAAATCAAATTTAGAAGAATGTAAGTCATTCCCCAATTGAGAAATAGTCAAAGGATATGAACAGGAAGTTTTCTGAAGAACTCATAGCTATCCATTGCCATATAAAAAAAATGCTCTAAATCACTATTTTTTGATGCAACAAACATTTATTTTATTTTTTCCAGTTACAATGTATGGGTAGTTTTCAACATTAATTTCATAACATTTAGAATTCCAAATTTTTCTCCCTCCCTCCCTTTCCTCCCCCCTCCACAAGACAGCAACCAATCTGCTATAGGTTATATATGTACAATCCACAAGTGCCCTTTTTATCAGTTTCTTTCTATGGGAGTGGATAGTATGTTTCATCATCAGTCCCTTGGGATTGTCTTGGATCATTGTATTGCTGAGAGTATTTAAGTCATTCTCAATTTCTTAACTAACAAAACAGCTGTCAATATGCACAATGTTCACCCAGTTCTGCTTAGTTCACTATATATCAGTTCATATGAGTCTTTCCAGGTTTTTCTGGGATCATCCTGCTTGTCATTTCCTAAAGCACAATACCATTCCACTACAATCATATACCACAACTTCGTCAGTCATTCCTCAATTAATGGATATTCCCTTGATTACCAATTTGTACTACTACAAAGAGTTGCTATAAACATTTTTTGTACAATTTTCCCCCTTTTCTCTTTTTCATGATTACTATTGTTAACTGTTTTCCTCCATCCTCTTCCCTCCTCCATGATATTTACTCCATTATATATCTTCTTTCACCATATCCCTCTTCAAAGGGGATTTTCTTCTGTCTGTCCCCTCCACCAATCTTCCCTTCCCTTCTTTTGCCCCTCTTTCTTTATCCCCTTCCCCTCCTATTTTCCTGCAAGGTTAGATAGATTACTCCACCTAATTGAGTGTGTCTGTTATTCCCTCCTTGAGCCAATTCTAATGAGATTAAGGTCTTTGAGCCTATTCTGATAAGTGTAAAGTTCATTTACTGCCCTGCTTCTCCCCCATCTCTTCCCCCACTCCATAAGCCTTTGCCTGTTTCTTTCATGTGGGATTACACACCAGGCAACCTCTGCCCTTCCCTCTCTTCCAGGGTATTTATCTTACCCCTAAATTTTACCCTAAAGATGTCATCATGGGGCAGCTAGGTGATACAGTGGAAAAACCATCTACGCTGGACCCAGGGGGATCCCAGCCAAAACCCAGCCTCAGACACAAGAGAGTCACCCACTGAATGACCCCAGGTATGTCCCCGAACTCCAATTTTTTAGGGTTCTTGGTCTTGTATTTGAAAGTCAATATTTCCATTCAGTTCAGGTCTTTTGATCACAAATGCCTGAAAGTCCTCTTTTTCATTGATTTCCCATTTTTTTCTCTGTACATTTGTACTCAGTTTTGCTGGATATGTGATTCCTGGTTGTAATCCCAATTCCTTTGCCCTCTGGAATATCAGATTCCATGCCTTCTGATCCTGTAATGTAGAAGATGCTAGATCTTGTGCTATCCTGACTGGGGCTTCAAAGTACTTGAATACTTTCTTTTTGGTAGTTTGCAATATTTTCTCCTTGACCTGCAAGCTCTGGAATTGAGCAATAATAATCCTTGGAGTTTTCCCTTTTGGAACTCTTTTAGGAGGTAATTGGTAGATTCTTTCAATTTCTATTTTACCTTCTGCTTCTGGAATATCAGGGCAATTTTACCTGACAATTTCTTGGAAGATGATGCCTAAGGTCTTTCCTTGATGATGGTTTTCAGGTAGACCAATAATTTTCAAATTATCTCTCCTGGATCTATTTTCCAGGTCATCAGTTTTCCGAGAAGATATTTCACATTTCCCTCTATTTTTTTATTCATTTGGATTTACTTTATTGTGTCTTGGTTTCTCATAAAGTCACTAGCTTCCATTTGTTCAATCCTAATTCCTAGGCAATTATTTTTTGTCAGAGAGCTTTCCCATTTGACTTTTCAAGCTGTTGACTTTTTTCTCATATCTTTCCTGCATCACCCTCATTTATCTTTCCATTTTTTCCTCTAACTCTCTAACTTTATCTTCAAAGTCCTTTTTTAGCACCTCTATGGCCTGAGACCAATTCATATTTTCTTGGAAGCTTTAGATATAGGGGCAACGATGTTGACACCTCAATCTTTCTCGTGACTAAAGAAACTTTCTATGGTCCTTACCTTTCTCTGTCTCCTCATCTTGCCTTTATTTTACTTGGCTTTTAGCTCCTTAAAGTGGGGCACTATTTCTATGCTACAATATCCCAAGCTTCAGGAGGTCCCAGGTGGTATGATTTAATGAGGAGCAGATTCTTCACTTTCCTGGCCTGTTCCCTGGTCCATATATGACCCTAGACCAACTTGCTAATCAACCAGTTTTGTCTGTTATGGTTGTCAGCTCCAATGATCTTATGCCTCTCCCCCACCTTGGCCACTTCTACTCAAGTCTAGCTCCTGGTTCCCATTAGGGGCAAAAAACCCAAGTTCTGCCTCAGCACCAGCAGAGACCCCCGCAATCTCCCGCCTGCCAAGGGCCCAGTCTTCCCACCAGACTGTGAGCCTAGTTCTAGATGACATGGGCACTGGGGGTCTCCCTCTCTGGTTCCCTCCCCCCAGGCCTGAATCCTTGCCAGCATGGCTGTTGGGCTGGGCTCTACCCCCATCCCGGCACAGTAACTTCCCAACTCTGACCCTCCAAGCCATTCCTGGTTGGAAAATTATCCCAGCACATTCATATGGGAACAGTGCTGCTCCAAGAATTGTCCCATGCCCCCACCTGCATGTTTACTTGAGAGATCGTGTCTCATGTCACCAGCCTGAGAGCTCACTGCCCTTCCTCTGCCATCCTCTCTAAATCACTATTGATTAGAGAAATGCAAATTAAAACAAATCTGAGGTACCACCTGACACCTATCAGATTTGCTAATATGACAAAAAAAGGAAAATAATAAATGTTGAAGAAGCTGTGGAAAAATTGGAACACAATGCATTGTTGGTGGAGCTATGAACTGATCCAACCATCCTGGAGAGCAATTTGGAACTATTCCCAAAGGGATGTGGGACTATTCATAGCCTTTGACCCAGTTATACCATTGCTAGGTCTGTATCCCAAAGAGAACATAGAAAAGGGAAAAGGACCCACTTGTACAAAAATATTTATAGCACCTCTCTTTGTGGTGGCAAAAAATTGGAAATCGAGGGAATGCCCATCAATAGAGGAATGGCTAACCAAGTTGTGGTATATGAAAGTAATGGAATACTATTCTCCTATAAGAAAATATGAGCAGGAGGAGTTCAGATTAATCTGAAAGGACTTACATGTACCGATGCTGACTTAAAGGAGCAGAATCAGGAAAACATTGTATACAGTAACAGCAACATTATGTGATGAACAATGGTGATAGACTTTGTTCCTCTCAGCAGTGCAATGATCCAAAACAGTTTCAAAGAACTCATGATAGAAAATGTTCTCAACATACAGAAAAAAGAACTGTGAATTATGAATGCAGATTGAACCATACTGTTTCTACCTTTGGACGTTTTTTATTTTCCTTTTTTTTTTTTGAGGTTTCTCACTTGTGCTCTGATACTTTTTCAAAAGATGACTAATGTAGCAATATGTTTAATGTGATTGTACATATACAACCTATATCATACTGCTTTCTGTCTTGGGGAGAGGGGAGAGAAGGGAGGGTGGGAGAAAAACATATGGAACTAAAAATCCTGTGAAAACAAATGTGGAAAACTATCCTTATATGTAGCTGCACAATAATAAAATACTTTAAAAAACAAAAAAAGGTATGGATAAAGGAAATGAGTGGTGTGTGTGTGTGTGTGTGTGTGTGTGTGTGTAACAGAGTGAAGACTACTTTGTTTGGATTACTAAATCCAATTAGTCTAGAAGGAAAATTTCAAGGTCATTTGTTCCATATTTCTTTTACTAAATGTAGTTCATCTTTGCTGTTCCCTTTTGTTTTCACTTGATTTAGGCAAATACTTATATCATTCTACCTGGTATTATGAATATTAGTGGAACAAAGTAAGGAAAGCTAATAAGAATAGAAATCATAATTATAATAATAAATTATAACATTGGCAAATATTAATTAAGCCAAATTAAAATTATTCCGTTTAATTTTTGCAGGGCTATTATAATAAAAATGGCAAAATTTCTGGAGTCAAGGCAAATTCCTGCACAGTAATTTTTGTAGGTGCATTTTGTTTTCTGCATACTTTCTATATTTCACTCCCTTTGATTTTTCATAACCTAACATATAGAATGATTGATGAACATTCATATCTACTCAATCCCACTGTGCTAGAGGACCTATCATTTATTGAATATTCAAAATCCATATACTTAGAGTTTGTTATTCTTATTTTAATCCTGAAAGTGCTCTGGTAAAGAAAGTTTAATCTATGACAAATTACTGGGAAACTCAGAACATTTGACAACTAGTTCATTTCTCAACCACTAGACCACTTTTCTCCAATAAAAAAAAAAAACAGAAGCAGCAGAGATTGAAGTATATTAACAAAAGATAGATTTTTCCACAAAGAGCCCAAGGTCAAGACTGAAATTACTTCAAAGAACATGTGGTGGCAAACTATATATCTTCTGCCATGCCACCTGTAGTATACACAAATCAAAGACTATTTGAAGCCAGTAGTGGAGTTGACTTTGGGAGAAATATATTGCTTCATTTCAATTGGTAGATGCATATAAAGGAAAGGTGAAGGTGTGGACTAATGTAAAGTTCTGGAGCAAATGTAATGAATCTAGAGGTTAATTGGGTTGGGCCCAAGGTTCAAAATTTCTTTGTTCTTGAGTAATCAACAACAACAATAATAACTTACATTTGTATAAACCTTTAAGATTAGAAAGCTTTCTCAACATACATAGCAGTGATAATTTTATTCAATGATCTACTGCTTATTAATTAATTGAGTAGTAAAATGTGACAATGTATGATCACCTAAGGTTTGGGGCATTTTTATAAAGGAGTTCCAGCTAATGGATCCCTGTGGATGTTGAGGTCCAGTAGATATACTTATTTGTAGATGTCTTGTTGTTCAGTCATTTTTCAGTTGTGTCTGATTCTGTGTCCCTGTTAGGGGTTTTCTTGGCAAACGTATTAGAGTGCTTTGTCATTTCCTTCTTAAGCTAATTTTACAGAAGAGGAAACTGAGGCAATCAGGGTTAAGTGATGTGCCCAGGGTAACATAAATGTCTGAGGCCAGATTTGAACTTAGGAAGATGTCTTCTTGACTCCAAGCCAGGCATTCTATCTACTCTGCCACCTACCTATTTGTAGATGACATTATACTAACTGAATCAACACTAGGAACATTAAAGATTCTTTCTAATGAAAAAGAGAACCACTCAAAAATTGTCCTATCCACTTAGGAAAATCAGATGCATGAAGAATTTTGATGCCTAGCTTATGGAGTTCATCAATAGATTCATGTTTATCTTGAATATATATGTAACAAATGGTAATAATAAGGGTCCAGAATTGAAAAGAGTAGACTAGACTGCCTGTGGAGAATTGAACAGTTCTTTTAATAATACCTAGTTTCCATGAAAGAAAAACTTACCTTTTAAACATGAATATACTTCATGTAATGCTGTATAGCTATGTTTTCATACCATATACTTTCCAAAGATTTAAAGTTGAGAGTCACCCAAATAGAAATAGAAATTAACATGGTGGATAAGAGAATGCTAAAATATAACACAAATAATAAATTACATAGGAGAAGTACTGTAAATGTCATCAAAGAACTGTGTGACCAATCAAAGAGTCAGTCACACAATGACAGCAAAGAATAACTGATGGACCAATTGCTTAAGCACTGCATTGTTAAACTTGTGATATCAGGAGAATTTTAAAATGTCATTAAAATATGGATTTGTTAACATAGATGGGGACATGTAGGAGAGTCTCACACAATGGGTAGGCAAGGATGAATTCTTATGTACACGTTATGTATACATGTCAGAAAGAATACCAAGATCAATGAGATCAATTGTCTGTCGGAGAATAAAGGTCTAATTAAAGTTCACTAAAAATTTTATACAAACTTTACTATATAATCTCCACCAAAAATTGCTAGATAAGTAATTTTTTAAAATATTATTTCCATTTTACAGATAGCGAAACAGGGATACAGAGAGATAAAGCAATTCAGTCAGAATTAATTTGCTTATTTTTTTATTCCAACTCCTGGTCTCTTTTCATTAAACCAGACTAATTTAAATCAGGAGATCTATGAACCCTCAGTTAGCAACATTTTAGGTGGTTAGAGAATGGAATAAAAGATTTATTTAAGTTATTGGGACTCCATTCAAAGAAATAATGACTAAAAGGAAATAAAAACTTCTATTTTTCCAGAGAGGTAGGAGGGGAAAGAATTATACCTCTTGCTTTGAAATAGACTCAGAATTTCATATTTTTAGAAAGTTCCCAGATGAGGTCTTCTGAATCATTGCTAATAAATACACAAAATCTACCTCCTCAAGAGCAGGAACAAAGAAGCACAGTTCTAGAGGGGAGGATTGTACTTCTTCCACAAAGCAAACTTAGCACATTTGATGCCAGGCTGCTGGGCAGAGCTCATGAGTGTTCAAGGGCACAGCCATTACATCGCTTTCTTTGGAATAGTGTATATTAAGAGAACAGATGACAAATATCCTCTGTCCATCTCTCATTGGAGATGGTTGATGAACCATAGATGGTAAATGTAGCAGACACAGACTGACATATTTGTGTCATTCAATTTTGCTTCACAATTTTTCTTTATTAGAAGGACTGAGGAAGGGTATATAAGGAAATGGCAGTGATTTAAAATATAAAAGCATCATTTAAACTTTTTTAATGGAATGAAAATATGGGATACCTTGTAGGACACAAAGCATATTTTGATTACCTTCAGGCTATTTTAAAACTTGGTTGAAAGAGTTCAATTCAATTTAATCCAATAAAACATTTATTAAGGGCCTACTATATGCATGTCACTATGCTGTATCCCAAGGTTACAAAAGAAAAAAGAAATCATTCTTACCCTCAATGAGTTTGTTTCCTAAGAAGATGACAGTGGGCAGTAATTAGTCTGCTGAATCTGTAGTCCAGAAGACCAGAGTTCAAATCCAATCTCAGACATTTATTAGCTCTGTGAACCTCAAAAAGTTGCATGACCTTCCTGAATCTCAGCTTCTTTATCTGAAAAGTGAGAGGGATGAACTCAGAGGTTTCTAATGCCCCTTCCAGTTCTACATCTATGATTGTATGAAATGTACAATGAAGAGTAGGGAGTAAATAAGGGAAATCAGAGGTCAGACAAACACATCTGTGGGATATGAACATGCAGTTCTAAAAGGAAGAAATCCAAGCTATCAATGATTACATGAAAAATGATTAAAAATACTAATGACTAATTAAATGAAAATTAAGGAAACTTTGAGCTTGAACTTTGTTTCCAAAATTTACAAAGATGACCACCATTTAGGCTGAGCAAGTTTTTCATTGGAAGCCTATACTGATGAAATAACAAATCCAGTTAAAAAGAAAAAAAAAAACAGTCTTGAAGATTCGTGTAATCTTCATTCCTGTAGTCAGTCATTACCTAATTCTGGTGAAAGTTTCCTAGAAAATGACCAAGTAGATAGATCTAACTCTAAGAAAATTATGTTTCTGTTCACCATCCCCCCAAAGTCCAAGGTTTGTCTTTCATTTCCTTCCTTCCTTCATTTCCTTTCTTCCTTCTTCCCTCCTTTCTTCCTTCACTTTCTCCTCCCTTTCCCCATCTCTCTTTCTCTGTCCTGCTGTTTGTCTCTCTTTTTACATGTTCATAGGGTATTAATAGAATATTTTCCACTACTAATCATTGTGGAAACATTGACAAATTCCATAACTTTGGAGTCAACTTTTACACTTCATTCTCACTCACAACTCCCACCCCATCCACTAACCTTATAGAATTAGTTGTCAAACCTATGTCAGGACAAGAAGAAAAGAAGAATCAGCACCTGATTCTAATATTTGTGACAGAAATAAATAATTTGAAAATGTTGGAGGTTTCATTTTCGTGAATTTGTAGTTTTGTGAGTGTATACCCTCTGTGTGTGTGTGCGCGCGCGCATGTGTGTGCCTGGTATGTGAGTGGGTGTATTTTCCAATATGAGATGTGAATCAGTGAGGTTGACTAAGCATATCAGTATGAGTGTTGTTAATGTACATATCTCTGTGAATATTGTTGGACAGGGACTCTTTTATAAGATTAGGGTATCATTAGCCCTTTGTATAGCCTAGAGGATTAGGGATGTGTTATGCTTTTGACTCAACCAGTGACTGAAGCAGAGACAAGTAGTATAGAAGCCCTTAGAGTAGCACACTGAACTTTGCTCTATGGGACAGTTGTGGTAAATGTGGATCAGACTCTGGAGGATAATAGCGCGAGTGGTTTTACTGACTGTGTAGTAGACAGGGATATTAAGAGTCATGGGCCTAGAGTTATTCTCCAACATGGAAGGAAATAAGGAAGGAAAGAAATAAAGGAAGGAAGGAAGGAAGGAAGGAAGGAAGGAAGGAAGGAAGGAAGGAAGGAAGGAAGGAAGGAAGGAAGGAAGGAAGGAAGGAAGGAAGGAAGGAAGGAAGGAAGGAAGGAAGGAAGGTGGGTGAGTAGGCAGGCAGGCAACCAGGCAGGCAGGCAGGCCAGCATGCAAGCAAAACAAACAAACAAACAAACAAAATTAAATAGAAGGGGACCCTGTGTTAAAGTACTTGCCTGGGTATACTAATTGGTTTCATGACTTGCCCAAAGTCATAACTCCTGTCAGAGGAAGGACTTGAATCCAGGTCTCCTGACTCCAAGGCCAGCCCCATATACCTATATGCTACATTTTCTCTCAGGTTAACTTAATAATGGTAAAGAACAGAAATATAAAGTTTTACCATATTACTGAGAAAGCATTCAAACCTGGTGATCTCATCTCAACAACAGACTGAAAAATGAAATCAGGTAAAGAATGAAAGAGTCACTTGAGTTTCAAAGCCAACCACTGCTTGCCATACCCTATGAATACAGGAACTGGCCCCTCTACTGTGTCTAACAGAAATACACACAAAATAAAAATAGATCACTTTCAGGCAATCAAAATAAAGGAATTCATAAGAACTGAATGTGTCATGTACTAATAAAACTGATTTTTGAACCCACAACTGTGAGTCAATTCTCGAATTTCTTTGTCTTCACAATTTCTTAGTTAGCAGAGAGAAATCTTTTTAGTTGGAGTAAAAAAGACAATAAATCATGTGAAGTTTCTTTTTTAATGCACACTGTGGTTGTCTCAAGTAACAAATCCAACAATCACAAGAAAAAAGGATCTTCAACACTGAATGGGCAGCAAAACACCTCTTCAGAATGCATGAAAAGTGAAATTAGTAGTAGAGGGGAAGAAATCCATTTAGATCACATGTGCTGAGAAAAGGAGAAAGAAAGAAGAGGAATGGTAAGAAGCAGGGAGAGGAAGGATGAACAAAGCAGGGAGGGAAGGACAGAGGGAGAGAAGGAGGTCCTTATGTCAGAGTACTTGAGGCATACTAAACTTTTTACTGAGCTAGGATTCAGTTTAAAAATACTTCAGCTTTCCAAAACACTAGGAACAGAAAGCTGGTGAGCTATGCACCTGTGAAATGAGGTGTGCACCCAATTCCGGCTACATGGAAAGAATGAAATACTGATAAAAGGAAGACAATAAGGTGAATTTGTAGGGAATCCACGTATTCTGTTGGAGTCTAATAGAAATATTTTAACCACTGGACTGGATCCAATCTGCACAGTAATTTAATAGTCTATCACCCCCAAATGCAATCCATAAGGCAAGTGAACAGGGACCATAATGCAATAGGTGATTTTATTGGAATGGGAATGGTACTACTAAACTAATCTAAGTAGAAGAGAAAGCTGACTGTCCAGTAAAAATAAAATCAGTTTCTGCAGGAGGAAACAAGAATCAAACATTTTCTCTTGATACTATACTTTGGAACAGATTCCATAAATATCAAAAAGTCCCTAGAATATTTGAAGGGAAAAAATACACTACTAATACTGCAAGATATCAGCCAATATCTGAATTTCCACTCACACAGGCTTAAAATTTAGAAAAAAATTAGAAAAAAAAAGTTGTTCAGTGATAAGTGGCTTATACACAAACACATAATAAGTATTAAAAGAAGGATTATGAACATAGGCATTCATAATAATTAATCCACTGTGCCCCCTTGCCACTTCAATGTGAATGTATAACTAATCTTCCCCAGAGCTGGTAATAAAACACTATTGCTTATTAGAGAATATAAGGAAACATTGTGTGATAGGAGTAAGTTATATCATCAATGTTAGTTGATATTTTCATTAATAACCTGTATAATTTGACAGAAATAATGGTAAGTACATACTTCATAAGTGCATACCATTTCAGATATATAGTCCATGAAAGTTCATAAGTACATACTATTTTAGATGTGTAGCTAATAAATTTGAGGGGTTGGTTATTACCAGACTTGAAATGTCTTTGGCAATGAAAGCTCTCAACTAAAGAACTTCCATCTAAGTCTGTACCTTATAATGTTAGAAAATTGCATGGGGCAATGAGAAGTTGGATGACTTCCCCAGAATCACACTGCCAGTATACACCAGAGGTAGATGGCATAGTAAAGAAAAGAATCAGAGTTATCAAAAGTTTTGTTAAATTGATAATACTGGGGGCAACCCTGGCCCTAGAATGAGGAGGACCTGAATTCAAATCTGGCTTCAGACACTTACTAGCTGTGTGACCCTTGGCAGGTTAATTAACCCCAATTGTTTTTTTTGTTAAGAGAATTTTTATTTTCTGAAATATATGAAAAACGTATTTTAACATAGATTTTTAAAAACTTTGTGTTCCAACTTCTCTTCCTCCCTCCATTCTCACTCCCCACCCACAAGAACTCAAACAATTCAAAATAAGTTATACATGAGTAGTCATGGAAAACTTTCCCACATTAGCTAGATTATGAGAGAAAACAGTCAAAAGAAACAAGACTTCAAATTAAGGAATTGTCGAAGAGAAAAAAAAAAGTTTTTAAATGTGTTTCCATCTGTTTTCAGATACTATCAGTTCTTTCTTTGTAGATAGGTTACAATTTTCATAAGTACTTCAGAGTTATATCGGATCATTGCCTTGCTGAAAATAACCACATGCTTCCCAGCAGATCATCCCCGACTATTGCTGTTATTTTGTATACAGTACATTTCACTGTACTTCATTTCATGTAGGTCTTTCCAGGTTTTTCTGATAGTGTCCTGTTCATCATAACCTGTATATAGTACCTTAAACTTGACAGAGAATTTTCTTCATAATAGCCCAACAAAGTAGGTACCATATGTTCTGCCATTATAATCAATCATCATAACTATTTCCCCCATCCTATTCTCTTCCCATGTTACTTACTCTATTTTCTATCTTCTTTTTACCTATTCCTCTTCAAAAGTGTTTTACTTCTGATTATCCCCTCCCCCACTCTGCACTCCATTTTTCCACCCTTCCTTCCTTATCCTCTTTTCCTCCTACTTTCCTGTAGGGTTAAATATATTACTCCTCCCAATTGGGTATGAATGTTATTTCCTCCATTAGCCCACTGATGAGATTAAGGTCTTTGAGCTAATTCTGTGTTCTAATTTTTCTTCCTCCCTCCCGCCTCAACCCTCTCTATGAGATCAAACAATTCAATATGTCATACTTCTGCAGTAATGCAGAACATCTTCACCTTCCTTGAAAGTGTTTTGCTTTTTACTGCTCTCTCCCCCAATCTTCCCTTCCCTCCTTCCCTTATTCCCCCATGCCCCTTATCTCCCTACCCTCCTTCAGGGCAAACATATATTACTACACCTACTTCAGTATGTGTGGTAGTCCTTCTTTGAGCCAATTCTGATGATATTAAGGTTCACTCACTTCCCAACTCCTTCCCCCTCTTCCCCTCCCCTCAATAAGCTTTTTTCTTGTTTCCTTCATATGAACTACCTCTCCCCAGACCATCTCTCCCCTTCCCACTCCCCCAGTCTATTCTTCCTACACCTCAACCCTATTTTAAAGATGTCATCATGGGTAAGTTAGGTGGCACAGTGGACAAAGCACCAGCCCTGGAACCAGGAGGCCCCAAGTCCAAATCTGGCCCTAGAATAAGACACCCCACCCTGTCTGACCCATAAAGAACAAAACATAAATGCTTTACAGATATCACCCCTTCATATTCAGTTCAGGCCTGTGTCTTCTGTGAATTCCTTACTGAGATAGTTCTTATGAGTTTGAAGTATTATCTTCCCATGTAGGAATGCAAACAGTTTGATCTTTTAATATCCCGCATGAAGTCTTTTTCCTGTTTACCTTTTTATGCTTTTCCAGGGTCTTGTATTTGAAAGTCAAATTTTCTATTCAGTTCAGGTCTTTTCATCACAAATGCCTGAAAGACCTCTTTTTCATTGAATTCCCATTTTTTCCTCTGGAAGATTATGATTAATTTTGCTGGGTATGTGATTTTTGGCTTTGGTCCCAGTTCCTTTGCCCTCTGGAATATCATATTCCATGCCCTCTGGTCTATTAATGGAGAAGCTGATAGATCTTGCTTTATCCTTATTGGAGCTCCACAGAATTTGAATTCCTTTTTTCTAGCTGCTTGCAATATTTTCTCCTTGATCTGGGAGTTCTGAAATTTGGCTATAATATTCTTGGAGGTTTTCCTTTTTGGATCTTCTTCAGGAGGTGATCAGTGGATTCTTTCAATTTCTATTTTAGCTTCTGCTTCTAGAATATCAGGGCAATTTTCCCTCACAGACTCTTGGAGGATGGTGTCTAATATTTTGTTTTGATCATGGTTTTCAGGTAGTTCAGTGATTTTCAATTTATCTCTCCTAGATTTATTTTCCAGGTCAGCTGTTTTTCCAAGGAGATATTTCACATTGCACTCTATTTTTTCATTGAATTGGATTTGCTTTACTGTGTCTTGGTTTCTCATAAGGTTACTAGCTTCCATTTGTTCAATCCTAATTCTTAGGCAGTTATTTTCATCAGTTTTTTAAGCTCCTTTTCCATTTGGCTTTTCAAACTGTTGACTTTTTTCTCATGACTCTCTTGCATTGCTCTCATTTTTCTTTCAATTCTTTCCCCTCTCCCTCCCTCTCTCTCTCTCTCTCTCTCTCTCTATCTTCTTTTTATCTCTCCTACTTTCTCTTCAAAGTCCCTTTTGAGAGCTTCCATGGCCTGAGACCAGTTCATATTTTTCTTAGAAGCTTTGGATGTTGGAGCTTTGACCCTGTTATTATCTTCTTCTTCTGAGGTTGTATTGTGGTCTACCTTTCCCCCAAAGAAGTTTTTGATGGTCTTCTGCTTTCTCTGCCTACTCATCCTGGCTTACTATTTCTTGGCTTTTAACTCCTTCTTAAAGTGTAGTGCTGCTTCCAGGACACACTGTTTGAGCTACAGTGTGGCCCAGGGGGGTGATTGGGTTTCTTCTCAGTCTACCTGGCCTCGCTTTTATTTGATTTTAAACTCTCCGGGGGGGGGGGGGGGGGGGGGGGCTGATTCTCAGCTCCGCTCCTGTTTCCAGCTTCTGAGGGTCCCAGGTGTTTTGGTTTGAGGGGGGGCCAGGTTTTAATCTCACCTGGCCTGTTCTCTGGTACAGAGTTAACCTCAATCCTACTTACTAAACAACCAACCAGCAAAGCTTTCTGTCAGGTGGTTCTAAGCTTCAATGAGCCTGCTCCCCTCCCCAACCTGGGCCTCCAGCCACTCAGGATTTCTTCCTGGTTCTCTGCTGGGGTGGAACAGTTGAATTCTTCCCCCCAGTCCACTGGTACCCCTGCACCTACCCCTCCCCCAACCCCCCCTCCCACCAGCCTTTTAACCCAACCACATGTTCAGTTCTAGAAGACGCCAGTGCTGCATCTGATTCAGAGTCTCTGGGGAAAATTCCTCAGGTGTGTGTCTGGTGTGTTGACCTGATTGTGGGGTTAGGCTTTCCTCATGGCCCAGCACAGCCCCCTGAAATCTATCTATAGCTGGAGAAGACTCTCAGCCCATATTTTTGTGTGTTTTTCTTCTCCGGGGGATCTTTTTGTTTGGTTGGTTTTTGGTGAGGCAATTGGGGTTAAGTGACTTGCCCAGGGTCACACAGCTAGTAAGTGTCAAGTATCTGAGGCCAGATTTGAACTCAGGTCCTCCTGAATCTAGGGCCGGTGCTCTATCCACTGTGCCACCTAGCTGCCCCTACAGGGGATCTTTTATAGCTATTTTTGGGGTCATTGTATCAGGATCTCTGTGGGTTTAATGTCTTTCCTCCATCATCTTGGCTCCTCCCCACCACCCCAATTGTCTTTTTAAAAAATTATAATACAAATGAGATTCAAAAGAAAGTTTGTTAGTATATGGAAGAAGGTGTGTGTGTGGGGGGTGGGGGTCGGGAGTGAATCCTGCCTAAGCCTTTCCATTTCCAGCCTGGCTCAATCGCTACCACTTTCAAGAAGTCTTTTCTGGTTTCTCCAGTTGTTACTGCCTCTCAGATAAAAGAACTTTCGATTTATTTTGTATAGATTTTCTATTTATTTCTTTAGAGACTTGCTTATCTAAACTAGACAGAAAGATCCTATTTTTTTTCCTTGAATTCTTAGTGCCTAGAAAACTGTGTTTCACAGAGAAGGCATGGAATAATTGCTTAAAAGTTTATTTGGTTTGATTATAAGCAAACAACAATTAAGGGTGAACCATAAATTCATGACAAGTTCAAATCTGCCATTCTACTTAGGCCTACTTACTCCAACCTTTTGTGGAATAGCCACATTTCATTCAAAGCTACACAACTTAAGAGCATGAAGAAATAAAAGCATAAAGCTACAAAGTTAAGAGCTCTGAAGAAAGCTTCAAGGAATAGGGTTTATTGCCTTAGACAAGAACAGTCTATAGGAATGGGCTCCCTGATTTGTAATTTTATCATGTGAAATGCTGCAAGTAAAAACTCCTCATCAAAAAGAAAAGATTATTTTATATGGATAATAAATAAGTAGATGGTGTTAAAGTACATGAACAAGCCATGACCATAAAATAAGGTTATATCTGGTTAATTATTTTAATTAAAGGCATCTTGATATGGTGAGTGGAAAGAGTCCTGCACTTTCAGTAGATTAGAATTCTAATCCAGGCCATTAACTACCTTTGTAATATTAGGCAAGTAATAACCTTTCTAAACATCTGTTTCCTCACCTGTATTGGCAGGGATGGTATGGACTATCAATAGTGTTATTTCTGACTTATAGACAATCATATCCCCAAATGAATTAATTAACATGGAATTATTATGTGCCAGTGTCATTGAATTGGGCACAGGGAATATAAAAACAAAAAAGGAAGCCTTTAAGGAGCTTGCATTCTATAAAGGAAATGGCATGCACAGAAACAAGCATAAGCACAATAAATATGAAATAGATTAATTTTGTGGGAGGGAGGGGGAGGTGGCAAGGAAGGACTAAGTAAATCAGGAAGAGTTCCATGTAGAAGGTGAAATTTGAGTGTCTTTTGAAGGAAACAAGGGATTAAAGGGGTGGAGTTGAGAAATATATACATTTCAGGTATGTTAACCAATCAATGCAAAGATAAGAGATGGGATTTATTTATGTGAGAAATAGCAAAAGGAATGGTTTGGCCAGATCATAGAGGACAGGAAGGGAGACTTGGAAAAGGAGGTTGGTGCCAGGTTGTGAAAGATTTACAAGCCAAATGGGGGAGTTTACATTTAATTCTAGAGGCAATTAGGAGCTGAAGAACCCAGTATGTGAAGTATGTAAGTGATTATGTGGTGTTGCAAGATCTTGTCTACTACTTCAGGATGATCAGAGTAGCAAAGGAAAGTTAACTGAGGGCTTTACTACTTAGAGCAAAATCTTTCACCTGCATTTCACAGGTAGAAGAGGCATATTATTAACAAATATCACCATACATTAATGCTCTCTAAAGTTTAATGAGTCAAGGTCTTTTTCAGGAACCAGGAAGACAAATCATCAAGTGAGGAAATATGAAGATCTGAGAAAAGAAATCTAAGAAGATCTAGATTTAGTAAATGGTGAGTTGAAAAGAAAAGCTATAGGTGCAGCTAGGTGGTACAGTGGATAGAGAACTGGGCATGGAGTCAGGAAGACCTGAGTTCAAATCCAGCCTCAGACACTTACTTGACTCTTACTAGCTGTGTGACCCTGGGCAAGTCACTTAAATCCACTTGCCTTAAAAAAAAAAGAGAGAGAGAAATAGCTGTGAATTTTACTTTATCACAGACTAATTGAAATTAACATTCCCTAACAGTGGTGATAGCCTGTTGACAACCCTAGTTAGTGGCTGCAACCATGTTCTTTCTTCTAATTAAAAGTACTTGACATTACTAGAGTATGATACATGGCTTATCACTGGCAACCTGTTTTTTCTTTGCAAGCTTACCAGTATTCATGCATCCAAATGAATACAATCCTTATACATTGTGACAAGTAAAACTAAATGTGTGGTCACCTTATTGCTGTCCCAAGTGTAGGAAAAATTAGCTAGGGTTTCTAATATAAATTAGAAGTTTTAGCACCAGTTTGGGGTAATAAGCATTTATTAAAGCATACCAGGTATTCGTAAAAAGGGAACACCTGGGTCAGAAAGTTAAGAAAAGGCCTATTTAGCTTAGAGCTCCAGCCTTGTCTGGTTCTTCCTCAAGTCCTCTACCACAAGCCTATATGAGTAACAAATTACTGAGTAACTGTGTGTGGAAGCTTTTTATGGTTCTGGAGGAGAGGTGGTCCTTACACAGTGCTTCAAGTTAATTGGCTAGCATCACCCAAATCCATTGGTTCACTGGATTGAGTGTGATTCCACCGTTGAGGTGAGCTGAAAACAATACTGTCTTCAGAGTCAGGCAGGTGTGGCTACTTTAACTTTAACTGGGTTAACCAGCAAAGTCAATCACTCCCAGTCAATCTAATCAGTCCAAATCAATCTGGGGCTTTTGGGTGTTGGAAAAAAGAATATTATTTTCTTACAACATAGTTATCTCAACATGCTTCAAATTTATCTCAATTGATTTCAAGCCAACAGCTTCCTTACCTATGAATGTGAATTTTAAGAGGGATATTTATATCTTGAAAATATTCAGAGAACATCAGGAAGATGAAGAACTTCAAGTTCATTCCATATGAAGACTGCTAGAAATAGTGGAGGGGAATTTTAGGGGAACATGAGAAGTGTTTTCCAACTTTTGAAGAACTATTATTTGAAAGAATGTAAGATTTGTCCTCCTAGGCCCCAGAGGATCTAAATAGAAGCAATGGAAGGAAGCTGCAAGAAGTCAAATTTGTCCTACATCAGAAAACAATCCTTCACAATTAGATTCATCTCAAAGTGGAACTCTCAGTAGGCGGTGGATTTTCTCCTCAATGTAGGTCTTTAAACAAAAAATATATAACCCTTTGTTCAAAAATAATGTAAAGGGATCCTTGCTCATGTATTGGCTAGAATAGATGAGTTCTAAAACATACTTAAAGAACTGAAATTCGGTTATCCTATGAACCTCCTTCTTGATCTGTCCAATGTAAACTCATTCTTAAGGGTAAAATTGAGGAGTGAGAGGAATGCACTGGGGGAGGGGGAAGAGGAGAGGTAGAATGGAGTGAAATACTACATGAAAGAAACAGGAAAAGGTTTAAGGAGTGGAAGAGGAGAGATGGGGAGGAGCAGGGCAGTAAATGAACTACACTCATTAGAATAGGCTCAAAGACCTTAATCTCATCAGAGTTGGCTCAAGGAAGTATTAACATACACACCCAATTGGGTAGAGTAATCTAGCTAAAGTGGGCAGTAAATGAGCCTTACACTCATCAGATTTGGCTCAAATACTTTAATCTCATCAGAATTGGCTCAAGGAGGGAATACCATACACACTCAATTGTGTGGAGTAATCTATCTAACCCTGCAGGAAAATAGGAGGGGAAGGGATAAGGAGGGAGGGCCGATTGGGGGAGGGGGTAATCAGAAGCAAATCCTTTTTTGAGGAGGGATAGGGTGAAAGAAGATAGATAATAGAGTAAATATCATGGTGAAGGGGATAGGATGAAGGGAAACAGTTAGCCACAGCAACTGTGAAAAAAGAGAAAAGGGAAAAAATTGTACAAAAATATTTATAGCAACTCTTTGTGTTGGCTAAGAATTGGGAATCAAAGGAATGCCCATGAAGTGGGTAATGACTGAACAAGCTGTAGTATGTGATTGTTATGGAATATTATTGTGCTATAAGAAGTGACAAGCAGGATGATTTCATAAAAACCTGGAAAGACTCATATAAACTGGTGTATAGTGAAGTGAGAAGAACCAGGAGAACATTGTGCACAGTGACAGTATTATTGTTCTATGAGCAATTGTGAATGGCTTAACTATTGTCAGCAATACTATGATCCAAGACAATCCCAAAGGACTAATGATGAAGCATACTATCCACCTACAGAGAAAGAACTAATATTGATTGAACAGAGACTGACACATGCTATTTTGCATTTTCTCTTTTTTTCACTTGTCTTTTTATGTAAAATGACTAAAATGGTAATGTTTTACATAATTGCACATGTCTAACCTATACTGATTGCTTGAAACCTTGAGGAGGGGGGCGGGTAGGTAGGGAGGGAATGAGAGAGGGATAGAATTTGGAACTCAAAACTTTAAATAAATAAATAAATGGGAAAACATTTTTAAAAAAGAAGACAAGTTCAAATATTATCTCTGACACTTACTATGACCTTACATAAATTATTTAAATTCTCTAAACTTCAGTTTCTTCAACTGTAAAATGAGGTGATTGAATGACATCTATGGTTTCTACCAGCTCTAAATTTAAAATCTTTATAATAAAAGATACCCTAACTGATTCCCATACCAACAGTTTCCTCACCTGTAAAGTAACATTTTAGGAATGACACTGATACTGATATCCATACCTAATCAATTGGCATCTTTTCCTCCAAATCATCACCACCTCGATTAATTTACTTAGCATTTAGCATGTATACCTCAGAAATTGGCAAACACTGTGAATTATGGTTTGATTTTTTTTGCTAATTTTCTAGATTTAAAGGGAGGGTAAATTTTAATAATGCATATTAAATTTTAAAATGCATCAGGCATAGCCCCTCCCCCTGAGGGCTGGCTGTTAAACATTTAATGGCACACCTCTTCCTATTGGTAACAGTGTTTGAATGATGTCGATAGTCTCTGTCATTCACATGAATTTTCAAAGAAATTCCTTCCAGGTATGAAAAAATTGCTTTTATATCTTAGGAATTAAAATACTCAATATCCTGAATAAAAATTCTCTAAATAGGAAGTCTTCACTGTCAAAAGAGAATTGTCATTGCAGGAAACACAAAGAAGGGCAAAAGGTATAGTTAAATCAAATTACAATTTGTTGGTCAGTTTCTTGTTGTCCCATTCACTGTAAAACTAGGGAATTAATCTAGCTTCATAAAATAATCAAAGAATCAGCTACTGCAACTTAACCAAGAAAAAAAACCACCAAAGAAAAATTATTTTAAATGGTTCATTTCCATTTTAAAGTAACAGTGTTCAAAAACCAGAACATCCCAGTTGTGCATCTAGATTTAATAAGTAGATATCCCCCACAATGTGAACTGTGTAATCCCTAAATATGGCCTAATGAATAGAGCTTCATGGTTAAGGCTTTTTTTTATGATTCTTATCCCACTAGGAGAGTAGGTTAAATTTAGAATTTACTAGTTCACAAGGAAATTTATTTCAGTATGAAACCATGAGAGAATGGGAAGTGGGAGGGAGAAAATGCATTTTCAAGTATAGGTAAATATGAAAAAAGGAAACATTAAAACGAGTGACTGGATTAGAAAAGCATATATAATGTCCTGTAAAGCACCTGTCTTTGAATATGGCCAGGGATTGGTATACTTTAAAGTGCAAGTAGTTATTTGCAAATGCCTACATCAATTTTTTAAAAAGGGTTTGAATGATGTTAAACATAGTCCTTGGAGGTAAGCTAATTAGTAAACTAGAGAGTCTTAAAACTCTCAAGTGCCATCTTTGAACTGAAGAAGACATCTCCTAATGAAGTCCCCTGTGGGCTAAAAGTCTAGATCAGGAAGCTTGCATGGTGCTGCAGCTGAATTTCAAATATTTTGAAGCATTGAAAGCAATATGGAAAGTTGCACTTAAAAGGAATGAAAGGGTAAAAATGCTGAGTCCTATAAACTTAAAACATTCCATTTGAAATTTCTTAACTGTCTTTCAAGCATATAAAATAATCAGATGCAATTGAGGTACTCCATTAACTGAAAAGAGGAAAAAATGTACACCATTTCCCCCAGCATGAAATGCATGTTTATGCTCTATCAGGCCTTGTATTCAAGGCACAGGTATATATATTTGGGGAAAGGGGTCGGGGGGGGGGGGAGGACAGGGCATTTGGAAGAAGAAATAAATTAATCTCAAGCCTCTGACTCATTTACACACCACAAGATAAAACTATGTGAATTTTCTTACACCTTATACTAAAATAAGGTCAAAATGGGTACATGATTTAGACATAAAAGGTGATACCATAGGTAAATTAGGAGAGGAAGGAATGGTTTGCCTCTCAGATTTATGGAAAGGAGAACAATTTATGTCTAAAAAAGAGATAGAGAATATTATGAACTGCAGAATGGATGATTTTGATTACATTAAATTAAAAAGGTTTTGTACAAACAGAAGCAATGCATCCAAAATTAGAAGGGAGGCAGAAATCTGGGAAACAATTTTTATAGCCAGTATTTATGACAACAGCCTCATTTAAAAAATATATCAGGAACTAAATCAAATTTATAAGAATCCAAGTCATTCCCCAATTGAGAAATGGTCAAAGGATATGAACAGGGAGTTTTATGATGAAGTCAAAGCTATCTATTGCCATATGAAAAAATGCTCCAAATCACTACTGATTAGAGAAATGCAAATTAAAACAACTCTGAGGTACCACCTCACACCTATCAGATTGGCTAATATGACAAAAAAGGAAAATAATAAATGTTGAAGAAAATGTGGAAAAATTGTAACACTAATGCATTGTTGGTGGAGCTGTGAACTGACCCAACCGATATGGAGAGCAATTTGGAATTATGCTCAAAGGGCTATAAAGCTGTGCATACCCTTTGACCCAGAAATACCACTGCTAGGTCTGTATCCCCAAGAGATCATAAAAAAGGGAAAAGGGGGCAGCTAGATGGCGCAGTGGTTAAAGCCCTGGCCCTGGATTCAGGAAGATCTGAGTTCAAATCCAGCCTCAGACACTTGTCACTTACTAGCTGTGTGACCCTGGGCAAGTCACTTAACCCCCATTGCCTCACTAAAAAAAAAAAAAAAAAAAAAAAAAAAAAAGGGAAAAGGACCCACATATACAAAAATATTTATAGCTGCTCTTTTTGTTGTGGCAAGAAATTGGAAATTGAGGGAATGCCTATCAATTGGGAAATGGTTGAACAAGTTGTGGCATATGAATGTAATGGAATACTATTGTGCTGTAAGAAACGATGAGCAGGCAGATTTCAGAGTAACCTGGAAGGACTTACCTCAACTGATTCTGAGTGAGATGAGCAGAACCAAGAGAACATTGTACACAACAACATTGTATGTTGATCAACAGTGATAGACTTGACTCTTCTCAGCAATACAATGGTCCAAGATAGTTCCAAAGGACTCATGATGGAAAATGCTCTCCAAATCCAGAAAAAAAAAAAAAACTATGGAATCTAGATGCAAATTGAATCATACTATCTCTATTTTTTTGTTGTTTTTCTTTTTTGAGGTTTTTCCTTTTTGCTCTGATTCTTCTTTCATAGCGTGACTAACATAGAAATATGTTTAATGTCATGATACATATATAATCTATATCAGATTACTTGCTGTCTTGGGAAGGGGGAGGGAGAAAATTTGAAACTAGAAATCTTATAAAAACAAATGTTGAAAACTATCTCTACATGTAACTCGAAAATAATAAAATACTCTTACAGAAAAATTATGGGAATTTGTTCTACACAAAAGCTCTTCCACATAAAACTCTGGCCTTTTAGACTTCAATGATATTTGGATTTCAAATATCATATTTGTAAATGGAAAATCAAATTAAACAATACAATTAAAGTTCTATATGTTGGTCATATTATCATCTCATCTTGAACAAAACAAAGGAATTTTATTTGTATCTTTGTTACTGTTCTTGAGCCATTTCACTCGTGTTTGACTGTAACTCCATTTCGGTATTACTTGGCAGAGATACTGGAGTGGTTTATCATTTCCTTCTCCAGTTCATTTCATAAATAAGGAAACTGAAGCAAACAGTGTTAAGTGACTTGCCCAGAGTGTCACAGCTAGTAGATATCTGAGGCCAGATTTGAACTCACAAAAATGAGCCTTCTTGACTCCAGCCTAAATGCTCTATCCACTATGCCACCTAACTGCCCATAACTTTGTTTACTTATTGTTTATTATCAAAACATGATATCTTATAGATCATAAAGAAGCCAATTGATATGAATTAAATTTCTAATAGTTATTATCCTGTTTCATGTTCCATTGATTTTTTTTATAACATTCAGGAGGCATAACAGAGAGAAAGTAAACTGACATCAGAAATGAAAAACCCTTGCAACCAAAACACCTAAATGACATTATAAAGTAAGACTTTAGAACTTGACAACATATGTACATACCTGAACAAAATGGATCTCAAACAAAGGGAGCACACAGTACAACTTTGGAAATGAAGCTTTAAAATGTCTAAAATATCCTGCCTTGGAGATGAAAATGGCCAAGAACATTATACAATGAGGAAAGAAACAAGATAAGCTTGGCAGCTATTAAAGGTGGGTTTTACCAACAGTGTGATAAGTAAATATGGATATAGATATGAAAGGAGAATTACATTCACATTCTGACCACAGGTAGATGGCTTCTCGTACTATGATTTCAAAATAACATAGTCTTCTTGATCCAAAATCTGGCAGCCTTTAATTTTCTTTTTCTTTTTCACATCTATCTTTGCAAGAGAAAACAAGCATCAAAGTATAACTAGTCAGCTTTAAAGAATACCACAATGCTATATTTATGGATGGATAGATAGATAGATAGATAGATAGATAGATAGATAGATAGATAGATAGATAGATAGATAGATATCAGAGAACCCAAAAAGAAAACATTCCAAAGTTAGCTAAGAGAACACTGAAATGGAGGTATAGTTGGTGGGGGGAGCTACTTTTTTAAAAAGTAGGAGGGGGACAGCTAGGTGGTGCAGTGGTTAAAGCACCAGCCCTGGATTCAGAAGGACCTGAGTTCAAATCCAGCCTCAGACACTTGACACTTACTAGCTGTATGACACTGGGCAACTCACTTAACCCTTGTTGCCCCCCCACCAAAAAAATAGTAGGAGGGATTATTTTGTAAATAATATTCTCCATGAAGATTTACTGCAATGAACTACAAAGATTAATATATGTATATATTTTACCTTTGCCTCAATTATGCCTCTGCCTTCTTAATTTTCTGCTTTATTTCTATTTTTTTCTTTCCTCTGCTTTTCATTTTAATATTTAGACTCTGTGAATCCAGGAAATGTTTCTTTGTTGCTCCTCTAAAGCCTAATGATACACTATGCAGATATTTCATAAATACATACCAATTGTACTTGACACGGTAGCTAGTAATATATGTAATTAATACTTCTACTTGAATGAATGAATGGTGAAGCTATTTGAAGGAATGACTAGTCACTCCTCCTTTCATTGACTTCATTTCATTTTTTCTTTGTATCTCTATCAGCTACCATAGTGCCTGGTATAAAGTACGTACTTATTAAGTCTTTGATTGGTTGATCATTTTTTTTGTTTATTTTGTTTAGTTTTGTGGGGCAATGAGGGTTAAGTGACTTGCCCAGGGTCACACAGCTAGTAAGTGTCAAGTGTCTGAGGCCAGATTTGAACTCAGGTCCTCCTGAATCCAGGGCCAATGCTTTATCCACTGCAACACCTAGCCACCCCAATTTATCAATTTTGATAGCAATAAGTTCATCATTGAAGCATAATAAAGTTTGGTTTAGGTTTATGCAAGGTTGGCTTTTCCACAGCCAGAATTGGAACAGTTTAAATTAAATGTGCTCCACAAGGACCCATTCTCAATAATATAACCTTCACAAATCTTGAAATTCTTTTCTCCATTTTGTAACACTGTAAGAAATTTTAAGTGAGGTTCATTTCTAAGAGGTAAAAGAGCTACTCTAAAGATACAAAAAGATCAAGAAGCCAAAGGAGGAAGACAGCAGAAATTATGGCAGAATTATTTCTTAAAAGAGAAAGAAGTAAGTGAGACAGGAAAAAGTTTGCAAAGTACTTAGAATGACCAAACCAGTCATAGCTAATCAAATAGATTTATACATGAAACTAGAATTACAACAAATAATTTTGAAATGAAATTGATTTTATAGCTTTTGAAAATATGATCTGGGACATCTAGGTGGTGCAGTGGATAAAGCACCAGCCCTGGATTCACGAGGACCTGAGTTCAAATCCAGCCTCAGACACTTGACACTTACTAGCTGTGTGAACCTGGGCAAATCACTCAACCCTCTTTTCTCTGCTAAAACAAAATATAATAAAATAAAAAATATGGTCAATGTTCATCATTAATTGTGGCTTGCCAATATCCTTGCTAAAATGGGGTGTTCAAATAAACATAATATTGATCAGAACAGAGCTCAGTGAGGCAATCATCTTTGTTATTTTTGAAATTATTAATGTAAATAAATGAATATCAGGTTAGATTCATTGGTTTCCATAGCGTCATAGAAACATACTTTTAGAGATAGAAGGGACCTTAGTGGTGATCTAGATATGTGTCTCCATTTCATAGATGACAAAACTGAAGCATATGGACATATACTTGACATTCTACAACTTAATAATCTTAAACTTTGTCCCTCAGAACTAAATCATATCACACGAATGAATCATACTGTGCTTGTATTCCTTAAAAAATTCCCACATATTTCTTTTCAGAATTTCTGCTATTTAGGCATGATTCCTCCAATATAAGGACAGACAAGGAAAAATATAAGAGGATTATTACCGCCCCCATCCCTAGAAAGAATGCTTCTCTTTATGCAACCCAATATTGCATTAATTTTTTTGGCTACCATATTACACTAATGAATCATAGTGTGCTTATATTCTATAAAAACTCCTATGCACACACATATATGCACATACATATATACATACATAGACACATGTGTATACATGTATATATGCATATATTTCCAAATTGTTGCTATTTAACCATGATTCCTCCAGTTTGTACTATAAATCCTATTTTAATTCACAAATTTAAAATGTTATATTTAACCCTATTGATTTTGAATGTTCCAGTTCAGGAAAAAATTAAAGTTAGTTTGGTATGAGCTATTCTTGAGGGAGCCATATAATTCTCTGTGATTACTGCTTCCCTTTCTAAATAGTTCTTAATCATCCTTTCCACTAAAATAACAAAATAAATAGGAGGGATAAGTTTTAAGAATAAATACTCTGAATCCAGTCATTGCTCTTACCCTAATATCAATAGAGAACTTGTAAAGTTTAAGTTTTGGAACCTGATATATGTTTTTGCCTTTATCTCCATTGGATTCTATCTAATTATATTTACCCCAATACTCAAGGCTGTTAAGAAATTTTTATTTTTAATTTTTGGAATAAAACTAGCATTTCCATAACATAGTACAATAAAAGGATGATTGCACATTAAACTGCAAATGTACTATTCACAACTTGCTATTCCTTTCAAATATACAACAAAATTATAATGTAAATTTCTTGTTTTTTCTTCCCTCCCCCTACCCTAGAAATGGGTCCCATTAGATTCAAATAAGGATGTTTATGTAAATTATTTTATACATAGTTCTTTTTATCAGTTCCTTCTCTAGATACAGATAGTGTCTTTCTTCATATGTCATTTATACTTTGCGATATTCATAATAGAAAAAATAACTTATTCCCTCAAAGTTTTTCTTATAACAATATTGCTGTTACTGTTTACAATGTTATCTTGGTTCTGTTCTTTTTCTCCTTATTGTTTCATGTAAGCCTCTCCATGTTTTTTTTTTTCTCTAAAATCATTGAGCTCATCATTTCTTTTAGAACAGTAGTATTAAATCACAATAATATCCCACAACTTGTTTAGCCATTCCCCAATTTAGGGCATTCCTGCAATTTCCAGTTCTTTGCCACCACAAAGAAAACTTCTGTAAACATTTTAGAACATATAGGTTCTTTTCCTTTTTCCCTAATCATCTTTGGGAATAGATTGAGTAATTGTATTGCTGTGTCAAAGGGTATAGGTAACTTGATAACTCTTTGGGAATAATTCCAGATTGCTCTCCAAAATGGTTTTATCATTTTAAAATTCCACCAACAATGAATTAGTGTTTCATTTTTTCCATATTCTCTCCAACATTTGTCACTTTCCCCTTCTAACATCTTAGTCAATCTGAGAAGTATAAAATATCTCAAGGTTGTGTCATCTTCCTTTCTCTGATCAATAATGATTTAAATCATTTTTCATACAACTATAAATTGTTTTGATTTCTTCATTGGATAACTGTTAATATCCTTTGATGTTAAGATTTCTTAAAAATCTCATCGCATGAGATAAAAAGTTATCTCTTCCTCTTGGTTTTCTCTTATATGCAAACTTGATGAGCATATTCTCTCTACTTTTACCCAAATCATTGCTAAAAATGCTAACAAGCATAGGACAAAGGACAGATCAATGCAGAAATTTATTGTAAACTTGTCTCCAAGGTGAGAATCCTTCGAGTTCTTTAAAACAGTTATTACATCACGTTCTCCAGAATCTTCTTCAAGTTAAACATTGCCAGGTACTTCAAATGTTGTTTGTCCTTCATTTTCAAAGAAGACCAATGATATGATTGGGTGATAACATGACTTGTCTGTGAATTGGATTTTAGTGAGGAAGAATTTCACAAAGTCATTCAGCCTCACTCTCTTTTCCATATTCTTCAAAGTTCAGTATCAAGGTAAGAGTCAATAATGAGTGGTGATGATTCAAGATTCATTGGGTGACCATGGCATCTTTAATGTCTGACCGAGCTCATTGTCCTTCATGGCCATTGGAACAAATTGTTCTCATCTACCCATTCCACAAGGAAAAGTCTTCATGAGTTTGGGGTAGACATCCCTCTAATTCAACAACTGGTTTGAGGTCTGTCAGTTATCATCAACCAAATTTAGCCCATCTCACAAGACAGTTTTACCAGGATGTGGCCACTGTGCATGCCATAGTTTCTTGAAGCCACAGGTGAGAGTTGGGTAAGAAGTAAATACCAAAGATGGATGAGCAACTGTGAAAAAGGCTCAGCAAGTCTTCATCTAGAGGTGCTAGTCCTCTCTGAACATCCCATAGACCCCACCTTTAACTAATTCTCTTATTACTTGGTCTCAAAATGTTTCATAATCCCAATTGCCCACTTTTTACATTGTATAATTTATCAATAACCTTCTTAAACTCTGGCACTCAGAACTAAATCTAATACTCAATATAAGGTCTGACAAGGAGGAGTACAGGAGGCTATCACCACACTATTGCTAGAAGTTATGCTTCTCTTAATCAAACCCAAGATTGCTTTAATTATTTTTTTGTCTGCCACATCACACTGATGACTCATATTTTGTTTGCATTATACGAAAACTCCTAAATACATATTTTTTTCAGAAGTACTGTTATCTAACCATAATTCTTCCAGTTTGTACTTGTAAATCTCATTGTTAATACAGAAGATTAAAACTTTACATTCACCCCTACTGAATTTCAAAAATCCTATCCAAAAAGATATTTTCTTGAGGAAATAATGATTTTTTATTACTGTTTTTCTTTCTATAATAGTAGTTATTTATGTTGAGTTTTCTAAAGTCATGTCTGACTCTCCCTGAACTAATATGTGGTTTTCTGGGCAAAAATACTGTAGTAGTTTGCCATTTGCTTCTCCAGCTCATTTCACAAATGATGAAACAGTGGCAAACAGGGTTAAGGGACTCCCCAATAGTCACACAGGCAAGTGTCTGGGTCCATATTTGCACTCAGGAAGATGAGTCTTCCTGACTCCAGGTTTGGTGCTCTATCCACTGTGCCAATTAGGTGCCTCATACAATTACTAAACATCATTTTAATTACATAATCTCAGTTCTTCCTCATCCCAGTAATCATAGCAAATTCCATTAGTCTAAAGTTTATAATATTTTTCTCTCTATTTTTAATATCAAAAATAATTTGGCCTTCTCTAATTCTATGATATCTCTTCCATTCATCACAGTCTTTGAAATATAGCTTACAGCTGCTAAGTATCACATCCACAAGATCTCTCAATACCTGGGAGAGATTTGAACTGGACCTCCAGATAGAACAGATCAAGGGCAGCTAATTGCTCTCCTATATATTATCTGAGATTTCAACTCCTTTTCACATATTTATTGTCCTGTCCTTTCTGGTCCAATGATTATTATACTCTGGAGAAAAAATAAAAGCAAAACACTACAATATACCATATAAATTTCTCCCTCTATTCTTCCACCTCTTGCCTCCCAAAGAACCAAGGTATAAAACAAAGATTTTTCGTGAAAGTTGAGTAGTTTTGCTTTCCAGCTATGACTTGTTATCTTTTTTTCATGATTTTCTTGCATCACTCTCATTTCCCTTTCCATTTTTTCCTTTACCTCCCTTACTTCATTTTCAAAGTCCTTTTTGAGCCTTTGTATGCCCTGAAACCAATCCATATTTTTCTTGGAAGCTTTGGATATATGAGCTTTGACTTTGTTATCTTCTTTTGAGGGTGTATTTTGATCTACCTTGTCACTGTAGAAACTTCCTATGTTCAGCACTTTTTTTCTGTTTACTCATTTTCTGAGCCTATTTCTTTATCTTTAACTCTTTGTTACAGTGGGGCACTGTTTCCAGGGTGGAGGGCACACTGTCCCAAGGTTCAGGGGGTTTATGCAGCCATTTTCAGAGACACTTCTAGGTATTTGTAAGTTTTTAGTTCTTCCAAGGTGGTATAATTTAAGGAGAGGTATGTTTACCATTCTCCTGGCCTGTGTTCTGGTCAGCAAGCAACCAAAGACCTGGTTTTATACCCTGGAACTATTAACAGAGAACTGCTCCACTGTGGCTGCAAGCTCTCATGTGCTTGTGCTCCTCCCCTGCCCTGGATCACCACCCAAGACTGTGACCTGGATCTGAGTATGGACAAAACAACAGAGTCCTGCCTCAGTGCTAGCAAAGAAATCTCTCTAATCTCCTTCTGGCCAATTATTCAGCCCCCTTACCTTCTGTGGGCTGAGTTCCAGAAGTAATTGCTGCCACTGCTGATTCAGAAGCTCCCAAGGCCTGCTTCTGGTTTGCTGTTTGCTGTGGCTGTGGCTGTGGCTGGGTCTGGGCTGGGTCTGGGTCTGCACTGGCATAGCCTGTGCTGAGCTGCTGAGGTCCACTCTTACCCTAGTAAAACAGACCTTTCCTGCCAACCTTCTTAGTTGTCTTTGGCTGGAAATTTATTTCACCCTGTCTTTTTGTGGGTTCTGCTGCACCAGGAATTTTCTGGTGGCATTATTTTGAAGGTATCTGGAGGTGTCTTGGGGAGAGCTTAGGCAAGTCACTGCCTTTCTTCTGCCATCTTGGCTCTACCCCCTATCTCTTTTTATCAATGTCCAATTCACCCCCATTAGTAGCCTTATTCTTTCTTTGATTCTCATTTCTTGAATATAGCTTTTAAAATATCCATCATGGGGCAGCTAGGTGGCACAGTGGATAGAGCACCGGACCTGGAGTCAGGAGTACCTGAGTTCAAATCCAGCCTCAGACCCTTAACACTTACTAGCTGTGTGACCCTAGGCAAGTCACTTAACCCCAATTGCCTCACTAAAGAAAAAAAATATCCATCATATTGCCCTTATCATTATATTAAACATGGAGAAAATTTCTATTACATGATGAAGGTAGAGAAGAAAGAGCAGATGAGATTGGGCACGTTCAGAGTAGTATGGCCATGAAGAGAGAGAGAGAGAGAAGAGAGAGCAAAAAGAATATACATAATTAATACAAAATGTAAATAAAACAATACTAAGAGGAAGCCAACATAATATAAAAAAAAATTACAATATCAGTATTAGATCATTAACATGTGTCCCATATACCTCTTCTAACAGTGTACTAGAAAACTGAAAAGTGACAGTTGTGATCATTCTATCACGTGATTTTGTTTAACTATTTTGTGGAATGTAAATTTGGAAGATTGTTTTAATGATCTGGAGGAATTATTAGTTATATGAATATACTATTTTTAGAAAATATAAAATGAACAGAAAGTGAATACAAAATTGAAGCATAGTCTTATAAGGTGAAGAGTACTAAAGCTTGGAAGGAGGGCAGAAAAAATTATAGACGACTGTTCATTGTCTGGATTCTTACATTTTTTATTTCCTTGAGATTCTAGATCATTGTTCCCATGAATTTTTTTATGTTTGTAAATTCACAATACCCATTTATGATCTGTGTATATGCCATTCTGTTAACATTGTTATATACATTGAGAATATTTTCTTCCATTTGCTTACTTTACTCTTCATCAGACTGTGTAAAGCTTTCCATGCTTCTCCAAAATCATCATATTCATAATTTTTACAGCATAGAGATATGTAATTGTATTCATGTAGAACAATTAGTTTAGTCATTTCTCAATCAATGGGAATTTACTTTGTTTCAAATTCTTTGTTACCAAAATAATGTGCTGCTATAAAAATTGTGGTGTATATAGGGACTTGCTTCTTATGTCTGCCTTCTTAATGGCCTTCTTGAGAATAGTCATGGAATCTCTGGATGTGGATATTCAGTGATTTCATTTGTTTAATTTCAAATTGCTTTTCAAAATAGTTACACTGATTCATAACTCCAGCAGGAATGTACTGGTATGCCTGTCTTCCACCAACACCTCCAACACTGACAACTCCATTTTTGGTCATCATTTCTAATTTATAAGATGTGAGGCAAAATCTCAGAATTGTTTCAATTTGCATTTGTTTTATTTGTGATTTGGAGCATTCTTCTATACAATTGTTAATGGTATGGGTTTTTTTGAGAACTGACTTTCATATCTTTTGACAACTTTGCTATTACTTTTTTTGCTATTCATATTTATACATATATATATACATATACATCTATATGTTTCTAATATTTATGTTAATTCTTTATGCAATTTTAATACCATACCTTTTTCTGAGAAATTTGATACAAAGATATTTCCCCATTCAACTGCTTCTCTTATTATGTTGGATGTATTACTTTTCTTTGTACATAGTTTTTTTTTTAATTTCATCTAATCAAAATTACTTATTTTATCTTTTGCAACAATCATCTTAAATTTTTAAATTAGTCTATTTATTCTCACAGTTTTCCTAAGTAAAATGTCATAGTTTTCCTAAGTAAAATGTCATGTCATCTAAAAAGTTGGGATAACCTATTTTAGTTTTTGTAGGTTTTTCTCTTATCATCAGCACTTCTTGACATGTCAAAAAATAGAGCGGAAGAAGGCACCCTTGCATTATCCCTATATTGAGTAGGAAATTATTGTATGACATGTGAGATTCAAAATTGGATATATGGAGAATTAATCACCCCCTTTAACTTTTCCCTTTTATATATATACATCTCCCAGATCAATAAGAAAAAGGAGCCTCTGAGCTTTAATCTGTGAGGGATTCATTTTTATTGCTTGGAATTAATTAGGCAACAAAAAGTGAAACCAATTAGGGAGATAGGGAAGTAGAAATACAGATGGATGGTCTTAGATCTAAGCTTAGTCTATTTTCCTTTATAAAACTCACCGAATCCCAAACTGTCCGCCAGGCTGCAAACCAGCACACCCAAAGCCAAACAAACACCAACCACATGTTTTTGAACTCCTCTCACCCATACAACCACAGCTAAGTTTAACAGCCAGAGAATGTGAACTTCCATTCCCTCCCACACTTTTAAGTTCGCATCCCGGAAGTTCCTCTCATTCTCCTCCCAAAAGGGGAGGTCCTTCAAAAGCTGTTTCAGTGGTATGCACAGTCTCTCAAATGATTCAACTAAAACTTCCAATATTAATCTTTACCACAAATAATTTTGTTTCATTTGAAAAACAAATGAGTTTGCTCAATGAAACAGCCAAAAATAATATCCTATGCTAACTAACAATATGTTAATAACAATATAGAAAAGGGAGAGAGAAAAGTTTTGTCCAGAGGGGCAATCCCTCATGGACGCAATGCTTTGACATTGGTCTTGCAAAGGGAGGGCCTCTGCAGAGAGTACATCTTACAGATGGTGTATATTATTTTGTTTTGTTTTGTTTTTAGTGAGGCAATTGGGGTTAAGTGACTTGCCCAGGGTCACACAGCTAGTAAGTGTTATGTGTCTGAGGCTGGATTTGAACTCAGGTACACCTGACTCCAGAGCCAGTGCTCTATCCACTGCGCCACCTAGCTGCCCCAGATGGTGTATATTATAACAGAAGGAGAAATCAAAACCAACAAAACAAAACTGTTCATACAAAGTCTCTGAGTTCTCTTGTATTCTTGGAGTGGTAAGATATCATCGGGGGAAGCTGGACTCTGGACTGGAAATCCTCTCACTCACAAGCTGCCATGGCTAAATTTCACAGCCAGAGAACACCAACTTCCATTCCTGCCCTCACTTTTAAGTTCATGTCCCAGAAGTTCCTTGTGTTCTCCTCCCAAAAGGGGAAGTACTTCAAAAGCTGCTTCAGTAGTATTCACAATCTCTCAAATGATTCAGCTAAAACTTCTGATATTAATCTTTACCGCAAATAATTTTTACCACAGACAAAAAAAAGTGTTTGATTTTAGATATAAATAATTTTGTCATATGTATAATGATAGGACCATAATAATGGTTTAAACATGATTTTTAGTGCTTTTATGAGTATTGAATTTTGTAAAAAGCTCCTTATATATCTTGATATCAGATTTTGGGGTTTTATTTGTTTTAATATGATGAATTATATTAGTTCCTAATATTTAATTATCCCTGTATTTTGGGTATAAATTCAACTTATTCAGAATGCTTTTTTAAAAATTTGCATCAAGATTCATGAAAGATATTGGTCTATTGTTCTCTTTCTTTGATTTTTATCTCCCCGGTTTAAGTGTTTAAACACTATTTGTGTAATAAAAAATAATATGGCAGTGTTCTATAAAAATAATTTATTAAACATAAATAGCAATTATTCTTTAAACTTTGGATGAAATTAATGTCAATGTCATAGACTCAAAAGTTTAAATACTTGAAGCTGAAAGGGATATTAGAGTTCATGTAGTCCATTGCTCCTCATTTTACAAATTACCCAGCTAAGGCCTACCAATTAATTGACTTGCCCAAAGTTACTAGGTAAAATATCAGGGATAAAACTCATGTATACATATTACAATTCCAACTTTATTTCTCCACAGCAATACCATCACTGCTTACCCAAACCATACCTTCCACGTACCCCTATTGTTATTTCTTTGAGTATTTATACCAAAGAACCAATAAATAAAATGTCTGGCCTGAACATCTGCCTTGAGGTAAAGAGGAAAAGCCATTCAAGAAGCAGGTCTAGTGTTTAGTGCCACAGTATCATTTAACAAATTAATAGCAATTAGTTTTTACAGGTAGGTTATTTGTCGAGATAATATATGTTCTGTAAGAACACAAGTACATTCCCATAAATTGAATGTACACTCTGCCATATGCCACTTTATTTTCTGGAGAAATTGGGATCAAAATTGTATCAAATAGTTTGCTAAAAATTTTTTTCTTATTATCAAAATCATTTCTAAATATGGCATAGCTATTGGATCAAGCCACTCCCTTTCTTAGATAAATCAGCCTTTTATGTTGCTCCACTAAGCTAGCTTACTTAGCACAAGACCAACTACCTACAAACTGTAGAATAGAGTGTTGCTCCCCTAATGATCTGAAGCTCACAAGATCTATTTTATCTCCCATACTCCTTCCCCTAAGGCAAGAAAGAATAGATAAAACAGGGATAGAAAAAAAAAGCAGGGCCATGTGCTTTTTTTGCTTCATATTGGCTCCAGGTGAGATATATGATCCAAGGCCCTTCCTCCACTTGGAGGCCAACAGAAGCTTGTCCTCTTCACTTTTTATTAGAAAATGGAAAAAAGCAGATCTATTCCCAGGTGAATCATTTGCATATACCGTTTTGTGTTATGAGTCCTAATGTAACCAGCCAACTGGAAGGTAAGCAAATCAGAAAAAAAAATAATTGAAATCTTGAGCATATTCTGAAATAGAGAGCTAGGAACCTTCATTTTACATGAGAAAATTCCATCAGAAGGCTCACCAAAAATTTATGCTCCTAAAATGAGCCATCACTGTCTCATTTCCCATTACAATTCTATTTTTCTAGGATATCACTCTAGGATAGTAAATTCTTTTTTTTCCTTTCATTTATTTTTTATTCAAGTTTTATTATACAACATTATGGTAGTGTTTTACATAATTGTATATTTATACCTTATATCTGATTGCTTGCCACCTCCAGGAGGGGAAAGGGGAGAGAGGTAAGGAGGGATAAAAATTGGAACCCAAAACTTTAAAAATTGTTTATTACTTCAAAATGAATAAATAAAATATATTGACTTATCTGGGGAAGAAATAAATAATAAAAAATAATAAAAGAGATGACACATACATATAATGCAGTGGTGATCAGAGAAGGAAGTTATGGTCTAGTTTTTTTCTATTTAATTTTTTTTCCCAAATTACATGTAAAAACAAATTTTGACATCATTTTTTTTAAAACTTTGTGTTCCAACTTCTCTTCCTCCCTCCCTTCCCACCCCCAACCCCAAGAACTCCAGCAATTCAATATGTTATACATGAATAGTCAAGGAAAACTTCTCCACATTACCTAGATTGTGAGAGAGAACAGATGAAAACAAAACTTCAGATGAAGGAACTATCAACAAAAATTATGCTTCAATCTGTTTTCAGATACCATCAGTTCTTTCTCTGTAGATGGACTGCAATTTTCATACGTCCTTCAGAGTTATATTGGATTGTTGAATTTCTGAAAATAACAACATGTTTCCCAGAAGATCATCTTACACTATTGCTGTTATTTTGTATATAGTACATTTCACTCTGCTTCAGTTCATGTAGGTCTTTCTAGGTTTTTTCTTCTAGCATACTGTTCATCATAAGTTTTATATAGTACCTTAAACTTGACAAAGAATTTTCTTCACATTAGCCCAGCAAAGTATGTACCATACATTTTGCCATTATAATCAATCATCATAACTGTTTCCCTCTATCCTATTCCCTTCCCATGATATTTACTGTATTTTCTATCTTCTTTTACTCTATTCTTCCTCAAAAGTGTTTTGCTTCTCACTGTTCCCTCCTCTGCTCTTCCCCAGCTTCTTTCACCCTTCCCTCCTTATTCTCTTCCCCTCCTACTTTCTCATAGGGTTAGATAGATTAATCCTCCCAATTGGATGTGTATGTTATTCCCTCCTTGAGCATACTCTGATGAGATTAAGGTCTTTGAGCTAATTCTATATTCTAATTTTTTTCTTCCTCCCTCCCTATGAATTCAAGCAATTCAATATGTCATATATATGCAGTTATGCAGAACATATTCACCTTCCTCAATAGTGTTTTGCTTTTTACTGCTCTCTCCCCCAATCTGTCCTTCTTTCCTTGCCTCTTCTCCTCCTCATCTCCTTCCCCTCCCACTTTCCCTCAGGGAAAAATATATTACTATATACACTTGAGTATGTATATTATTCCCTCTTTGAGCCAATTCTGATGATAGTAAGGTTCACTCACTCCCCCACTCCTTTGCTTCTTCCCTTCCCCTCCATAAGTTTTTTCTTGTTTCTTTCATGTGAGTTACTTTTCCCCAGTCTACCTCTCCCCTCCCCTGCCCAGTGCATTCCTCCTGCTCCTCAACCCTATTTTAAAGATGTCATCAGGGCTTAGATAAGTGGCACAGTGGACAAAGCACCAGCCCTGGACCCAGGAGGCCCAAAGCCCAAATCCAGCCCCAGACATAAGACACCCCACCCTGCCTGCCCCACAAAAAAAAAGGATAAACAAAAAATAAATACTTTACAGATATTATTGCTTTATATTCAGTTCAGACCTGTGTCCTCTAAGTATATTCCTTTCAGCTGCCCTAATACTGAGAAAGTTCTTACAAGTTTGAAGTATTATCTTCCCATGTAGGAATGCGAACAGTTTAATCTTTTAATATCTTTCATGATTTCTTTTTCCTGTTTGCCTTTTTATGTTTCTCTAGGGTCTTGTATTTGAAAGTCAAATTTTCTATTCAGTTCAGGTATTTTCATCACAAATGCCTGAAAGTCCTCTTTTTTATTGAAGTCCCATTTTTCCTCTGAAAGATTATACTCAGTTTTGCTTGGTATGTGATTCTTGCCTGTAGTACCAGTTCCTTTGCCCTCTGGAATATCATATTCCACGTCCTCTGGTACTTTAATGTAAATACTACTAGATCTTGTTTTATCCTTATTGGAGCTCTACAGTATTTGAATTCCCTTTTTCTAGCTTCTTGCAATATATTCTCCTTGATCTGGGAGTTCTGGAGGTTTTCCTTTTGGGATCTCTTTCAGGAGGTGATCAGTGTATTCTTTCAATTTCTATTTTAGCGTCTGCTTCTAGAATATCAGGGCAATTTTCCCTGACAATTTCTTGGAAGATGATGTCTAAGCTCTTATTTTGGTCATGGTTCTCAGGTAGTGCAATGATTTTCAAATTATCTCTCCTGGATCTATTTTCCAGGTCAGCTGTTTTTCCAAGGAGATATTTCATATTGCCCTCTATTTTTTTATTCATTTGGATTTGCTTTACTGTGTGATGGTTTCTCATAAAGGGACAAGCTTCCATTTGTTCAATCATAATTCTTAGGCAATTATTTTCTTCTGATAGCTTTTGTATCTCCTTTTCCATTTGGCTTTTAAAGCTGTTGACTTTTATCTCATGACTCTCTTGCATCTCTCTTATTTCTCTTTCCATTCTTTCCTCCATCTCCCTAAATCTTCTTTCTATCTTTCCTACTTTCTCTACGAAGTCCCATTTGAGCACTTCCACAGCCTGAGACCAATTCATATTTTTCTTTGAAGCTTTGGATTTAGAGGCCCTGAGGCTGTTATCCTCTTCTGAGTCTGCACCTCAATCTTCCTTTTCGCTGAAAAAACTTTCTATAATTCTTAACTTTCTTTGCTTGCTCATCTTGCCATCTTTTACTTAACTTTTAACTCCCTCTTACAGTGGGGACCTAATTCCAAGCTACACTGTCCCAAGATTCAGAGGGTTCCAAGTGTTTTGGTTTGAGGGAGGGCAGGTTTTTCTCTTACCTGGCTTGTCCTGTGGTATGAAGATAACCGCAATCCAACTTGCTAATTAACCAGCCAGCAGAATTTTGTGTGCTGTGGTTCTTAGCTTTGAGGAGCCTGAGCCCCCAACTGGGCCTCCTGCCACTCAAGAATTTTTCCTGGTTCCCTGCTGGGGTGGGATAGCCGAATTCCTCCTTAGGTCCCACAGACACCCCTGTATTTTCCCCCCTCCCACACCCTCAGCTGTTCAGCCTTCTCACCCAAAACATGCCAGTGCTTCAGCTGATTTGGAGACTTGGGAGTTAGCTTCTCTGGTGCACCCTGCCTGGGGATTATGTTGGCATGATGGACAGGGTTGAACTCTTCTTGTAGCCCAGCATGGCGCCCCCCTCTATGTTGTCTTTGTCTGAAAAATAATCTCAGTCTGTCTTTTTGTTGATTTTGTTGCTCTAGGGGTTGTTTTATTATAGTTTTCACTTAACTGTTTCAGGAGCTCTGTGTGTTTGATGTCTTCCCTCCACCTTCTTGGCTCTGCCCCAGGATAGTAAATTCTGATAATTATTTTATTTATCAGTTTGATTTTTTTTACTTTGGTAATTTGATTTTTCCTTCTCTATTTTCATCAGTTTATGTGATATTTTACTTATTTTAATAAACTTATTGCGTAAGCAAATTTTAGTATTATCATTTTTGTATTTGTTTTATTTTTAAGATTTTATTATTTTTCCAACTCTTTAATTCTTTGGTTTTTAATGATAATGCAAATTCATTAATCTTGTCCTTTTCCAATTTGTCAGTCTACACTGTCAAAGATACATTTTTTCTCTGAAAAATATTTAGCTGTGTCCTAGAAATTTTGGAGTGTTAACTCACTTGTTATTGTTATTGGGGTTTTTTTACAGTTTATTAATTATTTCTATTATTTGTACTCTCCATAAAGATTATAAATTTTATTGTTATGATTTTAATGTCTACTATAATATTCTGCCTTTTATAAATTCCTTTCTAACTTGTCTTCACCCTAACACACTTTGTTTATTAAGGTACAAAGAAGTATATTCAATAGACTTGAATTTTTAAGATATAACTTTTTCAACAGCTTTTTCAGTTCTATTTCACTGTTTCTCTTTCTGTTGGATTTATCCAAATCTGAGAGAAGGAAATTAAATTTTCTCACAATTACTGGTTACTCTTTAATCTTTTATCACTTTTCAATTCAGTTATTTTTCTTTTATGATTTTAGATTCTGTCATTAAAGTACATGTGCATCTAAGGTTAGATTAAATGAGATAAAAGATTCAAAATTTTGTGTCATATACTAAGAACTAGGCTAGGCAAAACAAGAAAACAAGATGATCCCTATTTTCAAGGGTCATGCAGACTCAAGAGATAAAAACAATAACAACATAAATAGGGGAAAAGGAGAATGGAGATGATGGTGGTGGTGGTGATGTAGCATGGTACCTGTATGAAGGACAGACAATCTGTATAGAATTGGAGCACACTGGAGAGTTATCCATGAGGGAAGTGGGTAGAATAGCTGAGACTTCTGATGACATGGAGTATCTAGGCAAGGACTCAGTGATTATCACGTTAGTCTCAGCGTGGCATCCCCTCACTGTGGCAATGCAACCAGGATGCAGTTGGAGCACAGCAGAAAATGTGCTGGAAGAAAATATATTAATATTGATTTTTTCCATAATATCTTTAAGCATAATATAGTTTCTTTATCTCTATTGATTTTTTTTTATTTCTGCATTGCCTTCTGGTATGAATGCAATGCCTATTATTTGAACTCTCTTGATATATAATAAATTTCTTCTGGTTTCTCATTTTCTTTCTATATGTGTCTTTGTCTTTTAGATACTTTCCTTCTATACAGAAAAACACCTGTGTTTTGTTTTATAATCAATTACATTGTTATTTCTCATAATATTACCTTTTAAACCATTTTATTCAAATTTGTGATTGTTAGATTTTTATTTTCCTGCTCTTATTTATTTTCTTTCTTTCTTTTTTTTTGTGGAGCAATGAGGGTTAAGTGACTTGCCCAGGGTCACACAGCTAGTAAGTGTCAAGTGTCTGAGGCCAGATTTGAACTCAGGTCCTCCTGAATCTAGGGCCAGTGCTTTATCCACTGCACCACCTAGCTACCCCTCTTATTTCTACTATATTAATTTTACCCCCATCCTTAAGTCAGTGCTTTGTCCCTATGGTTAGTTTTGCTCATGCTACTAGTACCTAAATCACTAATTTGATGCTTTGCTTGTGTCACTTTGTAATTGTTTATGTATATGTTTCATCTTATCAAATAAACTATCAGTCCCTTGATACTAAAGATTATGTCTTATAGTGCTCTTAAACTCCAAATCAACTCAACATTAATTAAGTATATATGGTGCATCTGATAAGAGGTAATGTGGAATGGATAAGCTGTGTTCAAGTCTGAATTTTGGTACCTTTTATTCTCTGTGTCCGTGAGAAAATTGTTGATTTCCTAATGTTTCAAACAGCTTTTTAAAACCTATATGTTACAGAATAGATGATTTGATAAAAGATTCATAACCAGTCTGGGTCCCTCTTTATTAAAGTTGGAAGATAGATCTCTGTACCAAAATTTATGCCATACATCTAACTCAACATTATAGATAACTGCTACCACCTTTCACATGGTCATAATGACAGAGTCATGAAAATTTCCTAGGAAGGAAATAAAATATTTTCTAGGAATTGTCTCAAACATGTTAAGTGATAGGAAACATGAATAATTTATAATGGTCATATTACAGAAACAATTTCACAAAAGACTCCTGTACCCATTCTAAAAGGTTCAATCCACAATGAACCATTAAAGACTGCATTTCTTTGCAAGCAGATTCTGAATTATAGGCTTTTCTAGGTGCTAGAAAAGTTGATATCACAGTTACATGTAAAGCCAAAGCAAAGCTATATCTTGGGTGGGTTTTGAGAACTGAGAAGAGCAGTTTTTCCACTGTCCTCCTGTTTTAAGAAAGCATATGCAAAGCTGCCACCTCCATAATGAGATTAGTTTGGGAAATTATTAAATGTTCTCATTTCTCTGCCAAAGAACCCTCAGAAATTCACAGCCCATTAGAACCTTCAAAGTAGTTAATAAACAAAGCTTGCTATTATTACCTAATTAAAATATATCTTATTTCAACATTTTATTATCCACCATTAAGATTCTTTTGCTTGTAAAGGTTATATAAAAATTACTATTCTGACTTCATTTAATTGCAAGTTTCACAGGGTAGCTCTGGTATATCAAAACATAGAAATTGGAGTTGGAAAAAAATATGTCATCTGCATTACTGAGATTGTTGAAATAAGTAGCGGATAATATTGAGGATGCAAGATCATCTCTCTAGTCAAATTATTTTAGCCTCCACTATTTAATATCAAATTCACCAATAGAATTGTAAATAAGATATAGATAGATGGATAGACAGACAGATAGATAGATAGATAGATAGATAGATAGATAGATAGATAGATAGATAGATAGAAAGAAAGATAGATAGATAGATAGATAGATAGATAGATAGATAGATAGATAGATAGATAGATAGATAGATAGATTTTTAATTCTATCATCCTCTAGGTCTTTATAATCCCCCATTTTACAAATTTTATATTCTTATCATTTGTTTTCCAATTGTCTTAATTTTTGAATATGTGTTTTCCCCTTTTGCTCTACAGTAAATCATTAGTAACAAGAATAAATAGTTCTTAGTTTGTCATCTAATTGTTTCCTATAACAAAGAAAAGATGTTGATCAGGAAGACAAATATATCAACACTATCCAATGGCAAAGGTAATATTGTCTACCCATAGTCTATCTCCTCAGCAAAGTAAGAAGAGAGCTGTCTTTTCTTTCACTTCTACTCTAAGTTCAAGGTTATTCATTATAATTATACAGCATTCCATTTTATTTTGCTGCTGTTTGTAACAACAACAACAACAAATATTCTTATCCTGGTTCTCTTTAGTTCTACATCAATTCATACGCCTCTCCATGCATTGCTTATTTCTTCATATTTTTAATTTGTTTGCTATTTAGTAATATTCCATTCCATTCATGTACCACAATTTCTTCAGCCATTTATCAATGAATGGACATTAACTTTCTTTTTAGATCTATGCTACCACACAAAAGATGTTTGCTATTATAAATAGCTTTTTGTATATACTAATATACATAAAAGAGTATATATCTACCATTAGAATCTCTCTGTCAAAGGAAATGGACATTTTAATTTTATTCACCTGTTTTAGCATATTTCAAATTGCCTTCTAGAATTGTACTGATGGTCAGTTCCACCAAGAATGTATTAATGTATCTAAATTTTCACAGACCCTAGAAAATATTACTGTTTACATATTTTATCACATTGGTCAGTTTCCTAAAAGTGAAGTTTAACTCGAATTGTTTTAATTTGTAATTCCCTTAGAATTACTTATTCAGGGCAATGTTTTTTAATGTTAATAATTAGCAGTGCTGGGGCAACTATGTGGTACAGTGGATAAAGCACCGGCCCTAGATTCAGAAGAACCTGAGTTCAAATCCGACTTCAGACACTTCACACTTACTAGCTGTGTGACACTGGGCTAGTCACTTAACCCTCAATGCCCCATTTTAAAAAATTAGCAGTGCTTCTGAGAACTGTTCATATCTTGTGTCCATCTAGCCTCTAAAAATATTTTTGGTCTTATTTTTTTAATGGTTTACAATATTATGTATTTATGTATGAATAGAGAGATGGAAGAGGGAGAGAGAAAGGGAACCCAAAGGGGGAAGAGGAGGGAGAAAGAGAGATTCTGAAATTCATGCTGGATTTAGTGTACTAATTTTTTTTCTAATTCATTAAATCTATGAAATGCCTCCTTTATTTCCTTTATTGATTCTCTAAGTAAGGTAAGTAAAGTATTATCTCCTTTTACTAATTTGAAACATATAATTTCTTTTTTTGTATCATTGCTATGATAAATATATTTTTTGGTGGGGCAATTGCCCAGGGTCACACAGCTCATAAGTGTCATGTGTCTGAGGCCAGATTTGAACTCAAGTCCTCCTGAATCTAGGGCCAGTGTTTTATCCACTGAGCCACCTAGCTGCCCCTTATGATAACTATTCTTAAAACTAAGTCAATTGAAAAGAAGGAGGCAGAGCGGGCTTGCTTTCTTTTGTGTTTAATGGAGAAGGAAAACTGTTTCCCCATTGCAAAATATTTAGTTTTAGATCTATATCGTTAACCATATTAAAAACTATTCTTATACAATTATACTTTGGGGAATTTGGAACATCAATGAACATTTTATCAAAGAATTTTCTGACTGTTGATATAATGCTATTGTCTGGGGCATTTAAAAATATAATTATATTAATTATTAATATAACTCAATGAAGTTAAAAGTAAAATATCCTTGCATCTCCAGAATGACTCCAACTCAGTCATAATTAATAATGTTGAGCATATATTTCTGTAATATTTTACTTATTTTTATTTTATTTTTCTCCCTCCTAATTTCTATCAGTTTAGCTAAAAATTTGAAAATTTCATGATTCTTTTCAAAGAAAGTTTATTTAAATACTTATTAATTTTGTATCCCTTCTATTTTCATTTTTATTTATTTCCCCTTTTACTTTCAAAATTTATTCTTTTGTGATTATTTTGGGTTTGAATTTCTATTTCTATAATTTCATATTTAATTCATGTTTCAGGTTTTTTCCCTTCCAAGTACTGATGTAGTTATATGCTAGACATTTTATTATGCTAAATCATTTTCATTTTTCTTTTTCACATAGTTATTGACTATTTTGAAATTTTATTTCCTTTTATCCACTAATAATTTGGGATGTTATTACCAAATCACTATTTAAGTCAATATCTTTAGGTTGTCTTACTTCCTTGTATTGATGAAATTTAAGTTGTGTTCTCTAAAGAATGTTTGATATTTCTTCATTTATAATTACTTTGTGCCATAGCACATGATCTATTTTTAAAAGGTACTATGTAGAAATGAGAAATAAGAATATTTTAATACACCTATTCAAAAGGTATGTCACATCCTGCAACAGCCATATGATCATAATTTAATATGCAATCAAATCCAGAAGTGACTTTAGAAACTATCTTGTTCCTTCCTGAAGGTCACACTTATAGAATTTTTAATACAGACCTTTTGACTCCGAATCCAGAGCTTCTTCTAATACATAATGTGGTTTCTATACACTTCTTCATTTTTCTTTTTTATTTATCTTTCTTTTAGTCTTATCTAATTCTGAGAGATAAGATCAAAGTTTCCTACAATTATTTTGCTACTTTCAATATCTTTTTACAATTCATATAGTTTTTTTCTTTTGAATTTAGATGCATAGAAAAGTTTGTTTCAGCCATCATTTATATTTTGTATATGTTTAGTTTTTAGAAGTATTCTTAGTTATATAGTATTTTATGGTATATAAAGTATCTTATTTATGACAATCCTGTTATTATTTTATCTCCCCTGTGGGTTGCTATTTATACAAATTTTGTTGAGAGAAAGGGAGAGGATGGGCAGAGTAAGAGAAGAATGTTTATGCATATACACATACACACACTAAAATAACTTCAATGAATCAATGACTTCATCAATTCAGGCATTCACTTTAACAATGAAGATTATCATTCATCTACCTCTGCTCATCCTATGTAGGGAGATTAATAGAGAGGAAAGTCAGGAAGACCTGAACTTATATTCAGACTCAGACCCTTACTAGTTGGGACTTTGGACAAGCCACTTAATCTCTAGTCTATCTCAGTTTCCTTGTGAATAAAATAGGGGAAAAAATAGCATCTACTTCCCATGGTTGAAAATTATATAATATTTGTCAATCACTTTGCTAGCCTTAAAGTGCCATATAAAAGATAGGTTTTATTTTTAGGCCATTCAATCAGTTGAATTCACCATTGTGAGTTTATCTAATGTTATGGGATTTTTCCTTGTTTACTCCTATTAAATAATAGAGTTGAACTAGATCTACAAAACTATAAATGAACTAATAATGAGCACTTATTAAGTACTTACTACATGCAAAGTGTAATTTACCATAGCTTATCTGTTCATTGCCTTTTGGGCAATCTTCAACCTCAATGCTGATTTATTATATAACACAGCAATATGTTTCACAGGATTCATGTTTCTGGTTATTTTTATAAGTTATAACTAGGTCCCAACAATTTGTGTTAACAGATGACAAGAACTTCATGATAATCACCAAAATCTCAAATTTTGCCAACAGTAGAAAGTTTTTAATCTGAACTATTAAAGAGTAGCTCAATGAGTTTAACTTTCTTCTCTCTTGATCCATGTACCTATACTGTTATAAACACTAATAAAAAGAAAATAAAGAGCAGGAAGTGGTTGGGAAGATTAGCAATGGGTTTCAATTATTAGAAAACAAATATGGTCTATTAGTCTATAGCCTAAAGTGTATCTTTCTGTTCATGCTGGAGATCCCTCATATTTATCTCCTAGAGTCACTTTTGTCTTTAAAGAATTCAAGTAAAATATGCCAACTGTGAAACTTTCTTTAATGCTAAAATTAGTGGATTGCACTCTCTTAAAGCATTGTGCTTAAAATGAGTAACAAATGAAATGAGATATTGATTTTGATTTCTTGAAACTTGAGATACACAGATATCAGAGAGATCAAAATCACAATATCTTCATTGTTACTGCACCAAGTTGCATAATTCTTGAAAATCTTTGTTGTGTTAGCTGACTAACCTACTCATTTTTTTAAATGTCTCTAATATTTTAATATTTAAAATACCATGAATATGATTATCTGACAATAACATCATTAGAAAAGAAAAGCTATTAAATTTTCAATTTGGGAAATAAATTTTATATTTTTTTAAATTTTGCTTAAAATATATCAGTAGTTTCTACATATCCATAGTGCCCCACCTCTGCAAAAAAGGGAGAAGATTTATGAGAAGATTTAGGGAAGTTAAGATTAATGATTATGGTTTCAGCAAATTCAGTTGTCATTGGTTTGTTATTGTTCTTTTCATTTCCATTGTTGTAGTCATTTTGTATGTTGTTTTCCTTATTCTGCTTACTTCAACTTGCATCAATTCATACAGATCTCCCCAGGCTTCTCTGTACTCACCAAATCAATATCTCTTAAAACATAGTACTATTCTATTACATTCAAGTATCACATCTCATTTAGCCATTCCTCAAGTGATGGGTGTGTACTTTATTTTCAGTTCTTTGTTGCTATTACATAAAATGCTACCACAGACAATGAGATTAAGTCTTTTAATCAGTGACCTCTTCTGGGCAGATGTCTTGTAGTGGAATCTCTGAGTCAGAATATAGGCTTATTTTAGCCACTTCCTTAACATAATTCTAAATTGCTTTTCAGAATAGTTGAACCAACTTCTTGCTCCACCAGAAGTATATTACTATGCCCATTTTCCAACAAACATTTTAACAGTGATTATTCTCACCTTTTTTGTCATTTTTTTTAATTTCCTGAAGTTGATACAACCTCAAAGTTTCTGTGATCTACATTTCTCTAATTATTAGGTTTTGGGAACTTTCTTTCTTTCTTTCCTTCTTTCTTTCTTTAGGGGGACAATGAGGGTTAAGTGACTTGCCCAGGATCACACAGCTAGTAAGTGTCCAGTGTCTGAAACAGAATTTAAACTCAGGTCCTCCTGAATCCAGGGCCAGTGGTTTATCCACTGTGCAACTTAGCTGCCCCATGGAATATTCTTTCATATGATGTTCTGGACTATGCTTGACTCAGGCCAATTCTCTTGGAGTTTAATTTCTATATTGGAACAAAATATAATTCATTCAACAGTTAACAAAAAACAAAAACAAACAAAAAACATCCACTTAGCCATAGCAACAAAAGGCTTTTCAACAAGAATAGGTCTTAAGGATACCTCAAGTTGATTCACCTACACAAAGCTCCCTTGTATGATTAGCCACCAGTCAAACCCCCATCCCCATCCCTTCCCTGCAAGGTCTTCAAGGCTGCTTTGTAATCAGGCAATGAAGAAGTGATTTCAACAGTCTGAGCCCTTAGTACACTGAACCAACCAAGCCCAAAGGAATATCTCAAAACATTTTAAGGAAAAACTAACCTCATCTGGAGTGGAGGTGGGTTAAGATACCCCTCCTACCATTTAAAGCTTGAGATTCTTCTTCTGAAAAAACTGTTTGTTCAAATAATTTGACCACTTATCTTTTCGGCGGATAGTTCTGGTTCCTATTCATTTCTGTTCAATGTCTATAGAGCATGATATCAAATCTTCTTCCATAACAGTTGATATAAAGATTTTTCCCTAGTCAGCATGTTCACATCTTTTCCTAGTAACATTAATTTTGTTAAGGGAAAAGCTTTCTGATTTTGTGTAATCAAAATTATTAATTTTATCTTTTCTGGTCACTTCCTTCCATTGCCTGGTTAAAAATTTACCCCCTAGCCATAGCTGCAAAATCTGTTTTGTTCAGCATATTGACTAAATATCTTCTAGTCTAAACACATCTCTTTACATGCTTCAAGACTTCAAGGATTCATGATTTCATTGGTGTAGTGAACTCCCTCTCTGCACCAAAGCAGATCAATATCGCTCTAGGCCTTAGTTGAACGTAGTTGTGACTTTTTGTGACAGGAAAAAAAAATCAATCACCTAGTGGCCAAATTAGACACAAACTGCATCACTGAACCCAGATTAAAAAACTCACTAGGATTTGGCACAGTTTGTACCTGACTAGTCTAGTGGTTGAAAACACAGGAACACTGTCAATCCACCAATGAAGCACTGGAAGGAGGAGTAGGAGATGGGACAACAAAAAACAATATAGCTATGTTATGTGTGTATGAATTTTTAATCTTCTGTTTTAATGGAAATTTTATTTTGAAAATTTATTTTTTCTTTCCCAAGAACACAGATTAGCAATATAGAGCATGAAAGATGACTTTGAATTATATAACCAATCCTAGAGGGAAAAAATGTGAAGAAGCTCAGTTTTATATTTTGCCCACTCCCAGTCCCATTATATACCATTTTCTTTATTCCTTGGGCTGCTCATTCCTGAAGCACTTCCTCCTCTCTCTTACACACACACACACACACACACACACACACACACACACACACACACACACACACACACACACACACACCCCTCAGCTGCCTATGAACTAATCTTCCTTAAGGTATTAATTTATTATTACATCATTAAATTAATAGGTGATAATTTAAGGAGTAACCTTCCTCTGCCATAGGCATTTGCATTCTCTTTTTACATTATTTTTTTTTCAATTGGCAAGTGTGTTTTCTGAAATCAGTTGCTATTGCTATTTAAATCAGTTTTGGATAAGCATATATTAATTTATTAATATTGTACCAGTAAAGAACTGACCATGTGTCTCCCTAACTTCTCATGGTGTTAGGCTGTGTGGTAGAGAAAGTAGAGAGTTTCAGCATTCCAGTTAGAGCAAGCAGGAGAAAGGCCAAAAAAGACCCATCACATGCTGTCTGGAGAGACAGCATGTGGTCTCAAGGAGACCCAAAAGATCTCAGAAGACCTTCACTGATCTAGACAAAAGAATCTATCTCCATTCCTTCTATTCTCTTGGGTTTGTCCCAGATGAGATTTGATAAAGTTTCTTAAGGAGAATTAGACTTTCTGGAATAGGGGATAGGAGAAAGGACTGAGAAAGTGATCTCTGGGTCCCCCAAGAGATCCATTATTAATTATTTTCTCACACAAGCATGACTTTTCTCTTTTTCCCACTTCTGTACAGGGGCATAATAAAGCAAAACAAATTCCCATGTTAGTCATGTTTTAAAATGTATGTTTCATTCCTTATAATGAAATAATAATTTCTCTCTCAGGAGGGGAGTAGCATGGTCCATCATTAGTGCTCTAGAATCATAGCTGGTCACTGCACTCAGCTTTCAAAGGGAAGAAAAGGATTGGAGGGGTGGTAAATAGAGGAAGATCCTTTTTTTAGCCTTGTTTGTATTTGGTACTGTGCTTGATGAGAATACTGGCCTCTCATTTCCTCTTTTTTTTGCAGGGCAATGAGGGTTAAGTGACTTGTCCAGGGTCACACAACTAGTAAGTGTCAAGTGTCTAAGGCTGGATTTGAACTCAGGTCCTCCTGAATCCAGGGTCAGTGCTTTATCCTCTGTGACACCCAGCTGCCCCCTTTCATTTCCTGTTTACTCCCATCTTTTTATTCATTCTGGAGCCAGGAGTCTAGGGTGCAGAAAAACATCCCCCTGAAGTAATCCTAAATTATAAATCAGCTATAAGAAAAGCTTCACTGGGAAACCAGGGGTGGGAAAGTAGGAGAAGACAGGGGTGAAGGATAACCCGAGCAGGATAAATTAACATTGGACATACCATCTCTTAAAGCTTGCTGACCCTTGTTCTATAATATTTCATTTTTATACCAAAGCACCAAAATCCATTAATCTTCCTGTGAATATGGAACTCTTCTATTGCCTCACACAATGACTTGCAAATAGTAAGCATTTAATTAATGGGTTGTTGAAGGGAACAGAATCTTGCATTTGATAATAATGACAAAGGAACACCCTCTCATGCCAAACAAAATTATAATATAAGTTCTCTTCACTTTTCCCAAAAAGCTACTCTTTGCAGAATATATATATATATATATATATATTCCATATTTTCATTTCATTTGAAGGGATGTCTATTTGAAAAAAACCTGAGAGGACTATTTATTTCAAGTGAAAAATCTTTTCCAAAACAATCATTTGAAATATCTTTTTGTAGGTGTCAATTTTTGTATACATAATTTTCTTAGAGGGAAAATGGTATTAGATTCTATTTCTATACTCTGTCAATTCATAGAAGTTAAATATTGTCAGGCTATTTGATTGGTTCAAACAATTGACAAGTTTTTGGAATTAGAAAGTGCTAGATTCAACTTTCCTCATAGACACTAGCTATAAGACCCTAGAAAACTCATTTGATATCTGTGAGCTTCAGTTTTTGCATTTGCAAAATGGGAATAAATGATAATACCTTCCCCCTCAGGATCATTTTTTAGCTTCAAATGTGAACATATACATAACCCATAAATGTGCTAGGTACTATGCTAAGGGCTTTGATGTCTAGGAGATTGTATTCTATCGGAAATAACCCATACTGTTTAAAGGAACTAGCCAATAGGCATGAAGAAAAAAAATGGGACATTTTTAGCCAAAGACACCTCCAATCTCTGTAATTAATCTATTCTTTTATGTCTAATAAGACCAGTTACCTTATATTTTAAGGGATTTATTTTTTTAATTTGTCTCATTAAGTATAGACTAGACAATGCAAAGACTAAATATATATATATATATACATATATATATATATATATTTTAATTTTTGGTTGGGAAATGAGGGTTAAGTGATATGCCCAAGGTCACACAGCTAGTAAGTGTCAAGTATCTAAAGCTGGATTTGAACTCAGGTCCTCCTGCCTTCTGAGCCAGTGCTCTATCTGCTGCACTACCTAGCTGCCCCCTAAGACTAAATAGATTTTAAAAGTTCTTAAAATACTAGTAATATCAACCTTGAAAACATTGAAAAAGAAAGTTATTCCTTCAATCCCTCTGATTTGACAGCATTACTTAAACAATAAAAGTAACAACTACCTAACTTCAAGGTCTCAGTGCTTTATATAAATTATATCTCATTTCTTCCCCATCATACTCCTTAATGGTATGTGCTATTATAATATCCATGTTAAAGATGTAAAAATTGAGGCATAAAGAAGTTAAGTGACTTCTTTAAAGTCAAATAGGTAGTATCTGAGAAGGTATTGAACCTAGGTCTTCCTGACTCCAAAAATAGCATTTGAATGTTTAAAGAGATTCAAGTACCAAATGTTATTGAAACCATATTGTATGTCACTATCTGATTTCAAAGCCCTGGTGATGCTCAGATTCTGGATGTGTCAGGGAATCTGTTCCAGACATAATGAAAATTTCAAAGCAAGCCAAAACTCTTTGCCAGCACCCAACTCTCTCAATCTCAAGTTTTCATGGTAAAGCATAGTTTCCCATGAAGGGTCTTTAGTCCAGGGCCTCTTAAACAGTTTCTACTCATGACCCCTTTTTCCAGAGAAATTTTTATGTGACTCCCAAGTGTATAGGTATATAAAATAGGTATATATAACCTATTACTGTTGCCAAATTGTTCGCTACCCCCACATTCAGTTACATGACCTCATATGGGATTGCAACACACAGTTTAAGAAGCTTTGCTCTAAACAGCCCTTATTTTCAGTTATCAATATTAAATACATGCACATTATATCATTCCAACCACAGCCAGTTTTAATTCAGTTCACCAAATGTTTAATTGTGCTAGGAACTGGGAATGCAAAGATTTATGGAATGACTTCTAAATTAGATGCAATTTAATGTTCAATAGGTGCCTACTATTTACAAGGAATTGTACAGTGGGCCAAAAGTCATAAATATTTAATAACTCCTTTATTTTTTGTTGTTAATTTACAATATCATAGAATTATATATAGTATATGTAGGGAATTAATTTACATTATGTGTGAAAAATAAAATCTCATAAATGGCAAAAAAGAAAGAAAAATAATGTTCAAAAAGTTATTAATATATCAGACCTCTTCATGACTTTTGGGCCACCCCATACAAGGCTTAGAGAACACACAAATGGGGGGGAAGAGGGTGAAGATACTATCCTTGGCCTCATTATCTTTCCAATCTATGAAAGAAACCATGGATATATACATCAATGTTATGATAGGAGATAAAATGTAAAAAGAAGAGGCTCAAAATAAAAATGTGTGAGGATGGAAGGATCACTTTCTTCTGAGTGTATCAAGGAACATTTAATAGAGGAAGTGAACCTTACCTAATTCTTTAAAAAATAGAAGGGTTTTTTCAATGTGGATATAGATGCAATGCATTGGTTCTCCAAGAAACAAAGCTCCAATATCCTGGTCTAAAAGACTGAAATTTAGGCAAAAACTGTTTGCTTTTGCAATATCAAAGAAAGTGAGTATAAAGTCCTAGACTTGGAAGCAGAAAGACCTGAGTTCAAATATGGCCTCACAATTACTATGTGATTTTGTCTGCCTCAATTTCCTCATCTGAAAATGGAGATAATATCATTTAACTCTTAGGACTATTGTGAGCATAAAATGACATATTTGTAAAGCATATGACAGAGCTGTCACACAGTAGGTGCTCAATAAATGCTTGTTTTTAAAAAAAACACCATATTATTTAAAAGGCCAGACATTTTGTCCACTGGTTTCTCTCAATGGAAGTAGCTGATTGGTGGCAAGAATGTTATAGCCATGGCCTTTTCAAATGAATTTGTGCCTAATGGTCAAGTTTAATTTCTCTTCCATTTTCTGCCCATAGTACACATCACCTTGTTTCCCAGCCTCAGAAAAATTATTCAGTATAAAAAGGAGATGTTTTGACAAGAGTATCATACTGAACTTTTAAAGTTACTTATGCAATCCATAACTTAAGGGGTTTGAAAGATTTAGACCTTGCCATTACTTTTAAAAGTTTAGAAAATCAGAATAAGGGATTTTCTGTAATTTGGTTTATTGGACTATAAAAATCAAGAAGTCAAAGGCTTCTCTTCTTAGCATCTCATATTAAATTTGTTTAGGGAGGGATGATGTTGAAGACTAATGGAGAATAATTTATATGGTTGACTAAATTTTAGACCTGTCCCCTATATCACAATGCCTCTCCTAGGTTCTCTAGCTCAAATTGACAAGTCCACTGAAATGCCTAAGTCACTTTCATATGAATTATCTATCCACATCTTCCCCAGTTGGGACTTTCAAAGTCTATAGTGTGTGTGTGTGTGTGTGTGTGTGTGTTTTAATTTTACCTTTTTCTCTTAAATAAGTTTCATCCTATTTTACCCATTTTTCTCATCTGTCAAGATTTCTTTGGATTTTGTTGAATAGAAAGAATGTTAGCTAAATATTCTAACTTTTTATCCTTTGTGCAACTGATAAACATGATATCTACACTTTCATCCATGTCCTGATAAAAACAATAATATTGAGAAGATAAGTATAGAATACTAGACTTAGAGTTAGGAAGTCCTAGATTCAAATCCCACCTCATGCACTTACTAGCTTGTGTGACCCTGGACAACTCTCTTAAACTCTTTTTTCCTGACTTTCTCCATTCATAAAAATAAGGTTTTATATTTTATAATCTCTAACATGCTTTCAACTATAAAGATATGATTCTGTAATCTTATAAATGCAAATAACAGGGATGCCCCATTAGAAACCTTCCTTCACCAAAGGAATGAATGGTCATAAATTTAAATACTTGCCAATCACTATGCTAAGAGATTGCAAAAGAAATACAAAAGCAAAGACAATCACTGACCTCAAGGAGCTCATATTCTAATAAGTAGAGACACATGCTTAGGCCAGGAAAGGGTGATTTATTTTCCTGAAATGGATGATAAGGAAATAAATAATAGCTATTATTCATATAACAATTAAAATTTGCATAGTACTTTACAGATGTTATCTCATTTGGTCTTCTAGCAGCCCTCCAGATAGGCATTATTATCCCCATTTTCCAGATGAGCACACTTAGATTTAAAAAGAATAAATGACCTGTTGCTAAGTGTTATACAGCTAGTTAGAGTTCAGTCAACATTTGAAGTCAGGTTTTCCTGCCTCCAGGTTCACAACTCTATCCATGGAGCCACCTAGCTTTTTCTAGATTGAGATCATTTATTTAACAACTATTCTTTGAGTGCCATCATTCAATTACTTCCTTACCCATCTAATTCTATTACTACCTACTATATCTCTGTCTCATTCACAATAATAATACAAGGGTCATTCTCATATGCTTTGTTAAAATCTGTATCTATATTTTGTCAGCTGTGAGTGTTCATATTTAGAAACTACACTGCCTGTTCCCTACCTCTATCCCTACCTCCTTTGACCCATTTGACTGGTCATGTTACTTGGCTCCCTATTGCTTTCAGGGAAAATATTCAAACTATTCAGCTAGACATTTAAAGCCCTTCACAATCTGGCTCCTACTTACCCTTTCAGATTTATTTTGTATTATATCCCTTCATGAACTCTATGTTTACAGACATGGGCCATTTACAATTCCTTGAACTTGGCAATGCACATCCTTCCACTTCACCCAGAGGATCTCCCATGCATGGAATATATTCCTTCTTTATGCAATCTGTTGCTACTTTCAAGAGAGTTCAGATAAATCTTCCCATATGAAGCCAAGTCTAGTTCCCTTAAATGTTAGTGCTTTCTCCTTTCTCAAATTGTTTTATATTCTTTAACTGTTTACATTTAGTCTCCCAGTAGAATGAAAGTTTCTTGAGGACAGACCCTTCCTTCCTTCCTTCCTTCCTTCCTTCCTTCCTTCCTTCCTTCCTTCCTTCCTTCCTTCCTTCCTTTCTTTCTCTTTGGTAGTCTTTGATTTAAGCACTTAGGAAGTACTTAATACATATTTATGAAATTGAATTGAATTGTAGTAGTCAGTTAAATCTTTGCTCATTCCGTTAGACACCTCCAGGTAGCCAACCATTTCACTGTAAGCTCTTCGTGGGCAGAGATGTTATGCCTCCTAGAATATCATTTACCATTCCTTTTTTTATATGGAATAGTGGAAAGGCTACTGGGTTTAGATTCATAAAATAAAGATTTGAGTTTATCTCCTACCTTTGTCATTGTCACTGTTTGATCATGACCAGCTCACTTCAACTTTATGAGCCTTGTAAAATGGGGGGGGGTAGAGAAGGGGAGGCTTGCAGGGGAAACATAAAAGATTGTTTTATTCCTTTTGAATAAAATTACTAATTAGAAAAGTAATACTCTATTGCAAGAGGATGTTCTCATTTATATAATTTGGTTATTAAGCCAAATATGATAATGGAAAAGTCTGCTTGCACTAAAAGGTTTTAAATCCATATTTACTTATTCACAGGCAAAGCTGCTACAGAACCTGTAGAATAAATTTTATTTCAACTATTGTTTGCATTTTCATTCATAAAATATGCAATATGTAATACTTCTTTTGTAAATAATACTGGTTGCTAGGTCAGCTAAGATTTTTTAAATGCAAAACTACAACAGATTACTGCAAATGTGAATTTAAAGGAGTTTATGAAATATGTTTCCAGAAATTCAATTCAGAGCCTCCAGCAATGTTTTCCCACTACTCTTAGACTGAGAAGTAGGTAAGGGCATGCAGGGCTATTAATTTGTTGCAAAAATCTATCATGTTATTGTTATGTAAAATGTATTGGAGAACCATAGTTTTTCATTTGCTGTACAGGCATCCTATTCCCACAGAATCACAGAATTTTATAAGATCTTTCTTGGGGTATTAAAGGACTTCCATGGTCACCTTATTTGAATAAGAATCTTCTAGTACCTTGACAAAAATCCCTTCTAAAACACGACGGAGGAGTTACCATCCAACATTTACTTGAGGCCCTCAACTGAGGAAGAACCCATTGTTTTCCTGTCTGTCCATTGTATGTTTGAACTGCTCCAACTGTTAAGTAGTTTTCTTAACATTGATCCAAAAATTACCTGTTGTTTCTGTGTAATAGTAGTGATATTTACATGGTATCTTGAGGTTTTCAAAACACTTGATATGCATTATTTCATTTGAGCCTCATAACAACCCAGTGAGGTAAATACTCCAGTCTTTATTAACTAAGAAGCCAGGTAGAGTAGTCAATACACTGTCAGACAGAGTCTGGAAAACTTGAGCTGAGCTCCTCCCTCAGACCCTTACTACATTGGTGAACATTGGCAAGCTACACAAACTCTCTCAGTCTCAATTTCCTCATCTAAAATATGAGGACAATAATAGGACCTTCCTCACTGGGTTATGTGAAGATTGAATGAGAAAAAAATTTATGAAGTGTTTTGCAAACCTTGAAATGGAATGAAATCGAATGTTTCACAAACAAGATATTCCATTTCTCATCTACAGGAATTTTTTCTGGCTGGCCTCCATGCTTGGAATGTTTTCTCTCTTTATCTCTGCTTACTGGTTTCTCTGACTGTTCAAGTCCAAACTAAAATTCCCACCTTGTAGAGGAAGCCTTTCCTAACCCCCTCTAATTGTATTGTCTTTCCTCTGTTAACTATTTCCTATTTATCTTGTATGTAGCTTATTTGTATGTAATTGTTCATTTATTGATTTCCTCTATTAGAATTCAAGCTCCTTGAAGGCAGGGACTGTCTTTTCTCTCTTTTTGTATTCCTAAGCAATGATTATTGATTAAATGAATGCTACCTAATACTATTAGACCTACTTTATAGATAAGGAAACTTGTCCTTCAAACAAATTTCATAATGAAATAGCTCCAATCTTCAGCAATTTTACTGCCTGCTTTTAAACAGCTTCCTAGACATGATAAAGGATTTTTTATTAGAAATTATTGAAATAAATAACTCAATAAGCAGTTATTTAGTATCTTCTATGAACTAGCCATTTTGTATAGGCACTAGGAATACAAAAACAAAACCATAATCCCTGGCATGAAGGAGTTTACAACCTAACCAAAAGAAGACAACATATACATATATGGATATTGACCAAGTCCTTGAGTCTTGAGAGTTCAGCCAATGATATATACCACGTGGACAACAGACAATATAGGGGAAAACCACTAGAAGCTGGAGAGAATAGGAAAGGTTTTATGTAAGATGTTGTGCCTGAATTTAGTATTGAAAGAAACTAGGGATTCTAAGAAGTGGAGAAGAGGACTAGATGAGAAAATCAGAAACAATGGAACCTACTTGGAAACCTACTTGGAAAACTGGAAAGCTATCTGGCAGAAATCTGGTTTAGACTAACATCTTATACCATACTGCACAATATATTGTAAATGAATATGTGATCTTGATATTAAAGATCATTTCATAAATAATTAGAAGACCTTATGCCTTTCAAAGCCATAGATAGCACATATATTCTTAACAAAACAAGAGATAAGAAATGATAGCAAAAGAGAAAGATAAATTTATATAAAATTGAAAAGCTTCTACATAAGGGTAATGAATGTACTTATAATAAGAAAGGAAATGGCTGAATGGGAAAAATATTTGTTTAAGATTTCTCAGATATTGGTTTGGTATTACATTACCAAAATATCTATGTATGTATATGTATATGTGTATGTTTATGCATATATAACATGTAAACCCAGCATAGAATCCCAGGAGGGCAGGGGGGATGGGAAGAGCCAGCCCCAGGGTAAGATAAGTTAGTATCAGGAAGAGGCACAGCAAGAAGAGGAGAGAGCCTGTGCCTAGCTCAAGCAGGCCCCTGGTGCTAGAGAGTAAGAGAGGCAAGAGGACATGACTCCAGAGTTGAGTTCAGAAGCCCTATATTACCTAGATAGTGACTGAGGGAGGAAGGGAGCTGAGAACTTGTGACTCATTCCTTAGGTGTTCCCCTGGCAAGAGAGTATAAGCCTCCTAGGGCCCAGAGGAGAGGCAGCTCTTACACACTGTTCAAAGCTAACTGGGTAGCATCATCCAATTCTATTGGTTTACAGGACCTGAGGATGGCCCATATCAAAATGAGCTTTGCTGTGCTGAGCTCAAGGTCTAATTGAAGACAGACCCTCTACTGAGAATTTGATTTCAATTTCTATCTTCTCTGGCCTGACTCTGAGAAACCAGCCAGAGTTCCTGAATAGGGGGTTTCTGGGCCCATTATTAATAATTATTTTCTCACAAAGCTTTTAGGAACTACATCAAATAATACTCCAAATTATCTAAAATAAGTCTAACACAAATCACAATAACCCTGAGGTTTCACCTCATATCCTACAACGTGACAAAAATGAAAAAAGATAATAATAGTCAGTGCTGGAAAGGTTTTGGAAGTTAGACTCAGTAGTATATTATTGATAGAGTCAAAAAATAAGCTAAAACCATTATGGATAGCATTTTGGAACTGTGCAAATAAAGTAATTAAAATCTCTATAACCTTTGACCCAGAGATTCCATTATTAGGTTTATAATCTCAAAGAGGTCGTTGTTAAGAAGAAAGCCCATTGGGGTGGCTAGGTGGTACAGAGCATAAAGCACAGGTCCTGGATTCAGAAGGACCTGAGTTCAAATCCAGCCTCAGACACTTGATACTTACTAGCTGTGTGACCTCGGACAAGTCGCTTGATTCTTATTGCCCCACCACCAGAAGAAGAAGAAGAAAAGAAGAAGAAGAAGAAGAAGAAGAAGAAGAAGAAGAAGAAGAAGAAGAAGAAGAAGAAGAAGAAGAAGGAAGAGGAGGAGAAGGAGGAGGAGGCCGCAGCGGGGGCCCACATCTAACTTTTGGAGTAGTATTATTTTCTGATAAAAATAATTAGAAACAAAGTAATTGCCCATTGATTGGGCAATGACTAAACACATTTTAGTACATAAATATAATGGAATATTACTGTGCTGTGAGAAATTACAAATGTGATCTATTCAGAGAAGCACGGAAAGTTTTACATGATCTCCTATAGAATTAAGTAAACAAAACCAAGAAAATAGTGTATACTGTTTCTGACTATTTATACTAACTACAATAATATTAATGGAAATAAACACAAGTAAAATAAATGTCGTAAAATTACAAATAACAGGCAAGGCTCCAAAGAAGAGGAATGAGAAAACACTCCCAACCCATTTCTTTACAAAAATGGAAGTCATATTTTCAAACTTTTCATTGCATTGATCAATTTTATTCTTTTTCTCTTCTTTTATTTTTTTTTTGGTTAAAAATGCCATTTGTTATATGAAATGACTCTCTGGAAGAAGAAACAGAAACGGGAAGAAATTTAGATATCAATAAAAATGTATTTTATAAAAAAGCATATGTCAAGTAGATGAATGCTTATTATCTTTTATGGATAACCCACTGAGCTTTTCTATCAGCAGATATATCTTGGATAAACAATGAAGATAGACAACACACACTTAGAACTGAAGAGTAGTAGATAACCTATAGTACAGCCTATAGGCAATAACTAACTAAAACCATGAAAATGACCTGGTGGAAGAATTGTGCTTACTGAGAGGTCCTTACACAGAAGAAATTACAGATCTAAATAGGAAAAAAGTCTATTGGTATGTTGTGTGACTGCTAATTATTGAATATCATATTCTAAGAAGAAAATGTGTAGCTCATAAAAAGGTCATGAAGAAAAAAGGTATACTTTTCATATGTCAGAAGTGGCATGAAGGGCATCATCATAGCTGGGCTATTCATGTAATGAAAGAAAGAAAATCTGGACATCTTGCATGCTACATTAATACCTTTATAATAGTAAGAATTTTTTTAAACTAGAGGGAAGCTCTGAGAATATTGGATGGATATTAACTTATAAAACATTCATAGGGAGATATGAATAAGATTATATGGAATGAAAAGTTATAAATAAGTTGTGCTCTACACCATTGGAGAGACTATCCATGTCAATAAAATAACACATTTATTGAATACTTATAGAATTAACTAAAGGTTGTAGAGAATACAAGAACATACTCTTCTTCTTTTTCATTGATTGCAAAAGTATATTTGACTCAGCTGAGCAAAACATAGTCCTAAAAGTTATCCTCCAATTAGATACATCTAATGGAAGAATTATGATCATATTAGACTCTTTGACAGAAAAAGCAAAAATAACTTTGACAATCATTCTATTAATAAAATTAAGTTAAACATAAAAGAGTACACTGTCAGATTTTCTGCTTCAAGTTGTGAATGGAAAATAGTTTTCATATGGATTATAAAATTTCCCACACTATTACATGTAATAGGCATTTTGCTGATTGCATCACACACCAGAAGGCTACAGGACCTTTTCAGTGACATTCACAATTACTCATAATAGATTGGTAAAATTGTCCAAAAAGATGTTGGGAAATGAAAAAAAGTCCTGTTATCCAAAGTATAGCATGCAATTGAATGCATGGATCTTTGAGTTAGTCCATCAATATATAAATCAGCTTAATTGATGATTATTGATTGAATGATTAGAGAGGGATTAAAGATTGCTAGAAAGCTTGGCCAAAAATTGAAAAGAAGAAAGAAAGCACATTGATTCAATGATCCCAAATGCTTCCTGAAAAAAAAAATTGTGCTTTTTTCACATTAAAATTCTCTTAGAGTTAAATGGTTTCAAATCATGGAATACCATAATTTGTAAAAAAAAAATAATAATAATACTAATAAAAATTGTGGGTAACCCAACAGCCAATGGAAAAATGTGTGATAGTATAAGGAGGATTACCAATGCTGCTCTGAATACAAATGATATTAAGCATATCATTCAGACAATGATTAATTTAATAAGGGTTGGTTAAAGCAAAGGCTGGCAGGTATATATCCTAGGGCTAAGATGGTTCTCAACAAATTTGAAAGTCCTATAGCAAGGCCTCCAATACATTGTTTACATTCAAGAACAAGAATCAGATGGGAAGAAAAGGCTTTACTAGATTGAGGGGTGGGGTACACAACTAGAAAAAGTACCTATCAATGAGATCACAGATACATTGAAAAACTAAATTATGACACCAGGATAAAAAGCCATTGAAAGGAAATTCAATGAAATTCATTGAATACAAATTCAAGTTTGGAAATCTTGAATTTGGAAGAGGAAATACATCAAAATCATTGGCAAAGAATTTCCCTGATACTACTGTTTTTCCTGGCCTATCCTAAATGAGTATTCCTTCAAATGATTTTTCCTGTGTAGGAAGAAGTAACATACAATTAAATAGGCAAGTAGAACTACCATCTCTTGTCTGGCTGACACAAAAATAAAGAATAAAGGAAAAATCACAAAGTATAGTATAGCTTGTTCTAAGATTCTGAGTAACCCTGTAATTCTCAGATGGCAAAACCCATATAGATGCAAACCAAAGCATGGGTAAATCTGCAATGAAAGCCAATATCAAGTATAAGTAAAATGGTCTACAAAAGGTCTCTACATATCTCTGCTGGACTTCAAACCCTAGCTCAGAGTACCCTTTAGTAAACCATTTAACCTTTGTATATTTCTTTTTCTAGTTTTAAACTAATTCTGTTCTCATTTCCACTGTTGCATTTCAATCATTGAATCATCAACAAAGAATCTGTTTCTAATGTCAACATTATTCTAAAGTAAATTGGGTAATTCAAAATTTACCCTTTCCCTGGGTTCACCTTGATGCCCTTCCCTTCTAAACCAGAAAGTGTAAATCAGGTTTGAATAACAAAACTTGGCTGTAAGCTACACAGAACAATGACACTGAGGTCTCAAGACACAGACTCAGTATAATTGCTTCTTTTTCAAATGAACTGTCATTCCAGAGATAAGGTATACTTGCTACTGATGAAATACCAAAATACAATAAATGCTTATGAAAGCAAAAAGAGTTGGGATAGTCCCCAAACCTCTCTGCTTAAGTCACTGCTCATCTCCCCTTGATAAATACAATTACTCACATGTTGTAATGACGCCCACAAGATAACATAGTAGGTTACTGTGGCCATCTGCTTTGTTACATAGAACATCAAGTGCTCCTCTCTAGTCTCACCATAGCATTATTCCATTAGCATTTTTCCTATCTAGCACATTAAAAAAGAAACATTAAGATCTTTGTCTTCCTTCGGAGGGATAGTCACTAGAAAGATGTTTTTGGAGGTGGCCCTAGAAGCCATAGTAACAGCAGCAGCTTCAGGAGCACTTAGCTCAGAAATAATGGGGTGGGGGTCAGACAGCTAGTCAGAAAGTGATTATAAGGAATGCTTTGCTAACACTAGGTGCAGCTGGTGCTGATTGTCAAATCTAATGCCCATACAGAACTCTGGATCAAAATCCCATGGTGAAGATGAGCTCTTGTGACTAGTCACAAAGGATCATAGGCCCTGGTTACAATTTCAAGGTCAAGATAAATGCTAGAAGTAGTGGCTGCAGGGGAAGAGAGGACCAGATCACAGTTCCAGGCTAAGGAAGAAAACTAGTGCTTACAGCTGCATAGGCCTTTCCTGGGTAAGGAAGAAAAGTGTATATCAGGAAAGCAGTGCCCCATATCAGACCACCTAGGAAGCAGCAAAAATTTTCAGAACCCAAGAACTACCTTGGAAAATAGCAGCACATAAAAGCCTCAAGTTTGGGACAGTGAAATTATATCCCCAGGCAAACAGAACCCAACTTTAACATAAACTTCAAAGTGAAGAAATAAGCTAAAAATGATCAAACAAGAAGAAAAGAAGTTAACTGTAAGAAGCTACTATGGTGACAAAGACCAAGACACAAACTCACAAGACAATGCAAAATTAGCTTCAAGCAAAGTCTCAAAGAAAAATGCTAACTGGAACCAAGAAAAACAAAATTCCTAGAAGAGTTCAAGGAAAAGAAAAGAATAGAAGAGGAAAAATTGAGAAAATAAAGGAGTGAGACAAAATTATTTTAAAATAACAGCTTTTTCAAAAAAGCACAAACATTAAAGAAAATAATACCTTTAAAACAGAATTGGTCTAAAGCTTTTTAAAAGTTACAAAAATTCACTGGAGAAAAGAATTCCCTGAAAATCAGAATTGGCAAAATGAAAAAGAAATGCAAAAGTTCACTGAAGAAAATAATTCATTAAAAATTAGAACTGGATATGTTGACACTAATAACTCCTTAAGACATCAAGAAACTATCAAAGAAAGTTGAAATAATGAAAAAAGGTGAAGATGTGAAATAACTTATGGGAAAAATAATTGACTTAGAAAAGAGATCAAGGAAAGATAGCATGAATTATTGGACTACTTGAAAGCCATGACCAAAAAAAATATCTAGACATCATCTTTCAATAAAAATTATAAAGGAAAACTATCTTAATATTTTAAAAACACAGGGTAAGATAGAAATGGAAAGAATCTATTGATCACTTCCTAAAAGAGAACTCAAAAAGAAAATTCCTAGGAATACTGTTGTCAACATCCAGAGCTATCAAGTCCAGGAGAAAATATTGTAAGCATCTAGAAAGAAACAATTCAAATATCAGAACCCACAGTCAAGATCACAAAAGATTTAGCAGCTTCCATGTTCAAGAAGCAGAGAGCTTGGAATATAATATTTAGGAAGGAAAAGGAGCTAGGATTACAACTAAGAATAACCTACCCACCAAAACTGAGTTTAACCAGAAGGAAATGGATATTTAATGAAATAGAAGACTTTGAAGCATTCCTTATGAAAAGATCAGAACTGTATAGAAAATTTGACATTCAAACACAAGATTCAAGAGATGCATTAAAAGGAACATGAAAAAAATCATGGGGCTCAAGAAAACTAAATTGTTTATATTACTAGGAGTCTACAAGGGGGCATGGATTAAAGGTGATTATGGTGGGATAATCTCAAAAAAAAGTAATAAAGGGTTAAGAAAAAGAGATGTTCTTGGAGAAGGGGAAAGGGAGAGCTAGAGCTTTGATAGTGAAAGGGGAAATGGACAGATGGTGGGCAATGCTTGAACCTCACTCTCATTTGAACTGGTTAAAAGAGCGAAAACATACATATGTACTCTGTTGGTTATATAAACCAATCTTATCCAGTAGGAAATAGGAGTGAAAAGGGATAAAATATATAGTGGGGAAGGGTAAAAAGGTGGGTGTATTAAGGGAAGAAGTAGACTGAAGCAGAAATGCTTTTGAGGAAGGATATGAGAAAAAGAGATTGAAAGATGAGATATGTGTGTGTGTGTGTGTGTGTGAGTGTGTGTGTGTGTGTGTGAGTGTGTATGAGAGAGAGAGAGAAGTATAAGAAGAAAATAGAATAGAGGGAAATCCATGGTAATCATAGCTGTGTGAATAGAAGAAATTCATCCATTAGATGAAAGCACAATGGATTATAAACCAGAATCCAAATTATGCTATTTATAAGAGACACAATTGAAACCAAAACACACACAGAGTTAAAATAAAAGGCTGAAGTAGCTTCTATTATACTTCAACTGAAGTAAAAAAGGCAGGGGTAGCAATCATTATCTCAAACAAAGCAAAAGCAAAAAGTGATCTAATTAAAAGATAATCAGGGAAACTACATTTAGCTAAAAGGTACCATAGATAAAGAACCAATATAAAAAAAAAGTTTTATGGCAAGTTTCTCTGATAAAAGTCTCCTCACCCAGATATATAGGGAACTGAGTCAGATTTATAAAAATAAGAGTCATTCCTCAATTGATAAATGGTCAAAGGATATGAACAGGCTGTTTTTAGAAGACAAAATCAAACCTATCTATAGACATATAAAAATACTCTAAATGACTATTGATTAGAAAAAGGCAAATTAAAATGACTCTGAAGTACCACCTCACACCTTTCAGAAATAACAAATGCTGGGAGGGGTGAGGGGAACTGGGTTTGCTTATAAATTCTTGATAAAATTGCAAGTTGGTCCAAACATTCTGGAAAACAATTTGGAACTATGTGCAAAATGCTATAAACCTGTGCATACCCTTTGATGTAGCAATACCACTACTGTCTTAACCCAAAGAAAAGAAAGAAAAAGAAAAAAGCTTATGTATACAAAAATATTTATCGTCATTCATTTTATGGTGGCAAAGAATTGGAAATTGAGGGAATGCTTGTCAATTGGAGAATGGCTAAACAAGTTGTGACATGTGGTTATGATAAAGTACTACTGTTCTAGAAGAAATGACAAGGTAGGGGAAATGTTTTCAGAAAAAAAACAATAACATGGCCAGGCCTGTATAAATTGATATATTGTAAAGTGAGAAGAAATGGGAAATCATTGTGCATAGTATCAGCAATATTGTGATGATGTTCAACTGTGAAAGACTTGGCTACTCCGATCAATACAATGATCCAAGATGGTAACAAATGACTCATGATGAAAACATGTTATCCACCTCCAGAGAGAGAACTGTTGAACTCTGAGTACAAATTGAATTACAATTTTCTCGCTTTCTGTATTTTCTTGGGATTTTTTTTGAAATATGGATAATATGGAAACATACTATGCATGATTTTACATACTTAATTGATATCATATTGTCTGCCTCCTCCATGAGTGTGGGAGGAAGTGGGAGGGAGAGAATTTGGAATTTAAAAAGAATGTTTAAAATAAATAAATAATGTCTTTTTTAAGTGAACATGTGATTTCCTGGGTGCCATTTCAGATTTTACAAATGTGCATACAGCAATTCAAATCAATTTCTTATGGGTTGAGTTATTTCCTGCTTTCTCCTCAGGTGCATTAGAGATGGCATTAGATTTTATGAGGACTATTGGATATTTTGATCCTTGATGAAAAGAATATTCTTTCTGAGGAGACCTAAGATTCATCCATCAAAACATAAATACTTATTCTTACTTCAACTTATGGATTAAGAGCTGAAAAGGATAAGAGTTCATCCAGTCTAAACCACTCATTTTGCAAATAAGGAAACAGACTCAGAAAAAAAAATAATAAGTGACTTGCCCATGGTCACCTAGGTAGTATGTGTCTTCTTTGCTATATTGCATGTTCAGAGGTATGGATGCCTTAGGCTCTATATTCCATAACCAAGAGATAGCTGCATATTTTCTAGTCTTTCACCAGAGAGAATAATGGTGTTGTTTCTACCATCCCTCCCTTTTTGTCAACAAGGCACTAAAATGTCTTTTTTTCTTACTTCCATTATAAAGCTTGGATTGTAGTCTTTCCAAAAGTGCTATCATTCTTTTCAAAGGAGACAGCTGCTCAACAATAAGAGAAAAACAACCCCCCAATTTACATTTCTGTGATTGCTTATACATTTTGATCTCTCTCAAAGCAAACATAATTCCAAACCAAGTCCATTTTGTTTCCATTACAACAAAATATATAGTCAGGAAAGTCCTTGTTGATTCAGTCATGACATAATGTTAAAAAACCAAATAACAGACATGAGTGCCTTCTAATATTTTGTGACAGAATATTGAACAATTTTGGGTACAGAAATCCAGTATTTGGGACCTGACAGCATCATGGTTCTAAGGATTGCAGGGAGGTGTGCTGGGGACAAAAAGGCTGCTTCTGTGGTTTCCAGAATGATTGCTAGGTCAAGACTATAACCTAACTTTTGAGAGCTAGTATATGTAAGTGAGCAGGAATTCTACAAATGGTCAATAAAGCATATCAACACAAAGGTACCTATGTTTCAAATGAGGAAAAATAAAGGAAGGGGGCTTTATAAAAAAGGGAAGAGAACATGAAAGATCCTTAGACATGAACTGTTGAGACCAAAATTAGAAACATTAAATCTATACTTATGTTCTCAGCTCATTTCACAAATTACTTTAGAGGAGGTCTGTAATCTGTTGCCTCAATTCTCCTTTTCCTATTCTCACTGAACTGTATCTAATTCTAACCCTCATTGTCTGTTAAATAACCAACAATGATTTCACCTCGGGGTTAGTGGTCTCCATGTAACCATAAGCAGCTTTGTCCCCTTATTCTTTCCTTGTTCCAGTTATTTAATTCCTTTAATCATCCCTTCCAGCAGCAAATCCCTGCAGTTTTTAACCACTGTTATTTCTCTTCTATGTACTTCTTCCATTTTTACAGTAATTTTCTGGAAATGAGATGCCCCCAACAGAAGTATTATTTATTATTCCAATTGTGATCACATCCCTGCCCTACAAAGAGACACAGCTACCTCTTGTTTCCTAATGGGATGCTTCTGCAGATGGAGTCCAGTCATAATAATATTCCTGCAGCCTCATTTCTAATTTGTTTCTCTCTATTACCACAAGTCTTTCAGACATTACTATTTTCAGCTTGTTCTTTCCCAATGAATATCTTCTTTCTAATTATTTTACCCAGATGTATTACCTTATGTGTTTTTAAGCTTAATTTTGATTTCTTATTCCTTACTAATATTTTTCTGTCTCCAGAACATTGTGTTTAGATTTATCCTGTTCTTATCAGTTTATATCACCTTAATATATAGGACTATTAGGGATGCTCATTCATTTATTACTAACTTTCTCTTCCTTTCAATGTATCATCATACCCAACTTTCTGCCCATGGAAATAGCAACCTGATTTTGCAGACCTACCTCACTGTATGAGGTTTTTACAGATCTCAGTTCATCTCTAACCACTGTTACAGAACTCAGAACTGAGCTCACTTAAACATGATTGTGAGTACACGGCTTAACGAAGATCCTTCTACAACCATTATCAAGATTAGGTTACTACCCTATTAGAGACAGGGTTTGATGTAAGAAAGTGCATGCCTCCCCCCACTATATAAATTTAACTGTTCTTATATTTGAGTAAGAAGCAAATATTGTTTAATGAATAAGTTGAACACATTTTAGGCCCCCATAAAGCAAACTCTTATTAGAAGGCACAAACCTGTCTACACATGCTAATGAGGCTGAGATTTTTATAATTTGGGACTGAGAAAGAGCCATAGTTTCATTAGTATTGTTACTCTTTATACCAATATGAATTATATTCCTCAATTTTTTCTCACCTTATAACGTTTTAATCTGTCTCTTGATAAATTTACCACAGAGAGTTGACCCAAAGTGGTAGAAGCCTTTCGCTAGTTTAACAGCCTAGGATTGCCATTGTAGTCATTTGTTTGTTCATCAATTTTATTCCACCTGAATACAGGAGTGTTTCACCTCCTTTTCTAGTATTATATGTTCTGGATAATATTTTTACCCTAATTCTCTCATATGTCATTTTTGGTAATAAAGGGCAGTCTCCTTGTGCCCATAACTTGTCATGATCCTTTGGTTCTTTGTAATTCTGATTTCCTTGAGATTTTGTTGTTTTATCATATGCAGCCATATGACATCTTTTAGAATACATTGATACTAAGCACTCCATGAGCCAGTTAAATAATATAAACAAATCCTATTCCCGAGAAACTATACAATCTTATGTAATATCAACAGAACCAGTGTCCAAAAGAGGGCATAGACCAGTTAGGTTTCACTGTAGTCAGGCCACATTTGGAATAGTGGTCTCAGTTCTCAGTACTGCATTTAAAAAGGACATTAAGAGGCTAGAGCACATACTTAAACCATAGGTTCATAGATTTAGAAGGAACCTAAAATAACCAGAATGGTTTAAGAACTTGAAACCAAATCACAGAAGAATCAGTTGAAGTAAATGGTGATGTTTAGCCTGGGTAAAGAAGGCTTGGGAGGAGTAAGTGACAGACATCTTCAAATACTAGAAGAAGATTCATGAGCATTAGATTGTGAAATTGAAAGCAATGCTTATATGTATTTAATAAATCTATTTTGTATTACAAGAGGCTAATGTAATGCCTAATACAATATATGTGTTTAATAGATTTTTGTTAAATTGGATAAATTAAAATTCTGTAGGAGAGACATGTATTTCAATCAATAAATCAATTATTAAAAGTGGGTTAAGTATTTGACATTGTTCTAAACACAATGAAGAGAAAAAATACAAAGAAAAGGGGAAAAATCAGATTACACCACTGCTCTACTCAGTAAATGCCAGTGGCTTCCTATTACCTACAGAATCAAATACAAAATGTTCTGTTTGGCATTCAAAGACCTTCATAACCGAACCCCCTCCAACCTCTTCTGTCTTCTTACACCTTACTCCCTGACACATACTCTTTAGGCTACTGATACTGGGTCTCCTAGCTTTTCCATTAACAAGGCATACTATCTCTCAGCTATTAATATATTTTCTGGCTATTTTCCATGCCTGCTATGCTCTCCTTCCTTCACTCCAACCATTGAACTCCTTGTCTTCCTTGAAGTCTCAACTAATATCTTAACTTCTACAGAAAGGCTTTCCTAAATTCTCTTAATTCCAGTGTCTTCTCTCTATTAATTATTTCCTGTTTTTCCTGTATGTGGCTTGTTTTGTATGTATTTGTTTGCATGTTGTATCCCCAGTTAGATTGTAAGTTCTTTGAAGCCAGGGATTATCATTATCCCCTTTTTATAACTCTTTACATTATTGTTGAAACACAGTAGGTACTCAATAAATGTTTATTGATTTATTGATTGCCCCTAATCTCAAAGACTTTGCTTTCTATTTGTGTAGATACAATGGAAACAAACAAATAAATATTGTAGTGGGTAGAAGCAGACCAAGGCTTTGTCCTAGTAGTTTAGTTCCAATACTAAAATGTAATGAGAAATTCCTAGGTCATGCAAAAGTCAACAAAAGGGGAGGTTTAGTCATTTTTCAGTCATATACAACTCTTTGTGATGCTTTTGGGGGGTTTCTTGGCAAAAAAAAATACTAGAACAATTTGCTATTCCTTTTCCCAGCTCATTTTACAGAAGAGGAAACTAAGGCAATCAGGGTAAAGTGACTTGCCCAGGATCACATAGCTAATAAGTATCTGAGGCCAGATATAAACTTAGGAAATGAAGTCTTCCTGACTCTAGACACAGCACACTATCTACTTTGCTACCTAGCCACTCAAAAGGAGGTTTCATTAGCCATAATATAAAAATGGTACTACCATACTAACAAGGATATAGAATTCAGCATTCAGTGAAATTAGACATGCCCCACCCCAGGTGCTGTGAGGCTCAAACAAGATAATGTTGTAAATAACATCATTTAAAAACTTTAAGTGCTATATAAATGCCAAATATTATTGTTAGTAATGGTATTATTATCAGTATTAGCCCACAGTAACCAGTTTTCCAGTGTAGTGATGACTTTATTATACTCTTACTGTGCTAAGCAATTTTTTATGTAGAATATTATAGGAGGGTACTGGAAAATGTTTAACAACCAGACTGTATGGAAATAAGTTGGCATTGTTTACACTTTGTTCAGTTCATACAATCAATAAAACAATAATCCCAGCTCTGATTTGAAGGGACTGTTGATTTCTGAGATATAAATGCTTATTGAGAAAAATTAACAAGCTCTCTCAAGATTATTAGGGTGGCTCAAACATACTCCTGCCCCCTTTTCACCTTCTGTATTGAAACAAATATGGTCAGCAATGCAAGATGTGGTAACTCCATTGGCCTTAGGACATCTGCCAAGTCTCAGAAAAAAGATCCCATCTGGGATTTCTTTTTATTTCCATAGGCAAATAGAAAATAGTGTCAACATGGCTTGAGGCCCCCAGGAAGCTGTGTCAACAGCTACTTGACTTGAACTCAGACCCCCGAGCTATTCATGTCTTTTGAAAATTTTGCTTACTTTTAGGCTGAATAAAATGAATCAATCAAGTAAGCATTTATTAAGAATTTACTAGGTAGGGGGCAGCTATGTGGCACAGTAGATAAAGCACAAGCCCTGACGTCAGGAGGATCTGATTTCAAATCTGGCCTTCAAACACTTGACACTTAATAGTGTATGACCCTGGGCAAGTCACTTAACCCTCATTGCCCCACCAGAAAGAGAGAGAGAGAGAGAGAGAGAGAGAGAGAGAGAGAGAGAGAGAGAGAACTTGCTAGGTAGAAAGCATTGTATTAATTGTTGCAGATACAAATAAAAAAGTAAGACAGTCCCTGTTTTCAAGGGACTCACATTCTTGTGAAGGAGACAACACATTTGGAAGGTTTTAACTTCAAGTCAAATGTAAAGGTCTTATGGTCCTTAAGATGCAGTAACAAAGGGGGCAGCTAGGTGGCACAGTGGCTAGAGCACTGGCCCTGGATTCTGGAGTACCTGAGTTCAAATGTCCTCAGACACTTGAAACTTACTAGCTGTGTGACCCTGGGCAAGTCACTTAACCCCCTTTGCTCTGCAAAAATTAAAAAAAAAAAAGATACAGTGGCAAAGCATATGGCAATTCCTATTTAATATTTCTGCTAATAAAATCATTTTGGTTTGTGATGTCAAACCATCTGAAAGCACTGAAGATTATAATTACAAAAACGTTATATTCTAGGTCTTTAGGAGCTATGGCAGTACCACCTGCAGGAGCTGTTGCCAGGCTGCATCTCCAAAGGGGCTAATTCCCAGAAAAATGGTCTTAAGCACTAAGTTAATAGCATTGCTTTCCAAAGACACTTGAGTTCAAAGGTTTTTGGCTGTTTCCATCAAAGTCTGAGGAGCAATGGTACACAAGTTGATGATGGTGGTATGACTTTGCCTGGCACATGCTGCTTCCTGGGAAAAGAAATAGGTTGTTTTGTAACCATAATTAATTGACTCATCTGGAGCTCATGGCAAGCCATCTTTAGGCACATTTTTTTCCTCTCCACTGTTTTGGAAAGCAATGCTTTCATTTCCTCCTCTTCTTCCATATAGCTTTACAAATTAGTTTTATGCTCTATAGTCATTGCCAGTAAGATTCTTGCCAATGTCTTCCTTAATCACTGGATCCTTCACCTGGAAGATGGTCATCTACCCAAAAGCCAATGTGGTTTCAGAAAGGGCCAAGAAATGGTCTACATGGTGTTTGCTGCCAAGAAACTCCAGGAGAAATTCCAGGAGCAGAGCAGAGGTCTGTACAACATTTACAATATAACCAAGGCCTCCACAAAATAAAAAAAAACAAACACCAATATAACCAAGACTTTTGATACTGTCGGTCATGAGGGCTTGTAAGAAATCATGGTAAAATTTGACACCATATCCCCATGAGAAACTTCTGAAGCAATTTTTTAAAAAAATTTTTTTGCAGGGCAATGAGGATTAAGTGACTTGCCCAGGGTCACACAGCTAGTAAGTGTCAAGTGTCTGAGGCTGGATTTGAACTCAGTTCCCCTTGAATCCAGGACTGGTACTTTATCCACTGTGCCACCTAGCTGCCCCTTGACAGCATATCTGCATGAGTTCTAGATAATAGACAATGTTCTCATACTTTCCCAGTCAGCAATAGAGTGAAAGTCTGTGTGCTTGCTCCCATACTTTTTTTTTTACTTAATAGCATTTCTTTCCAATTATATATAAAGGTAGTTTTCAATATTCATTTTTGTAAGATTTTGAGTTTCAAATGTTTTCCTTCCCTTCCTTCCGTCCCCCTCCCCAAGATAGCAAGCAATCTGATATAGGTTACATATGTACAATCATGTTAATCATGTTTCCACATTAGTCATGTTGTGAAAAAAGATTCAGAACAAAAGGGCAAAATCACAAGAAACAAACAAACAAAAAATAATGTGATTCAAACTGCATTCAGATTTCCATAGTTCTTTTTTCTGAATGTGGGTAGCATTTTCCATCATGAGTCCTTTTGAATTGTCTTGGATCATTGTACTGCTAAGAAGAACCAAGTCTATCATAGCTGATCATCACACAATGTTGCTGTTACTGTGTACAACATTCTCCTGGTTCTGTTCAGTTTACTCAGCATCAGTTCATGTATGTCTTTCCAGATTGTTTTTGGTCTTTTTTTTGCAGGGCAATCAGGGTTAAGTGACTTGCCCAGGGTCACACAGCTAGTAAATGTCGAGTGTCTGAAGCTGGATTTGAACTCAGGTCCTCCTGAATCCAAGGCTAGTGCTTTATCCACTGTGCCACCTAGCTGCCCCCTCTTTCTAGATTTTTTCTGAAATCTGCCTGCTCATCATTCTTTGCCAACTCAAAAAGAGCTGCTATAAATATTTTTGTACATGTTGATCTTTTTCCCTTTTTATGATCTCTTTGGTATACAGACCTAGTAGTGGTATGCCTGGATGAAAGGATGTGTAGTTTTATAACCCTTGGGGCATAGCTCCACATTGCTCTCCAGGACTGTTGGATTAGTTCACAATTCTACCAATATTGCATCAGCGTTCCAATTTTCCCACATCTTCTTCAATATTAATCGTTTTCCTTTTTTGTCATATCAGTCAATCTGGTAGGCATGAAGTAGTACCTTAGAACTGTTCTAATTTGCATTTCTATAATCAATAGAGATTTAGAACATTTTTCATATGACTATAGATAGCTTTAATTTCTTCATCTAAAAATTTCCTGTTCATATCCTTTGACCATTTCTCAATGGGGGATGACTTTGATTTTTAAAGATTATATTCAGTTCTCTATATATTTGAGAAATGAGGCCTTTATCAGAAATACTAGCTGTAAAAATTTTCCCAGCGTTCTTTTCTTTTTTTGTGAGGCAGTTGGGGTTAAGTGACTTACGCAGGGTCACACAGCTAGTAAGTGTTAAGTGTCTGAGGCCAGATTTGAACTCAGGTCCTCCTGACTCCAGGGCTGGTGCTCTATTCACTGTGCCACCTAGCTGCCCCCCAGCTTTCTGCTTACTTCTAATCTTGGTTGCATTGTTTTTTGAGGGGCAAAAATGTTTTAATGTAATATAAGCAAAATTATCCATTTTGTATTTGATAATGTTCTCTATCTTTTGTTTGGTCATAAATTCTTCCCCTCTCCATAGAACTGAGAGGTAAGCTATCCCTTCCTCTTCTAATTTACCTATGCTTTATCACCCTTTCTGTCTAAATCATATACCCATTTTTACCTTATCTTGATATATGGTGTAAGATGTTGGTCTTTGCCTAGTTTCTGATATACTATTTTCCAGTTTTCCTAGCAGTTTTGTCAAATAGTGAGTTTTTATCCCAGAAGCTGGAGTCTAGAATGGTGCTCTATGCTCTATGAGCAAAATAGGATTGCTGTTGCTTGAAAGAAATGTGAGATACACAAAGCTAGAGATATCTCCACTACAGATGTTCATACAGACTATTTGTCTCTGAACTGTGGTAGAACCTTCCGAGCTCATAATGCTTTGATCATCCACAGTCCGACACACTGTACGTTGAACCCAACATCATGATGTCATTTTGGTCCTCTTTGAATATGAAGGACAAGAACAAATGAGGCTGCCTGCTGTAGCTTCCTCAGATGTCTTTCTTCTTTAGCTAGTTCACTTGCCTGCTTTGAGTGTGGCAGTTGGTGGGGATGTATGACACAAGAATTGCTTTCCTGGATGATGGTTATGAGGACTAAATTAGAAGTATGATGAGTAGATGAGGAAGGACAGGGCAAGGAAGAACTTTTCTAAACTACCTTGGGACCCCAGGTACATTCAAAATAAATGTAAACATAACATAAAGAGTAGATGATACAATGCAAAAGATCGGGGACCAAAATAACAGGTAGTATAGACAGGATAGAAAGAACAACAATTTAAAAAACCTCACAAACCATTGCAATTGTTCAAAGTGAAATGGGCTGCCTCAATGTGTAGTGAGTTTCTGATTTATAGAGGTTTTCTTTTTATTGTTGTTGTTGTTTTTTGGTAAGGCAATGAGGGTTAAGTGACTTGCCCAGGGTCACACAGCTAGTAAGTGTCAAGTGTTTGAGGCTGGATTTGAACTCAGGTCCTCCTGACTCCAGGGCTGGTGCCACCTAGCTGCCCCTTCTAGAGGTTTTCAAATAGAAGCCAAGTGGTCATTTAGGAAGGCTCATGGTGAACAAATTACTGAATATGTACAGAAGGGATAAGATTACCTCTAAATCCCTTCTAACCTTGACATTCTATGATATTCTAGCATTTTGCATGGGAAACTATAATAAGGATGATTATTTAAATAGACACAGGATAATTAATTTAGTGCTGGAAGGAACACTGGGGATTATTTCATACAAATTACTTATTTTACAGTTGAGGAAAGCAGAAACTAAAGCTCAGAGAGATAAAGACCACCTAGGTAATAGAGCCTGGATTCAAACTCAGGTCTTCTAATTCTAACTCGCAAATCTTTTCCACTTCATCATATAACCTTCCAACACAAAAAGCAGAATAAAACAGCCAAGGGCAACACTACTATGGAGAAGAAAACTCATTTGGAATGCTGTATGGAAGAGGAGGAAGAAGATAAAGGAATTGCTTTTCAAAAGAGTGAGGAGGAGAAAAATGTGCCTACAGATGACTTGCTATAAGCCTTCAGAAGAGTCAATTAATTCAAAAAGTATTTGTAGATGACACACAAAAAAAGACCAAATTAGACCAAGTGAAATAAATTTCCTAGGGGTTTTTTGACTCATTTTCATCAATGACAACAGTAGAACCAACTCATTTGGATTGTATTGCTTCCATATCTGTGTGGAAAAATAGTAATGACACTGAAGAGGTAGAAACTGGACAGGACATTTGAACCAAAATAAACAGGTAAAGTTGAAAGCTATGCTGGAAATGACAGAATTTTTAAGGTACTTAAGGATCAGCTATGAAGAAATTTCAAAAAGGAACAGATCCCAAGGGAAAAGATAAGACATTGGTTTTATTGAATAGTGAAAAGAAGAGAAAGTACTGACATGTATGCTTACATTCTCATCTCTACAAAATTATTTCAAAATTGAACTATGCAAACATTCTGGACATATGGAATCTGAGATGTGAATAGATATAGAAAGTATTTTAAATCTGATTTCCTATAATAGATAATATGTATAAAATTTATAGACACATAATTGACTAAAAGGAACTCTCCACCAAATGTAGTATGGAGATATCATGTTTATGGCCAATAAGCAACTCTAAAAGGCCTTTGGTTTGATAGGGGAAAATGAAGCATTCAAGGCTCTCTTCAAATAAAGTATGTCCAAGGCATATGTTCAAAGATATAAGTGTTTATGAGAGGCAGAACTAGGGTACTGTATACTGATATAATAAAATGTAAAACAAGGAGACAAATATTCCTTCAGCTCTCCCCTAGTATCATAGAGGTTAACATTCATCAAGTCTCAACAAAGAGTTATCTGTTAATCGTCCAATACTTTAATGTTCCTATTTACAAATGATATGGATTATCTTAACTTCTGGAATTAGAGCTTTTTCATTGAAGGTCTCAGTAATCCATGAGAACAATCCATCTCAGAAGAACAAGATGGATAAAAAGTGCAATTTTCCTAGGCTAAAGCAATCAACTAGACCATCAGCTCATAGTTAGACCATTAATATGTATATCTTATTCAGATACATTAGATTGAGTATTAGCTAAACTCTGAATTAAAACAATTAAAATAGACACCATGTGGAAAATTACAATCCTTTATATGATACCAAACTACTCAGCACCTCAAAACATAAAGGAAAAATAGGACTATGGATTTAGAACTAGAAGGAATCTTATAGTCCAAAAATCTTCAGGTGACTAAGTTATTGTAAGTCATGGGACACTGTGACCTCAGAATAATTAAAAATGCAAATACTACAAAGAAAAAAAGAAAGAGGGAGAGAATGGGCTTTCATAGAATACCCATTATGTGTCAGGCACTACAATAAATGCTTTACAAATATCATCTCATTTGGTCCTCATAACAACCCTTCAAGATAAGTGCTGCTATACCGATACAGTTGAGGAAACTGAGGACAAAAATTTTGACTTACCCAGGGTCAGAAAAGTAGTAAGTGTCTGCAGTTAGATTTGAACTCAGGTCTTCCTAACCCCAAGCACAGTGCTCTATTCATGGAGAACCTAGCTGACAATGGAAAAAATATGGCGTACAATAAATAGGCTGTTGTATATTACTAATATAGAAAGGCTCTGCATGTGGTGAGAAGCTCCAACATGTTGCAAGTGACTATCCACTAAATGTACTATGAGTATATCATGTGACTCCAAGGGAAGTAATATAGACATCTCTAGCTTCTTCTACCCTCTATGTTTTTCCAAGGGAGACTCTATTTCCTGTAAGGAAGGAAAGCAGGAAGCAAGGGCCAGGCACTTTGGCTATACTTTTCTCCTCAGATAGAAGGCTACCAGGCTACAATTATATCTATTTTTTCCCTTAAATATTTTAGTGCAGGAAATGTGATCAAGCTCAAGCTAACTTTTGATTGCTACTAATTTGGGGTAAGAGGAGAACCCTGCTCTTTAAATCCAAGACTTAAGGCTCTTCCCACCAAATGCCAGTTCCACAAAAAAATAAAAACAGACATGGAGAATAAAAAAAGATTTCTCCAAATCATAGCAAAATAGAAATCAGAGAAAGTATACATAGGAGAATATATACTGGACAATACAGGGTGAAAAGAGTTCTCCCACTGGGAGTGAGGTAATTCAACTCAACCAAGAAAAAGAATTCTATACCTCACCCAAAAGGAAGTTCTCTGAAATCTCTGAAGTATCAAGCTGGGGATAGAAACATAATCAACATTGCCAGCTCCTCCAATGCTTTTCAGTCCCCAACTGGGAGTGCAGATGACCTCTTCCATCTTCTCTCTTGAAGCTGGAAGTAAGAAGTACCTGAAGAGCACGGAGTCTTAAAGTCTGAAGAAAAATGAAAGTATCTAATTCTTGCCAATTCCAACCTGACCCTTACACAAAACAGGGCATTCATCTCCACCAATGAGGAGAGAGTCCCATACTCAAGGATTTGGTATACACTAATAATGATCTTATTTGAAAAACTTGTAAAAGACATTATTGAGTAACTTTATTGCCAGAAAAGGATATAGGCTGTTCTTATATTGAGAATTAGAGAAAACAGATGGACATATGAAATGAGACATTAGTACCTCTTAACTAGTCAAAGAATGAGAAGATCTCTAGCATTTTGGAGGGATCATCTATTGAGAATTTATTGATAAATATGAATAAGATTCACATAAACAGAGAACAGCTGAAATCTACATCAGTGGAAAAATTAGTCACATAGATGAAATTGACTAACTATTATATCACAGATAAATGTACAACAAATCTAGGGAACACAAAATATAAAAAAACTGAATTTAAATTTGAACGTTTATACTTCACAAAATAATTAGTGCTCAGTTCTCTTTTATAGAGGTATGTAACAGGGATTTGAATAAGCAGGTTGCTATAAGGTTATGTGTTTCTTAAAGACTATTTCTAAGTAAAAGGCAGCTAGGTAGCATAGTGGATAGAGTGCCATCCCTGAAGTCAGAAGGACTTGAGTTCAAACCCAACCTCAGACAGTAGCTGTATGACCCTGGTCACCTAACCCTGACAGAGAGAGAGAGAGAGAGAGAGAGAGAGAGAGAGAGAGAGAGAGAGAGAGAGAGAGATTTGTAAGCATGTAGGGAAGTTGGCAGTTTCCTTAGGTTTCATAGCCTCTAAGGAATGTAGATTCTGTCATTTACACCCCCTTCTTCCAATATACATCTTTGCAAAATGCATTTCCAATTCTTTTAATATTTATGCTTACTATCAAGCCCTACTCCAAACTGAGCATTGAGAGCACTATGTAATTGCTAACAGCCTCATACTATTACCTTAGTCCCTACACCATCCCTCAACAGACATGACAACAAATCTAGAAATTTCAGAGCAAAGATCAGTTTGGGAAGGGAAGCAAAATCTATATGCATATTAGAGAGTAGGGAGGATTAATCCATATCTAGGAAAAATGCTGAAAAAATAGTAAACTTAAGTAAACTTTTTCTATAACGAGAAAGTTGTGATTTTAAAAATTCTAGGATAAACCTCCAGAAGAAAAGGTAAATTTTGCATTTATTACAACTTGAAACATAAAAAATAGATTAGATTGGCTACAAAGATTCCAGGCCTGTATAGAAGGCTTACTAAAGGAAGTGCAGTCCTGAACAATAACAACAACAATAACAACAAAACTTGGAAGGAGAATATAGAGTTTAGAAAAAAGCTGGGAAATCATGCTAAAATAGTAGGAACACAAAAATAAATCAAGTAATAATACCAGATGTTAGTTGTATTTATAGAAATAAATATATTTAGTTTTATTTATAGAAATAAATAGAATGTTTAATAAAACTTTTCTATAATTCTTTTTTTTACTTTCAAGTTTATCTAATTCTATTATAGCTTTAATTTCTCTTCTTTCTTTTTTTATTTTGAGCTTGTTCACTTGTTGGCTTTCTAGTTTTTTTTTTTTTTAATTCACATTTAGTTCAGGAATCCTTTGTTTTTCTCTATGTTGATATATGTTTCTAGAGATATGATTTTTTTTCTTCTAAGGCTTGTTCTACCAGCATCATAGAAATTTTGGTATATTGTTTCATCATTATCATTTTCTTTAAACTACTAGGTATTCCTATGATTTATTCTTTGACCTATTTATTGTTTAGAATTTCATTTTTGGAAAGTTACCATCTATGTCTTTTATTTATATTTGCTGAATTGATTTCAATTCTGATTGTATTATTGTCTAAAAAGTATGCATTGACTATTTTTGACTTTTTATATTTGTTATTTTTCCAAATTAGTCATGTTATGACAGAAGAATCATAACAAAAAAGAAGAATTTCAAAAAAACAAAAGAAAAAGTAAAAATGGTAATGGTTCAATCTGCATTCAGATTCTACAGATCTTTTTCTGGATATGAAGAGCATTTCCCATCATGAGTCCTTTGGAAATGTCTTGGATCATTGTATAGCTGAGAAAGGCAAATTCAATCACACCTGATTATCACACAATGTTGCTATTACTGTGTACAGTGTTCTCCTGGTTCTGCTTACTTCACTCATGATCAATCCACTTAAGTTTTTCCAGGTGTCTTTTCCTATTTGTTTACAATATATCTGTTCCCTAATACATGGTCAATTTTTAAAAGTTCTACATGATGCTGAGAAATATGTAGAATCCTTAGCAGTACCATTTAGTAAATATAATAATTTTTAAACTGTAGTTTCTCTGCTTATTTACCTGATTTCTGAACCAATGGAGGCTCTAAACCAAACTTTCATATGCATTATGCTTACCTGGTATGATGCCTAGCAGAACACTTTTATTCAGCTGTTGCTTATGACATAAAAGGAAAACAAAATATCTAGGATACATCTTTTTTTACCACTTAAATTTTATTTCTAATTTATGGAATAAAAAAAGTATTCCCATAACATAGTACAATAAAAAAGATGATTACACATGAAACTGTAAATTTACTATGTACAAATTGCTATTCCTTTCAAATATACAAAATTATCATGAAAATATCTTTTTTTCTTCCCTCTCCCCACCCCCTGCCCTAGAAGCAGGTACCATTAGACAAAAAATAGGTATATGTGTGTATACGTGCATGCATGCATGTATGTATAGATATACATATACACATATATACATATGTGTGTGTACCACTTGACCCTGGGGAGGATAATGATGATGAAGTTGCAGATATTATAGAGAATTTTAATGAGACTTCTAAGAACAAGGCAAACTGAATTGAGTATCAACTTCTGAAAGTTAAAATTTGAAAGTTATATAGAGCTTCTATTTTGTATCATGTGACTACTTTTTTGTTTTCCTTTTTTCTTTCTTTGTTTGTGTTTACAGATCTAAACAATTAGATCTCTAATATTTTAAAAACTGTTGGGCATTGCAGCTCTTCATTTATTGCTTATATACAATTCATTCTTTGTAGCCACATTATGCTGAATAAGCCTGGAATTAAAGTTTGAAAAAAAGGTTAATTAAATCTTTACCTAATAAAAAAGAAAAAAATATGTGTATGTATGTAGGTCTGTATGCATATGTATATGTGTATATATGTGTGTATGTACATGTAAAATTATTTTATACATACTTCCATGTATCATTTTTTTCTTGGGATACAGGCAACTTTCTTCATATGTCCTTTATAGTTAATTTGGGTATTACAATAGTCAAAATAACTTATTCACTCAAATTCATTCTTAAAATGATATTGCCATAACTATATGCCATATTTTCTTGGCTCTGCTCATTTTACTCTTTATTATTTCATGCAAGTCTTTCCATTTTTTTCTAAAATCATTGAGTTAATCACATCTTACAGCACAGTAGTATTCCATCACAATCATATACCACAATTTGTTTAGCTAATCCCTACTGATTGGTATCTCTTAGATTTCCAGTTCTTTGCCACCAAAAAGAGAACTGCTATGAATATTTTAGAACACATAGGTCATTTTCCCCTAATTATCTTTGAAATAAAACAAGTAGTGGTATTGCTGGGTCAAAGGGTATAAGTAGTTTAATTACTCTTTGAGTGTAATTCCAGATTGCTCTCCAAAATTGTTGGATCATTTTATAATTCCACCAGCAATGAATTAGTGTCCCATTTTTCCACATACTTTACAATATTTGTCACTTTTCACTTCGTTTATTTTAGCCAGTCTTGTAGCTGTAGAATGATATATTGTATGATACATCTTAAATGCTGTGAGTTCAGAGGTGGAAGGGATTATTGTGGGGATAGAGTAGTCAAGAAAAAAATTCATAAAGGAGCATATTTTAAATGATGAGTGAAAGGTGTAGAAAGGATTAAAAAAGGAGAGGGAAGGCAAGATGGGAGAGTTACATAAAAAAGACATGGAAAAAAATGAGCAACTTCTATGGGGAGAATGAGTATACATGTTCCTGTCTGGCAGGAATAGAAAACACAGCAGAGATAGTGGGAAAGGTAATCTATAATTAGCTCACATATGGTCTTTGTTTAGGCCATGGATTTTAGATATTGTCTCAAAGAAAATTGAGATAAACTGAAGGCTTTTCAGTAGGGGAGTGAAATGAAAATTTTGATGTACAGAAAATAGTTTGTGGGAAGTCTTACAGATGAAGTAAAGCAAAGAAGAACTACAGTCAAGATGATTAATTAGGAGGTTAAGTATAACTCACAACTTTAATTTAGTAGTACTGTCTATTTTATGATGAACCAACTATTATTTTAGTTATTTCCTTTAGTTATTTAGTTATAATGAAATTTAGTTACTTTTCATTTTCTTATCCTTGAGTTCTTTGCCTCCTCCTCAGGTCCTTTTCCTTAATCTTTCTGATACTAAAGACTGAGTCCACCTTCATATTGAGTCCTTTTCTACTTTCATCTCCTTCAGCTTAAGTTACTTTCCTTAATTCATTTTATTTCTTTTTAATTTCAAAATCAATAGAATTTCCTCCACATTCCCTTTTTATTATTAATCTAAATTCCTTATCCTACCTCAACTTTTCTATCCCCCAAATATCCTTCTAAAGCCAAAAAAACTAGAAGACTCCAGGTCTTAATTGATAAACTGGGAAGAAAAGAGAACCAATGGCTTAAAACAGAACATGGAAAATAACAACAAAGCAGTATACACAATGCAAAAGAACAAAGAAAAAAATCAGTAACACAAAAATAACTATAATAATGATAAAAGACCAGAAAAATGGGGGATAAACACTTTAATTATCCATAATTTACCTGGAGAACAGGGTTATAAGATATAAACTAATAATTAATGGCCTCTAAAAGAAAAAGAAATCATGATGAATTAAAAGGTTTGAATATGATGTTTCAAGAAATATTTTTTTAAATGTTTGGAATTATTGAAACCAAGAAGAAAAGTTCTACTCAATGAAATATGTATGACACTACCAGGAAGAATCTCCAGATTTAACTTACCTAGAAATATCATGGTTAAATAACAGAAATCCTTGATCAAAGAGAGAATGTTGAAAGACAGGAATTAGTGGCAAGTTATGAACTAAGGAAAAGTGGTCATAATAATCCAGAAATACTCACCAATAATTGAATCATATAGATAGGTTAGAATATCATGCACTAAAAAAGGTATTTATGAAATAATTTATCTTGTCAAGTAGCATTAATTTTTTTTAGAATAGATAACTTTCAAATATTCTTTTAGAGAGTACAAAAGTTGGCAGAGTCTAAGAAATGAAATCACAATGGAACAAAACAAAAATAGTCTGAAGCAAGTAAAATAAACTGAAATCGTTTTTAAGAGCTCAGTGACTTATCCAGAGTTTAACCCTTTAAGTTTGGACTTTCAAAGGAAATATATTCAAGAAAGATGCACCTAGGGGAAGCTAGGTGGTACAGTGGGGAGAGCACTGGCTCTGGTGTCAAGAGGACATGAGTTCAAATCTCACCCCAGACTCTTACTACCTGTGTAACCCTGAGCAAGTCACTTAACCCCAATTGCCATAAACATCTGGGGTCACCTCCAGTCATCCTTATGTCTATCTTGGCACTGGACCCAGATGGCTCTGGAAGAGAGACAGAGGTTGGTGACCTTGTACAGCCCTACCTCACTTTAATTCACTTCATTTCACGTCATGATATCATCTTTATGTCTTGGTTCTCTTTGAGAATGAATGACAAACAACAAAAAACAATTCAAGAAGAAGAGAAAATGAGCCTGTGATGCCACAAGTCAAAGTCACTTAAACATAGAGGTTTCTGGTAGAATGGAGATTCAGAAATATAATGAATAACATCTTCATATGAAATTAGTAAGGGGAAGCTTTATACACACATACACAATAGAATTAAATTAGAATGGAAGTATACTGGGATTGAAAGAGAGAAGAGGCACAACTGAGCCTAAGGTTGGTATCATGAAGGGTACTGTCACAAGTAAAAAATAAATAAATCAGCTCAAAAACACTCAGTTATGAAGACCTTATTTTTAAGTTGGTGTGAATCAGAATGAAGACTAGCAATTTGGGTCTAGGCAAGGAAAGGAGAGGAAAGAGAAGAAACTAGGATTGGAATTGGATTGAAATAAGAAATCTAAAATGCACATATCTTGGGTTATTTTTTTCTTTCTTTTTCAAAAGAAAAAAAACATACACATACGCACATGCATGCATGTACACACATATAGACAAATATATATAACTATATATATACATACTCATACATATATGTGTGTGCATGTATGTATGCATGTATAAATAAAATACCTAGATTGGGAAACAGAGAAAGCAAGCAACCCATCAGAAAGAGAAATTGATCAAGAAACAAATGAATTTTTTTAAAAAAACATTATTTTCAATGGATTTACTAAAAAAAAATCTATCGAAGATTTCAAAGACAAATAACACATGCTATAAGACCTTTCTATTTCATTGGTATAGGGAGCTCCCAGCAAGTAAACATCTCCAACCAATGCAAACCCTAAGTTTAAGCATTCAAAAGAATTATCATCAAGGAGAGAAAAATAAGAGGAAAATATATTTCTTGAGTCTGTGAATGTCATGAGTAAAAGTTACTTCAACTTATTCTGGTAGAATAGAAACTGAAAATATAATAATATAATAATATAATAAATATAATAATATAATAATATAATAATTCATGAAAATCTTTATAGATTTTGTGGATGTGTGTGGATGAGTTTAAGCAGTTTCCTTCTTTTATTTTTCGGTTCAAAGCACTTTTGATAGATTTGTAAGACACCAGAAAAAATACAATTGCAATAGCAATTCAAGGATGTTGAGGGCCTGATCTATGGTGCCAGCAGTAGAAATAGAAAGGAAAAGACAGGTATAACAGATGTGTCAGAAAAAATGGACATAATATTCAGACAAATCTGAAAACAGATTTTAACTCAGATCTTCATCACTCCAGGTATCTATCCACTTTACCACCTAGCTGACAAAGAAAAAAAAATGTGGTATATATAAGGAGGCTTCAGTATATTACTAATGTAGAAAATCTTCACATGTAACAAAGGGCCCCACATGTTGGATGTATTTGTGGGTATATGTTGTGTGGTCTAGGTATATTTGTAGAATGATGTACTCTTGGTATTGGGGGAAATGTTATGTTACTAGCAATCTTGCTCTACCATTGGAGTAAATTCCTTTGTTAAAGAAATAAGTCTACTGACTGATTGTTAAAGGGAAGCACACATGTGGAGACCCATAAGCTACTGTTTAATGGGATATGTGCCCATAGAGTTATACTCAGAATCCTATAAGAAGTAGCAGTCATGGGGAACAGCTAGGTGGCACAGTAGATAGAGCACCAGCCCTGGAGTCAGGAGGACTTGAGTACAAATATGGCCTCAGACACTTAACACTTACTAGCTGTGTGACCCTGGGCAAGTCACTTAACCCCAATTGCCTCACCAAAAAGAAGAAAGGAAGGAAGGAAGGAAGGAAGGAAGGAAGGAAGGAAGGAAGGAAGGAAGGAAGGAAGGAAGGAAGGAAGGAAGGAAGGAAGGAAGGAAGGAAGGAAGGAAGGAAGGAAGGAAGGAAGGAAGGAAGGAAGGAAGGAAGGGAGAAAGAGAGAGAGAAAGAGAGAAAGAGAGAAAGAGAGAAAGAGAGAAAGAGAGAAAGAGAGAAAGAGAGAAAGAAAGAAAGAAAGAAAGAAAGAAAGAAAGAAAGAAAGAAAGAAAGAAAGAAAGAAAGAAAGAAAGAAAGAAAGAAAGAAAGAAAGAAAGAAAGAAAAAGTAGCCACTCTTCTGGGGACGAAAAAGTCAAAGGTAGTATGAGTTGGGCAAGTGACCACTAAGAGGTGAGTTACACAAATGAAAAGAACACTAAAATGAAGACAAAAACTGTTTAATGACCTGTATTGGAACTGGAAAATAAATGAAGAATGGTCTTTCATTATAAAGGAGTATGAAGTGGTGCTTATGCTGGCAGTTGTAATCATTATGTTGCTTGGTTTTGCTTAACTGCTTTCCTTTTTTACAAGATAATGTTCTGGAAAGTAGAATGGAGGCATAAAAGGTATGAGAGAACAGTACTTTTGGAAATGACTGTGGCAAGACAATAGAGAGAAGGATTTCTTTTTTAAGTTTTATTGAAACTTTTTTTTTAATTTTATATCATGTCATTTTCAGATATCCCACTCTGCCTTGAGTAGCAGTGAAAAAAATTGTTGAAGTACATCCAAATAGGGAACCTCACAAATTTTGATTGGGTAATGGCTCATGGAATTTGCATTCACATTTGAGACACAATGTTTTGTTTTCTTTTGGGTTATTCAGAGGGCTTTGGTTTTGGTTTTCTCTTTCTTTCTCTCTTTTTTGTGAGGCAATTAGGGTTAAGTGACTTGCCCAGGGTCACACAGCTAGTAAGTGTTAAGTGTCTGAGACCAGATTTAAACTCAGGTCCTCCTGACTCCAGGGCTGGTGCTCTATCCACTGCACCACCTAGCTGCCCCATCTCTTTCTTTAATAAAGTTTTCTTCAATAATGTTGTGAACTGCATGCTGGAAAAGTTAATCTTGGTTGCCTGGGGGAAGAAAAGGAAGAGGGACCATGCAGATTTCCCAGGTAGAAAGTTCCTTGGGTAGAAGCTTTAAGTCAAAAGAGAGAACATCTCCAAAGTGGATACAGGCTCTTCTTTCCATGGCATCACTTGATTTAAATTTTACATTAATATTATTACTCATATTTTGGTAGTTTTGCTTTGTTTCATTATTTGGGCTTCTTTTCAATACTGTTTTGTTTTAGAGTCTTATTGTTTTTCTTTTAATTAATTTTAACATCAGTAGAAAAACAGATTTTTGTTTGTTTGTTTATTTTTTTTTTTTAGTGAGGCAATTGGGGTTAAGCGGCTTGCCCAGGGTCACACAGCTAGTAAGTGTTAAGTGTCTGAGGCCAGATTTGAACTCAGGTACTCCTGAATCCAGGGCCGGTGCTCTATCCACTGTGCCATCTAGCTGCCCCAGAAAAACAGATTTTTAAATATATAAATAAAAACACAAGAAAATTAGACTAACAAGCAGGAAAAATAGAGAATTTTAAAGGAGATTATAAATGATTGTATATGTATATACCTGAACATTCCTGCTATTAGCTAATTCTTAATCATTCCCTGAAGATATATGTATCAATTTGAGGACAGTATTAAGTGCTTCTTCCTGGCTTTAGCTTCTTAGTAAAAGTTTCTTCTGAAAAATTTTAATTTTGTGTAACAATGGTGAGGTAGGGTGATAATGATGGTTATTCAACCATTCTAAATTCCCCTCATCATACTATTAATTCAATGTTCAGATGGATTTCCCAATAAAAACTCTCCTTTACTATGGAAAATATTATCAAAGTATCCATAGTTTTCTTTGTCCATTTGTTAAGAATCAGCTACCAGTCAGAGTCAATGTTACTGGCAAAACACTTCAGTGTAAGATCTCTCTTTTTCTTCTCCAGAGAACTTTCCCTCTCAGCTGTCTCTTCCCAATTGTATTCACAATAGAGAAAAAAATATTAGTCCACATCTATACCAGTATGGTAAAATGGTATCAGTGTCCTTCGAGTTTAGATAAAATTAGAAGAGACTGTCCCAGTTCCCTGGAAAGAATAAGATTCTTGGAAGAAATAGAGGTGAAAACTTGACAGTAGATCTAGGGAAATTTGCCTATATGGATACATTCAAAATCAAAGTTTTCTCTTCTCAGGAAGTTGGTGCAGTGGTAATCCTGCTGTGACCTCTTTGCAGAGGTGGGGCTCTATGAACTTGAGATATTATCAGATATGACTGCTCTGTTAGTTTTACTGAGCTTCATTTTTTTCTTTTTAAATTTTTTGTTAATAACAGTGATATTAAAATAAAATGTCAGTAAATTATTTAAAATTAAATGCTTTATGCTCACAAATTATAACAATTTAGGCATAAGACAATTAGGGACTGAATTATACTGACTTGGCATTTTTTTTTATTCAGTTAAATGGAGATGCATTCATGAATCAATAACCCTTCAGTACCTGTTTGCTATATGTTAGGCATACTGCTAGCCACAGAGTATTCAATCTCAATAAATGAAATTATCCATATTACAGAAGACAATGTATCCATATATAAGTATAAAGATAATGAATAAACTTATAATTTCATTAGTTTAGGAAATTCCCAGATGAGGAAATTACCTCTACCAATACAGATCAGTACCTTCTCTTCAATATATAGTGTTAGAGAGTAACCTAAAGCTCTGAGAGTTTTGTTACTTGCTTAGCTGGAATCTCTCTATTATACAGCACTGCTTCTTACATATATAAGTATATACTGGATAAGTATAAAGAGAATAAAAACAAAGTAGTGGGGATCACTAGCAGATGAATCACAACAGAAGGTTTTATACAGAAAATGAGCTGAATTTTGAGATAAATGCAAAAAACATCATTTCAACTAATGCATTGTTGATGGAGTTGTGAATTGATCCAACCATTCTGAAGAGCAATTTGGAGCTATGCCCAAAGGGCTATGGGACTATTCATGCCTTTTGACCCAGTGGTACCACTGCTAGGTCTGTATCCCAAAGAGATCATAGACAAGGGAAAAGGACCCACATGTACAAAAATATTTATAGCAGCTCACTTTGTGGTGTAAAGGAATTGGAAATCGAGGGAATGCCCATCAATTGGGGAATGACTGAACAAGTTGTGGTATATGAATGTAATGGAATACTATTGTGCTATAAGAAATGATGAGCAGAAGGAGTTCAGAGAAATATGGAAGGACTTAAATGAACTGATGTTGACTGAGAGGAGCAGAACCAGGAAAACATCATACACAGTACAAACAACATTGTGTGACAAACAATGGTGATAGACTTGGCTCTTCACAGCAGTTCAATGATCCAAAACAATGTCAAAGAACTCATGATAGAAAATGTTCTCAACAACCAGAAAAAAGAACTGTGGTTTATAAATACAGATTGAATCATATTGTTTCTATTTTTGGAACATTTTTTCCTTTTTTTTTTTGAGGTTTTTCCCTTGTGCTATGATTCTTCTTTCACAATATCACTAATGCAGAAATATGTTTAATGTGATTCCATATATATAAACTATATCGGATTGCTTTCTGTCTTGGAGAGGAGGGAGAGAAGGGAGGGTGGCAGAAAAAATTGGAACTAAAAATCCTATGAAAACAAATGTTGAAAAGTATCCTTACATGTAACCGGAAAATAATAAAATACTTTTATTAAAAAAAAACATTAGTTCATTGCTCCTAGAATAAGTTCTGACATGTTTCAACTCAAGGAGGAAAGAAAAAAAGGTGAAAGAATAGAAAGGCAAAGGCAAGAAGGATTTCTGAAATATCTACTGTGTTCCAGGTACTGTGCTATGTGCTAGAGATACAATATTCAAAGAAAGGCAAAAGAGAAAGAGAAAGAAAAGAAAAAGAAAGCAATGCTTGATCTCAAGGAGCTCCCAGTTAGATAAGAGGCACAATATGCAATCAACTACAAACAAACAAGTTATATACAGAAAAAATTGTATATAATCACAGAGAGATGGCACTGGCAGTAAGTAGAAGAGATCAAAATAGTTTGGGATTCTCCAAGGAATGCTATAACACTTTCTTTGTTTAAAAAAAAAACTTGGGCCTATCTTTTCATACAGTGAAAAGAACACCTGTCTCATTCTATTGGGGTCCTAGAAGTTGATGGAAAACAGACAAAGTACTCCTTTCCCTATTGCTGGGGATAAGTGTTACTCAGAAGCAAAGATAGATTTGAGCTTTATAACCCTCTTAAATCTTAGTAGCCTAAATCTTACTATTATTCTTTAACTACTGTGCTTACTCAAACTATTTTCTCGTTTTATATTTCTAAATGTCTCTCAATAGCTTAGTAAATATTTTTGGCACAGAGTGCCACCCTTCTTCCCTTTCAATCTCTCCCACACATACTGTACCTATTAATTTTGACAATCATTATGAGAATCATCCCACTACACATCAATTATGTTCACTAAAGCATAATCTCTTTTTCTACATTATTGCTTCATGCTTATTTTTCTGAGGATTTTTTTTATTTGGGTATAAAAAATGTATTCAAGCTAAGTCATTCCCTTTCCTACCTTAGCCCATTATTATCAATTTTCAAATCAACTCCATCATAGCCAATTTAAGTGAATTCTACAAGCAGTATCAAAATCCCTGCGTTTCCTCAAATCACTAAATGTAGTTTAAATCCCATTTGAGACATGCTCCCAATCTTGCTACTGTACTATCCATTTCAATGAAAAATATACAAGCATCAGAAGTAAATACAGAAATTTTTAAAACTGGGAAAAGCTAAGTTTTCTTTTCACTTCTTTGGTAAATTTTTCTTCTTCCTTGAATCATACAATGTCATGTGCTACCCTAATTACCAATAACTACTGGGCAGAACTGGTGAATTGCAAATGTGGCTGCCATCATTAAGAAAAATTCAAGGGAAGATTCCAGAAACCAAAGATCACATTGTACTTACTACATGTATATTAGGAATGTTGGTTAAGTTTGTAAGAAAACAATCAGTTAAGGAAAGCTACTATGGAAAGATGGCTCTCTGTTTGGGTTCTTTGAGAAGATTAAAAAAAACTATAAAGTTCATAATGAAATTGTATTCTTAAAAAGTCAGATAAGAGGGGCAGCTAGGTGGCGCAGTGGATAGAGCACCAGCCATGGAGTCAGGAGTACCTGAGTTCAAATCTGGCCTCAGACACTTAACACTTACTAGCTGTGTGACCCTGGGCAAGTCATTTAACCCCAATTGCCTCACTAAAAAAAAAAAGTCAGATAAGATATAAACCATAGATTAATTTTTTTAACTGAATTATCTTGGGAGAAGGGGGTTCTTTAAAAAAAAATGTTGTAAATTCTCCTGAAGGATGGATTGTCTTTTAAAATATTTTTAGTCAGCAAAATTCTGGCTTTTCACCTTTCCACATCCCTACCCTCCAAAAAAAATAATAAGAAAGAAAAATAAAACCCCTATTATAAACATATGTACAAAGAAAACTACCATCCCATATTGGCCATTTCACAGATAGATGGAAGAGGCAGACAGATAAAGAGAGACACACATGGACACAGGAATAGCTATCTATATAAATATGGAGATACATTTGTATTGTTATTCTTCATTCTGAGTGGGTACTATGTTTAATCAAGTACTTGGGAATGAAAGAAGATCATTGCAATGATCAGTGTTCCTGTCTTTGAAAATTATTTGTCTTTACAAATCATGTACATAGTTTTCTGTTCATTTATCAGCATTGGCTCATAAAATTCTTCCCAGCTTTCTCTAAAATCAACCTCTTCATCATTCTCATATGCCTTGACTAATTGAGCCATTCCTTGAGTGATGGGCACCCCATCAGCTTCCAATTCTTTGTCATTCCAAAAAGAGCTTCTATAATCATTTTTGTACATCCTTGGTTAGCTTATTTTTATTTGGACTAATCGCCCTTTAATTAACTCTTCCTCTTATTATTCTCACTCCCTTTTCCTCCTTCCTATTTACCTGTTGAGTGATAAGTATTTCTGTACCTAATTTATGTATATGTTTTTAATACCCCAGATATGTAAGATAATTTGCCCTAACCTTCCTCTTTCTCCCTCCACCCCAATATATACGCCCCTCTTCACTTTACATTATTCTTTTAAGATCATCAGGTTATAACAGAGCCATCCATATATCCTCTGTCTAATTACATTTCTTCTACGATCTGTGATGATGATAGGACTCAGAGGAGACATATGTGTCATATCCTCATATTAGAATGTAAACAGTTTCTCATCATTTAATCCCTTATGATATTTTCTGCTCATATTTACTTTTTTATGTTGCTTATGACTCTTGTGTTTACAGTTTATAGTTTTTATACAGTTTGAGTGGTTTAATAGAGAAATGTCATATTTTATTAAAGTTCCATATTTCCCCTATAGGTTTATACTTGGTTTTACTGGGGAAATTATCCTTGTTTGTAAGTCTCTATCCTTTGCCTTCTGAAATACTGTATTCCAAGCTCTCTGTAACTTTAATACTTGTGGTTACAATATCTAGTGTGATCCTGACTATGGTATACAGGGGATGGAATTCTTCCTTTTAAGCTGCTTTCAGTATTTCTACTTTGACCTCTAAGCTCTATTTTTTGGCTATAATATTTCTTTAAATTTTCCTTTTGGTATTTCTTTCAGGAGGTAACCAATGGATTCTATTTCTACTTTGCTCTCCAGTTCTAAAATAGCTGGGCAATTCCCTTTCATACTGTCTTGAAATTTGATGTCAAGGCTCATTTTAGTCATGCTTTCAAGTAGCTCAATGATTCTTAAATTATCTATCCTCAATATATTTTTGGATCAATTGTTTTTGCCATGAGATAGCTTGTTATCTTCAGATTTTTTCAGTCTTTTGACTTTGTTTTAAATTGTTTTGTTGTCTCATGGAGTCATTAGCTTTTATTTAGTTCATTCTAATTTTCAAGAAGTTTGTTGCTTGGGCAAGTTTGTGTAACCCTGATGCAAAACTTTGCTAGGTCTTTTAAATAAAGTGCCTTTTATATTTTTTTTCTTCAAAAGCTCTTATTTACTTTTCAATCTTTTTTCCTCTAGTGCTCATTAATTTGTGAAAACATTTTAACTCTTGTTTTCTCTTTTCTAGGAGTTCTAGATGAAATTGTACCTAAATTGTATATTTCTTTAAGGCTTTGCTTATAGATATTTTGGAGTAATTAGCATCTTTTGGCTTTGTGTCATGAGTATATATCACCATAATAGCCCTTTATGGTGTGTGTGTGTTTTTAAATTTAATCATTTATCCAGCCAATTTCTAGACATCAGACTCTATATTAAGGCCAAACCCTGTGTACTTCTAAAGGGAATATATGGACTTCTTTTGCTGCTTCTTTATTGGGATATTAAGTATTATATTTTTTCCAGGATCACAAAGACAGTTCAGGTCAGAAACCTGAAACATTTCAGTGCTTTCAAAATGGTCTTCTATGGGGAAAAGTCTGATTCTTGTCCCCCTAATCTTAGGTTTACTAGTTCCTAACCTGTGTTTGGGTTTGAGTTTGACCCATTTGGTATTCCAGTAAATTACTATTAGAATTAGTCACTATCAGCCAGCTGAACAGCTGTGCTGGTCCAGAATGACAAAACTGCAGATTCCTCTTAGGTCTGGGATCTCTGCCCTGGTTATTTCTCTTCAGGTTTCAAACTGGACCAGAAGCTAAAAGTAAGAACGTACTTCCTTTCTGGAACACAAGCCACACAGCTGCTGCTTACTTCAGAGTTTTTTACTTGCTCAGCACAAAACCTAAGCCCTCTGACTGTTCATCACTCTGAAATACACCCCCCCCCCTTCAGGTGTAGGTCTCCTCTTCGGTCTATGGATCTGTGACCTGGACCTGTGACAACAAAGCTGCTAGTTTGTACTCCCTGCTCCCTGGATAAATGTTGGTTCTGCTTTTCTAGCTCTGGGGGCCTCTTCTTCCCTGGTGCATAACCTCCCCTTGCAATGGAATGCTCTTTATGGTTTTTTTCTGGGTATACAAGGTTCCCAGTATCTGTAGATTATTCTATCTCCCTCAACCAACCTGAACAGTAAAAATGATTCATTGTGATTTTTCAAGACATTTATGATCAGGATTTGGTTTGGTGCAATTTTTAAACCAGTTTGGAGGTATTTTGGTGAACTGTGTTGTTTATCATTTTACCTCCCCAATATCAAATGCAGAAGCTTAATAAGTATTTGTGAACACTTGACCAGAGATAAAAGATGATTCATAAAGAAGGTCAAATATAGGAAGAAATAGCTACTTTTCTGATTACAAAAGTTTAAACCATGGAAGGAAGCTTGTTATCAGTAATGTGACAATTCTTATTTAACATTTTTAATAAATCGCCAAACTAAAAAAGACCTCTATACTATCTCAAAGAATAATTTCCTACTATTGAGATTATTAGAGAAAATAAAGTATGTCTTTAAAAAGTAGAAATGCTTCAAGAAAAAAGAGGGATAGGAGTTCAAAGAGTCTGAGAGAAATTCTGAGCTGTGTCAGGCAGTTGAAAGGCAGGACAGGGAGAAGAATATAACTCAGAGAAGGAAGGGAAGTTAAAGGGAAATTGAATTACTGAAACTATTTAATTGGTTTTAATCCATTACAATAGAGTTTATAACTATTGTATGTAACATTTTTGTCATTGCCTTTTCCAAGAAGTTTTTCTTTGTTCTCCCCCACCACACTTCTAATTTATCTTCCCTTACAAACTATGTTGAATTTTGTTCTCTGGATCTTGGGCCTCCTTTCTTCCTTCTTTACTTTATCTGTGTCTATAAGGATAAAATCTTTGAGGTAGCTGATTTGATCTTCTTCTATTCTTATTTTTAATGACACTTTCTTTGTAGATCTTACCCCTATTTTCCCTATTTCCTACTATGCTTCATTCTTAGAATTGTCCATTGATAAGAGTACCAATATCAGATGAAAGCTATATCCTGTAGCAGAAATCATTCTGCATTGAAATGATGAGGCCTGTCTATTTCCAATTTTTGACACCATGAAAATATTTGCTATGCATATATTTGTAATGGCTTTTTGGGCATAGTTTCAAATTGATTCCGAGAATGGCTGGACTACTTCACAGTTCCACCAACAATGCATTAATGTAGAGTTTTCCTATAGCCCTTCCAGTATTTTCCATTTTTATCAATTTTGTCAGTTTAATGGGTATGAGATTGTACCTAAATTGTTTTAATTTGCATTTTTAATATGGCTATTGAAATTTTAGATGTTTTCTTCTGAAAATTGTCTATTCATATCCTATGAACATTTATCAATTGGGGAATGACTGAAAAAGTTGTGCTATCTGTGATAGAATATTATTGTGCTATAAGAAAATATGAAGGGGATTGCTTCAGAAAAACCTAGGAAGACTTGCATGAACTGATATGAAATGCGCAGAATCAGAGGAAAATTTTATATTATAACAAAAATATTTTAAAGAAAAACAACTTGGAAAGACTTTTGAATTGTGACCAAAAAATAATTACCAATCACAATTCCAGAACACTCAAGATGAAAAATGTTATTCACCTCCAAATGGAGAGCCAATGGTCTCAGAGTGCAGATTAGTGCTTTTGGGAGGGTTAGTGGAGCATGGCTAATAGGAAGGATATGTTTTGCTTGACTATGCATGTCTATAATAGGTTTTGCTTTTCTTGTTTTCTCATTTGAGGAGATAGAAAGACACAAGAGGGGGATAAGAAAAAACTCAGTTAAAAGTAAAATATGTTTTGGAAAAGAAACCATAAGGTCTACTACATTTCTTTGCCTTTATCATGATCAGCTTCTACTCACAAGGCTATGTTCTATTTTTGGTCCTATGTATCCCAATTACAAGTTCATTATCCTTCATAGTAGAAGTCCATAGTGTCCTGAACTCTCTTTGAGGTTTTATTCATTCTGTCTTCTTTCTTTATGATCTTCTCTGTTGGTTTAGCTGCTTATGAGCAAAATTTTAATTCATATTTACATTTTTGAACTTTTGGTCTTTCAGCTTTTTTTTCTTATATTCACAGCTACATGTGTCTGGTTTCTTTCCTCATTTTTCACTGCTTGCCATTCTCATGAGGTATAGATTCCTAACTATGATTTCTGATCATACTTAATGACTACTCACTGACAAGTTCAGAAACACAGCCCAAAGTCATTCCCAGAGTAAACTATGTTGACCCCTTCTTTGTTTCTGGTCTCCTTTCCCTCAGTCATGGAATTTCTTTTCCTTCTAAAGCTTTGGACTGCACCCTAGACAAACCACATTTTCTGCCTCACCCCTCATCCAATTGTTTACTTGGAGTCAATAAAACTTAATTTTAAATCCTATTTTAGTTATGGACCTAGACTAGTCATTTAACTTCTCTCATCCTTAGTTTCACACTTTGTAAAAGAATGATAATAATAATATGCCATTACAGAGTTATTGTGAGAATTTAATGAAATAATGTCTAAAAAGTCACTTACAAACCTTAAAGTGCTATATAAATGTTAACCATCATCATCATCATCATTTTTCCTTCACCTAACTTGGGTAGTCAATGTCTGCCACTTCTTTTAGGGTGAGTGCATTTCAATATGAGTCACCACCATAGAGGAACCAGGTAGAGATCTCCACAGTAAAACATTGCTATTACAAGCCTGTGAGGTTACTAGCATTTGCAATGCCTAGAGTACAAAAAAAGGATATTAATATCCGTAAGTAAGAGTTCTAAGTATTTAAGTTCTCTGAAGTTATTTCATGAGGTTTTTCTTTATGTAGTATTTCTATCTTCTTCAACTTTAGCTAATCTATATCTCTCAAATAAGTCTTTATTTAGAGGTATGCACAACTATTCTTCTAGTCACATGATCCCAACTCCCTTCTCTTGTCCTTTTATAGTCTCAAGAATACTAAGTATTGTTTAGGCCATCCATTTTTCTCAAAAAAAAGTTTGACCTCTCTCCTTTTCTGATCATGTTTCCTTGATTATATCTTTTAAAAATTTATTGTTTATTTATTCTTGATATTCTTTTTAAAATTTTTTTTTAAATTTTGAGTTCCAAATTCTTTCCCTCCCTCCAGTACTACACCCATTGAGAAAGCAAGTGATATATCAATTATACATGAAATCACGCAAAAACATTTTTCCATGTTAGCCATGTTGCAAAAATTAAAAAATCAAGAAATATAAAGTTAAAAAAACAATACTTTCATTTGCATTAAGAATTTGTTAATTTTCTCTCTGGAGGTGGATAGGATTTTTCATCATGAGTCCTTTAGAATTGTCTTGCATCATGGCATTGATCAGTGTAGCTAAATCTTTCATATTTGATTCAATTATGTCTTTTATGGCACTTCTGACATGCATATAGTCACTGGTAATGTATTAGAGTTTCTTTATGCTCACCATATGTTATTCTGTCACTCTGTGGATCATTGCTATTGGGTTAATTGTTCTTAATGAGCTTTCATAACTCACCAGGGAAAGGTGGATTAAGATGTCCTCCCTTTTCTAGTATCTCTGGAAAGTGTGGCTAATTCTGCCTTGTATCCTGGTTTCCTGTGCAAAATGAACAGAAAGTATTCTTGGTAGCATTCTAATGGTTTTCTGAACTATTCTGGAAATGTATAACTAGTAAAGAACATGCTTAAGTAACTTCCATCTATTGATACATAGTTCAGCAACATAATTAATATTCCAGATTCCTTTATAATCTTCAATAAATTATGAAATCTAGATTCATTAAGGAGGTAAATAAATTTGTTGCCCTTGCTCATATTATTCTAGTATTTAGATATTTAAACTTAATTTAACCAGAACTTTCATTAATTCAGACACTGTAGCTATGATTTTTATTAACTAAAGAATTATAAAAAATGTTTTCCTCTATAATTATTCAAGATCCCACATATGAGTAAGGAAAATCTCATCTAATATTAGTAGCTTTTTATTGAGCAAGGGCCCAAGAAATTAAGGGTTACTGAAACATGTCTTTAATTTGTGTCAGCAATCAATTTTTCAATTCATTTAAATGCAACAAGCATATATTAAGTGGTAACCATATGCAAGATACTGTTTGTTTATTAGACTCTAATGTTTATTATATCAAGTAATGTAGGTCAATTGTGTTATTTTCATTAACTTGCAAGAAGTTACTTACATATTAGGAGATAATATGCACTGTATCTGAAAATAATAAAATGATATGTTAAATAATTTAAGATTTATACTTTATTAAGGGAGACTAGAATTCCTTTAATTGTTCTGAATTAAGGAAGAGGATTTTTTCAGCTATTTTTCTATATCACTGACTTGGCAAATATATTTATACTTTAATGCTATGCTTTTCTTCTACGTTTTCCCACACTGATTCTATCTTTTCATTTTTATGTCCTTGGCATAGCTGTTGTTTCCTCTTGTTTACAGAGAATGGAGATTATCCACCTGCTTTAAAGGAGACTATAAATTCCTTAAGGACATGATTTATTTTTTATATTGATGCATGGTTGTTCCCCATATACCTAAAAAAGACACTTAACAATTAATTCCTCAAACAGTGTGTTTTCTCAAGCAGATGGATAAATGAGGAAAAATGGGGATGTGGAAAGATTATTTCTTTCTGTGTAAAGGGGTTAAAAAGCTAAATTGATAGAGCTATGTCATTGTTCCTGCATCTGTCAAAAATATTTTTTAAGAAAAAAGTGAGTCAGAAAATGGCCATTATATTTTGGAATATATCTTTCTGTTATTATGTTATAGATAAGACAACTATTTATCCCTACTATTTACTTCTTTAAATTACCACATCAGGTGCACGGAAACAAGTGCATTGTCTCAAAAGTCAGCAAGCATCAATATCTGAATTCATATGGTATGGATAACCAATAGCCATTAGTAAAACATAGTACATTTTGCAGCATATAAGAAGGTATAGAGTACATGTAAGGAAGGTAAATATTTACTTTTCATCCATCCAATCCATTTTCCTGAATCTCTTCATAATGGTATATGACTTTCTACTTGGATGTTATTCATTTTGTCCTGCTGAACAGAGTTAAGTACCAGTTCTACTGGAATGTGGAACATCATTTTTTGTCACTGGATCATAGATTTACCAAACTTTGGAGGTCATTGAGTCTAAGCTTTACCTAAGTGGTACTAATCTTTACAAAAATTCTTTTCCACAAGAAGACTTCCAGTGATTGGGAATCCATTATCTCTCTGAGACAAGCCATTCCAACTCTACTTTTAAGCAAATTTTTCTTTACATATAGCCAAAAATCTATCTCTCTGTAGTCTCTACCCACAGCCCCTAGTTCCATCCTCTGGGTCCAAGCAGAACAAGTTTAATGCCTCACTGCTGTGACAACCCTTTAGACACTTGAAGAATGTTTTTATGTCTCCCAAAGACTATTCTTTCTTAGAGACCTTAGTTCTTCAAAAATCCATCTGGTGTTTACGTCATAAATGGGACCCCAACATTGCCATCCCCTTATCTGAATTTTAGGTTGTTTTATAGATGTGGGACTCAAGATGCCTCACTGACATAGGAGAAGTCTAACATTCCTCCCCATTCAGGTGCCCTACCAACATCTGTACTTTCTCTTGACATAATTTTATTAGCATTCTTCTTTTTTTCTGTTTCACCATTTGACAGCTATGAATTACTAAATTTATTTTTAATCATTATGTCCATATCTATAGTCTATAAGGGACTGTATTAACATCTACATAAAAAATTCCAGATAATACAAGAAATAATATGTTGAATAATACAGCCTAATTCTTATCACCACAGAAATGGCCCTATCTACAGAGAGGGTCACAAAACTTTATGATGTTCCAAAGTACAATTCTCACAGCCCCACTGCTGAAATCTTAAAAATCTCAGAATTTTCAGTTTCCCTTCTTACAAAGAAATAAAATAAGACACATACAATCTAGTCTCCCACAAGGAAGCAGGCTGTTTATTTCTCCAAATATATGAGAGAGATAAAGCTGGAGAGAAGGATTTTTTAAAAATAAAGACAGGATTATTTCTCCTTTCCAAATGAATGAACTGCATTTTCTTTTAATGTTGCCCTAAATGTTAATTACTCTTCTCTTAGCCAAATAGCTATTTGCTAGAAGAGTGACTAATACCTTAAGGAGTTATATAAGAACACTTTCACCACTCAAAATACAGGCCTGCCTCAGGTATCCAGCCTGCAAAGAAATATTAAGTAAAACACATAGAACATGACCTTCTCAAAAAGGTCTGTTTTCCTGGAACACCGGCTTATTTGTTTATTTTTAGGTTCTCAAAGACCTCAGGGGTCTATTGTACAGGCAGAGAGGCATGTAGACTGCAGCAGGAGATTTTGCTTATCTTGCAGATAACAATGAAAGATTAACACACACAAAATTAAACTGATTTTTTTTGAGATTATAAGTTCAGAAGATCCTGAGCTGTCAGCCAGACAATTTTAGATTAACTGCCAAAGCTCATCCAAAAAAGAAAAAAAACCTTCTGAAAAAATATTTTTCTTCTTCATTTGTAAAACCATAGGGAAAAAAGTACTCCAGGAAATGATCAATCATTGGGTAATTGAGAGATAGCTCTATGTTCAATATGGACACCAAAGACCATATGCTACTTTCATTTGATAAAAGTAGTAAAGGATAGCTTGGATGATGTGATATAAAAGAGCATTTGAGAAAGAACCATCCTTTGTCACAAATAGTGTGTACACATGGTTCTGTCCTCTATGTTCCAAGAAGCATATGATAACAGAGGTGCTTTTGCAGACTGAAGTGAAATTGCTAGGCCATCCCTCTGCAGAGTCCAGAATTGTTTCCATTCCTTTCTCTTAGGCTTAGATATTGCTGCAATTTCAGTTCACTTTTAACCTCCCAATGCCTAGTTACTTTTCCAGCTGTATTTCCTTATATTGAAGTTGTTCTTTCCTCTCCCAAGTAGGTCACTCCCTGAAAATCATTCATAGCTTCCTTGAAACATGTTCATCTTCTGGTCTGGAAGATGTGTCAGAACCCTGTTTTAACCTCAGTTCTTGGAACCAATATCAGGATTCCTCTGTAGCCACCATTCACTAGCACATATTAAGTCTAATTGTATTACCATTCCCAATTCAATAAGCTGTAGTGTCTCCCAATTGTCCCTAAGATCAAATATAGAGAGCCTTTTGGCATGTAAATCTCTTCCATTCTTCCCCGAGTCCTTCTCCTTCCTGCTTCTCTGGATTTCTTTGTCTACCATGGTTTGGCAACCTTATCAGCCTGGTTTTTCTCATGACCTTAATATAAAGTGTCACCTTTGCTCCTATGCTCCAGTAGCCTACTTGTCCTAGAAGATATCTTGACTCCTGTGCCCTTTTCACAACAGAAGATGGATGCCTCAACTCCTGCTGCCCCTTCTTCTTCTTGGTTGTTTCCTCCCAGATCTTTCATTTTAATGAAGGATATCCCAGACCAAAAAGGTACAATCCTTCATGCTTCTCTGGGTCCTGCTCCTGACCCTCTAGACTTCTTTCTCCACAATGATACTTCATAGTACTTCCCCACTATTCTTTTCAGCTTCCTTTTATGTGACTGCTTCCTCATTTAAATGTAAGTTCCTCAAGGATAAATGTTGTTTTCCTTTTGGTTTCCATTTGTATCTATAATACCTTGAACAACAGTGGGCATAAAGTAAGTGCTGAAATGCTCATTGACTTGACTCTTCACATCATAACCCCTTCCTACCTGTCCAACATTCTTCCATTCTTTTGCCCTCTCTATATTTTATTTTTCCGCCATCCTAGCATACTTGCTGCTACCCCCAAAGCACATTTCAACTCTCATCTCCATACCTTGGCACATTAGCTTTTCCCTATATATATATATATATATATATATATATATATATATATATATATATATATATATATATATATATATATGTATATATATATATATATATATACATATATATACATATATATATATACACATATATATATATGCATATACACATACACATACATATATATGTATATATTATGTGTGTATATACGTATATACACATATACATATATGTGTATAAATATTCATTTATTTATTTGTTTATTCATTTATTTATTCATTCTTTTATTTATTTATTCATTTCTCTATCTATCTGTCTGTCTGTCTGTTTATTTATTTATTTTTGTGGGGCAATGAGGGTTAAGTGACTTGACCAGGGTCACACAGCTAGTAAGTGTCAAGTGTCTGAGGATGGATTTGAACTCAGGTTCTCCTGAATCCAGGGCCAGTGCTTTATCCACTGTGCTACCTAGCTACCCCTCCCCATATTTATAATGTTCTGTCTCTTAACCTATCACTCCTAGAATCCTTGGATTCCTTTAAGATTCAGTGTATGAGCTACCTACTCTGGAGACCTTTTCTGGTCCCACCAATTACTAGTGCCATCCCCTCTGTGATTATTTTCCCTCTATTCTTCCTTTATCTTATACATTTTGATTCATAGCCATCAACCCATGAGTGCAGGTGTTATTTTTTGCTTTTGTGCTGCATCCTCAGGACTTTGCAGAATGACTTACAATAATTAGTGCTTAATAAATGCATGTTGTTTGATTAATTGGTTGTTGGTTGGCTAGGAATTATGTATAGTTTATATAAAAGGACTAAGAAGAGATGTCAGTGATGAACTGGGACATGATAAATCAATTAGATTCATCCTGTGACTGACTGCCAGAAGAATAAGTGAATCTTGCAATGTTGTCTTGCACTAGTCTGTCAACCCTGCAAGAGGGACAATGTTTATGTGGATAAAGAAAATCAACCCAGTGTCCCCAACCACTTCAGGTCTTACTGCTACATTTTGCTTTTACTTTCAATGGAATAAAAGTAATTTAACTTAAAGCAAATTAAATAAATCCATAGAATGAATATGAGGACCATAGTAAGAAAGGAAGGCAAAATTGGAAAACTAAGTAAGAATCAGGGCTAGAGACATTTGGTATTATTATTTTGAAAGAATTAATTCATAGCCTAGATAGAAATCTCATATAACAGCTAAGAAGCTACAAAGGTTAGGAAGGCTAGGAACAGCCACGGGCAAATGCCTCTACAGTTGAGGGAGCTGGTTCACCTTGAACTTGGACTATTACCTGGTGGTACATCTAAATATAGTACTCCAAGTAGCTGCTCTAGTTACAGACTAAATGCAACACTGCTGGAGGAAATAGTGTTCATTTGGTTTTGGGGGAGAGGAAGAGTGTAGGGAGATAGTACTTAATATACAAATACACTATAGTTACTTAATATACTACAATTATTTAATAAAAGTACTTACTATACAAAATGTATTATAATTCAATTTAAATGGCTTTAGTTAAGAGGAGTCCAGACATAGGGATGGTGTTTCAGGGAAGTATGATTAAACATATACACACACACACACACACACACACACACACACACACACACACACACGCTAATTTTCTGCCCCAAAATTTGAATTTATATTTAAAACACATGATAAGTTGTGTGGCACATTGTAGACATTTAATAAATGCTTGTTAATTTGTCAATCAATTTTCTTTCTTATGTGCTACTGAACATTGCTGGAGGAAGTCACACAACAAAACTAAGTCAACTACAATTTTTTGTTATCTAATCTCAGCCAGGACCACTACACCACAAGCTCATTTTGTTTTACTCTTCCCTAATTTATTCTTTCCCATTCTCAATACAAGATGTTCCAAACTTTTTCTTCTCTCTTCAAACCTCCCTCATTATCCCTCCCCTCTTCCTCTCAGCAGACGACTTTACTGAGAAAATAGAAACTGTTCCAAGTGATTTGGGGATAGAGGGGTTTTTGGGGGTTGGTGTGTTTTTGGGGGGAGGATATTTGACTAGGTAAAAGAGGCCATTCTTTGCCTCATTTATTACCTAGCCTTAATCACTGAATGGGTATTGCTTCAGACAAACTGAGGCTTCTGAAAGACCTTAGCTTGAAAAGGCCAAGGTCTCCCGCTTCATCCAGGTTCATCTCCAGTTGTCCTGATCTATATCTTGCCATTGGACCCAGATAACTCCGGAGGAGAAAGTGATGCTGGTGACTTTGTACAGCCCTTCTTCACTTAAATCCAATTCATTTGTAAGTCATGACATCACCTTTCTGATGTCATGGTTCTCTTTGAGAACAAAGGGCAAACAATGAATGAATGAATGAACCATTTCCTATGCACTTAGGATGTTACAAATAGAATTATGGTAATTTTTATACTCAATATGTCCCTCCATCCTCTCCCATAAACACAGAGACAATATTTCACCCAGTAGGTGGGGCTGAATGAATGGATGGATAGATACATACATACATACATAATATATATACAAATATATAAGCAAATGTATGCACAATTTTACATGTATACATATATACACATGTATTTATTTATACACATATTTATCTTACATGTTTATATATGTACATATATTTATTTATATATAATATATATTTATATATATTTGTATATGTTATTTTCCCCAACAGAATATAAGCTCCTTAAGGGTGAGCGATGTTTCATTTTTGCCCTTTTATAACCTATACCAAGCAGAGTCCATGGTATATATTGCGTAAATTAATGTTTGTGAATTTATTGATTCTTCACTTTCTCCTCTGTCAAATCACCATGGATATACTTACCTAGTAGAATGAAAGCTCCTTGCAGAAAAAAACTATTGTTGTTGTTTTTTTTTAAGTGAGGTAATTGGGGTTAAGTGACTTGCCCAAGGTCACACAACTAGTAAGTGTCAAGTATCTGAGGCCGGATTTGAACTCAGGTCCTCCGGAATCCAGGGCCAGTGCTTTATCCACTGTGCCACCTAGCTGCCCCATGTTGTTGTTTTTTAATTTAATTTTTTTCTTTTCATCCCTATCACATGAAAAGAAGCATAACACAGTTCGGGGAGGGGCAGAGAAAGAGACACAGAGAGGCAGACTCTTAGAAAGATATTCTCATATGTGTGTATGTATGTATGTATGTACGTGTGTGTGTTCTCTGTATGAACCTGGCCAAATCACTAAATCTTTTAGCATTTCCAAGGAACTCTGCAAGATCATAAATTGAAGAATTGTTTGTATAGATGGCTGCAGTTTCTTAAATGAGTTTCTTATACTATTAAAATCGTATATCTGGAGATTTATGATAGATAGATAGATAGATAGATAGATAGATAGATAGATAGATAGATAGATAGATAGATAGATAGATAGATAGATGATACATACATACATACATATATTCATAGATAAATTTTATATCCCCAATGTTTAACCTAGAGCATACACTCAATAAATGCTTATTGTGTTGTTCATTTGTATTGATATATATTTTTTATCTATACTGTATCTTTCCACTTTGATCTTTGGCTGCTTGAAGGTAGGTACAATTTCTCAAAATATTTTCCACAGAAACTATAATTATATTCTACACATTGCAGATACTCCTGGAATATGTGTCTATTTCCCAGATCAATTTTCAATGTTACTAATGAGTTACTTTGATAATATGGGAGAGGCACCACCAAAAGATTTAACTCAAGCCACTCAATCTCAAAAAGAGATTTGAATTACTTGAAACAGTGTAGAATCTCAGATCTCCCACTGGAAAAAAAATAACTAGATAGCTACAGAATATGATGCAATTAGAGGAAAACAACTCATCTGCCACTCAGTCACTCAGTTGCCAACTGTAGCACAGTGACAACACATGCTGTGAATTGTGTTCAGGAGAAAATGAAGAAAAATAAGAGTGTGGCCACTTCTTTATTTGTAAGTCTGAGATTTCAGTCTCAAAAACAAAACTTAACTAAAGAAGATGAAATATGAAAGGAGCTGGACCAGTAAGATAAAAGCTCCTTTTGTGTAGGATCCCACCATCTTCCCAGTCACCCACAGGCCTAGAACCTTAGTCATCTTGTACTCTTCTTTTTTCTATAAGGTCTAATTCCTATTGATCTTACCCTCATTTACCATATATCTTACATCTCTCTTGGTCACTCTGCTCACATACATACTACCCAGGTCAAGCCTTTATCACCTTTTAACAAAACTATTATAGCCAATCAATCAAGAAACATTAATTACATGTCTAGTGTGTTCCAGGAATTGTGTATACAAATAAAAAGAATGAAACAATCCTAATTTGCAAAAAGCTTACATCTAATGGTAGTGAAGTGTACATATATAAATATATACAACATCACTATAAAGTAATTATAAACACGCAAAGTACTTAAGTGCAAGGTACTTTGGGAAGGAAGGCACTTGCAGCTAGGATATGAGGAAAACCTTTATGCAGAAGATAGTGCTTGGAATATATCATAAAGGCAGAGAATGGCAAAGTGAAGTGGAGATATAAAAGGATAAGCAAGTGTGATGGATGAAGACATAATGTGTAAGGAACAGAGAGGTCAGTTTCTCTGGACAATGTAGTACAGAAGTAGTATGCAGTGAGATTAGAAAGATGAATTGGAGGCAGGTTGTATATGGTTTTAAAAGCTCAACACAGGAATTTATATGTAGTGCATATAGTCTCTGGTCTCACACTCCAAACCCTCTTTCAAACTAGCAGATAAGTTCCCTAAATCAAGCCTACTCTTCCCCTTTAGTGTTCTAGGAGTAACACTGAAGGATTAGAGAATGAGAGTTCAACAGTACCATTTCTCATGATCCTCCATCTACTGGAGGTATATTTCTTACAACATCTATCACCAGTTAATATCTCCTCAGTATCACATAATCAATCAACCAAATGGTTTGTTCTCAATATCAATTAACAAATTATCATCAATTTTTTTTTTTACAAATGGATATTGACCGAGAAGAGATGGAAAAACCAAAGTCCTCACTTCAGTCCTGGACACACACACACACACACACACACACACACACACACACACACACACACACACACAGCAAACCAGGGCAATCTTTCTTCTCTGAAGCCACTTGTAGAGTGGGTTCAAACTTAAAGTGATTGCTACAAGTTCTCTTCTGGCTGTGATATAAACAGAAGATGACTTGCTTCCTCACTTACAGGACACAGAGTTTCAGCTTCTGGATCATTTCACTCCTGGGCTAGATCAATCAGGTGCCACCTCAGATCTGGTTCTCTACTGGGCTTTGCTGTTGGTCTACTGTACAGTTTACTACAAACAGAATTGCTCTGCTTCTAGTGGCTTTACCAACATTTTAAAGCTCTTAAGGTCAGAACCTTGCTCATGTATCTCCAGTAGTCATTCATTTAAAATCACCAATTTATTAGATGGAGATAAAAAGAGTAAAGGCACGTGGGAAGGGAACACAAAGATGGGAGATGAAGTATTATGTATGAATAAAAGAGGTCAGTTTCTCTGAACTATGTTGTGTTGTTCAGTGGCAGCTAAGTGGTTCAGTAGATATAGCACTGGACTTGGAGTTAGAAAAACCAGAGATACAAACTGACCTCAGATGCTCACTAGCTGTGTAACCAAGGCCTAGTTAATTTCTGGCTCAGTTTCTTCAATTATAAAACCAGTATAATAACATCACCTACCTCACAGGGTTGCTGTAAGGATCAAATGAGATATTTTTAAGTGCTTAGCACAGTTCTTGGCATATTATAAGTGCTATATAAATGTCAGCTATTGTTTTTGTTGTTGTTATAAAAAAACAAAGACCAAAAAAAGTAGTATAATGCATTCAGTACCATCTAGTGATCTATCTGGATGGTACAAAAATGCAACTGAAAGTTGGAAGCAGGAAACAAGAAACACTGTCACTTCTACCCCTGCCATGTCTAATCACACCCAAAAGCTTTGAGTAGTTCTGTCCCCTCTTACCACAAAAAGAAAGATTAATTCCATATATCCAAGCCTGTTGTATGCATATACGTCTGGGTTCCAATTCAGAAGCCAATTAAAGGCTTTTCCATCATTAAATGGCAAGCCAATAGGAAACTGTCATAGGATAAGATGCTCATTCTGTGAATTGGGAATTTAAAGAGCCAATCCTTTGTCATTCCTTTTTAAGAAGCAAGCAGAATTGGGGGCTGCTAGGTGGTGCAGTAGATAAAGCACTGGCCCTGGATTCAGGAGGACCTGAGTTCAAATCTGGCCTCAGACACTTGACACTTACTAGCTGTGTGACCCTGGGCAAGTCACTTAACCCTCATTGCCCTGTAAAAAATTTTAAAAATAATAAAAAAAGAAGCAAGCAGAGTGGGACAGCTAGGTGGTGTAGTGGATAGAGCACCAGCCCTGGATTCAGGAGGACCTGAGTTCAAATCCGGCCTCAGACACTTGACACTAGCTGTGTGACTCTGGGCAAGTCACTTAACCCCAATTGCCTTACCAAAAAAAAAAAGAAGAAGAAGAAGTAAGCAGAGAATATTGCATGTGGTATAAAGACTGAGCCCTTATTGGCCAGCCTCCTTTAGAGATATATTTACCCTAGAAGTAAAAGTAAGTAGAAATTGATAGGAGAGTCATGTGGTCATATCTGATATTACAGAAAATTACTTTGACAGTAGCATATAGAACCAACTGTAGTAGTTAGGAAGGAGTCAGGAAGACTAGAAGACTGTTTCAATAATCTAAGAGAATGGTGATAAGGACTAATTAATGTGGTAGTTTAAGATGCAAGAGGCATTGTGAAATTAAAAACAGCAAGATTTAATAACTGATAGGATATGTTGGGTATGAGAGTGAGGAGTCAAGGATTGTTGATAAAGTTATAGACAGAGACTGAAAGAATGGTGGCACCTTCAACAAAAATAGAGAAGTTTAGGATACAAGAAGACTTGTATCCTAAAGACTTGAATTTTGGTCATGTTGAGTTTGAGATGACTCTGGGATATCTAGTTGGAAATATCCAATAGCCAATTGAAGATGCAAGACTGAAGTTCAGGATAGAGATCTCCTCGCTTCCAATCTCTCCCCTCTCTAAATCCTCCTTCACATAACCGCTAAAATAATATTGCTAATGCCCAGGCCTGACCACATTACTCCTGCTCCATTTCCAGGAACTCCCTATTGCAGTGTATAAACTTCTCATCCTTAGACAACTAGACCTCAAGTTACATTACCTTTCCAAACTTCTGTCACATTACTCCCTTTCACAAACTCAATATCTCAGAGGGATCAAACCCCTAAATTTTCCTCACCTAATCATTTCTGGTCTCCATTCAAATTTTCCTCATCCCAGAAATGCATTGTCTCCTTATCTCCATCTGTGACTTTTTTTCAGGGTTTTTTTTTTTCAATTTTTTAACATTTTTATTTAAAGTTTTGAGTTGGCAAGCAAGCAAATATAAGTCATACATATGAGATGGCAAGCAATCAGATATAGGTCATACAAATGCAATTATGTGAAATATTTCCATATTAGTCATTTTGTACAAGAAGACTTGAATAAAAGAAAAAATGAAAGTGAAAAAATAACATGATTCAGTCTGTATTCAATCAGTATCAATTTTTTCTCTGGAGGGGGATAGTATGCTTCATAATTAGTCCTTTGGGATTGTCTTGGATCATTGTATTGTTGAAAATTGCTAAGACATTCACAGTTCTCCACTGAACAATATTGTTGATACTGTGTACAACATGCTCCTGCTTCTGTTCACTTCACTTTGCATCAGTTGGTGTAAGTCTTTCCAGGTTTCTCTGAAATCATTCTGTTTGTCATTTCTGATAGCACAATATGATTGCACTACAATCATATCCCACAGCTTTTTTTTTCAACAAACGTTTATTTTATTTTTTCCAATTACATATAAAGATAGTTTTCAACATTCATTTTTATAAGATTTAGAGTTCCAAATTTTTCTTCCTCCCTCCCTTTCCTCCCCCTCCACAAGACAGCAACCAATCTGATATAGGTTATATATATACAATCTGCAATTGCTCTTTTTATAAGTCTGTGTTCAATCAATATTAATTCTTTCTCTGGGAATGGATAATATGATTCATCATTAGTCCCTTGAGATGGTCTTGGATTATTGTATTACTGAGAGTAGTTAAATCATTCATAATTGCTTATAGAACAATACTGCTGTCACTGTGCACAATGTCCTCCCAGTTCTGCTCAATTCACTATACATCAGTTCATATGAGTCTTTCCAGGTTTTTCTGGAATCATCCTGTTTGTCATTTCTTATAGCACAATAATATTCCATTACAATCATATACCACAGCTTCTTCAGTCATTCCCCAATCAATGGACATTCCTTTGATTTCCAATTCTTAGCCACCACAAAGAGTTGCTATAAATATTTTTTGTACAATTTTCCCCCTTTTCTCTTTTTCACAATTACTGTTGTTAACTGTTTCTCTCCATCCCATTCCCTTCCCCATGATATTTACTCCATTATCTATCTTCTTTCACTTTATCCCTCTTCAAAAGGGATTTGCTTCTGACTGTGCCCTCCCTTCTTTTACCACAGCTTCTTTAACCATTCCCTAACTGATAGTCATTCCTTTGATTTCCAATTCTTATCCATCACAAAAAGAGATGCCATGAATATTTTTGAACAAATAGGTGCGAACTTTTTTTAAAGGCCTTACTTAGCCACCACTTCTTAAATAAAGCTTCCTCAGTTGCTCCATCTAAAATTTTCCCTGAGCACTTTGGATATCTTTTTTGACCCTTTTTTGGTCTTTTATTGTATTTATCTCTTTACATATCATCCCCCTCCTTGTAAGATCATTGAGAACAAGAACTATATCTTTCTTTATCTTTGCATTAGCACCTAGCATCTGCAACTGGTGCTTTACTCCTCCTCCAATGAAGTTCAGAAGCCAGTTTTCCAATAATCCAATGGATCTCTGATATCGGATATGTATATATTCCTGCCACAGAGGCAAGTAACATTTTTACCTGTCCTTTTCTCACAACTAGAATTATGCACTGAAAATTCAACACAGGTTGTTGACCCAATGTTCTAGGAGGCTTCTTTATATTCTCCTGACATTGTAATTATACCAGTGGAGTACATGAGCTCTTCATTAGCTATCCATATTGCTAGTGGTTGGGGACAATTTTGTTGTATCTCCAGTGCCTGACACATAGCTGGTGTCTAATAAATGCGTATTGACTGGTTAATTGATTTTGAGCTTCTGATGATACATTTCCCTGATGGCATCTTTTATACCACTTCTCCTGCATAATTTCTTCTTTGTAATGCATTGAAGGCTGCTCACATCCAACCTGCACCTCTCCTTTTTCCCTTGGGTATTGCATATCCTCTGATCTTTAGAGACTATAGTATTCTATGACTCACAGGCCTACAACATCACTGGCAGAATGCTGATGTTCATAAAGGTTTGGGAGGGAAGGGGACTCTTTCAGGGAGAAGACTGGGGTCAAAGAAAGAAATTTGCAGTTTTCAAAGCAATGCAGCCCACTTTCCTCTTCCTATTCAAGTCTTAAACATAGAGGGCATTTAATATATTTGTAGACATGAATTGAATACAGAGTTAGAGAAACTATACTAGGATGACTACAATGCAGTAAAACAATAAATAACAAGGATATTTTGGGAAAAGTATTAAGAAGGAAATTTTGAGAGCTCATATGATTTCAGATAAAATAATGCATACATGTATTTTTTTATTTCAAAGGTAATGATAAACTTAATTAAAGGGAAGCAGCAAGTAGCTAGAAAAAAATTAGGGCTATATTTTGAAGAACTAAAAATATAAGGTTACATCCCTACTTACAGAGAGGTGATGTAAAAGCATTCACCAAAAAGTTTGACAATATAATGTGCTTATTTTGTTGGCATGGAGATTGAATTAAAATTTTCTTAGGCATCTATATCTTACATCATCCTGGTTCTTGGTATCCTACTTTTACTTATCCAAGAGATATCTTGCCACTTTCTCCAGGAACTAAATGTAAATGGCATGCTGATAGAGCAAGAGGCAACTTGAAGAATTTATGACATCCTTATCTATCTGAAACCATGATAACTATAAACCCCAGGAACAAAATATGATAGTTCACACACATATCATACTTGAAGATGTAAAAGTCACTTTATATACATTATTTTGAACAGCTTTCACAACATCCTTATGAGACAGGAAATAAAAATAAAATTATTCCAATTAGATAGGTGAGGAAATTAAGCTACTTAGGAAGATTTCAGACCCACATGAGGGGAAATCTCCTAAAAAATGGAACTGTCCAAAAGGGCAATGGTATGTCTCTGGAGATAGCAAGTTTTACATTAGATATTTCCAAGCAGAAACTAAATGATAAATTTTCTGGAGTATTAACAGGCAGGATGACTATTAAAGTAGAGATTAGACTATGTCCCCAAAGACTTGCATGTCATAGTGCCTAGCACAAGTTCTTATGGCTTGTAAGAGACAGTGCAAAGCTTCAAACCCAGATCTTTTATTTAATTCTGTGCCCCTATACCACATCATCCTTCTCATCCGAGGACCCAAGTCTAATTAGGCATTTGGTCCTAAGCAACTTAGCCTCAAAGACCAGCAGATATGTATGTATGTATATAGAGAGATACCTTCCCAGTAATCTACTGTGATGAATCAAAATGTTAAGGGCACATCCTTTTGTACACAAACAAAAAGCTAAAATGATGGTGAGAAAGAAGATGTCATGCCAGGAAAAAGGAAGGCAAAAATGAAAAAATTAATATACATGGAATAAAAAATCAAAAGATGTCTCTAATTCATCTTAAAGTTCCCTTATTTGCAAATTAAATCAGGCAAGAAATAACCCTAGTTGCACTCAGATTCTAAATTTACACCCTCCTAAAGGGAAAGGTATTTTTAAATTTCAACAGAATTGTTTTCCCACATACTAATGTATTGTTTCCACTGTCAACCCCCAGAATCAGGTAACTGCAAAGAAAATTCCATTCTCTTGTTTTTGTTGCTGTTTTTGTTTCCTCTATTGAGTTTTAAAACATCTCACTTGAAAAAAAAGCTGTTAAAACTCAACTCAGAACACAGGGTGGGATAAATAACAGTGACAAAGAAAAAAAATTGTCAGCCTCTACATATGACAATTGCTCCAAAGGGGAAATAACAAATGAACATAACAGAAGAATAAGACATTGTCAGGGATTTAAAGTTGAATAAAAACACCAAGAGCCTCATTCTCTTCATCATGAAGTAGTCTTTATTGAGTACATTCTGTACTCAATGCTTTTGGAAGTGAAACCATCTTTTCCTCCAATCTCATTTTCTGAGATTCCCTTCCTAGCTCTCCCCCTCTCTAAAAGTACAAAATTATTTTGTATAATTTTTACAAAAGTAAATGCAATACATATTATGGTGGTGCTATCTGGTCCTACCTCAGGTCCTGCTCCTGTGTGCATCAGATCAGGTAACCTCTGAATAGAATTAAAACTAGGATAGAAGTGACTAGTATTTTCCCCAGAACTCTGAAGTTTAGAAACCACAAAATGTAATACACATTACTTTCCTTCAGCAGCATAGAAGTTATTCTCCCTTCTACCCAACTGACTGTGACTTAATTACTTTTAGTTTTATTTCCATATCATGAATTATACAACTGAGTTGAGGGCTCATTTTGTGTTGTTCGTCCTAGGCACAATTCCCACAACTTGTGCCTTCTTATCTGCTTGCCCTGGAGGAGGCTAAAATTGGTCATATGGTTCTGGCTCCGATCCCTTTTGCAACTCCAGGAATATTTGATTCCATGATACAAAATGTATTATTCTTTATATAAAAGAGGGAAAAGCTAATACCATCAGTGTTGAATTGGATGTTTAAAGCTATTTTTCCATTTTTAAGGAATATAGTTTTGCAAATTGTTTCACTTTCTAGTCTCTTTCCCCCTCCCTGCCATATTGGGGCCAATAATACAAGATGACTGGCTACAGTCTGAATTAGAACCTATGGACATAGAATAGGATGGAACTAGTTGATTTTTTTAATCACTGAACTCTGGATATTTACTTCATTTGCATCATTCTCTCATGTAACCAACTAAGCTAGCTGGGCAGTCATGCTTACGTCAACAATATACAATTCTGTTAGATTGTAGCTATGACAATATGTCTATTTAATATTAAGTAAAGCCTTCTTCTCAATGGAAAATAAGACTTCATGAACAGGAAAGGATTACCACTTATTCACTAAGGTCAAAATTACAGAACAGCTAATACTGTCTTTAAGGTCAACAACCGTGTGACATTTTTGTCTTGTTTGATCTTGCTCTTAGATGAAACTCCAGCTCTTTAACAGGTAATAAATGTTAAAAGGTTAATAGGTACCCACAAAGAGTCCACTGGTGGTATTTACTGGGGAGAAAAGGTAGCAGAAATATTTTGGAAAAGATATCAGTGATTCAAGTGGGCTTCAATGAACAGTAAGGAAATGAATAAAAATTTCACAGTGTACATTTAAAAATACAGACCACTGCAGGTTAGAAATTGAGAGAGTTCAAGTCAATATACTACTGAATTTTTTATTCAAAAAAGGGGAGAAAAGGCACATTACTGAATTCTGAATTATTGCAAGCTTTTCTGTTTTAAACAATCAATAAGAATTTTTAAGTACCTTTGTGCCAGGCACTGTGCTAAGTCTTGGGGATTCAAAAAAGGAAGGAAGGAAGGAAGGAAGGAAGGAAGGAAGGAAGGAAGGAAGGAAGGAAGGAAGGAAGGAAGGAAGGAAGGAAGGAAGGAAGGAAGGAAGGAAGGAAGGAAGGAAGGAAGGAAGAAAGGAAGGAAGAAAGGAAGAAAGGAAGGAAGGAAGAAAGAAAGAAAGAAAGAAAGAAAGAAAGAAAGAAAGAAAGAAAGAAAGAAAGAAAGAAAGAAAGAAAGAAAGAAAGAAAGAAAGAAAGAAAGAAAGAAAGAAAGAAAGAAAGAAAGAAAGAAAGAAAGAAAGAAAGAAAGAAGAGATAATCTTCACCTTCAAGGAGCTTACAGACAACAAGCAAATAAATATATATAAAGCAAACTATATAGAGGATAAATTGGTAATATTTAACAGAGAGAATGCATTGGAATTAAAAGGGGCTAGGGAAGGCTTCCAGGAAAAAGATGGAATTTTAACTGGGATGTAAAGAAAACCAGGAAAATCAGTAGGTGGAGCTGAGGAGGGAGAGCATGTTAGGCATGGAAGAGAGTGAGAGAAAATGCCAGGAGCTGAAAGATGGAATATTTTGTTCTTAGGAGAGCCAGAAGGCCAGTATCAATCAATAAACATTTATTAAGTGCCTACTAAGAACCAAGCATTGTGCTAAGCATTGTGAATAAAGATAGAAGCAAAAGACAGTCTCTGCCTTCAAGGAGATTACTATCTAATAGGGGAGACAACAAATATATACAAAGTAATCTATATACAGGATAAACAGGAGATAGCAGAGAGAAGGCATTGCAATTAAGAGGGATTGAGGAAGGCTTCCATTAAAGAATGAGATTTGAATTGAAATGTAAAGGAAACCAGGAAATTCAGTAAGTAGAGCCGAGGAGAGAGAGCAGACCTGGGAGTCACGCAGAGAAAATGCCTGAAGCTGAAAGATGAGTTTCTTGTTTATAGGACAGCCAGGAAAACAGTGTCACTTGATTGAAAAGTAAGAGTTGAGGAGTAATGAAGGTATGAGCATACTGAGAAAGTAAAAGAGGGCTAGGTTATGAAGAACTTTGGGAGTCAGAGCATTTTGTATTTTAACACAGAAGTAATAGGAAGCTGCTGGCGTTTATTCAGTAAGGAGGTGACAGGCTCACACCTACATTTTAGGAAAATCATTGGTGGCTAAATGAAGGATGGATTGGAGCAGGGAGAGCCATGAGGGAGGCAGAAGGGGGTCTATAAAGGTGATATTGCTAAGGTGAAATAGGCCCTCACAATGGATTGGAGGTGGTAGTGAGAGGCAGTGAAAAGTTGAGGATTACACATAGGTTGTGAGCCTTGGCCACTAGGAGGATAGTGTTGCCTTCTGTAGTAATAAGGAAGGTAGGAGAATGTGAGGATTTAGGGGAAAAGATACTAAGTTCCATTTTGGACATAACAAATTTATAGAGTTTCATAGAGTTTAGAATACCGGAAAGGTAGTTGTAGACTAGAGAGTTCGGGGCAGGATAGGTAGATTCAAGAATTATCAGCTTAGAGATAATAATTAAATCCATGAGAGGTGATAAGATCCCCAAGCAAGGTTTTATAAAGATACATTTCTTTGCATTTAATTATGAAAAGAAATAAATTCTAGAAATCAAAATAACTATTATCTATGGTTATTTCTTAAAATTATATTCTGTTTATAGAGCAAATTATGAAGTTAGTCAAAATACTGGAAAGAATAGAGGAAATAAGAAAGTGTTAAGAACTAATCATTACAAATCTAAAGAAATTTTCCTAGGAAATTCCAAAATATATTAGATGATTTCACCTCTTGAGGAAAACAAACTTTTTGTAAGAGATTAAGATTTTAAAATTTGACTAATTTACTAAATATAAAGGAAAGATAAGAAAAAGATCATTCATTCAATCAATCAACAAACATTTATTAAACTTTGTTGCAGACACTGTGGTAGATACTAAGGATACAAGTAAAAAAGCATTAAACAATCGCTACTCCCATTGAGTTTACTTTCTTTTTTTTTTTTTAGTAAGGCAATTGGGGTTAAGTGACTTGCCCAGGGTCACACAACTAGTAAGTGTTAAGTGTCTGAGGCCGGATTTGAACTCAGGTACTCCTGAATCCAGGGCCGGTGTTCTATCCACTGCGCCATCTAGCTGCTCCGAGTTTACTTTCTAATGGGAGAGGCAAATATATATCTATCTCTATCTATATAGATATCTATTTCTATTTCTATATATCTATAGATAGAGATAGATAGAGAGGGGAGGAGTGAGAGTTTGTTATTTATCTATAGAGCAGGCATTCAAGATTAGACAGACAGACAGACAAATAGCGAGATCTGGAATGCCTGCTCCACAGATACCAAACTAGCATTCATTTTACATCTTTTCCTTTTTAAGCCATTTCCTTTCACAGTTCCTCCATCTTCTTAAACTCACTCAAAATTCAGTTTCTCCTGCTAACAGTTTTCCTGGACACCCTTTCCAGCACTGGTTGTGCTTTCACTCATACCTCACAACTTACTGATCAAAAGTGGAATAGGGGGATTTGCATGCATCTTATTGCCACTTACAGGATCTCCCTCTACCATGATCACTCAGTAAGCCCAGGTCTCTTGAGGTACATTAATCCATATTTATCAGCTATTTAAGATTCGGATAGCTGGTGTCTACCTCCAGGGCACTTTTCTTTCCTACCTCAACCAGTTTAGTGCTTGTCTCAAAGTCATACACTCTCCAGCTCCAGCCTTCATACTAGGGGATTTCAACATACATAATGATACTTCCTCAAATGCCCTAAGCTCCCAATTCCTCAATATATGCATTTCACATGATCTACTCCTCTATACTACCTTAGCTAAAGACAGAGAGGTCATACTGTAGATCTTGCCATCACCCAAAAATGTACCACTTTCATGTTCACAAACTCTGGAATCCCCTTATCTGATCATAATATCATTCTATTTCTCTTTCTGCATTGCAATTCCAAATTCTTCTTTTCTTCATCCTTACCATGATCTTCAATTCCTATGCCTTTCAATTCTTTCCTAGGTCATCACTTATATATTGGCTACACTCTCCTCCCTACTACCTCTTGACCGCTTAGTAAACTAATGGAATTTTATATTGTCCACAGTCTCTTAGAACCTTGCCCCTTTATCCTATCAAATATCTTTCTTTGCTGAGCCTTAGCCATGTTTGCTCTCACCATCCACACTGCCTTCAATCCCATTCACATGCTGCTAAGAAGGGGGGGGAGGGAGGGAAGGAGAGAGGAAGGGAGGAAGGAAAAGAAAAGAAAGAAAGAAAGAAAGAAAGAAAGAAAGAAAGAAAGAAAGAAAGAAAGAAAGAAAGAAAGAAAGAAAGAAAGAAAGAAAGAAAGAAAGAAAGAAAGAAAGAAAGAAAGAAAGAAAGAAAGAAAGAAAGAAAGAAAGAAAGAAAGAAAGAAAGAAAGAAAGAAAGAAAGAAAGAAAGAAAGAAAGAAGGAAGGAAAGAGAAAGAGACAGAAGAAAGGTGAAGAAAATTGTGACTAACTAGGTCCATTATAAATTTGTTACATGAATCTCACCTGAGTCCTCAATGCACCCAAGCAATCCTTTTATTTCTTCCTAATCAAATAATTCTTCCAGTCAAAGCAACATTTTCCCAAACCTTTTTATCCCTCTTAAAATCTTTTGTGGTTTCCTATCCAATAATAAGATGATCCAATGATCATTAATAATGATCTCTTAATTGCAAAATATGATAGGTTTTTTCTCAGTCTTCATCCTTCTTGACCTCTCTGAAGCTTTTCACATTGCTGATTACCCACTTCTCCTTGAAACTCTTTCCACTCTGGGTTTTTATTACATTACTCTATCATGATTCTTTTCCTGTCTGACCACTCTCAATCTCCTTTTCTGGCTTTTTATTCAGGTCACATCCACTAACCCTAGGTTCTCTTCTCTTTGTATATGCTATTTTCCTTGATGATCCCATTATTCTCATTGATCTGATTATCACTTCTTCATAGATGATTCTCATATCTTTTTGTCTAGCTTTAATATATTTCCTGACCTCCAGTCTTACATCTCCAACCACTTATTGGAGACAGTTTCAACTGTATGGCCACCAACATCTTAACCTCAAATATGTCCAAACCTGAACTTATTTTCTTCCCTCAAACCCTTCTATAGTCCTAATTATCCTGTTACAACTAAATATGTTTGACTGGAACATAATTTGAATTTAAAGTGAGGCTGAGTTGCTTGAAGTCATCAGCCTCACTCTCCCTTCTAGGGTCATCAGAGTCCAGTAGCAAGAAAACAGTGAAGACAAGTACTAATAACTCAGGATATAGTCAATGACCTTAGCATTTCCAATGACTGACCAAGTTCTAAGTACTCCACAGTACTTGCTTCCAACCACTTCATGGTCCTATGTTCTCTCCTCATTAGACTGTGAACTCCTTAAAAATGGAAACTTATTTTTGCTTTTCTTTGTAACCCCAGAACTTAACATAGTGACTGGCACATATCAGGGGCATAATTTTTTATGACTTGACTTGAAATATCAAGAATGAATAGAAATCTATAAAAAGTAATTAAACCTCAAGATAGTTTGAGGAAGATAGGATATTTGAAGGAATTGGCAATGAGTTAATGTAGAAGATGGTGCCTGAACTGCTCCTTTGAGGAAAAGAGGAACTCTATAAGGCAGAGATAAGGAGAGAGCACATTTCAGGCATAGATAATAAAATTTCAACTATTTGCAAAATACCATATATCAGCCATGAGTCTATCTGACTTCTATGCAAGAGAATTTTTAGAAACTTCTCTTTACTGTATGAAATGGCCTTCCTTACAATGTTGCTTTCATTAGGGGTCACATGAACTTCCAACTTTTATTTCCTTCACTACTGTAACTTCTCATTAGCCCATTAAGTACTGCTAAGCCAAAGCTGAGGGGAAAAGATTTGTCCTTTTTAATTGCTTAGAGTCAAAATGGGCAGTACATAAAAATAAGTAGAAAGTAGCTGGCATACTGAACATAAAAGTTTCTGTCTCCTTGTTTTGCTAGAGGTTTATTTTAACCTTAAGAAATTAACTTATAAAATAAAAGAAAGAGATATACCAGGAGAGAATCAATCAATACCCCCCCCCGATTTTGGATATATCTATATCTATCTGTCTATATATCCACAGAAATTATAGATATATAGATATACATATATATGTGAAAAACTGATTCTAATATAAAGAATATTTTGTTCTGTAGTCAGATGAACAAAAAATTTAACTTTTTTTTTTACTGTATTCCAATGCTTATAGGCAAGAGAAGTCAGACATGAGTTTGGGGTATCCCAAAAGTCTTAATGTGATTTTAAGCTACTAAAGCTGTATAATCAAGAGTGAACTGAATAATGCAGACACTGGACACAATGAATCTGGTGGAATTTATGTGCAGAAACAACTCTTTCTTTATGATTGTCTGAAGTGCCTGTACTTCCCTCAAGTTTGGTGGTGGTAGTAGTAGTAGAGGTGGTCCAAAGTGTGTGTGTGCATGTGTGTGTGTGTGTGTTACACAAGACAGGGATCCTAGTGAATCCTCAAAGACACCTGGGGGGGAAAAGTGGACCTGGCTACTAAAGTTTGGAAATGTATAAGCATCATTCTGATCAAGACAATGATCTAAGACAATTCCAAAGGACCCATGGTAAAAAAAATACTATCTACCTCCAGAGAGAAAAGTGATGAACTATGAATGCAGACTTAAGCATATTTTTTCCATTTAATTTTTCTTATTTTTATGTGTGTTTTCTTGCAACATGACTAATATGGGAATATGTTTTGCATGATGTATAATTGATATTTTGTTGCTTGCCTTCTCAGGGATTGAAGGAAGGGAGAGAATTTATAACTCAAATTTTTTAAAAAATTGGTAATAAAAACTTTAAATATACATTAAAATTTATTAAATTAATAAATACATTTACATTTTTAATGGGAAATATTTTTAAAAGTAAAAATCTTTAATTTAAAAATATATATATAAGTATCAACTTCAGGGTATGTTAAGCATTGTAATTCTGCAAATGAGATGCAAATAAGGATATCCCTCAGAAATGAAATAGGATATTAGGGGGCAGTCTAACAGAAGGTGAAATATTTGAAATAAGAAGTAACAGTAGTACTAGGTTGGCTATGAAAGAGATATGATGTAATACAAGTAGAATGTTCAGAAGATAGCTCCACCCATTGAGGTCACATTCTTGCCATTACATCTAGGCCTTGACAAGATCCTAGAAAATGCAGTGAAGATGTCAGGTATCACTGAAGGGTGGAACTCTCCCAAAAAGGACTGAGCGAAGAAAGAGGAATAGAGCTTGGAGATAAGGATGAAAATACAGTCATAATTAACTAAATGCTAATAAATGAATTGCACATACTTTTTAAATTACATTTTTCTCATGTACAAACTAGGAGAAAAATCAATTACCATGCTCATAAATTGAAGCCTTAATAAAGTACATGTAACCCATATCAACTAACCATAGTATTTATTGAGTTCTTAGCTCCTATGTATCCACCACTGTACTAGGCATCAAATCATAGGACATAAAAATCACTAGAAGTTTCTGATTCCAAACTTACCTTTTTAGTCAGGTGAACAGCTAATAAAAACTAATAAAGCACAGTGAATTTGTAATTCCTCAAAGGAGCAAAAGAAATTTCAGACATTTTTAAGAATCGAAATATTAGTAAAAATATAATGAAGCTGAGAATGATGAAAAGAAGGAACTGTGCAGGGAATTCACCAGGGAGAGAAAGAGGATAATTTAGTTTGCAGAACTACCAAATAAGGTGAGAGAACAGCTAAAGAATTACTGAAGATCTTAATCAAGCAATAGTGCTCTTGCTGCTTCTGTAGATATCATCTCCAAAATGACTTGACCAAGGAAAAAGACTTGCTTGTTAATCCAGGTATGGATGACTTGTGCAGAATTGTGAAGGAAGTGTGGGACCAAGCAGATGGATTGTATTTCAAACAGCATAAGTCAAAGATCCATGATTTGATCTCTGAAATCCTAACACATAAGAACTGTTTCTTTCTTTGTATCTGTATCCCCAATGCCTGGCACAGTGGGTATAGCAACTCGTTGTGTGGGACTGCTTCACTGAAGCAGATCTCAGCCCATATAGAACTTATCATCTTAGACAGTTGCTTGAGTATCCAACAGATTTTAACTTCCCAATGGTCACATAGCCAAAATGTGTCAAAAGTAGAATTTTAGCCCATATCTTTCTGATTGTAAATATACCATTATGTCATACCATCTCTCTACAAACATCATATTGAAATGTACTTTTCTTGCCTATTAAAAGAAGGTACAAAGCAAGGGTCAGTTCATCCAAGGCATCAATTGCTCTGAGTTAAATTTAATCTGAAGCAAATCAAACATCATTTAGGAAAGGATATTAAGACAGAGTGACTAGACATCAATGACAATGCCACTAAAATCTCACATCTCCAAAGCCCAGAATTCACTATAATACAGGTGATTGGGCCCTGTGCAAGGGGATTCACTTACCAGAAGAATGGAGAGGAGAAAAAACTCAATAGAAAGCAGACTCACAACTGTGTGCAGTCACATAGCATAGATGTCAAAGACTTTCAAGTTGGGATCTGGCCTAGTCAATAACAAAGCTATTTGAAAAGTCAAACAACTTTGATGAAGATGAAATGAAGTTGACAGCAGGGGCTGTGGGGCTTGATTACTGACTAAAGAAACCACAGCTATCTGTCATCAAATGCACACTGCCCTAAAACTTCATCAACAAAAGAAACCATGGAGAAGATGCTAGAGGCATCTGCTAAGTAAAGTTTAGCAGATATTTAAATTCCAAAGATACTCTCAGCAAGACTTAGAAGCAAAAGTTGACAGATTTTATTTGAATAATTTAGATTATATCCCCCAACATAAGCAAAGATCAAGTGGAATCATTAATAGTCACTATTGAACTGACAAAAGAAGCATAAACAATAAAGACATGATCAAGAAAAATAAAGGCCTTCAGTCCAGATGGGAACACCATAGAATTCTAAACATAATTTTAGAAAGGAATTTTCCTTTGTTTTAACAGATGCTCTCAATAAGGTGCTCCACATAAATGATCATTTATGGACAAAAAACCCTACAACTCAAGAAATTAGAAAGATATGAATTTAATAGTCATAAAAAACACATGAGATCCAACATTGCCATTGTCTAGAAAAAAGATAATCTAGTTAACACCATAATAGGAAAATAATCATTAATTTTTCAAAGATTATTTAACAGAAGTCAAAAAAATTATAATACTTAAGATAAGAATAATCCCAATATCCATTAATTATATGAAGGAATCTTATATCCCCTATTTTTTCTATGAGAAAAACTAAATATCAGACCAAAAAATTGTTGAAGTCTGAACAACATGGAGTGGGAAGCAAGGGGTGAAGGTCAAGGGTGGGTGGCAATTCCCTTGGTAATCCAGACTAAGGGGTAAACAGAGAACCAGATATGCCAAATCTATGGGAGTAAGCTGAAGTTGACTGGACATCAGTTAAAACAAGGCAGGGGAAAGGAAAAATAAAGTTGGGGAAATGAGAAGACAGAAAATGAAGAAAGCCCATAGAAGTTCAGTCACAGTGGAGACAAGTTGCCATGAGGTAAGGAGTCTGTTCTTAGAGGGCTCCAAAGCATAACATGCCTGCTTAATGTCTTAATGTCTTCTGACATTACCGCATGGAAGCCTAGAATCCAAAATAAAAGGGAAACGTGCCTGATATTTTGAAGTCAATCTGTGGCTTCATCTAAGCAAAACACAGGATTTTTTGTGCACATTCCTCAGGGTAATATGGGTAGGGCCTTTAGGCATCACTCCACTGAAGGATGATGGCAAACCAAATTTTCTCCATGTCTTTTTTATGCCTCTGAGGCCAGAGTGCTCTCAAGAAGGAAAGGGAAAGGATTAGCATTACAGTGAAAACTTGAACAACAAAGAGAAGATTGTGAAGGGGAGTACATGATGCTGCCCTATTTTAGACTAAACCTGAGTGAATTGAATAGGATCATAGATTTCCAGCTAAAAAAGGAACAAGTACAGAGTAAGTGCCTATGTGCCAGGAAGTATTTTAAATACTTCATAAATATATAATTTGATCCTCACAACAACCTTGTAAAGTGATTGAGCCCAGCCCAACACTTTACAGGTTTGGAAACTGAAAAACAGAAAAGTTAACTGACTTGACCAGGAATCACAATGCTAGTAAAAGTCTCAGGATGGATTTGAACCCAAATCTTTCTGAATCAAGGTCCAATCCCTTATCCATCATGTCATGCTGCCTCTCTTAAGCACCGAAATGGGCTAGGAATCAAACCCAAGGCAAGAAGTCCAGTGCTTAACTGACCATCCAAAATCACAGAGGAATAAAATGTTAGATCTGGAAGGGGTCTTGGAAATCACTTAATTGCATTGTGATTGATTCTTTATTGATAACTACAATCTCCTCTTTCTTCAAATAGAGCTTGAATCATATGTCCCCTAAGTTCTCTTACAATTCTTTCCAAAATTCTATCATTATGATGCCATGATTCATTGTAATAAATTTGAGGAAGCAGCAAGATTAAGATTCTTTGGCCTGTTTTAAACAAGACTGAAATGTGCCCACAAGGTAGTTAGTGAGTGACAATCATTGTGCTTCCTGTTATATACAAAGTTGGTGCAACTGGGCCATGGGTGTGCTGGAGCCAGATCAGACTGGCTTGGGAGAGATCATTGTTAAATGTTCGGTATGAAAAATCTGCATCTCAGAAATTGGCAGACCTTGATTTATTATCTCATTGATTGCTTAAACTTAAAGTGATGGAGAAAATGTTGATAATACAAATTAAACTTAAATGTGTGTTCTGTGTACTTTTTTCCAGAGAGCTGGTTGTTAAACATTTACTGGAACACTCCTGCTACTAGTCCACTATCAGTAGGTTATACTCTTTGAATTGTGGCTTTGTTTTGTTTTTTCTGTATTACTGTTCTCATGTTTCAGTCATGTCTGACCCTTCATGACCCCATTTGAGGTTTTCTTGGCAAAGATACTAGTGTGATTTGCCATTTCCTTCTGCAGCTCATTTTACAGATGAGGAAATTAGCAAAAAGGATTAACTGACTTGTCCAGGATCACAAAACTAGAAAATGAGTCCAGATTTGAATTCAGGTCTTTTTTACTCCAGGCCTGGTACTCTATCCACTTCACCACCAGCTGCCCCATGTATTTTCTGTATTAGGAATATATTTATACTGATCTATCATTCTTTACTGTGACCTTATGACTATGAGTAAATATTTTTAACCACTGATAATCAGTCAATAAATACTTATTAATTATATCCTATATTCCAGATGCTATTCTCAGTGCTAGGGATACAAAGGAAAAAAAAAACATTTCCTGATTTCAAGGAGGTTACATTCTACCAAGGAAAGGAGATTGCACGCAAAGTTTTGGTATAGA